>NC_137889.1:115904599-117104599 GCF_963455335.1 Martes martes
AGAGAACATAATGTTAATATTAATGAAAACAGAGGAATTGCAATGTGAACTTGGCCGTGCTTGGGGGTAAGCTGAAAAATAATCTATTCAGAGTTATTTCTGAAGCCTAAATACAGCTCCATTTTTATTTTAGTTTATTTTTGGATTTTGTAATGTTTGAGGACTTTTAAATATATATATTCTAAATTCTAAGTAACTGGCTGGGAAGAGAACTGACTGACCTGCTTTCTGACAAACCCGAAATCTCACTGAGGTTTTTAACTTTGTGAGAGGAGCAAAAAGTTTAGATGCAGACAGAAAACTGGGAGCTCATGGTCTGTTAAAAACTATCTGAAGTGATTGCAACTACACACAACATATGAACTTCTGCTATCCCAACACTAATATTTTATTATTTTTAGAACCATTTAAGACATGTTTACCTATATGTAAATGTCTATACACAGATAAAAATATGCAATTCTGAGAACTGAAAATGTCTCCTTGGAATAATGAAATAGAAAGAGGATCTTTATTTGTCATTGCCTGGCAAGAAAATACAACAAAGATAATATCTATGGCCAATGATAGAAATCTAAATGCTAACTTTGAAAGATTTGAAATGTTATCTCAAAGTTTGTGCTGGTTCTCTACTTCCCATCTCCCCAAAGAACAACACAGTGAAAGCCAAATGTTCACTAATGGGTTATGCCAAAGGGAAGGATCCCCAAAATTACAAGATCTGGAGCTTATAATGGGAAGACAGGAATATCTATCCAACCTTGCCTCCAAAGAGAAAGATTTCTCATTGAACAAATGTTCTCTAATGGACAGAGAAAAAGCACTGCTAGGTTTATTACCTTGGAATGTAAGCAAATATTTCCAAGGACAGGAAGAAGAGGATTTTACATTTCTAAATCCTTCTGTAGCTTTCTATCTTGAAGATATCTTAGACATACTATTTCTATTTAGATAAATTATCTCTAGTTTGTAACACCGTCTGTTATGCAAGCGTTCTTTCATTACTCTTTCCTCAGAAGGTCTAGACTTCGCAGATGCAGAGCGTCCATGAATTGTTTCTAATACAACCAGAGTCTAATTTTTTATTTACCTAATAATTATTATAGCATATTCCAAACATTTGGAAAGATAATATTAACATGAACACCCATGAATATATTCCTCTTATTTAATTTTAATATTTTATCAGATTTGACCTATATATTTTATTAACTATGGTGAACAGAATAGCAGCCACTTTAAAGATGTCCATGTTGTAATTTGTGAAACCTGTGAATATGTTACCTTATGTGGCAAAGGGCTTTGAAAATGTGATGAAGAGGCCCCTGGGTAGCTCAGTCAGTTAAGCATCTGCCTTTGGCTCAGGTCATAATCCCAGGGTCCTGGGTTCCCTGCTCAGTGGGGAGTCTGCCTCTCCCTCTCCCTCTCCCTCTGCCACTCTCCCTGCTTGTGTTCTCTCTTTCTCAAATAAATGAAAATGTGATGCAGTTAAAGATCTTGACGTGCAGACATTATCCTACATAATCAGACTGGACCTAATCCATCAAGTCCTAATAAGAGATTGGCAGAAGGGTCAGAGTCAGAGCGTGATTGAAAGATGCTACACTTCTGGCTTTGAAGTTCAAAAAAGAAGCCATGAACCAAAAAATTCAGTAGCTTCTAGATGCTAAAAAGTGGGAAATGGATTTTCCCCTCAAGCCTCCAGAAGGGATGAAGCCCTGCTGACACCTTCATTTTAGCCCAGTGAAACTCATTTAAGATTTCTGACTTCCCTTCTGGGATCTCCTGAGTACTTAATTTCTTTTTAATTTGCATGCATTAAGGTTTACTCTTTGTGCTATAAAATTCTATGGGTTTTGAAAAAATACTTAATGTCTTTTCCTCACCATTATGTATCAAATGCAACTCTTTTATTGTCCTAAAAAATTCTATTTTGCTTATTCTCCTCTCCCCACCCCAACCCAGCCCAATGTTTACAATCTCTCTATGTTTGTCTTTTCATGAATGTCATAAATTGGAACCATGTGTTATCTAATTTTTCAGACTAATGTCTTTGACTTAGCAATATGAAGAAAAATAAAATAAAATAATATTCACAGGTTAATTGTCAAGGTATATAAGATCATCATTAGTAGTCATGCATTTGTGTTGACGTAAATGTGTCATACTTATTTAGTTTTTCTTTTCTTTTTTTTTTTTAAGACTTTATTTATTTAGTTGACAGAGAGTAACACAGCTAGAGAGGGAACACAAGGAGGGGAGGTAGGAGAGGGAGAAACAGGATTCCTGCTGAGCAGGGAGCCCAATGTGGGGCTCGGTTCCAGAACCCTGGGATCTTGATCTGAGCAGAAGGCAGATGCTTAATGACTGTGCCACCCAGGCACCCCAAGTATCTGGTTTTTCTGAATAGTTTTCTAGATTTTAATAGTGGAAGGTAAATAAAAATAAACTTCAGCCATACCATTTGAACATTTTTCTCAGTAAAGTTTGGCAATAGATGATATTATTTAAATGAGAACTTAAAAAGTGATGCAATTTATATCAGAATGAGTTAATTTTAAGATCTGTTTTGAAACCCATCTAAACCATCTGGGAAGAAATTCCTTCAGGGAAAATAAAGAACTCTTTGCATTATAATTCTATTTGCCACCATTAGCAGACATTACAAGCTTGTTAATCACATCTGTTCTTCAACATTATCTGGCTGTATGTTTATGCAGAGGAAACAGTAACACTCATTGATTGCACAATTCCATTAATCTCCACCATCCTACCCACAAATAAAATATTCACTAGTGATATGTTCTTTCAAACACTGTAATTTCTATATTGATTAAATATTATCCATTGATTTATCTCTATCCTGACCTTCATATCTCCATCCTCTCTCTTGTACTCTGTGATGACCAAAAGAAAATAAATCACATATCCTTATGTTGTTTACAGGATCCATCGCAAATTCTTTGCCTTAGCAGAAATTTTCTCTTTCGCAAGAATATCCAATTATTGTAGTATTTATCTTCTAACTCCCCATGGACTTTGTTCAAACTCCCATGTTGTCAGCATATGGAATTAAAACCTTCACTCTCAACTATCTTTTTACAATCTCTGAGTCAGTGTTTTTTTTTTTTTTTTTTAAAGATTTTATTCATTTACCTGACAGACAGAGATCACAAGTAGGCAGAGAGGCAGGCATAGAGAGAGGAGGAAGCAGGCTCCCCGTGGAGCAGAGAGCCCGATGCGGGGCCCGATCCCAGGACCCCGAGATCATGATCTGAGCCGAAGGCAGAGGCCTCAACCCACTGAGCCACCCAGGCGCCCCCTGAGTCAGTGTTTTATTGAGTTCTTGGTTCCAGTCTCAATATCTTCCTATCTACTCTTCTCTCTCTTTCTCCTTCTTTGTCTCTTTGTCTCTTTCTCTCCACCCATAAACACACACCATAAAAAGTCATCTTTTTTATGTGGATATGCTATACATTTAAAATTCAGGGATGCCTACGTGGCTCAGTCAGTTAAGGGTCTTCCTTCAGCTCAGGTCATGATCCCAGAATCCTGGGATCTAGCCCTGCATTGAGCTCTGGGTCTGCTCAATGGGGAGTTGGCTCCTCCCTTTACCTCTGCCCTCCCACCCCTCTCTCCTGCTCTCTCTTTTTCTCTGTTTCTCTTGCTTGCTCTCTCAAATAAATAAAATCTTTAAAAAATAAATAAAATTCAATATTATTTTCTCAGGAATGCACATTTCAACATCAGAAAAATACAAGCAACAGACTACGCTTACAGAAAAATGAATGAACAATAGCAAATATCTTGTATTGTCATTGTTCTCTAAAGTAATCTTTTGTTACCACACTTTCTCTAGCACATAACTTTTAGTGACTCAAAAATGGAAATCTTTAGAGGCAATTCATTCAGTTACAAACCTTGTAAGAGTGATTACACAGTTCCAGGTAGTTCTGAGGATGGAAGAATAAGAAGATACTGGCTTTGTTTGAACACATTTAGTCTAGTGTAAATACTCAGTAGTGAAATTACAGGGTCACAGGGAAGTCCTATTTTTAATTTCTTAAGGAATCTCCACACTGTTTTCCAAAGTGGCTGCACCAACTTGCATTCCCCATTCTAACTGGTGTAAAGTGGTATCTCAATGTGGTTTTGATATGAATGTCCCTGATGGCTAATGATGACGAACATTTTTTCATGTGTCTGTGAGCCATTCGTATGTCTTCTTTGGAGAAGTGTCTGTTCATGTCTTCTGCCCATTTTTTTGACGCAATTATCTGTTTTGTGTGTGTTGATAGATTTATAGATCTTGGTTGTCAGCCCTTTGTCTGTAGTGTCATTTACAAATATCTTCTCCTATTTCATGGGTTGTCTCTTTGTTTTGTTGACTGTTTCCTTGGCAGTGCAGAAACTTGATCTTGATGAAGTCCCAAAGAATGGCCATCTGTACCCCAATGTTCATAGCAGCAATGGCCACAGTTGCCAAACTGTGGAAAGAACCGATGCCCTTCAACAGATAAATGGATAAAGAAGATATGGTCCATATATACAATGGAATATTATGCCTCTGTCAGAAAGGATGAATACCAAGGTTTGTACCAACATGGACAGGACTGGAGGAGATTATGCTGAGTGAAATAAGTCAAGCAGAGAGAGTCAATTATCATATGGTTTCACTTACTTGTGGAGCATAAGGAATAACACAGAGGACATTGGGAGATGGAGAGGAGAAGTGAGTTGGGGGAAATTGGAGGGGAAGACAAACCATAAGAGACTGTAGACTCAGAGAAACAAATTGAGGGTTTTGGAGGGGAGGGCGGTGGAGGGTTGGGTGAGCCTGGTGGTGGGTATTAAGGAGGGCATGTATTGCATGGAGCACTGGGTGTGGTGCATAAACAACAAATTTTGGAACACTGAGAAAAAATAAAATTTAATAAAATTTAAAAATACATATATATAAAATTTAAAAAAAAGATTTATTCTAGTGGAGAAGTAAACATTCAAATTAGAATTAAAATATAGTGTTATTTTTGTTACATTGAATATATGAATGTAATATGAGTGTTCAAGGAAGGATTTATTGATCCACCATATAGCTTTGATAGAGGAAACCTTGTAAAGACTGTGACATAACTGTATTTTCATTCGGTAAAGACAACCAGAAACATATCTATAAAAATGATGATAATAGGGGCACCTGGGTGGCTCAGTGAGTTAAAGCCTCTGCCTTTGGCTCAGGTCATGATGTCAGGGTCCTGGGATCGAGCCCCGCATCTGACTCTCTGCTCAATGGGGAGCCTACTTCCTCCTCTCTTTCTGCTTGCCTTTTTGCCTACTTGTGATCTCTGTCTGCTGAATAAATAAATAAAATCTTTATAAATAAATAAATAAATAATGATAATAATATTACTTGCAGCAATAGAGATCACACTCCATGAGGAACTGTAAGGTATCGCAATAAGAGAGAGTAAGACGGGGTATATTATAGAATCTGGACTTGCGTTAGGTTACTTGGGGGAAAGAATGGCTACCATTTATCTGATAGTTAGAATTGCCAGATACTGTGCTAAGCTTTTTTTTTTCCTCCTTTTTGTAGTTATCAGTTACATTTATTTAACTTTTTTTGTTCTCTTCTTTTTTAATGGTGTTTCTTTATTCTTTCATTAAATACTTACTGAGTGACTTCTTAGGTAGGGTCTTCATGAATATATGTAAATATAGCCTGAGAGATATGCTTTATTTTTAATATTTATTCATTTGTTTATTATGCTTTCTGATCCCTTTCACCCATCTCTGAATTTTTTAAATGTAAGTTTATTAAAATCTTGTGCATGTGGGTCACTTTTGACTACATTTTCTGTGACACAGAAGGGGGTTCTTTGAAGAGTGATCCAGGTGATGTATCACCATAACTAACTCAACAAGAAGAAATAGATTGGAGATTATAGGATTTATTTTCTTTCTTGTATTTATTTTTTGGGGAGTAGACTTAACTGTATTTCATGATAGAGAGAAACTACATAATATGTCCACATCAGTACATGTTATATAATCACATAATCTGATCTATCTTTGTATATGTCAATAAGCTATTTGCAATATTTAAATGCACCCTAATTACCTCCTTTTATTTGCATTCCATTATTTACATTTGCTCCTTTGTCTTCTCAAAATGTGTGTAACTCATCCCAGCTAAATCAGATAATCTCCCAAATCTTGGGGCTGAAAGGTGGACATATTTTGAGGAAGGATGTAATGCATCATTAATCATCATTAAGAAATAATTCAACATTAATTACTTCCCTAATCAAGGTTCGCTAATGTCTTTAGTGTGGAAAAGTGAAAAGAGCTTTCAGGCAAAAGCCCACTAGCTCTCTCCTTTTGCTGCAATTGGAGACATACAAAAATATTCCTATCCTTCAAATATTATTGCTTAATCTCACCTATCTTGTTGTCTAAGAAACACCAGAGGATGAGCAAATGACTGCAATGGATCCAATTAGAATTCACTTAATATCTCTGGAAGGAAATTTAGGGCACAGTCTCCAAACCAGCCTGAAGCTACAACTGCCAGTCACCTAAGACTGGATGGTTTACCTGACTGCAGCTTTCAGCCCAGCCTCAGCAGAGGCTTCCTTAGACCAATTTGCACCTGTTTCATTTCAGCTTTCTATGTCTGCCCCAGTATGTTGAACACAAATTTCACTACCTGACACAGATTCTTTTTTTTTTTTCTTTTTAGTCTGTTAAGATATATGTATCTCACATACATAGTATTTGAGTCTTCTCAGAAATATAAAAATCTAATATTATTTACTGTATATTGAACCTATACCAAAAGAAAGTGTTTTTGAGTAACTAGGATTTCTTTAAAACATATTTGATTATATATTTCTCTGAAAAAGTACCCACAAAACGCATATATGCACTTCCACAGAAAATTTCATCTAGGGGCTCCTAGGTGGCTCAGTCTTTAAGCATCTGCCTTTGATTCAGGTCATGATCCCAGAGCCCTGGATTGAGCCCTGCATTTGGCTCCCTGCTCAGTGGGAAGTCTGCTTCTCTCTCTCCCTCTGCTGCTCCCCCTACTTGTGCTCTCTCTCTCTCTATCAAATAAATAAAATCTTTTTTAAAAAGGAAAATTTCATCTGACTTCTAGGGTTCATGGAAACTTTAATCTCATATATGGAATCATCATAGAACCATGGATCCCAGATTAAGTAGCTACCACCGTCTTGTTCTCCTCCCCACTGTTACTTACAGTAGTAGATTTCCCAGAATTTTCTTGGTGTTGCTTCATTACTACTTGGAATTTGACATATGAATAGCAATAACCAGGCACCTTGTCATATGCTGATTCTGGAACAATGGTCCAGACCTATATGGAAATGTCCTTTGAGGCCAGATTTGGAAAACTCCCACATACAAGGCAGCAACCCTCCCCATCTGACCTTGATTTTTCATGTAAAATTTTATGGTAGACACTGCAGGTACAGCACTTCCCACATTAAAAAAAAAAATGATGTTTAGTGTTTTAAAATCTTGAATTTCCAAGTTGTTAAACAGAACATGACCTAGACTTTAAGTCACAGCTAGAAAAGCTGAGCAGTAGTATTTTATTTCAGGATTGGCGTCTATCATGCTTAATATTCAAAAGGAAAAATAATTTCTTATGTGAAAGTTGTAATCAAAACTAATTTCCAGGTTGCCACTTCATAAAACTTTTTTTTTTTTTAATGTGTTTCATTTGGTGAACTTAGAGAGTGCTGCATTGATTTGGTTTTCTGAAGAGCACATAAAACTTTGAAAAGGCTATACTTCCACAAATTACAACTCCAGCTTTAGTAATGTCTCCCTGATTGTTCAGTTGGTGTTTTTAGTACTACCGCAATATTTATCATGTTTTAAATGAATTTGCTCCTGTTCATTTATTACAATATTGCAACATTCTAGTAGTCCCGATTTAGATGGAACAAATGAGAGAAGTTGGAAAGAAAGGAAGGAGAGAAGGGAGTAAGGGAAATAAGGAAGGGAAGGGAAGAAGAAAGCAATAAAAATGTTCCTGATTTAGGATTATAGGACTATGAGATTGATTTATTTAACCCATGACTGTGTGCTCTAATTTAGAATACAAATCCTGAAGATACTTCCTGAAACGTAATCCATTTAAACTCCTGACCAGCCCAGTTCAGTACATGAGTGTATTTAAGAAGCCACATATGACAGCCCCACAACAATAAAGAAATATCTTTTCATTAGAGTGTTCTATGGGATCCAGTTCCTAATCTCACAATCTTCCATGTAATTTCCCACACATTCCTTTCTCTTGAACTTCCCCCTGCCAGTGCTCCCAACTCTGTCTATGCACCCTCAGTCCACTTACCATCCACTTTGTTCTTTCTTCTCTCCCAGCTCTTTACAGGTGCACTTTGCGCATTTACAGATGCTGTATAATAAAAATCTATGGATTTAGGATGGGCCTATTTTTTTATGGAGTGGTGGAGAGAATATTTCTACATAATTTTGCCCATTGGATGGACATTTTTTTCCAGGACATACAGGACTTCCCATGATATTTTATATTACTGGTCTTGTGCAAAGCACTGTGTCCATTCTTTGCACTATTTCTTCTCACTGTACAGCTTTCTAGCTCTGTGTGGATATATGGATAATAACATGATTAGAAACATACTGTTTAAACATAATGACTGGCTAATAATAGGAATGAGTTTTCTGTGGTGAAAAGAATATTGAAGAAATGTTTAGATACTTAAGATATTTCTTACTTTTAAAATGTTTGTTCAGTATTATACTAATAAACATGTTAATATAAAGACATTGTAATTGTTCCTTTAAAAAATACATGTTACAATAATTTTTTAAAAGCTAGTTTGGGATGTTGATTACCTAAAGATAGACTCAAAATAACTACATGTAAGAGTCAACTTCGATTAATGATTATACATGTCATTTTCTACAGACCTTTGTATCAATCATATTTTGAGTCACTGAATATAAATATGTTACAATAATATTTTAAAATAATTGATCACTCCTTTATATATGGTAAGTTTTATGTTTAATGTTTTATTAAACATAAACATGAAGTAATGTTTAATATTTAATAAATAATAAATAATGAAATCAATAAATTAATAATACATAAAAAATAAAATAAATACTTAATATTTTAATAACCACCACCAGGTTCACCCATCCCCCCATGCTCCTCCCCTCTAAAATCCTCAGTTTGTTTCTCAGAGTCCACACAGAGTCTCTCACAGTCTTCATCTCCCCCTCCAGTTTCCCCCAATTTACTTTTTTTTTCAGTGTTCCAAGATTGGCACATAAAAATTGATTTTTAATTGACATCAAACATTGCATTATTTTAGGTATACAGCATAATGATTGATATATGCACATATCTTTTTAAAAATTCTGTTATGTTAGTCACCCTGAAATACATCATTAGTTGTTTTGTTGTTGTTGTTGTTGTTGTTGTTTTCGGTGGTGGGTATTGAGGAGGGCATGTATTGCGTGGAGCACTGGGTATGCGCATAAACAATGAATTTTGGAACCCTGAAAAAAATTAAATTAAATTTAAAAAAAGAATACCAAATTAACCTGAGGAAAAAAATGAAAATTAAAAATTAAAAATATTTTAATATTAATACATTATAGAACAATATTGTTTTTAAATAACTTAAAAAACTGCATAGACTTTTGAATTCCATGAATTTATGGTAGATTGCTTACTGTGTATGAACCAAACATTTCCTAAGAGCTAGTAAATATTTCTTTGCTAAATTAATTTTCTAAAAGAGTAAAAATAACTTTAAAATCATATATGAACAGTCCTTGGTACTAAGTTTATTGTTTTTCACCACAGCAGATAGAATAATTACAGCCGTGATAATAAAATATAATGGGAAGAAATCTGGACAGGAAGACAGAGAACGTTCATTCTATTAAAGTATTGCCAGTAATTTACTATGTGAACTTGAGTGAGTTTTTGCATTTGCTTAACAGTACTTTATTATTTACTGAATTACATTTTTTTTGCTTATCTTATTTTTCCACAATGGAGTTTGCATTTTTCTACTAATTATTAAATATGTTACAGCTTTGCCAACCTTCAACATATTTTTCATCACATAAATATAATTTCTGTGATCTATAGAGCCCATTCCAAATGTAAATACATAGGATAAGGCAGCACATTATTTTATTTTATTTTTAATTTTAAATTTAGATTTAATTTTATAGAGTTTGATAAATATAATTATTTAATATAAGTAGTTAAATGAATTGCATGTTTTGAGAAGGATAAGGTCTAGCATAGAACAATTTAGACCATTAAGACAGGTCCATAACATAGAAAATGATTGGTATTTTGTTCATTAAATATGTAATTCTAGCACAAAACAATACAATGTTAGAATACATGAGTGTAAATGTTTTTATCTGGAGTAACACTGATGTTTTAACCTAAATAACAGTATGACCTATAGAAATAAAAATTTAAAAATACTAGAAAATTTTGTAGGATACAGTGCTGATAATGACTTCTGAGAAAATCTTGTTATGATGTGCATAAACAGATACTATGAGCATAGATGACAATTACACAATGAAAAATAAAATGAGATGTGATGAACACATAGACACATGGGGACACAAAAAGAATATTATTCTTTAGGCAAACTCCTGGTAGTGCAATTGCTCAATTGTAGGGTAGTCTTATTTTTAACTTTTTGAGGACTCTCCATATTGTTTTCCAGAGAGGCTACACAAGTTTGCATTCACATCAATAGTGTAGGAAGATTCTGCTTTCTCCATAGTCTTACTAACAGCCTTTGCTTCTTACATTGTTAATTTTATTTTATTTATTTTATTTTTTATTTTTTAAAATTCTTTTCAGTGTACCAGAATTCATTGTTTATGTACCACACCCAGTGCTCCATGCAATATGTGTTCTCCATAATACCCACCACCAGGTTCACCCAACCTCCCACCCCCTAACCATTCTGACAGGTGTGAGGTGGTATCTCATTACGGCTTTGATTTGCATTTCCCTGATGATAAGTGATGTTGAGCATCTTTTCATGTGTCTCTAGGCCATCTGTCTTTGGAAAAATATCTGTTCCTGTCTTCTAACTATTTTTAATCAGATTATTCATTTTGGGGGAGTTGAGTTTTTTATGTTCTTTATATATTTCGGATACTAACCCTCTACTGGATATGTCATTTACAAATACCTTCTCCAATTCTGTGGGCCACATTTTAGTTTTTTTATTATTTCCTTTGCTGTGCAGAAATGGTTTTTTCGTTTGTTTTGTTTTGTTTTGTTTTGTTGTTGTTGAAGTCCCAATAGTTTATTTTTCCTTTTGTTTCCCTTGCCTCAGGAGATATATCTAGTAAAAAGCTGCTACAGTCAATGTCAAAGAGGTTGCTGTCTGTGCTCTCCTCTAGGATGTTAATGGTTTCCTGTCTCATATTCAGGTCTCTCATACATTTTGAATTTATTTTTGTGTTTTGTGTAAGAAAGTGGTTCAGTTTCATTCCTTTGCATATTGTTGTCCAGTTTTCCCAAAACCATTTGTTGAAGACTCTCTTTTTCTCATTTGATATTCTTTCCTGCTTTGTATAAGATGAATTGACCATATAGCTGTGGATTTATTTCTGGGTTTTCTACTCTGTTCCATTAACCTATGTGTCTATTTTTGTGCTAGTAACATGCCGTTTTGATCACTATAGTTCTGTAATATAACTTGAAGTCCAGAATTGTGATGCCTCCAACTTTGTTTTTCTTTTTCAAGGTTGCTTTGGCTATTTGGGGTCTTTTGCTAGGTATTTACCCAAAGAATACAATACTAATCCAAGGGATACATGCACCCAAATGTTTATAGCAGCATTATCTACAATAGCCAAATTATGGAAACAGCTCAAATGTTCATCAACTGATTAATGTATTAAGAAAGTGTGGTATATGTACAATGGAATATTACTTAGACATACAAAATGAAATCTTACCATTTGCAATGACATAAATGAACATAGAGAATATAATGCTAGGCAAAATAAGTCAGTCAAATAAAGACAAATACCATATGATTTCATTCATATGTGGAGTTTAAGAAACAAAACAAATGAGCATAGGGTAAAAAGAGAGAAAGAGAGAGAGAGAAAAAAGCCAAGAAACAGATGCTAAACTATAGAGAACAAACTTGTGGTTATCAAAGAGGAAGTGGGTGGGAGGGAATGGTTGAAATAGATGATGGGGATTAAGGAGTGTAGGTATTGTGATGAGCACCAGATGTTGTGTGCAGATGTTGAATGATTCAACCGAATACCTGAAACTAATATTACACTACGTGTTAACTAACTAGAAGATAAATAAAAACTTCAAGAAAGGAACTAAAAAATAATTTAAGCAAACAAACAAAAGGATATTATTCTCTGTTTAAAAAAAAAAACTTATTTTGGGTTAATTCAAAAAGCAAAGATATGGAAGTGTTGAACCACTATATTATATATCTGAAACCAATATCACACTGCATATTAACTAACTGAAAAAAACTAACTAAATAAAAACGTAAAAAGTATTTTTTTTCTAGTAAAGTCTTTCCTTACTAATGTTTAAAAGAAAAACAAAACAAAAACAGAACAAAACAAAACAAACAAAAAAACAAGGATGCTGAATCTTCCATGATGGTGCAATGTTGTATATAGAATCATCTGGCCTTCTGACCTCCCACAAACTCCAAGGAGCCCTAACCCATTTGTATTCTCTTTGTGATCCCTTCTCTACCAGCAGTCCAGACCCAGGCAACTCCATTAGTTTGTAGCAGGAGAAATTTCCAATTAGACTGCAGGGATAAGGAGGGGAAGTTGTTTTCTGTCACTCGCTTAGATTTTCATTGTTTCTCATTACTATATATGGTCAATATAATCTACAGATGATCACTATAATCTTATTTTACAAGCTTACAATTTATACCTTACAACTCAGTTACATTTAAATGAAACTTCCCTTAAATATCTATGAGAGAACTTTGTGGCTACCAGGGGTAGAGGGTGAGAGAAAAAGAGAGATGTTGGTCACAGAGTACAAACATCCAGTTAGAAGTAAATAAGTCCAGTAAGTACTGGAGATCTAATGCATAGTATAGAGATTATATTTAGTAATACTGCTTCATATTCTTGAAAGCTGTTTAAACTAGATTCTTAATGTTCTCACCACAGAAGAGAAATGGTAACTATGTGCCATGATGCAGGTGTTAGCTGACTCTTGGTCGTAATCATTTTGAAATATGTATCAAATCAACATTTTGTAAACCTTAAACTTATAGATTATTACATATAAATTGTATCTCAATAAAACTGGAAAAATTTCACCAAATTATAAAAATAAATGTGCATATGTATGAATAATAATAATGATAAGCTTGTACTAGAAACCCCATTTTTCCAAGACAATATACAAAACTAATAAAAATTTTCTACTACAGCCTGTTTCTTCTGTTTCTAGACATAGTCCTTTTCCAAAAATATCCATGCCCCTTATTTTTATTTGGGTTACATTGAACACTGAAGTTTTCAAATGTTTCTGCTTTGCCTCATATCAGGTTTTTACCAGACTCTACTGAAGGTGCTTCTCTCAGCTGGCTTTTGGTTGTGTAGCAGAACCCAAAACTGATGTCCTCGACCCTGCCATGTGCTGGGCTTCTGTGCCATGATCTTTTGAAATCCAAACATCTTCCTGCACACTGGTCTCTCAAACATGTCTCTACCTGCCTCAATAGGCCACAGGGATGTCTGGGGCCTTTAACACCACTTGCCAGCCTGGAATTAGAGAAGCATGTGGCACCATAGTAGAACACATGGCCCATATTCAAATTCTGGCTCTATTGTCATACACCTGTGTTTTACCACACAAGGCTCAAATGTCTAGATAACTGAGTAACTCCTCAGGGATACAGGTGACATCCTAATGAGTCTCATCATCTCCGTATCTTGTGGTTTAATGAATTCATTGCTCTCATGGTAGAAAAATTCTTCTTAGAGCACATCTTCCCTTCTCTACTCTCTAGATTGAGTTTTCAATTTTATAATCTAGTCCATTATGCTTTTACTAAATTTTCCACCCATGCTATTTAGGAGGAAAAGTAAAACTTCTGCAAATCAAAAATGTTACTATTAATCATCACATTTCTTATCCAAATTGAACTACCTTTTTCTAGATTGCATTCTTCTGCTATCTCTCTGACCAAATAAACTTCAGATTCAAATCTATGTTAATGGTGAAAAGAATTAACAAGAATTACTTAGAATAAAAAATAAATCAAACATCTTTTTTTTAAGATTTTATTTATTTATTTGACAGAGATCACAAGTAGGCAGAGAGGTGGGGGCGGGGGAGCAGTGGGAGCAGACTCCCTGCTGAGCAGAGAGCCAGATGTGGGGCTCTGATCCCAGGACCCTGGGATCATGACCTGAGCCAAAGGCAGAGACTTAACCCACTGAGTCACCCAGGTGCCCCAAATCAAACATCATTTTCATAAAATTTTGTTTCTTATTGACTTTTTCTATTGCAACATTTATGAATTACAGATATGTAACAGAATGTTATTTACTTGATCAAAATTTCATAGATGTACCATGAAATCCAATATTAAATTTTTACTCCTCATCCTAGCATTGTAAACCCTCTACAGTTTGTTCTTATCTATCCAGCTACAACTTGTGATATGTCCCCATCATTCCACCCTGTGCCCAGTTCACCATCTGTGGACTTTGCCTCCCTTGAGTATTATATGAAATTTTTTAGGGGTCCTGGTCTTTGAGCATATCAGTTCACTTGCAATCCCACTTCCACAGGCATATTTGACATTCTGTATTTTTTTCTTCCAACTTTAGTTGTATTGTGGTATGATCCACATATAAAATTGTCATGTGTATACTTTCTGAAAATGTATCAGCTCTGCCATGTCCAAAGAATCTTCTTGAATTCCTCTTGTTTTAATTTTATATAGAATTGATTTTATATCTTTGATACTGCAGTATTGTTTATATTAGAATTGTTTTTCATGTACCTCTTTTTCCTTTCTTTAATTTTGAGCTCCAGAAAAACTTAACAGAACTGAAATTTTTAATCTTTTTATGCCTATACTATTGTTTGTATATAATCATAATATTTACCATTTTTGTGTGTCTACCAGACTTTCTTTCTAAATGATTTCCATGTATTATCTCTTATTAATCTTTGAAATATCCTTATGATATTGATGGGTCCCTGGGTGGATTAGTAGATTTAGCGACCAGCTCTTGGTTTCAGCTCAGGTCACGACCTCAGAATGTCATGGGATGGAGCCTCTGTAGGACTTCACACTGGGTATAGTCTGCTGGAAATTCTCTCTCCCTCCACTTCTGCCCCTTCACCTCTACCACTTCCCTTGCTCATGTGCACATGTTCTCTATCTTTCAAATAAATAGATAAAATGTTTTAAAAAATAATAAAATAAACTATCCTTACGTGGTTGGTAATAGAATTATACCATTTTACAGATGATGAAAGAGAAGCAGATAAAAATAAATAAGTCCCTGAACATTAAATGGCATATACAGTGGATCAAGTATCCAAACCCAGGCAGTATTATTCTAAGAAATGTGCATGTAAATGATTTACTAAAATACTTCTTAACCAATTTCTTCAGTTATTAAATTTCATAAATCATTTTTGCATTAGTGAACTGGTGTATGTGTATAAGGAAGCCTTTCTACAAGATGTAGTTAGCAAATATAATTAGTCAGGCACAGTTCTAGGAAGTCAGTACATAATAGTAAGCAATTTAGAGGACACATTATTTTACAAGAGTTAAGAGACTAGTTGGGGGCATTAGGCCCTGAGACAATTGCAATAGAGTACGATTACAGGAAAACTGCATAGTATTTTTTTTTTCTTTTTTTACCCCAGAACTAGGTAAGAAGAGAGAGGATATACTAACACTTCCTGGAGAAGTTGACATTTATGCTAAGAACTAGATAAGATAAGAGGTAGCGGAATCAATGTGAGGTAGATTTAAAAAAAAAAAAAGAGTTAGAAGTAAATAGAATAGCTGTGTGAGAAAAATCCCAATAAAGACCATGAAATGCCCTGAACATTGAATAAAATTATCTTGACTGGAACAAGGTAATTGATTAAGTAAACTGATGATGAGGCAAGAAGAGAAAAAAATAGATTTGAATATAGAAGTAGAGGGAAATGAAATAAATTAAAAATGTGATAATGGAAGACATTATTTTATTTTGTATTATTTTGTATTTTTTAATTACGACAAATATACTTAACATAAGATCTGGTTGTGGAAGCTGATTGTGAGAAAGGAATTACAGGTGATCTCAGTCCAGAAAAGTGAACAGATGTCTGAAGGGAAAAATAAATGATGGATGTTTATTCTAGAAAATTAAAACAGTATCCACAAAGCTATATATTATGAATGGATACTAGAATTTAGAAATTATGATGAGAAATTCTCCATAGAATATTAGGGGAGAAGGGAAAGGAATTGAGGTTGGACTTCAGTTAGAGTTTTTGATGCGCACAATAGGTCCAGTCTTCAGGAAGATGCTATTTTTATTTCTAAAGACAATGTACCAAAAAAAGCAAAGTAATGGCATCTTTTAGAATTTCATATTATGTATCTGTGCATAATTATAATTACACATAAAATAAATTATAAATACCATATATATTTATTGTTTGTGACATCAATTTTCTATTATTTCTCAGAATCTGGTCAGATACACCTAGTTTTAGATAACCTCACTATATCTCAATTTTTCCATTTCTGTGTGTGAGTGTGTGCATATCTGCTTTTCTGTCTTTCTTACTTTCTCTTTCATAACCGAGTTGACTGACAGTAATGGTGAGTAGACATAGAACTTCTTTAATAACATCTTCACTGACTGAACATTTCAGGTTTTCATTGTAGATAAGGGAAAGTGTGATGTAAAGTATCATGCATGTGTGTTTATCATCGAGTCTAGGTCTTATTCATCACACTATTTTCACAAGGAATCATCTTTTGAAAAAATTCAGGCTAAGTATTTGCAGTGATTCCCCATCTTAAAAACAAAACAAAACACACATAAAGCAAAGCAAAAACAGAACCTAAATCTCAAAAGATACAGGATTTTCTATAAGAAGGAAATCCAAGATCATGTGTAGAATCTAAGTTCTGATTCAGTTAACATCTCTTCTGTTACAACTACTATTATTTTGTTGTTCACTATGTATATTTTATATACATATTTATATGCATAAATAATATAAATATAAATATATAAATATATAAATATATGTATTTATGCATATAAATATATATAAAGTATATATTATACTTTAATATTAGTTTCAACTATAACTTCTTGCATATTTACTAAGGAAAAGAAAATGAGCATTCTTTTCTATTATTTTCATACACACACACACACACACACACACACACACACACACACCAGACAGAATAGAGATCTATTTTGTTTGTTATCTCTGTCTATATATTTGGATACAAAAGAATTAACCATGAAAATAACTTACATGTTATTTTCTTATGACTTATAAGTAAGTTATTATAACTTAGTAAAGTTATTAATCTCATTAAATCAGTCATAATAAGAAAAGAGTCTTACTTCCCTTCAACTTTGTATTAAGTAAAGCGAATACATTATTTTGAAAATACTACTAGTAAGTTTATATTTCAAAACAGTGTCCATGAGAGAGGTTTTCTCATCAGCAAACCAAAATATACTCTCAAGTACTTTCTTTAATTTTCCCATGTACTTTGATTGTAAATAGTTACACTGATGTTTTTATGACTTCTTTTCTGCTTTTATTCTTCCCGAAACCCCCAACTGCCAGCCCTATCTGTTCTTCCTTCCATTCTAGTCACAGAGTGGCTTCATCAGATGATTCACCAGGTCTATTTCTTACAGCCCATAATCCATTCCTCTTTATTTTTTGACACGAACAACTCGACTGTTAATTCCACTATAAAACACTCTTCAATGAAGTATATTTCTATTGTAGAGCATTATTTATCAAATTACACTCATTTTGTTCTTACATATTCTCATAAACTTTTCTAATTTACAACTATATTACTAAAGAATATAGTGCATATTGAGCAGGTGTCTTAATTTGTATATATATATTTTCCTTTCTGGAAACTGTTTCTAAAGCTTATATTTTGTTGCTCTTTGTTGTTATTCATCTAAATGGTAAGTCACTCTAAGTGACACTGAGGCACAGAGAAGTAGAATGTTTCACTCAGGTGGCAAGTGACTCAAATCATTTGATGGGGGTAACTATAATATCTCAAAGTGCATGATTTATTACCCACAGCCCTCACCACAATTAAAAGTTTATTTTTAATTTTTTGTTACCTCAAAAGACAAATTAGATTTTACTCATCTGATTATGATGTGATAAGATGTTACACTAAAGAAAATATTGCAAGTAAAATCAAATACGGTAAATGCAAACCTTTAGTATAGCATTTATCAGCCATATAGTTTTGAAAATACATTTTTCCTCTCTAAGCGTCTGTACCTTCAACACTGAAATAGAAAAAGAACATATGATACTCATAAAATCCCCAGATGTGTGTAATGATACCTGAAAATAGAGCATTTTAGTTTGCATAAACAAGTTCAAAATCATTCTGGATTCACTAACAGAGATCAGTATTTTTTTTTTCTTTTTCAAGTGTTTATTTAAGTTCCAGTTAACTAACATACAGTGTAATATTAGTTTCAGGTATACAGTGTAGTGATTTATCACTGACATGTAACACCCAATGCTCATTACAAGTGCCTTCCTTAATACTCATGGCCCATTTGACCCATCCCCCACCCATTTAACCCATCCTCCAACCCTCAGTTTGTTCTCTACAGTTAAGTTTGTTTTATAGTTTGCCTCTCTCCTCCTACCCTATGTTTATCTGTTTTGTTTCTTAAATTCCATGTATGACTGGAATCATATGTTATTTTTCTTACTCTATCTAACTTATTTCACTTGGGATAATACTCTAATAGAATATTAAGCAGTATTAAGCAGAAAAATTATGTTGAACTCTAGGAACTTTATTTCTTGTGTTCCCACTGTAAGACTCTATTGTTTATGTTCAAAATCTCAAGACACTCTTTAAACACAATTGATTTATATTTTGCTTGATGAATATGCACCTCGGGTTCTAGACCTGAATTCTTATAATGTGTAAGCCAGTGATACAGTCTGAGTAATTCAGAATTGCCTAAGAAGCTGTTTAAAATTATACATGCTAGACTCATTGTCAGAGATTATGTGTTAGTAGGACTGGAGTGGGACAGAGACATCTGAATCTTTAACAGCTTCCCCTGAACAATCATGAGTCACAGTTTGAAAACTAACACTCAATGGAATTACCTCATCTCCCAAGCTTCCATTCCTAATCCTCACATAAAAGAGATAGTATGATTCACTCACAGTCACTGATTTTTTTTTTTAAATTTTCTTAAGGATCTACAGAGTTGATACAGTACAAAAAAAAAAAAAAGCTATAACAATATTAGAAATTTAAAAATAAAAAGAATTATTACTTTTTTTCATTTTTTAATTCTAGTATAGAACTTTCAAACTAAAGCGAAAAACTTTAAAAGTATTTCAATTAACTCGAAGATTTATTTGTATTGGTTGTTTATTCAAATATGAGCTTTTTGTGGATGCTGTATGTGTTCCTGGAATCAGAAAATATTTTAAAGTTGTTTCCTTAATACTTAATGTATTACAACACGATGAGTAGAGTTGGGAAGTATTCATCAGGCAGCCATCATTGGAGAGTATTAACATGGACAGGTGAGTTTTTCATTCCCTGAAGTAATGAACTGCACATTTACAAGAGCAGTAGCATTACAGCCCCTCTAGAAATTGAAGGTCTACCCAGCTATAAGAGGACCATTTATTTTCAGCCATATGTAATACCAAAGTAACTGTGAATAAAAGCTTTCTGAAAATTGAAAGTATTTGACAAGCAATCAATAAAATGCAATATGGGGAAAAATCACATGCAACACTGAAGAAATAGCATAGTTTGATGCCAAGAATAATTTCATTTTGATGCATTTATTATTCACATTTATAAAGTTGTGAAATATTCTATCTTTTTAGAGAATATCTAATGAGTTAGATGATATCCTGGGATCATGACCTAAGTTGAAGGCAAACTCTAAACCCACTGAGCCACCCAGGCACCCTGCTTTTCAATCATTTAAGTCAGAGATTTCAAGTGGCAAAGTTTGTCTGTTACACCTTTTACTTTTTAGTATATTGAAGTGCATATCTCTTTACATGTCTTTTTAACTACAAATATCTATCTTACCCATCAAAATTAAAATTCCCACCTTTCTAGAAGTAATAAGTTTAGGAAATAATTTTTGATCACTAAGGAACATTATGATGCAAACTTAAGTAGATAACTGAGAGTGTATAAACTATACTTTTTGTCAAACACTCTAAATAATTAAATTTAAGAAGAATGTCTTTCTTGATTTCTTATACGTAATTGTTAGTTGAAAAACAGATTTCTTATCACATTTTTCTTTTTAAATTGTACTTTTGGGGACACCTGTGTGGCTGTCATTAAGCTTCTGCCTTTGGCTCAGGTCATGATCCAAGGGTCCTGAGATCAAACCCCGCATCCAGCTCCCTGCTCGATGGGGAGCCTGCTTCTCCCTCTCCCACTCACCCTGCTTGTGTTCCCTCTCACTGTGTCTCTCTCTGTCAAATAAATAAATAAATTGTACTTTTGTTGTTACTGTTTAGCATTACAAAAAAATTACAGTATGATTTTTATTGTTTCAAAATCTCCTCGCATTGTTTAAAAACAAAAGTCTTTCTAAAGTTTTCAGTCTCTAAAATGAAATTTTGTGTGTATCATTTCTTAGATAGAGTAAGTCTAAAGTGAGGTGTACCCAGCAAACTATCAACTGAAATTTGCTTTTCATACTGTGGATTTTATTTTTTTTAAATATTTTATTCATTTATTTGACAGAGAGAGATCACAAGTAGGCAGAGAGGCAGGCAGAGAGAGAGGGGGAAGCAGGCTCCCTGCTGAACAGAGGGCCCGATGAGGGGCTCGATCCCAGGACCCTGAGATCATGACCGGAGCCGAAGGCAGAGGCTTTAACCCACTGAGCCACCCAGGTGCCCCACTAATGTGGATTTTAAAGATAATTATAGAAATATTCTATAACTGGAGTGCCTGGGTGGCTCAGTTGGTTAAGCGTCTGCCTTCTGTTCCGGTCATGATCTCAGAGACCCGGGATTGAGTCCCACATTTGGCTCCCTGCTCAGTGGGGAGTCTGCTTCTCCCTCTGCCTCTGTTCATGCTCTCTCTCTCAAATAAATAAATAAAATATTTCTAAAAAATTATATAATTTGAATTTAACTAGAAATGCTAAACTTTAGGGGATAAAAGGATCTCATGCTAAGTGTTTTTGTTTCAAAGGACATCAGGTGCAAATAAAATGTTTTATGTGCAAACACTTCTTCGCAACAAGTAACACCATCACTCATATTTACCACTTTCTAGCACCTAGGTTAAGTGCTAGAGATTTTAGGTTAAGGAGGTTAAGGAGATTTTGTTGGATAAGACACTGTTATTATGCTTTAAGGAAATGTCTCAACAACCATTTTAAAATGAGAATAAATAAAAAATAAATAATAATAAAATTAAATAAATAAATAAATAAAATAACTTAGTAATGAGTATCTCACTTACATTGCAGCACAAACTGTCTAGCTATTCAGTGAATCCATGTCCCTTTACTTAGCCAAACTACCTATATCTTCCTTGCTGTTAAGTGTAAGCATATGAGTGACTTTGAGGCAATGAAATGTAGGTGAAAGTGATGTGCTATACTTTGGTGTCCTCATTTATAAAAATCTCTTGTGTAAATCTTTATCTTTTTTTCTTATTTCTGGGTAGAAATAGATACCCAGGCTGTAATAAAAACCACTGGTTGAATATATCAGCACTTCCTGTGTCACTGCTGGCTAGATCTTTACTGAAGTAAAAAATAAACCTACATTGTACTGAGCATGGGGAATGTAGGATTGTATTTGATGAATGTTTCAGGGAGTTCTCTTCAGATTGCCTGGAAAATATAAAAATGGGAACTGAGACTTCCATCCCATTAAGATTAGCTGCCCTGAACTCTGTTTTCTACAGAACCATGGGGGAGGGGTTACACAAAATTCTAGCTTCTTCTCAGAAACTGGTTCCCAGAATCTCTGTAAACAGTTGGATCCAAGAAAACAATTTTTCTTTACTGGCAGGGCTAATATTAAGCTCACCCCATATATATATGGGAGAGCTGAGGATGAGATCCTTTACAAGGAACAAAGCCTGACAGTGCATTCACCTGAGTCTTGGCCCAAGCATGTCTTCTTGCAGGATGACCAGAGGACAATACATTCATGTCCTGACCCTTTTCCCCATAAGTATCAGCCTGTAAGAAATGTTGCTAGGGTTTAGACAAAGTCATTTCTTGACATTGTGTCCATGTGGCTTCAGTCCTTATAACAGCATTACCTTTAACTAATGAGAAGAAATACTTTTTTCTCTGCCTTAGTCATTAGCAGAGTGGTTTGGAGTGCACATAATTTATTGTTTATGCTAATTATGTTTTTATTTTTGTTACCTATTTCTTATATTTATAAGTATTTGCATGCAAGCATTGCATTCCATTCCATGTTTTTGACTTTCTATTGTTTTTAAAAAGAGAAAATCATTTATTTGAATATATCAAATATTTTAAAGATAAATAAATGTATCAAACGCTCCAAATTACATACAAATTTATTGCTCCATTCATGTAACATAGAACATTTACCAGCTCCAATACATTAATAAGCAATAAGGTAATAATGCAAATATGAAAACAGGAAATAAGAGGTATAAAAAGGGCAAAAGTAGGTCTCAAAGTAAATAAGAAGGAAACACATGAAATAAATTTTGTGGATTAAAATCATTTTGTCGGGGCACCTGGGTGGCTCAGTGGGTTAAAGCCTCTGCATTCGGCTCTGGTCATGATCTCAGGGTCCTGGGATCGAGCCCCTCATCGGGCCCTCTGTTCAGCGGGGAGTCTGCTTCTCCTTCTCTGACTGCCTCTCTGCCTACTTCTGATCTCTGTCTGTCAAATAAATAAATAAAATCTTTTAAAATAAATAAATAAAAAATAAAATAAAATCATTTTGTTATACATTATTAAAAATAATCACACAAGTAAAGTAATTCATTCTTTTCAATTTTCTTACAGTATTTTAAAAGAAGTGTATACCTAGTTTCAGTCCACTTACACAATTTAAAGGATTTTTTTTTTTTTTTTCTGAATCATGAGGCTCCAGGCAGTAGCTTAGTGTGGGTGGAAAAAATAAACATTTTCTCATTTTCCCAAATTAGTTTGACCTATTTCTCAAACTACAATTTCTATTTCTTATTAAAAATGATGCAGGGGCGCCTGGGTGGCTCAGTGGGTTAAGCCTCTGCCTTCGGCTCAGGTCATGATCCCAGGGTCCTGGGATCCAGCCCCGCATTGGGCTCTCTGCTCAGCAGGGAGCTTGCTTCCTTCTCTCTCTCTGCCTGTCTCTCTGCCCACATGTGATCTCTGTCTGTCAAATAAATAAATAAAATCTTAAAAAAAAAATGATGCAGATATTTCAATTATGCCTCAAAGCTTGAAATGCAGGGCTGGAGGATCCATCAGGCTTGGTTCACCTTATACCCACTCCAGCCCCTGAGCACAGCTTCCACCCTGCTCTCAGTCCGCTTTTCCCCTATGTTGCACTGTATCTAATTTTCAACTATTTCTTTCATGAAATCCAAAGGAAATTTTCCTTTTCTCAAAATCATCGTAATTTAATCTCTGTAAGTATGTGTGCACACGTGTGTGTGCACGTATGCATGTGTGTGCATTTCTCTTGTCTATATGGACAAAGGAAAGAATGAGTCCTGAACATGAAGGATCATACCAAACCTGAGGTTTTGAGAACTCAGAAGAAAACTTTAACTTTATTTCTATACTTTGTGTTCAATGAGGACATCAGTAAAGGTTAAAGTAAGTTCTTTATGATATTTAAAAGAGTTTTCCTGTGGGAATGCACACTTATTTTTTTTAATATCTCATTCAAATGCTAGTTCTTTAATTTTAAGCACAAGGAAAAAGTAAGTAGTATTAATTTATGGGAGGAAAAAAGTTAACTGAGCCAGAAAATGGGATACATATTTATAAATTTCTTATTATGTTGGAAAACACAATATTAAAAATTTTAAGGTCAAATCACACATTTAACAAAAGTCACTGCAAATTTTTCTGCTTTGCTCTTACTCTCTTATGCAACCTCAAAATGAATGACTCAGAAAAAAAAATATTTTGTGTGCTTATTCTTCATTATAGATGATCCTTCCTTCCATGCTTGCCTAGCACTGAGAAATATCTAAAAATAATTCATTTTAAAAGAAAGTAGTATTTCCAGATTGGTCATTTTTAAAGTGGAAAAAATTTCACACAACCATGAAAGGAAGAAATCACCAACGAGCAAATTCTATTAATAAAACCATTCTATATAGCAATTCTAATTAATATAAAATTCTAATAGCAAAAACTACTCATCACTTTAAAATTTTTAACCACAAAATATTAGTCTTAACATTTCCATATAAGCCATTGATTACCTAGTAAAGTCCAACTTGGTTTTGGAATACTGTAAAGACTCAAAAAATCTTGTCAGAATAATATTTACTTTCACTGAGTAGCTGTCACTATGAAGTTCTGCAATCACTTCAGCATGTGGAGGATAAACATTTAAGCTAAAAATGTGTATTAGTTTTCCATTGCTGCCATAACAAATTACCACAAACTCGGCAGTTTAAAACTACACAAACGCCTTGTCTCACAATCCCATAGAGTTAGAATTATATCAAGATGAAGCTGGTCCCTCTATTTGGAGCCTCAGAAGGCCAAAGTCAAGGTCCATGGCCAGGGCTCTTATCTGGAGGTCCAGGGAGACTTTGCCTCTGGTTCCTGCAGGTTGTAGGCAGAATTCACTTATTCCTTGGAGCAGTAAGGCTGAGCTACCCATTTCCTTGCTAGTTGCCAGCAGGGGCTGCCAGCCTCTTTCAGCTATTTTTGGCCACCAGCTTTCTTTGTCAATTTGCCCTTCTTCAAACCAGCAATAGTGCTTGCATAACCTCTGATCTCTCTTTTTTCCTCTGCAACATTTCTTCTGCATCCAGCTGGAGAAAATTCTATTCAAGAGCTCATGTGATAAAAGTATACCATATCTGATAACTCAAGACAATCTCTCAATTTTAAAGCAGATAACTCTAAATGCAAATATTTTTACCTTTGAGTATTACCTATTCATGTATGGCATGGATTGCATAGAGATCTTTGAGAGATCATCCTACTTACTACAGAATGTTAAAACTGATTTTTAGAAATACTTTAGTAATTGTTTCTATAGTCTAAGTGAAAAGTCTTTAGTAAAGACATTGTTTCATAGTTTTATAATAAAAACCTTCATGTAGAGTGTTTCAGGTTTCCCAACAAAGATTTAAAAATAACATATATACCATACTAATTATATTTTAAGAGCTCCATAGGGCTATGTATATATAAACATATACACACACAAACACATATATATACATATATATACACACAAACATATGTTTATGTATTCTTTTTCCAGTTGCTAAAGATTTATAATTATTTCTTAATATTATTTTTTTTCTTTTTATACATAATATTTTTTACTCTATCGAGTACATGATCACTTATGAAGAATAATTCTTTTGTTGGACATTTGTTTATAGGTCGCTATTCCTGGACAATGTTGCCTTAGCTTGAATTCTTCTTACTCTTTCTCCTGTCCTGTGGAAACATCACGTGAGTCAGTCCAGCTTCTTAACTGTATCTCATGATAAGGAAAATATATACTTAAAAATTTGATAGCAAACAAGCAACATTCTTAAATGTTTTAATAGCAATGTTAAAAATCTCATGATTTCATCTTATCTCTACCTCTGCCACTCCACTAAGACAGTAATTTTTACATTTTGACCAAGATCGTGTTAGAAGTGCATCTTTTATCACAACCTGATATGAGCAAAAATAAACATTTTCACAAGTACTCACATCATGTAGATATGTAACTGAAACACACATTTCCAAAAGTAATGCTTTTCCTACTTTTAATATGTAATGGATACTCATTTTCTGTTTTTGTTTTATTCTATTTTACTCTATTTTATTTTACTAAAAATTCTTATTCAAACTGATTAAACTGATTTTATAACTTACTAATAAATAAGTAACTACCTGTAGTTTGAAAAAAAAAAAATCTTCCTTGAGAGACTCCAGGCTAAGATATTTTCTATTTACTGCTCTCTACCGAAATGACAATTTGTCAGTAGTCCTCACAGAATGGGATATGGAAATAGAACTTACCTCTCAAAATTAGGGACTTCTCCTCTCTCCTGCTCTGAGCTAATCTTCCAAGAATCACTGTTCTTTTCTAGTGTAGCAACATAAGGATGGTTCCTCAATCTCTTTATGCTAATCAGACATCAAAGGTTCTTGATTCTCTAAGACCTTCTTCTCAAAGGGCTCTTCATTCCTGCTGCCTTTGCACTGCCAGCATCCCCAAGTGTGCTGATAACCCATTTCAGATTAATGCAGTGTCCCTTAGAGCCACTTGCCAGAAATTCAATTCCAGGAGCCCAACTTACCTATTAGCCAGAAACTTCAACTCTTTAACTTAATTAAGAAATGAATTTACTGGGAACAAAATAGATGACTCAGATTCAAGAGGAAAATTTACCAGTCTGGTCTAGAAAGTGAGAAAGAGCCAAAGAAAACGAATTTACCTGCACTCCAATCAATGCCATGTTGAAGATCCTGGCCAGGTGCTATTGCTCTCACTGCTGATGCCACTGTCCCTAGGTGGGGCCACCGTTGCTTGCCCTCAAGGAACCCTCCTCTACTGCCATGCTTCCTTGAATCCCGCTGGAGTCCCAGTCGTCCCAGGTACAACTGGGTTCAGATCCTGTGCAGTAACAGACTGCCTGATGTTTATTTTATTTGAAACAATTGATATTTTTTTTCTTTCTATTTTTTCCCTTTTTTTTATTATTTTTTATTATGTTATGCTAGTGTTCCAAGATTTACTGTTTACATATAACATCCAGTGCTCCATGCAATATGTGCCCCCCGTAATACCCATCACCGGGCCAACTCTTGCCCCCAGCTTCTCCCTGCTAAAAGCCTCGGTTTGTTTCTCAGAGTCCACAGTCTCTCGTGTTTCGTCTCCCTTTTTGATTCCGCACCCCTTCATTTTTCCCTTCCTTCTCTTAATGTCCTCCATGCTATTCTTTATGTTCCATAAGTAAGTGACATTTTCTTAATACACCTTTTTCTTGCATAATTCTTCTGAAGTATAATCCTTTGCCTATTCTTTATTACAATCCTCTCTCCCTGCTTCTCTCTTGTTTAGGATTCATTGTTTTCATGTTAGTCACAACTTATCTTCAAAATGAAAACAAGGTTAACTAAACTGAGAAGTGTGGAAATGGGGTAGAGGAGTGAGCTGGCGAACAGGACGCTTGCAAATTTTTCAATAACTCTGCTATAAACTCAATCTCATTGTGTTCAGGATTCCACAATGACATCTCAGATTTCATATAATGGTGTGATTTGATAAATTAGCATGTAAATATCTCCCTGCTCTCCTAAATGTGATTATCAGTGATACAATCCAAATGCCTCTTATTGTCTCTCTTTTCATCTGTGACAACCAGTGTGCAGCCTGCTTGTCATTCCACCATCATTCTGACCTTTTCTACATTTTCCCTCACCCTTGAAAATGTGGGAATCACATTTGCCATAATATCCTGCAGCTGGTTTCCAGTTAAGCTGCTGTGAAAGAGAGATACTCACACAAGCTTTGAAAGGCAGGAAGGACAAAGCCATTGTTCTCCTCTGGAGGGAGCAGACAGATGTGCAGGCTAACAAGGACAGCAGAGGTGAGGTCTGTGGTGGCTTCTGGCATTCCCTGCTGGATCACCTGTTGCAGTGCTGTCCCCAGCCAAGATAATTAGCAACATTTTTCTATGATTAATGCACATAAGAAATTAAACATAATTAACAACTTCATCCTCAAATATGATCGATAATCTGGACAATGAAACTGTTAAACACCCGTTTTTCAATTTCATAATAGACTAGCTAGTTGTCTTCTCCTTCACATGTTCAGCAGAGTTTACATAGATGATGACAGATGATAAAATTAGTGAACTCTTTCAGTATATATTCTTAATCTAAACATTAAACACTACCCCATGTCTAATGTAAAATAAAACATTTTTTAAAAGAATGTATAGGGAAAGTGCATGGCTGACTCAGTTCAGCATCTGACTTTGGCTCAGGTCATGATCTCCGGGTGGTGGGATCAAGCCCTGCATTGGGCTCCATGCAGAAGGGAGCCTGTTTCCTCCTCTCCCTCTGCCCCTGCCCGCTGCTCATGCTCTCTCGCACTCTCTCTCTTTCTCTTATATAGAAAAATCTATTTAAAAATAAAGAATGGATTGAGTTCTGACACATTATTATCCGCTTGAAAATTTCAATTTGGCAATCTCTAAATGGATGAAATACGGAATTTTAGATTTCCAGTGTTAGTTCAAAGTCAAATAATGTTAATATGGACAAAGGTTGCCAGGAATTTAAAATCAATGTAGAATGAACAAACAAAGCAGAAACAGCCACAGCAACTTCTTTCAAGATATGTCTCCAAAGGCAAAGGAAACAAAAGTGAAAACGAACTTTTGGGACTTCATCAAGATCAAAAGCTTCTGCACAGCAAAGGAAACAGTCAACAAAGCAAAGAGGCAACCCACGGAATGGGAGAAGATATTTGCAAAAGACAGTACAGACAAAAGGTTGATATTCAGGATCTATAAAGAACTTCTCAAACTCAACACACACAAAACAGATAATCATATCAAAAAATGGGCAGAAGATATGAACAGACACTTCTCCAATGAAGACATACAAATGGCTATCAGACACATGAAAAAATGTTCATCATCACTAGCCATCAGGGAGATTCAAATTAAAACCACATTGAGATACCGCCTTATACCAGTTAGAATGGCCAAAATTAGCAAGACAGGAAACAACGTGTGCTGGAGAGGATGTGGAGAAAGGGGAACCCTCTCACACTGTTGGTGGGAATGCAAGTTGGTGCAGCCACTTTGGAGAACAGGGTGGCGATTCCTCAAGAAATTAAAAATAGAGCTTCCCTATGACCCTGTAATTGCACTACTGGGTATTTACCCCAAAGATACAGATGTAGTGAAAAGAAGGGCCATCTGTACTCCAATGTTTATAGCAGCAATGGCCACGGTCGCCAAACTGTGGAAAGCACCAAGATGCCCTTCAACGGATGAATGGATAAGGAAGATGTGGTCCATATACACTATGGAGTATTATGCCTCCATCAGCAAGGATGAATACCTAACTTTTGTAGCAACATGGACGGGACTGGAAGAGATTATGCTGAGTGAAATAAGTCAAGCAGAGAGAGTCAATTATCATATGGTTTCACTTATTTGTGGAGCATAACAAATAACATGGAGGACATGGGGAGATGGAGAGGAGAAGGGAGTTGAGGGAAATTGGAAGGGGAGGTGAACCATGAGAGACTATGGACTCTGAAAAACAACCTAAGGGTTTTGAAGGGGCGGGACGTGGGAGGTTGGGGGACCTATGTGGTGGGTATTAAGGAGGGCACGTATTGCATGGAGCACTGGGTGTGGTGCAAAAACAATGAATACTGTTATGCTGAAAAGAAATAAAAAAAAATTGGAAAAAAATAAAAAGCCATCTGCATTACCAAAAAAAAAAAAAAAAAAAAGCAGAAACAGACTTATAAACACAGAGAACAAAATGGTTTTGCCAGAGAGCAGGGGGATTGGGAGGGAAGGGAAAAATAGGTGATAGGGATTAAGAGGTACAAAATTCCAGTGTAAAATAAGGGTGAAAAGTATAGCATAGAATACGTAGTCAATAATCTTGCAAAAATTTTGTATGGTGATTGAACTTATTATGGTGAGTATAGCGAAATGTATAGAATTATCAATCACCATGTTGTACACCTGAAATTAAAATAACATTGCATAGCAACTTTACTGTAATAATAATAATAATCCTATCTGGGAAAAGAAATAGAAAACTTGATGCATAAATTTAGAGGTTGTTTCTCCATGATAGGAAGACATTTCAGCAATTAAGCCAATTCAATAAAAATCAGAAAAAATAAATTTTGGTTCACTGAGAAAAATAAAAAATCAAATAAAATTTAATTTAAGTAAAATCAATGCAGAACAATAACATCCCAAATTTATTATTTGGCGACTATATTTTTCAATGTGTTTCAGTTAGCATTTGTGAAAGTATATTTGTGACTTAGCTTATAAAATCTATGAAAAAACACAATTTATAATTTACCTCATTTATGAATATTTAGTTAAAACTTAAAAGAGGGGGGCGCCTGGGTGGTTCAGTGGGTTAAAGCCTCTGCTTTCAGCTCAGGTCATGATCCCAGGGTCCTGGGATCAAGCCCCATATAGGGCTCTCTACTCAGCAGGGAGCCTGCTTCCTCCTCTCTCTCTGCCTGCCTCTCTGCCTACCTGTGATCTCTGTTTGTCAAATAAATAAATAAAATCTTAAAAAAAAAAAAACTTAAAAGAGGTATGTAAACTGCCAATGAGATTGATGTTAAATTTAGATGAGACAATTTCTTTCTAAGTAAAAATTATATCAGTCAGATTACTTGCTAAAATAGACTTTAATTCAAAATCTGAGTAATAGGTGATCTCTTTAAAGAAAAAAATCCTCAAATTTTGTGGCTATTTGATGCTGCTACCATATTAAAAGAAAGAGAAACATAAATTTTTGTCTTCTTTTTCTATATGGTTATGCAAAAACATTATAATGTGATCACTAAAGCCAGTGAATATTTTTGATCATGGAAACCACCAGTAAATAATGTGTCTCATATTTGATAACCTCAATTTTCCAATGATGAACAAAAAGAATGTAAAACTAATTACAAAAATATAAATTCAGAATAATTGCACATGCCATTAAAATTCCCTTGTTATAGAAATATATACAGCAGTTGATTACTGCTGCCCTACATTGTTATATGTTGGCTAATACAGTTCTCTTCTCCTAACAACTTCCGAAGTCATTGAGACAGTCCTTGGGTTATGAAAGTGAATTGAAATCCAGTCCAATTTCATGAGATGTATTTTCAAACCTAGAGTTGAATTTTCCCTTAGAAACACTGAAAATATAAAGTTTTGAGGCAAATCCAAAGGAATGTCTTTTAGGTTTTGATAAACATAATGCTTAGTAATTTTAAGAATACTGTAATTTTAATTTGCCTCTATTTCTAAATAATATTGATAATTTTTAACTTTGTTTCATCATAAATACTCATGTATTAAAACCAGACATACTTCATATGGAAATGCAGTAAGTTATTAGTAACACCTCTTATCTTAAAAGCCCTTCCCAATGGCATCATGGGCTCATATCTTCACATTTCTAGTGTGTGCTAGTTTCTCAAAAAAGTTTAATCAAATAAGGAAAGAACAAAGAAAAAATCCCTCAATTATGGCATCCATTTCATCAGGTTTGTGTTTACACATGGACAAGTCCATGCGAATAGCTTCCAAATTTATCTGTTAGATTTTGCCTTGTATGTGAAGATGTTTATTCTGTACATGAAATTTAATTCTTCTATTATGATGTACAAATTTCCTCTTATTTCTTCAGTAATTTTCTACCTGCCTGCAGCCCAATACCACAAACACTGCAGATGCTTTTTCCCAAAGGAGTTTTGATCAGATTTGCCATAACATCACATCACTGACTGAATGATGAATTCTTTTTTTGTTTTGTTTTGTTTTTATTCAAGACTTTTCATGACAATGAGAAAACACATCTTTTCAGCCTTTTCCTTCTTTTCCTATTATGCCTTACTCTCCAGTCAAAAATGGTAATAGAAATGTCCCAAACCGTAATTGGGCTTTGTTTGTTTTGCCTCCATGCATTTAACTTATATCTCTTCTGGGATTTGAAAATCCATCCATCCCAAGGAATCACAATGTGTCCTGACAATCTTTCAGCATTGACCTCAAATATTACTTACTTCTCATAGTTTTCCCCAAATTGTTCTCTTTCTCCTTGAAGTATATTACACACATGCCAATCTTTCCTATACCATTTCATTCCCTAGAATTTTTTTATGGTACTCTCATTTTATTTTGTATTATATTTATTAATATTACATTGAGAGCTTTTATGGTCTACAAAAGATAGCAGAATACCTTGTAAAAGGTAGTATTCAAATGTTTGTAAAATTTAATACACTTAAGAGAATTATCTTTTTAGTTGTGAATCACAGTAACTATTCTTGTTTTACATCTAGTCACATAAAAGAGAATAAATATATCTCTAGGGACTTGCAAATGGATCAAAAATAATTGGTTTCCACAGCAGAGACAATTGTCTCACATTTGTGGGACATTGTAACTTTAATAACTTCCAAAACAAAATAGAGATAGATATTAAACCAAAATCATAATTATAAACTTTTCCACTCTTAGCTTGCTCTTATTTTTTTTGTTTTTTTTAAATAAATATAAGTAAGATGCTTCAAATCACTTAGATGCAAAACTAAAACAATCCATCATAGCTTCTCTCCTTGTTTCTTATATGCTGTTCCTTGCATAGATATCACCCTCCATTTATGTTACTTCTGTAATGAATTATGAATATTCATTACAGAGATTCTGCTTAAATGCATACTATGCCTTTGGGGGAGTACAGAACTTGGACCCCAGTGTGAAAGGATTAGAAAGAGGCTGCTTTGGAATGGAAAAATTAGAAAATATCTTTTCTTTTGACAAATGCTGACAGCAGGGTTCATCGATTAGTACACAGATGAGCTGAACTGCAGTCCTTACTTGCCCTCATCCTGTTACCTTGTGCAGGCCACAACCTGGACAACTGTATATAGCTTTCCTGTTTAGCATGGGCCTTCCTTCTAATTCCTATTGTTCTTCTTCAAGCTTACTTCTACACTATAGTTGTTATTACCATTGGAGTAGTTTTCCCCCGCAACCTAGAGTTGTCACTGTATTTTTCCTTTTTTCATTGCCTGACTTTGTGGAATGGTTTTCAGATATCTTCAATGGGTATAAATTAATTTTGCTTCATCATTCCTTTTCTTTTATTCTGTCTGCTTCCCTTTTTCCTTCATTTTACTGCATAGCCTTTCTTTACTCCATTCTTTCTTTATTTTGGTACATGTTCTATTCTCAAAACTACTTCTTAGCTTTCAAACATTAACATAGAAATAGTTTTAAAACCTAGCCTATCCATCACGTTTCTACTTGTTATTAGCAGCTCTGAGACAATGTAGTGATATGTGGCTTGTCTGTGTGACTTTAAAATTCTCTCCATTGAGAGCTTAGTGCAGCATGTATGATAGATTTCTTACTGATTTTCAAGCTGAGAGGACTTGTTTTTATTTCTCTAAATTAATTCATTAGATCTCTGGTGTCCAATACAGTAACTACTAAAAACATGCAATATTTAAATTAACTTAAATTCATTAAATTAAATTAAATTAAATTAAATTAAAACATTAGTTCTTTAGTCACATTGGCCTTATTCCAAATGCTCAAGACAATGCACGTATAGTACATATCCATCTTTGCAGAAAGTTCTGTTGGGCACCTCTGCCATGGTACCAATTTAAAAAGGTTACATATGTTTTCAACTACATTTCTTAAGGAGTTTATCACACAATTTTGTCTCTAAAGCTGTCCATTTCAGTGCTGAGTCCTATGTGATTCACGAATTGTCTGATCAACAGTCCTTTAATAATTACTTGCTGTTTTCTGTAGAAGTGAGTTTACTACTTCCCAGGAGAAAGATATCAATTCCTCTCATCTGATACTAATACAACTTCATATTAGAGCAAATGACCTCTTTATAACTTAGCAATTATAAAAGCTATGAGTTAATTTGTGTCTAGAGAAGAAGAGAGGGATATAACGTTATGGATACAGAAGGCTTTAAAAAGTTTGTTTGCATCTGGTCAATGAAAATTGTTATTTTCTTACTTCTGGGTAAATATACTAGAGTAGCTCAAAGGAATATATCAGATTATACCATATATTAGCACAGCGGAGGCAGTTTATGACAAATTATTTTGATTATATGTTAATAAAGATTTGATAAATTTAGAGCTAACCTAGGTATAACTACTAATCATTTACAGAGAAGTTTGATATATGTCATTTTATTCCCACCAAAATATGTAATTACAATTTTGTCTTTGTATGCATATGGAAACTGAGGTTCAGATAGTTTAAGTAATTACATGAAGATTATATATGCAATATAAAAACTATCAAACATAGCACTCTCTGCAAATCCAAATTACTTTATACTATTTTATTTATATTACCATTTCTTTTAATAGTGTTTATCACTTTATTGACTTAAATAATTTTGGGATATAAGAAAATTACATACACTAAATAATATCTTGTATTCTATAATACTTGCAAAATGAAGAGAAGAATTTTCGTGTAATACCTCATTATCACTAAAGCTAAGAGATTCAGATAATACTTTATCATAGAATTTTACATAAAATTATGTGTAAATCGTTCATTCATTGGACAAGCAACTAGACAATTACTGTCTTCCATTACTATTCTAGAGTTTGGACATAAAAAGGTGAATGGCTTACTCTATTGAACCGCAATAAGGTCTTCCTCAATGGAGAAAAGAGCATTTTCCTAGACAGAGCCAATCGATGGAATAATAAAATTAGTACCATGTTATGGACAGAAGTTTATGCTGAGTGGGAAGTAGTTTAATGATCATGTAGAAAGATTTTCATGAAGGATCAACAGGGAATCTCAGGCTTAAACATGGCATTTTAGGGAAGTAGTGCTGCATATAGCAGAGCTAAGTCAAGAAATCTTCACCATGTTCATAACTGCAAATATTTATAACAAAGTGAAGGTACTAATTAAATTATATAACATTAGTAGCTTAAAAATAAAGCATTTCGATAGAGGGTAATAGAAAAAGACACTAGAGAGGCGTGTTAGATTATGAACTTTCCTACATGGAAGCTAAGGAAAACTTTCTGTTAGCACAGAACCATTGGAGAATTTCACATAAACGGGTGATTTGATGACATTGGTGTTTTAGCTATGTTATTCTAGGGCTGCATTTAGGTAGGTTTTAGGAGGAAATATCCTACTTAAAAAATACTTTGAATGCTTCTTTGGAAGTTTTTAGAGTGATTTAATTCAATTGTGGATATTAGTTTCTAGTTTATGGACTCAAAACAATCACGTCAATATGTTTTCAGCCACAAGTAGCAAAGAACTCTACTCAAAGTGGCCTAAACAATGAGGAAAATTGCTATCACACAGTCTATGTCCTCAAGGGTGCTGATTGGTTAATTCAGTGACTTAATAAAGACACAAATGTTCTGGTTCTTTCCATTTGGTTATCTCCATAATATTTGGTTGTCAGCTTCATCCTCAGGGTGGCTGCCTTCATGTTTCTCTGAACAACAAATCATGACAACACATTCATAAAAGAAAAGGGGAAGGTAATTTGGCAGTCTTCCTCAGACAAAGAAAACCTTTCCTATATACCTTCCAACAGATTTTTTTCTCCTGTGTCATTAACGAGGGCTGCTTCATTTGTCCAAAGGGAAATGGCACTATTGTGACTGGAAAGATCAACTTGAATCTATCCCCTGAAGGGCCATCTTCTTTATAATTTATAGACGTGGTTCCTATAAATAATATTTAACATATCAGTGATGCTCTTTTCATTTTTTTAAGTTCTTTTGTCATTATTTGTTTCATTTTGTATCTTTTCTATTGCTATATCTTTAAGTTCACTCCTGTTTTTCACTCCTACAAAGTGTAATTGTCATTAGACAAATCACCCATATCCAAATGATCCAAATTACTGTATCCAGTGTACTTTTCTTCTTAGACACCATAGAAGTCACCCCTAAAACTTTAAATGGAGTCTTTCTCATATTTTCCATGGCTCTACTTAACTTTCTGAATATATGGAATAATAATAAAAATTGTTTTAATATCCTTATCTGCTAATTCTAACATCCGTTCTGGTTTGGTGTTAGTTTTTGAGTACTTTCCTCATTATGGTGACAATATATGATTTTTTTGCATGCTAGAAAAATGGTGGACATTATGAAATGAACATTGTTGGGTGGTAGCTATTTTTGTTTCTATAAATATTCTTGTGCTTTGTTCTGAGTGCAGTACTTGAAAGTTCTTGAGAACAGTTTGATCCTTCTGGGTCTTGCACTTCTTTTCGTTTGGTTGGTTTGGAACAGTGCTTGGTCTAAAGCTAACTATTCCCCACTACTGAGGTAACGCCTTCCTGAGTAGTCAGCTCAGTGCCCTATGAGTTACACAGTGTTAACTTGATTCCTTAGTCTGGTGTTTTCCTGGGCCTTGAGTAGTTTCCTTACATGAATTCACTGATAATCTGGATACTCAAGTTAGGGGATTAAAAATCTCTCTCTGTGCATCTCTCTTCTTGGTAGTACTATGCTCTGAAACTCTAGATGCCTTGGGTTCCCTGGACTTTCAGGTCTGTCTCCTCAAATCCAAGAGTCCCAGTAACTCCAGTCTCTACCAGGTCCTGGATAGTCTTTCAAGGTGGTAAGAGCAGTTTTAGTGTTATGCCTCATGTGTCTCCTGTCTCTCAAAGACCAATGTCTTTCATTGCCTGATTTTCAGAGCTTTTAAGAGGAGTTGGTTTATTTATTTATTTTTCTGTTTTCTTCTGTTATTTCAGGCAGGGAGGGGGAACAGATAAAACCATTTCTTGTAAGTCCTTTTTTACCAGAAGCAGAGTCTTCCATACTCGGTATCTTCTTGGATTCTTTTCTATTTCCCACAGATGCATTATTTTTGATGCCTCTTGGAGAACTTTTAGACCATAATTTCCACCTCTCTAATTTTAGATTTCATACCCATTCTAGAACTTTTATTTATTTCATTTTTATGCTTTCCATTTATCTGAGAAAGTTTGCAATCTCCTCTTTTGTTTGCTCAATGTAGTAAGTATATTTTAAAAGTCTGTGTGATAAATGCCTTATTTTAAGCTCTGGTTTTATATTGTCTCTTGAAATCTGATCATGGTATCTTTTTATTGAGTGTTTGTTTAGGTTGATTAAACAGTATTCAGTGAATATGAAAATTTGTAAACACAACTTGTGGTCCAGGATCATATTAACACTATATTTGTTTTTTTTTTTAAGATTTTATTTATTTTTTTGAGAGAGAGAGAGTGAGAGAGAACATGAGAGAGAAGTTCAGAGGGAGAAGCAGACTGCCCATGGAGCTGGGAGCCCAATGAGGAACTCAATCCCGGGATTCTGGGATCATGACCTGAGCCAAAGGCAGTCGCTCAACCAATTGAGTCACCCAGTGCACCATTACACTTGCTTCTTGTGGACACTTGGTGTATTAGCAATCTCAGACCACTTAATAATATTTAAGGGATCAAAATTTTTGAAGTTAGACTATAAATCCTGCCAGGACCAGTTTCTTTCAACTTTATTCTTATAGTATCTAGAAGTATAAGAATACTTTTTTGAGTAACAATTAAAAGCCTGGGACATTTACTAGGAAACCCGTCTTTGGAACTCCTAAATTAAAACTTCTCTTCCTGGGGCACCTGGGTGGCTCAGTGAGTTAAAGCCTCTGCTTTCAGCTCAGGTCATGATCCCAGGGTCCTGGGATCGAGCCCCACATTGGGCTATCTGCTTGGCGGGGAGCCTGCCTCCCCCTCTCTCTCTATCTGCCTCTCTGCCTGCTTGTGATCTCTCTCTGCCAAATAAATAAACAAAATCTTTGGAAAAAAAAAAAACTTACCTTCCTTTAGTTTGTCTGATTCATTCTCTATCAAGTACAATTTTATCCCCAGGAGATATTTAGCATTTACCAAAGACAATTTGGTTGTCACAACTTGGTAAAAGAAGGATGTTGGTAGTAGTGTCTAGTGTGTAGAGGCCAGGGATGCCATAAAACATTTAAAATGCACAGAACAGTCTCCACAACAAAACATTATCCGATGCAAGATTTTAGTACTGTCAAGCCTAAGAAACCCTTCCTAGCCTAGGGGAAAATGAAAAGTCCCATTCAGCATTGCAGCTTCTTAACTGATTCTTTTTGAATCAGCAGAAGAATATAGAGGGAAAATGTCCCCAAATGCTATACTTATATCTCTGACTTTCCTTATCCTGTCCATAGTTCTTTCCTGTCTTAAGTCTCCAAAGTCCTTGACTGATAATTTTTTCTCCTATATTTTCCAGATTGACAAATTATTCAATTTGTCAATTATTCAATTTGGGAGGGAGGGAGTTAAGTTCTGTAGACCCTTGACATTTATAATATTATTTTCCTACATTAAAAAAATGTACTCATTTCCTATATTCACATTAAACTTTGCTAGAAAATTTTGAAATAATTTGACACTAGACATTAATGAAAAGCCTTATAAAATACTATAAATTATATATATCACAAATGTCAATTTTTAAGAAATTTTAAAACTTTTTTTTTCATTTTTGCTCTTTCATTTTTACTTTGAAATTTGGAGCAAAATTATTCTTCCAAATTCAAACACATTCCCCTCATGGTTAAAAAAATGGTATTAAAAACCTTAAAATTTCACAGAAATCTGTTATTTATGTGAATATATTAACTACCACATTTTTAATTTATCACAAAAGAAATGCTGTGAGGAAAAAATCTGCCAGTACCATATACCAATCACTCAGATATGAAGTGATTTTATTGCTGTATTTTACAAGACTTATAAATAACTTTCATCTAGCTATCTCAGAGCTGCATGTGTTATAGCTGACAATTGACAGGGGTAGTTCTGTCTTAAAAACTCTAATTGCAATAAGCTTTTTCCAAGATGTTCATGAACACAAAAAAATCTCAGGTCAGTCAGTGACACTGTGCAATGTATATTTTAAAGTCTGACCAGTCCCATTTTAATAAAGTGATTATCAAAAGGCTAACATTGAGAAAAGAGTACTTAAATGGTAGGTTATCTAAATTATATATTATATTTACATAATTTAGAAACATCTTACAATTTCTTACTTTAAACTTTTAAAAAAATTCTTTTTTGTTATTATAATCCTTTTCCAAGTTTGGAAAAGACAATGAAATACAATTCCAGTAATTTGCCTTTTTTTTTTTCATAAGATATCAAGATACTAGTTTATTAGGTTGCAAACACAATTATGTAAATGACACTACTTTAACCTTCTCCTCTTTGTTCTTATATTTTTGTATTTTTTTTTACATCCTATCAATATATTCACTGCTGCTAAACATACAATAGTGTCCAGCAGCTCTCCCAACATTTGACAGAGTTCTAGGTCTGGATCCTTAATATTCTAGTTGCTCTTTTAAACCATGACCTTTTTTCTGTGCCCCAGAGCATTCTGGGCTCACTCACTGAGGCATCAGGCCAGCTATAGAACCTAGACTCTGTTCCTGTCTGCATCAAGGTGGAAGGGGCATATACTACATTTTATCTCTGATCTAATAAAACCTGACAAACTCACATAAGACCATCCATCAATAAAATCAGCAGAATTGTGGAAGACTGATCTTTCATATTAGCATTAGAATCTGGATGTCAATAGGTACCTTTACTGGCTTGAAGACTTTCCCTTCAAAATCTGTGTCACGTCCAGCTGGAACTATATAAAAGAGAGAAATTTGGACTCAGAGACACAACACACATGGGTAACACCGTATGATAATGGAGGAATGACACATCTACACGCCAACAAATGCCTAGAATTGAGAGAAATCACTAGAAGCTAGAAGGGTCAACAAAGGCTACCTTAGAGAGTACAAAGAGACCATGGCTCTCCCAAAACCTTCATTTAGAGCTCCTAGCCTCCAGAATTGGGAGAGAAACTTTCTGTTGTTTTAAGCCACACAGTCTGTGTAATCCATTAGGGCAGCCCTAGGAAACTACTACAATACACATTTAGTGTTACAAAACAATCAAAATACTATATAATGTTACTGTTTTATATTTTAATTATAGATTTAAACATGTATGAGTCAATAGAAACTTTGGAAATTTCATTCCAAAATAGGAACATTAAAAAATGAAAAAGAGCATTTTTATACAAATGCAAACCTATACATTTCTACTGATATTTTCTGTGTTCTGAAACTCCATCCATCTGTATTATAATTCGATATGATTTTACTGCAGAAAGGCATTTTTAGTTGTTATCAGAATAAACTAGTTTCTCCTGTTAAACAAATAATCCATTTAGATGTGTTATTTGTCTTAGAGTGATTGATCAATATATTTTTCTATATAAATATTTATAAATTTAAAATCAAGTACAAATATCTGATTATAAGAAAATGGTTTACTAAAATACACATACAAACAAAATTAGAGATCTTGAGCTAGTTATTGAAGTCTTAGGCAAATGACATTTGATTCCAAAGTGTGAATACTTATGTAGTACAGTACATAAGTACTGTACTACTTATGTAGTACAGTAAATTACTGTACTACTTGATGAAATATACTATATGAATTGACATAGTCAGAGAAAATCCAACTATAATCAATAATTTGATAAAATTGTAAGTCTTTTTGTGAGGAAACCAATCTTTTTTTATTCTGCAGACACCATTAGATAAACATTGTAGGGAACGGTTAAGTCTCCAGCTGCCTGGTTTGTTGAGTCATGAAGCTCCACAGTAAAACAAAATTTGATTTATTTAATTGTTTTCATTGAAATTGGTGGAAAACATTAATAAGTACCATTAAAGCTACTTATGTTTATATAATGCTTAATAGATTATGTAGTGTGTTTTAACTCACATGGCATTGAATTTCCTCACAGTGGGCCAAATAGCAAAATATTCAAAATTTTAAGATTTACTGTACACCTTCCGAACACAGGGTCAAATAGTAAAATCTCCATGTTAAGACATTCATCCAGCAGTATGCATTTTAAAACTAGAACTGAAAAGACAGTAAAATATGTTATAAACACACACACACAGTAGCCTTTCAGAAAAAGAACACATGGCTTCTGCTTGGACACAGAGCCTTATTAAAACTTTCAAGTTCCAATTCATAAAGTATTCACACTCTCTTCTTTTTTTTTTAATTGTGTTATGTTAGTCACCATAAAATACATCATTAGTTTTTGATGCAGTGTTCCAAGATTCCTTTTTTTATGTACAACACCCAGTGCTCCATACAATACATGCCCTCATTAATACCCACCACCAGGCTCCATTCTGTTCTTCATCATCACCATCCTGAAAGCTGACATTTAATGAGTATCTATTACGTGCTAGTCATTTTTATATTATCTCTTCTCTTTAACAAGTATTATGATTTTCACTTTTTGGTAAAGTATCTCAGAGAGATTGTTATTTTTCTTAACTCAAAGGAAGAATAAAAAGAAGGGCTGGGATTCAGAGGAAGCCTAAAGTCTAAGCCCACATTCTTACTACTTTACAGAACTGCCTCTGATTCCCCCTCATTAGTCAATTTCAAATCACAATTTCTCAGCTGATACAACATAACAATGGACAGAATCAAGTAGCTTATGCCATGCAGATAATTAAGAGGGAGAGATTTTTCCCTCTAAGTCAGAGTGCAGAAATAAAAAGGACAAATTGTAGGTATGCATCATTTCTGATGGTTGAATAATATTCTATTTTATATATGTACCACATCCTATTTATCCATTCCTCTGTTGAAGGGCATCTTGGCTCCTTCCACAGTTTGGCTATTATGGACATTGCTGCTATGAACATGGGGGTGCATGTGCCCCTTCTTTTCAATACATCTGTATCTTTGGGGTAAATACCTAGTAGTGCAATTGCTGGGTCATAGGGTAGCTGTATTTTTAACATCTTGAGGATCCTTCATACTGTTTTCCAGAGGGGCTGTACCAGCTTGAGTTCCCACCAACAGTGTAAGAGGGTTCCCCTTTCTCCACATCTTTGCCAACATTTGTTGTTCCCTGTCTTGTTAATTTGCCATTCTAACTGGTGTACGGTGGTATCTCATTGTGGTTTTGATTTGTATTTCCCTGATGGCTAGTGATATTGAGAATTTTTTCATGTGTCTGGAGAAGTCAAGCAGAGACAGACAATTATCATATGGTTTCACTCATATGTGGAATATAAGCAATAGCACAGGGACCATAGGGGAAGGGAGGGAAATCTGGAGGGGGAGAAATCGGAAAGGAAGATGAACCATGAGAGTCTATAGACCCTGGGAAACAAACTGAGGTTTCAGGGTGGGGGTGTGTAAAAGAGTGATGGGTATTAAGGAGGAACATGTTGTGATGAACACTGGGTATTATATGCAACTAATACATCATTGAACACAACATCAAAAACTAATGATGTACTATACAATGGCTAACTGAAAATAATAATAATAATAATAATAATAAATATAATAAACAAAAGGAACAAAAAGAAAGATTTTTTCACTTATTTTTCAAACCAGGCTGGGCTTGAAAGCATGGATAACTAAGTCAGTGCTTTTAGAAGTCAAATAAATATCAAGCTTTTGGAAAATGTGGTTTATTTTTCATTTTGAATGTTAAAAATTATGACAATTTATCCATAATTAGAAACATATCATAAATATATATCAACAATATGCATCAATGTGCTATTAATAACAAAGAAAATTAGTAACTAGCAAGGAGGGGAGCTATCAGATAACACATTAACCAAGGTGCACATAAAGTATATTATCATAATTGATGTTTGGAGGTCTTTTACTATTTAACTTTTAATTTCTATCATTTGTGTAATTTCTGCATCAGTTTAATTTTCTCCTCGTTAGAATTTCTATTTTCATTCCTTTTTTTCACACCCAATAATTTTTGTTTGGGTACCAGACATTGAGGATTTTACCTTAAAGTTGATAGAATATTTTTATATTACTATATCCTTCAGGTTTTTTCTGGGACATGGTTAAGCTTTTTGGAAATAGTATAGTCCTTTTGAATTTTGCTCTTAAGGTTTTGTTATGTGGCTCTAGAGCTGTATTTAGCTTAGAGTTAATTTTTCTTCCACTTTTGCAATAAGACACTGCCCCCCTAATTATAAAGTTTTCTACTTTGGTTGTTGAGAGCAGGCATTGTTACACTTCTTTAAATGTCAGATGCTGTTATCTCTAAATTTAGAGTGGCTCTTTCTCTGGTATCACATAGTGCCTTTACTTCATGCTCTCATCAGTAATCAACTGAGTATTCAAGGGGGTCCTTCTGAATATATTTGAACTTCTTTCTCCAGGTAGCTAGCTGTCTTTCCTGCAAACTGTAACTACTTTGGCATCCCAAGACTGCTTTCTTTATCACCTTGACTTAGGGAGACTGCGGGACTTTGGATTTTCCTCCCTGTGCTATAGACTGGAAAGTAGGTTACCTCGTTTTCCATCCTTTGTCATTCTTGATATCCAATGTTATGAGTGTTATTGTCTCAAATATTTTGTTTATTTTTTTTGTTTTTTAAGGAAGCAATGCATTATTATTCCATCTTGAACAAAAATAGAAGGTCCTAAAATTGTTTTATAATATTTATGTTATAAATTTATATGTATACATATACATTATATGTATAAATATTATAAATATAAATATGTATTTCTCTCCCTTATATTATCTGACTTACTTTAATATTTATGGGATTGATAACCCAATAAGACAAAACACAGTTTTGTTTTTCTTATATTACTATAAGAAATATGTGATTTTTTTAATACTGAAAACAATTTTACACATTTTTGCACATAGTATCACTTCATTTAAGTATTTGTATGAATAGGTGGTTTGAGAAATATGTGCAGCTTGTTTGTACTTCATATTTGGAATATTTTTGTTATTAATTTTGGGTTTTATTTTTCTTTAATTTAATATCAATTTTTTTGTAACACAGCTGATAAGTTTTGAGACATTTTTGAGACCTAAGTAACATTTCTTTGAAGTCACTCTTCATATTTCTTCAAGTTTGATCTATTCCATAAGACTTCGCAATTTATACTCAAACTAAATGTAAGTAAACTATCTCAATTAATAATCAAAGTGAGAGTGACAATTCATGATTAAGTTCATTACAGAAAGAAAATAACCTTGCAACACTTAATATGCTGTAAACTGACAAGTTGATCTTCTGAGTTACATATTCTCTATCCCAATATCAGAGAGATATATTTGAAGTAAGGAAATATGATTAATCCTAATTATAGATGAACAAACTGAGATTTCAAGACCTAAAGTGTTTTTGTTTATTCAGAGTCACAGGAGAAGAAATTGATGAAGAAAAGTTTTGACCCATAACAAGCTTTTATTCCAGGGACCATTCACCATACCATACTGCAATTTGGCAGAATTTATAAAATCTTTTAAATGAGAAATATATTAATCTTATTATTCAATTAGTGACTAATTTGTATTCTTTGTAACATTTAAACAGTCCTTAATAAATTTATTCTGAATAAAGTTATTAAGATATAATTTGGATAATTCAATTTGTTTTGACTCAGTAACTTGAGATTCTTTATGCCACATCTAGAAATACAATAATAGTAATAAGAATTTTTCTGATATATTTATTGCTGTACATAGCATATTTTTCCTTATTTTAAAGCATAAGAAAGCAACAGAAAGAAATAATGTTTGGGACACCTGTGTGGCTCAGTCAGTTAAGTGTCTGCCCTTGGCTCAGGTCATGATCCCAACAGCCTGGGATCAAGTCTGCCTTTGGCTCCTTACTTAGCAGGGAGCCTGCTTCTCCCTCTACCTGCCTCTCCCTCTTGTGCTCTCTCTCTGTCTCTTTCTATGACAAATAAACAAATAAAAAAAAAAAAACTTGAAAAATAAAATAAAGAAGCAATGCTTTATAAAATATAAATCAGTTATCTAAGCTATGCTTACCTGAAATCTACTCTAAATGTATTCCAACATTAGAGATAAGGTTAGGTTTACAATATAAAGAAATAAGACTATAGGAAACAATGAGATTAGAAACACACTATCAAGGTAGTAAAAGAACCAAAAATATAATAATAATAGAAATGGACTATAACTACTTTTCCTGAGTTAAGGTGCATTTACTCTCTTATCTGTAAATGGTCTTTACAGATTTGACAATTTCTAGATCCACTTGAACTGGTATAGACTGCCAACAACATATGCATCAAGAATATCTTTGTTTCCTGGGTGCCTGGCTGGCTCAGTTGGTTGAGTGTCTGACTCCTGATTTCAACTCAGGTCACGATCTCAGGGTCATGAGGAAGACCCCGTGTGGAGCCCCTGTCTGGCTCTTCACTCAGCAGGGCATCATCTTGAGATTCTCTCCCTCTGCCCCTCCTCCTGCTTATGCACACACTCTCTCTTTCTCTCTAAAATAAATAAGTCTTTTTTATTTTCTAAAAAGAGCATATTTGTTGTCTGACATTGCATTTCTAAGCTAAAAACTTTAGTTGTTTTTCTTAAGACTTTACATTTTAGAAAAAAATTGCAGAATCTGAAGGAGTCACATTTTCACTTAACAAGGCATTGTTTTCTGCCTTCATAAAATATTTTCACATCTAAGTATATATAAATATATAAATAGAAAAATTGTTCATTACCATTCAATTTGTTTCTTTATGTGTAGTCCTTTTTTTTTTAATTTCTTGACAGACGCAATGAAGAAAGACTAGTGTGCGTTAGAAAATGCAAATTATTTTGAGATAAATTTAATAGAAAATAGAAATGCAAAGGTGTTGTAATTTTATTATTTTTTGGTACAATTGTAGCAAATTAGCTCAATTTAGCAAGTTGATGTACCCAGATCACTTATGATTTTCTTCTTTTTTTCTTCTATGTAATGTTATACTTTTCTTCCCAGGTTAGGTTTCTTTGACTTTTGCAAAAGGAAACCCTTATTTATTTATTTATTTATTTGATCAAAAGAGAGAATGACAAATAAAGTATGAGCAGGGAGAAGAAGAAGCAGACTTGCTGCTGAGCAGGGAGCCTGTTGTGGGGCTTGATCCTAAGACTCTGGGATCGTGACCTGAGCCAAAAGCAGACACTTAACCAACTGAGCCACACAGGGAATCCAAAGCAACCCTTTTATATAACATATTCTTTCCCATACCAGTTGAGCTGGCTACTGAGAGGTAGAAAGGATTAAGAGAATGATTGGGAAATAATAAAAATGTAAGTAATTTTTTAAAATTCAATGTGGGAGAATACTTTAGTACATTTGAACATTTCTGGCACTACTCATATAGTCAGTCATTTGGAGTTTCACACTGAGCTTGTCACAGATCTGAAGATCTCTCATGTATCTAGAGTCAGCTCTCACAATACCAGATATACAGACAGAACAATATGTCCAAATTCCCTCCAACACCACCTTCTACCTTGTTCATCATTAATAGCCTTATAATATTTGTCAAAAGATATAATAACTCAACCTCAGGAAATTGGAGTTGGGATATGGTGAGACTTGTTTTGGTTATATATGAGGTCCAGTCCTTAAAGATATGGTGACCCAGGTGCTAAGTTTGCTATATTGAAGTCACAACATTGGGGCCATACGGGTCAAATCATGAAGAGGGAACTTATTAGCAGAAACAAGGAACGAATAAACAAATGTTCAATTGAGGACAGGACCCTAACAAGTATGAGAAAAGAAGAAATAGATGCATTAATTTTTCTGGAGGTGTACACTTTCAGTTTCTTTTAAGGTTTTGCTATGAATGTTGCTCATAAGTTCCACAATATGTCTCAGTTTACTTATAATATTTTACTTAGGCTCATTTGGAAAGATTTCTGTTTCTTTCTTCTTTCTTTCAAACAAATGATTATTGATATAGAAGTCAAACTTTAAATGCCCTTTTATTTGGTAACACAATCTTCTCTGCCATTTTATTTTCCTATAATGTAAATTTAAGCATTTTAAACTTTAAGCCTGCTCTCTTTGGTGTTAACTGTAAAATTACATTGCTTAGCCTTGAGAGTGATGATGATGCAAATAATCTCAAAGAGAGAATATCTTGTTTATCACAACCATACAGGTGGAAAAAACATTGAAATTCATAAAGTCGGAGATGATAAATCATTGAAAGTATTCCCCAAATACTAGTCTTATTTCTTGTCAAATGTTGAGTCTTGTATTTAAAAAGTACAATGCTGTTCTATTTTTTATTATTGCAAAATTCTCCTTGGAAGGAAATCTTTTAAGACACTTATTGCGGAGATTGAAGTACACTCTCTTGTTTAAAAGTTTATGGCTTCTAACTATTCAAATTCTATAATTATAATTGCTTCCTGATATAATATTATAACTGCCCCCTGTGTATTTCTGTAAAGCATGGATACATGTTGAATTTCTTGGTCAAACAAGAAAAAGATATTTGACACTTTCTTCTCCCGTCATGGCTAAATGAAAAGACAAGCCACAGACTTGGAGAAAATGTTTGCACATCAGCATCTCATAAAGAGCTTGTGTCCAGAATATGTTCTTTATTTTTTTAAAGATTTTATTTATTTATTTGTTTAAGAGGGAGAGAGACAGCAGGGGAAGGAGCAGAGGGAGAGGGATAAGCAGAGCCCTGATGTAGGCTCGATCTCAGGACCCTGAGACCATGAGCAGAGCTGAAATCAAGAAGAGTTGTAGGCTCAACTGACTAATTCACCCAGGAGCCCCCAGAATATGTTCTTTAGATAAAACTCTAAAAGCTCAAGCTCTTAATGAGAGTTATTATAAATTATATGACCCAATTTTTTTGGCGGGGGTGCAAAGATTTGGAAATGTTTTCAAGAAGATAGATGACCAACAAACTCTTGAAAACATGTTCAACATCATTAATACTGGGCAGATGCAAGTTATAATCACAGAAAACTTTATTTGTAATATCCATAAACATATAAATAAGCACAAATCGTAGGGTTTCCATATAATAGAATACTATGCAGCAGTAAAAATAAATTAACTATCGATTCATTCTACAATATAATGAATCTCAAAATAATTATTATGAGTAAAAAATGAGACTACAATTAAGTATATATGCTCTGAAATTTCTTTTATATAAATTCAAAATCATGTTAAGTAACCCACTTTGACATAGCAGATCAGTAGTTGTCTGGGGATAGGGTATAGGGACAGGAGGGAGGCATTGCAAAGAGGCAGGAGGAAACTTAAGTCATAATGGATATGCTCATCATTTTGATTGTGGTGATGGGTCAAGAAATTCATATGTATATCCAAGGCTTTTAAATTGTACACTTACATACCTCAAATTTCATATTATCACTAGACAAAACTAAACAGAAAATTATGTCTGTCCAAAAGAGAAATAAAGGAAAACTCTTCACCTCTTCAAGAAAGTGGTGTGATTTACTTTCATAATACTTGAAGACATCCCAGAACCACAAATAAAATGCAAAGAGAGTTCATTTTTCATCAAAGCAGACCTCTTATTACAAACAAGTGTTGCCATAGTTATACTCAGGTTTTGTCAAACCTTCCATAATTCAAAGTTGCAAACTTTTTTGCAAATGCTGAAAGGACTTTAATTGGATTGGTATTTTTTTTTAATTTTTATAGAACATAACAATGCAACTGGGTTCAAAAATACCTATATAGCAGCCAATCCTTAGTATAAAAAAAACAGTCTTTAAAACACTGCAGTTTAAAAAAATACAATAGAAAATAAGCTATAACCAGTTTCTGTATGGCTGCATTTGGATTCTGCTGCAGTAACTCAGTGTGCTTTAAAGTAGAAACATCATTGCCCTCCTCTCCACTAGCTTGGAGAGATAAAAGTTACATGAAACCTGCATTTTGTATCCAAAGAGAGGTCTAAAAGCTTTTCAATGCAATGTCACACAATTTCATGGTGTCTTTAAACTTAACTGATGCCAGTGAAAGCTATCACCTGACTGTAAAGGGCCAGCTTCTCACGACTTGCCCTTTTTTTTTTTTTTCCCCTCACGAAGTAGCTTTCTCAAGATGTATGCTCCAGCAATGCTTTTTTTTTCACTTCACTTTCATTTACTTTTTCAAGGAAAAAATGGCCTTTTTCTACTCATGATAAATAGCAAAGTCTTTTCAACTGGACAGAATAAGATAGGTTCCATAGAATTCATTATTGTCTCAAGGAAATCCTACTGTTGGCAGGGGAAGTAACCGTCACACTATAAGTGGTTCAATAATTTGACTAGTTAAATACAGTGTTGCTCTAGGATATTTTTTGATATACATTTGTTAAAGGAAAAGAGAGTCTAATTGCTGACAATTTATGTGTAATAACTTTTATCATCTCTCAAAGCAATAGACATGTCAGAGTCTAGACTGTTTATATTTATTTATTAATAAATGATTTTATTTATTTATTATCTATCATCTATTTATTATCTATTTATTAATAAATAAGAGTATTTATTAATATTTATTTTGTGATCCTTTGAGAGATAGTAGTTATTGTTTGGCAAAGAGAATATCACTTATTCTTACACTTAATCAGTGCTGTCTTGGAATTTCCTCAGTGGTTGTCAGGAAGCATGAAATTGTATGGAAGAAGAGAAAGAAAACAAACAAAAACCCTTCCAATCTTTCTACTATAGACTACATCTTTTAAAAATTTCTGTTGTATCCTGCATATATGTTAATTTTTACAGAGGTTTTAAATGTTAAAAATGTACTAAATGAAAAATATAAAATTTCTATAGGTATAGCTTTGAGCACTTTAAAACAAAATTATTCACAATATAAAAGATATGTCAGAAATCAAATAAGGTTTTACACGCATCTCTTGACACCCACTCAGGTATTCACCCATTGTACCTCAAAGTAATTATGTAATATTAGACATCCCCAATGCAAACTGTATCTATCACAACATATTGATGATCTAATCTGTCTTCCTCTTGCTTATCTGTCCTTTGTTAATGTGCCCTTGACCTTCATCCCTACATCTCTATATCCAACCTCTTCTCTGAATTTTTTTTACCAGCTTAAAACCTCACAAATTTATTATAATACATTTCTGTAGATTAGAACTGTGTCATAGGTGTCCCTGGGGCTAAAATCAAGGTGTCATTAGGATGGGGTTCCCCTCTGGAGGTGCTATGAGAGAACATATTTGCTTGCCTTTTCCATCTTCTAGAAGCTACCTGCATTCTTTGCTTTATGGACACCTCCTCCACTTTTAAAGTCAGCGTTATGGAGCTGAGTTCTTCTCATTCTTCCATCTTCCTAGGTCTCCCTCTTCTGCCTCTCTCTCTTATTTTTAGAGAACCTTGTAATTATACTGGCCCATCCAGATAATACAGGCTAATCTCCCTATTTCCAAGGTCAGCTGATTAGCAACCCTAATCTCATTTCCAACCTTAATTTCCCTCTGCTGTGTCAAGAAACATATACAAGAAACAGAGATTAGGATGTAATGTTTTTAGAGGAGCCATTTTTCTACTACTACAGTAAGCAATTAAGATACACACAATTCTCTCCATCCCCCTTAATAGATCAGTTCCTCCCCCTTCATTCTTCATCTGAGTAATTACTACTTTAAGACCAATACCTAAAAATAATTCCTTGGTTTTTCTAATCCCTCTCCTCCATATCCAATGCAGCTGCAAACCCTGTAGGCTCTAACACCAAAATAAATCACAATATCTCCTTTCTACTGGGAACATGCCTGGATTATCTTCACTAGAAGGATCATTGTAACCTACGACCAGTCTTCAGTTTTTCACATAGCATCCACAGTAATGTGTAGCCATAATTCTATTTCCATAACTCATCTGCTAAAAATATTTTACAAGCTTCCATTGCGCTTAGAAAAATATACCCAAACTTCATACTTTGCACCTCCACCCCAGGATTTGGTCTATGCTTATCTCTTTCTCTCTTGCTTGTTTCTGAACATAAATTTGCCTTCTTTCTATCCCTCCTTTGTCTTCCATTCTGCAATGTAATTCAGATGCTAACTACCTGGAATTAGTGTGGACTTCTCAGGTTGAGGGCTCAATCTCCACAAAACACCCCTCATTTCAGACACCAACTGCAAACTCTGGGATTCACCAGCCACCTCCACAACTGATTAATTGGCTACAAATCCAGTGGTTCCCATGGCCTCTCAGATTGGATAATTTGCTACAATGACTCACAGACCTCAGGAAAACACTGTAATTATAAATGCAATTTTATGTCAAAGGAAGCAAATCAAGACCAGCCTAATGAAAAGACACACGGAATGAGGATGGGAGAGTATTAAACATGGAGCTTCCCTGTCCTCAGGATTATCATTCTTCTGGCATGTCAGTGTGTATCCCCAACCAGGGAGCCTCACTCAAGCCTTGGGTTTTTTTGTTTTTGTTTTTGTTTTTTTTTTTTTTTATAATTGAGCTTTTATTGGAGTTTCATTACATAGGCGTGATTGATTGACTTATTGACCACTGATTAAGTTCAACCTCCCAATTCTTCTATCCCAGGAAACCTGATATCATCTGGGTGAAAACCCCAATTCCAGTTCTTTAAGTAACACAGTTGTTTTTTCTGGAGTGGTTAGACTCCACCTAAGTTACCTCATGGTCATAAACTCAGGGGTCACTATGAATAACACACTCCCAACATGAGAAAATTCAAGGATTTAGAGATTTCCTTGCAGGAATGAATGACAAAAACAAGCCAAATTTTTGATTATATGACAAGATCTCTCTATCTGGGATTCTGTGATCTTACTTCTCCACTACCTGAAACATTTGCTCCCTTATTGTCTGTCTCCTTTAAATATAACCTCTGAGGATACTTCTTCCCAGAATGGTCTATGTAAGGTTGCCTTCAACACAGATTGTCATTCTTGTTTACATTTTTCTATTTTCCTTAAAGTCTGTATAACTTTCTGAAATTATATTGTATGTTTCTTGTTTAGCAACTGTCTCCACAACAGGATGTAAGAACAAAGATGGAAAAGACCTCCTCTTTCTCATTCACCACTGAATTCCTAGGTGTGGTGCCTCAAAAACCTCCAGTCACATTTGTTTAATGAATTAAATATCTATCTGACATACCTGACAGGGATAACACATTTTCAAATAAATGATAAATTAAAAATTTATGATATTTATGAAATTTATGATAAATTGAAATTTATCAAGTAAATGATAAATTTTCCAATTTAATAGTTTAGCTGGCAACACTCATTTTCCTAAGACTCGTAATCCATAACATACTACTCAATATTGGACTGTCTACTCTTAATTGTTATTCCAACATCCTTTTCTGTCTGATAGGATTGTATCCTTATTGTCGGCTTCTGAAGGCTACAGAGCTCATCTTATGTTGTGTCCAGCATATCATTCTGCAAACAGCTATCCTTTTTGTTAAGTAGATTTTGCACATTAAAATTCTAATTACTAAAAAACACTTTTGTTTAAAATATTTATATGTGTATATATATATTTTAAAGATTTTTATTTATTTATTTGACAGACAAAGATCACAAGTAGGCGGAGAGGCAGGCGGCAGCAGGGGGTGGGGGAAGGAGACTCCCCGCCGAGCAGGGAGCCTGATGCGGAGCCTGATTCCAGGACCCCGAGATCATGACCCAAGCCGATGGTGTAGGCTTTAACCCACTGAGCCACCCAGGCACCCCTATATATATATATTTTTTTTTAATTTTATTTATTTATTTGACAGAGAGAAACAAGGAGAGGGGAACACAAGCAGGGACAGTGGGAGAGGGAGAAACAGGCTTCCTGCTGAGCAGGGAGCCATTTGCGGGGCTTGATCCCAGGACCCTGGGATCATGACCTGAGCTGAAGGCAGACACTTAATATCTGAGCCACCCAGGTGCCCCTAAAATATTTTTATATTTTTAAAAATAATTTAAAAGAAAGGATTTTTTGTGATTAAAAAGTGATATACATTTCATGATATACAATGACAGCTTTATCCTCATTGTTACTTTATTTCAGTTTAATTTTATGCTTTTTTCGTATATTCACAACTTTCTATAAGGAACTTATGTTATAATTTGAGATTGATAAGACAGTTCATTATACAAAAGAAAAACCCTAAACTCTGGAATTAAATGTGAAAGATGGGAGTGAGCTTCAGAGTTCCTGGTTTTCCTATGGTCAAATAATGCAAGGACTCCCAGGGATATAATTTGAGTAATAAAGGTTATTTGCTTGTATTTCTATTCATGGGATGGAAGGAAAATTGCAAAATACTGGTTTTTATTGACTTCCCCATGTTCTCTTTGGCAAAAAGATGATTTTAGTCTTCTTACCCTGACAGCATAAAATGCCACAACAGTCTGGTTACAACTTCTCTCCAGTCACACCTGGCCAAACTACAATCCCTCAATTATTTTTCTACCATAAAGCATGTCCTATTTCACAAATATGTTGTCACTCTTTCATGAATTTATACCTTTCCATACTCTTTTTTCTGCTTGGAATAACTCTTTCCATTTATTTTCTGGAACACTCCATCTACTTATTCATTGAACTTAAAGTTTACTATCACTGTATACCCTCCTCATTAACTAAGTTCTATTTTTTTTCCTTTTATCTTCAGAGCTGTTTAGAATCAGTTATAGCTCTTATACCATATTGTGTTTATGTACAGATTATGAAGACCTATCTCTGGGGTCAGAAAACTGTAGCCAGTGGGCCAAATTCAGGTACTCACCTATTTCCATAAATAAAGATTTATTGGAACATAAAAGCTATTTGTTTAGATATTTTACACTAGAGTTTACACTAGAGGTAGAGTAGAATAGTTAACACAGAGACCTTATGACCTATAAAGCCTAAAATATTATCTGCCCCTTTACAAAAAAAAAAAAAAAAGAATGCCTAATAATTCTCATATATATATATATATAGAGAGAGAGAGAGAGAGAGAGAGAACGCTCGCGCGCTAGCCCATGATTCATTGTTTTTGTCTGCATGGTACTTCTTTCTCTATTTTTTTTTTCTGGAAATAATTCTCATCTTCTTTGAGAATAATGCCCCTTTCTAATTTCCAAAAGAGGCCATGTGCACAATGATTTGTCCAAAGGGTAGAAACACCACCTAAGCTAGTTCACCCAGACTCTTGATATGAGGTAGTTAGCATTGGAGGTGGTAAATTAACGCTTTCCTCCCTGGTTTTGTGTGTGTACATGTGTGTATATATCTGAATATATACATGCCTCATGTATATGCATGTGTGTTATTCACACACACACAATTATACATATATAATGTACAATGTACATAAGGTTTGGGTTTAAAAATATTTCCTACTCACTTGTCAATTTAAAAGTTAGAAAATTTTCATTTTCAGTTTTTAAAGACAAAGATCATGTTTTACATACCAAGATTCCCAAGACCTAAGAGGAAAACTAAAAATAGTAAGCTTACTGTTTGCTTCTCCTGTTTTCTCTATCTACTTTCTTCCTCTCTTTCTAACTCTTATATAACATGCTTTTAAAAAAATCCTTCAGTGAATGTGATCATAACATATGTGAAAAAAGTTTTATTAAAATAGGAAAATTTAAGGAGCACCTAGGTGGCTCACTAGGTTAGGTGTCTCCCTTTGCTCAAGTTATGATCTCAGGGTCCTGAGATCAAGCCCCATGTCAAGCTACCTGTTCAGTGGGGAACCTGGTTTTCTCTCTCCCTTTGCCCCTCTCCCTACCATGTTCTCTGTCTCTCACAAATCAATCAATCAATAAATAATAAAATCTTTAAAAATATGAAAATTTAAATAATGTGTAAGGAATAAAGTAGCAAAAACAACAAACATACAATAAAATTATGGTGTGACTATGTAAACAATTCTGTGTGCATTGTTTGGAAGACAAAATAAAACAAATACACAAATAGCATAGATTGCTACAAAGTTTTATTATTTTATTAAAGGATGCCTAATGATTCTCAACAGAATCAAAAATTTTAGTAGGTTGAATTTTACTTAAATTGATTCTGGGGAATCCCAGTAATCTCTTAGGGAATTTTATTCAAAGCTCTCTGTGTCTGTTTTAGGGCAGATAGTCTGTGTAACTTAAATATCCAGGTGTTCTCAGCTTTCTTCTGTTCTTGCTGAGGTGACACATCCTCTGACATATTTTGACGCAAGATTTCCACTACATGAATCACCTAAGGTAGTGGATGGAGGCATGGACTCCCACAAGTCTGTACTTGCACTCAGGTAGAAGACCTGCTCAAATACTCAAATTCTCTTTCTAGAACCCCAGTCCTAGGGCATTGAGCCATATAACCATGCGTCTGTTGAACATCCTGAAATTATCTTTCAAATTTTGTCTTATTCTATTAAGAAAATTTTTATTAAACCAGAGTCTGAGTCTCATACTTCAAGAAATATGAAAGAATACAGATTCTAATCTGAAAAGTGAGAGAGAAGTACAGTTGGGCTGGAGGAACAAAGATTTAACACAGTATGTTATAAAGTCTCCAAGTAGGCTGAAATTATCAAAGATTTTATGAAGGACATAGGACTTCAGGCATGACCTAAAGAAAATGTAGGAATTTCATTTGTGTGTAAAATAGGTAAGGCGATACAACAGGATTAGCATGAATAAGAAACATTAATGGGGTTTAAAAGCCAACCTGACTGAAGTTGTAACTACAACTAATAAACCAATAGATAAAATAACTATTTGTAATAATAATAATCTAAAACCAAAAATAATTAGGTCACTTATTCATTAATCTCTTATTTTAGTCTTCACAGAAGTAGTCCCTGACACAGGGGTTCAGATATTTGTTTGTTTACTCATTTAAAGATTTTATTTATTTATTTGAAAGAGAGAGAGAGAGAGAGAGCACAAGCAGGATGGGCAGAAAGAGAGGGAGAGAGAGAATCTCAAACAGACTCCATGCTGAGCATGGACCCCCAACTCAGGACTAGATCCCAGGACCTGAGATCATGTCCTGAGCCAAAACCACGAGTTAGATGCTTAACCAACTCTGCCAGCCATGCACCCCTCTGGTGTTTATTTAGAAAAGAAATACTGGTAGGGAAGTGGGGTAAAGAAATTGGGTAAAGAAGGTAGCTTCTCAAGCCAATATCTACTGTGGGTGACTGGAGTTTAATCTCCCAGGAAATCTCTGGGAACCAGTGTGGGATATAATACTCAGAATTATCCCAACTAAAAGGTGAGGACACTGAGGTTTTTATACAAATACTCCAGTATGTGACTGGTTATGTGTTTTCACCAAGGTCATAATCTTCCAGAACTTTTGTCCTGCTGTGTGGGTGGACAAAAGATGCAGGTATACTGAAATGGAAGCATGAGGGATGGGCACAAAGTGGACAGTGTCTCCTATGAATCAAGCATTACGCTAAGGTTACTCCACCTTATACTCACAAGGTAATATTTATATTCGCATTTTACATCTGAGAAAACCAGAGCCATTAGGGAATTAAAAAAATCTGGTTGCCAAGGTAACAAGTGGTAAAGCTAATTATTTGGAATACAAATCTCTCTGATTCCAAACACTTTTCACTAAATCCATACAGTATATTGCCTCTGGAAAAATAGATCTTCATGTCTGTATCAATCATGTGTAGTTCCCACTTTTGCATTTGTTAGATGAATTTAATTTAATAAAAAAATAATTGTTTGGATGTGCAAGGCAATAACTCCAGTTTAAGTTATGGATATTTTTAAATCTTAAATTTTTTCATTGGACTATCTCATTTACTTCTAAACCTCTACTACATAAATTCAATTTTTCTATGAGGTTTGTTTTACACATTTTGTTTTAATGTGATTGATATGTATAAGAAATAATTTGAATATAACTCAAATTTGCATTTACTTATGTGCAATTCCCTCTGACATAAATATTTGATGAATACAGAAAACTGTGTTCAATTGAACAAAGTCAAGTAAGAATACACAAAACACACACATGCATTTGTGTTCATGCACAGACACATACAAACATACCTCAAACTCTTAATGCTATCTGAGTTAGTCACATGTGACCTGTAACTACCCTCATCTAGTATTACAAACTCCCCTCCAATTATGGATAACCATTCTTCAAATACTCCAAAATAATTCATAAACAGCAGTTGACAATTCTTCCAATCCCCACCTCCATAAGCAAACTTCTTTGAGATGATGACCCATGCTGAAACCAACCGTCAGCTGCGTAACCGACTTAGCCACCCAGGTGCCTGGACTGACTGTCTTTCTAAATATATTCTCTATGTTCAATACTTCTCATTTCACTCCCTATATTTCACATTTTAGTTAATGGCACCATTAGGCTAAAAATCTTAGTTATACTTGAGATATACCTTATTGCGTATCAATGCCATTAGAGAAATTATTCTAAAATTTGACCCCATATCTTGATCATTACTAGTTTCTCTCCATCACTGCTGTATTTATGTTTTTCTGGTAGAAAGATTTCTTTATTGTTCTGATTGACTTCAGTATGCAGTCTAATTTTTTTTAAAGATTTTAATTTTTTGACAGACAGAGATCACAAGTAGGCAGAGAGGCAGGCAGAGAGAGAGGAGGAAGAAGGCTCCCCGCTGAGCAGAGAGTCCGACACGGGGCTCGATCCCAGGATTCTGGGATCGTGACCTCAGCTGAAGGCAGAGGCTTTAAACCACTGAGCCACCCAGACGCCCCTGCAGTCTAATTTTTTATTTAAATTTGCAGTCTAATTTTCTAGTAGTTGTCTCCAAATGCTTTGAATCATACAACTATATAATCACTATTTTTTAAATGAAATGCACATACTATATACATTTGTGTATACATATATGTGCACATATATACGTGATTTATATTTGTGTACCACTATGGAAATAGTGTTATATTGAAAAGCTAAGTATAAGTTAATTGAAAGAAGTAGATGAAATAAGCAGTAATTTCAAATAAAATTCATTTAATTTTATATAGAATCAAAACTATGGTAATGAATACACCATTTAATTTTATATGAAAATTCTGGTTTAATTCAATATGATACAATGATTCTAATATTTGAATCTAAATTTATCTTACATCATACTTGGTTTTAATAACTGTTGTAGATGAGAAGGATATCAAAATGTATTGATACAAATGGAATAAGTGTCTCATTGGCTTTATTATAATAATTCATTGTAAATTCTACTCACCAGCTATGAAAAATTTTATTAGGAAAACTTTGAAGTTAAACCCGCGAAATACTGTCTCCCTGATGTCACTCAATTGTTCCTTAAGAACTAATCATAATGTGCTGCATTTTAACAATTTCAGCAGATGAGTTTAAGCGTCACTGAAATTTTTCATACCAAACAATTAAAAGAAATTAGAACTTTCTACACCAATTGTTTCTGTAGTCACTCACTATGAAATTTTCTTGTGGATGACACATTCATGTTATTTTTGGTATCAAAATTAGTGTGTGATTGATAGAGAAATGCAAATAGAAGAAAATAATACAAGTTTCTTTAGGTAAAAAACACAGAAACTAGCCATCAGATCAGAGCACCCACAGTCTGAGAGACGATTGTTGGTGGTCCCACAAGGGAATCCAATGACACAAATTCTCCTGACAGAGAATAGTTCCGGTTTTTCTTGAAGTTTAGCAATAATTTCTTTTTGTACCTTCATCTCCTTTCCCCATTGTTCCAGAGAATCTGGTCTCATCCTTTACTCATCAAGTGAAAATAACTAGAAACAATATTCAATATCCTACATGTTTCTTTCATGATTACTTAAAATAGGGCGAATTAAGGCTAATTTCCCAGCAGCCCGTAAGCAGGCTGAAACTTTATTTATGCCTTGTCGAGGTCTCTTTAAGCTGGTCAAAACTCAACCAATCATCTGTTTTCAAAATGTTCTACAAAATTCTCCTGGAAATCAGTTCCTTTTACCTTAAAACTAAAATATGTGCATTTATTCTTTCAAAATTATCCAATTGTGGTATATTTTTTACTTTTCCTTTCATCCCAGAAAAGCCAACTGATTTGGAGCGTATGCTTTTTTGCAAAATATGACACTTATAGTTAGGTTTGTCCAATCTTTTGAATGCCCTGTGATGATGTCCTTCAGCACTTTGTGCACTTTGCTGCATTAACTAGGTTATGAATAATTCATTGAAAAAATTTCACATAGTGCTCTATTGCTCACTCTCTGAAAATATCCCATAACCTTCTTTTTTCAAGTTAAAGAAACCACTTCATCGATGGTTATCCAGGCATAGCTTTTACCCAAGCATTGGTTTTTGTTAAAGAAGCCCTTACCTGTCTTCTTCTCCATGACTTCTTTGCTCTAATACGTCATTAAAAATCCATCTTAGAATATTTTATTGCTGTAAGTGAATCCAGAAAATACCATAAACCGAAATATTCTAGCAATATCTGAACGTACTGCAACCAGGTAACAAATCTTTCATATTCTAGTTTCTATACAATCCTACCACTTGACCCTTCATATCCTCTGTGATGTTTTCTACGCATCCTCCAGGAGCATTTGCTGACAAAGAAATGCACTTCAGCCTGTCATCATATTGCTTTTTTATGCAGCCAGTTTAATATATTGAGAAAAGCAAGTATTTTCAAAGTGACAGATGTTTATCTTTCATTCCTATTAGTGAGAAAGCTAAAAAAAGATATTTACAATTTTTAACTTTATATTTAGTGAAATTTTCTAAGGTATTCAATTTAGTGTGGCAGACATTGAAATTGAAAGAGAAACTGTGCCTGTTCCACTTTGTTCTATATTCTGGATCCTTGTTTTTAAATTTCTATACAATCCTAGTTGTTTGACACTATCATTAGCTACTAGTTCAAATTACTGATTCATTGTTATACTATCCTCTTTTTCTGGACCCACTTTTTTGAGGAGTCATTTTCCCAATGGAGCCCCTGCATCAGGTCACTCATAATTAGGTTTACAAAGAGAAGGAAGGAGCCTCTGGCCAATAGAACTTAAGGTGACCTGGTGATCAGCTTCCTGGTATTCACAACCTTAAGGAAGAGTGTCTTACTTCCAATCACAAATGCAGCAAATGTGATGTGATGTATATGCTTACATGTGCATAATTACACAAGAATACCACTGTTTTCCAAGAGTCTCTCCTCTCTCTCTTTCTCCCTCTCTGACTGTGAGGAAGCAAGCTGCTACTAGTCTTAAAGCCACAAGGAGCTGAATGCTGCCAAAACCATGTGAGCGAGGTAAGAATGTTTTATTGTCATAGTCCAAATTACATACAGACCCTATCCTTGATGAACATTTTGATTGCAGCTTAGTGAGACACTACAGGGAATACACCTAAGTTATGCCCAGACTCTGGCCTGCAGAAACTCAAATAATGAATTTGTGTTTGAAGCCAGTAAATCTGTGATAAAATGCAGACAAATAGATAACTAATACAGCACCTCTGCATTGCCCACCTCTGGTCTTCTCTTTTCAGTGATATCAACTTCCAGAGGAGTGGGCCAATGTATGTGTACAAGTCACACAAGTCATGGCAACACTTATTTCAAAACAAAACACACTCATTTTTTTTATCTTTCTCTTTACTCCACGAGGGTTCTTATCCAGTATCTCACTCAAAATTATCTGAAAGGACTTAAGTTATTCTTGTTTGTTTGTTTTTTTCAAGTTTTCATTTAAATTCTAGTTAGTTAACTTACAGTGTAATGTTAATCTCAAGAGTAGGATTTAGGGATTCATCACTTATATATAACACCTCGTGCTCAACAAAACAAGTTCTTCCTTAATCCCTATCATCCATTTAGCCCATCATCACCCACCACCCACCAGCACACCTCAGTTGTTCTAGTTAAGAGTCTGTTTTATGGTTTGCCTCTCTCTCTTCTCTCCCTTTTTTTCCCTTTCTCCGATGTTCACCTGTTTTGTTTCTTAAATTTCACATATGAGTTAAATCATATGGCATTTGTCTTTCTCTCTCATTTCACTTAACATAATACATTCTAGTTCCATCCATGTCATTGCAAATAGCAAGATTTAATTATTTTTTTGTAACTGAGTAATATTTAGTTGTGTATATATATGCATGCATGTGTGTATGTATACCGCCTCTTCCTTACCCATTCATCAGTCGATTGATATTTGAGCTCTTTCCATAATTGGGCTATTGTTGATAATGCTGCTATGAACAATGGGATGCATGTGCCCCTTCAATTCTTATATATTCTAGGTAAATACTAGTAGTTCAAATGCTGGGTTGTAGGGTAGTTCTATTTTTAGTTTTTTGAGGAATCTCCATGCTGTTTTCCAGAGTAGCTCTACCAGTTTACATCACCACCAATATTGTAAGAGGACGCCCCTTTCTCTGCATCCTGACCAACATCCATTGTTCCTGTGTTGTTAATTTTAGCCATTCTGATAGGTATGAGGTGGTATCTCATCATGGCTTTGATTTGCATTTCCCTGATGATGAGAAATATTGAGCATCTTTTCATGTGTCCATTAGCCATCTGGATGTCCTTGTTGGAAAAATGTCTATTTATTTCTCTGTCCATTTCTTAACTGGATTATTTGTTTGTTTTTTTGGGGGGTGGGTGTTGAGTTTGATAACTTCTTTATAGATTTGGGATACTAATTCTTTATCAGATACACCATTTGCAAATATCTTCTCCCATTCTGAAGGTTGCCTTTTAGTTTTGCTGATTGTTTCCTTCATTGTGCAGAAGCTTTTTATTTTGACAAAGAATCAATAGTTCATTTCTGCTTTTGTTTCCCTTGCCTCCAGAGTCATGTCTAGTAAGAAGTTCATATGGCCGAGGTCAAAGAGGTTGCTGCCTGTTTTCTCCTCTAGGAATTTGATGGTTTCCTGTCAAAAATTTATGTCTTTCATCCATGTTGAAACTATTTTTTCTGTATGGTGTGAGAAAGTGGTCCAGTTTCATTCTTCTACATGTTGCTGTCCAGGTTTTCCTTCACCATTTGTTGAAGAGATTGCCTTTTTTCCATTGGATATTCTTTCGAAGATTAGTTGACCGGATAGTTGTGGGTGCATTTCTTGGTTTTCTATTCTGTTCTATTGATCTGTTTATTTTGGTGTCAATACAGTGCTGTCTTGATGACTACAGCTTTATAATATAGCTTGAAATCCAGAACTGTAATACCTCCAGCTTTGGTTTCCTTTTTCAACATTGTTTTGGCTATATGGGGTCTTTTCTGGTTCTATACAAATTTTGGGATTGTTTGTTCTAACTCTGTGATGAATGTTGGTTGTATTTTGATAGGGATTGCATTAAATGTATAGATTGCTTTGGGTTGCACAGACATCTTAACAATATTTCTTCTTCTATTCATTGAGAATTTCTTTGTGTCATCTTCAATTTCTCTCATAAATGTCCTCTAGTTTTCAGAATACAGATTTTTCACCTCTTTCTTTAGGTTTATTCCTAGGTATCTTTTCTTTTCTGGTGCAATTGTAAGTGGGATTAAATCCTTGATTCTCTTTCTGCCTCCTCATTTTTGGTGTATAGAAATACAATAGATCCCTGTATGTTCATTTTGTATCTTGTGCTTTTACTGAATTCATGTATCAGTTTTAGCCTTTTTTGGTGGAGTCTTTTGGGTTTTCTACATACAGTATCATATCATCTGGGAGGAGTGAAAGTTTGACTTCTTCCTTGCCTATGATTTAAATGCTTTTTATTTCTTTTTGTTGTCTGATTTCCAAGGCTAGGACTTCCAGCACTATGCTAAATAACAATAATGGTGAGAGTGGGCATCCCTGTTATGTTCCTGACCATAGAGGAAAAGTTCTCAGTTTTTCCCCATTGAGGATGATAGTCACTGTGGATCTTTCATATATGGCCTTTATGGTGTGGAGGTATGCTCCCTCTATCCCTGTTTTGCTGAGGGGTTTTTTTTGTTTGTTTGTTTTTGTTTTTTGTTGTTGTTTTTTTTTTAGTCAAGAATGGTTGCTGTACTTTGTCGAATCCTTTTTCTGCATCTATTGAGAGAATCATATGGTTCTCATCCTTTCTTTCATTAATATGGTGTATCACGATTGATTGATCTGAGAATATTGACCACGCTTGGGCCCAGGAATGAATCCCTCTTGATTGTGGTGAATGATTCTTCTCATATACTGTTGGATTTGATTAGCTAGTATCTTCCTAAGAATTTTTGCATCCATGTTCATCAGGGATATCTGCCTATAATTCTCCTTTTCAGTGGGGTCCTTGTCTGGTTTTAAAATCAAGATAATGCTGGCCTCATAGAATGAGTTTGGAGGTTTTCCTTCCATTTCTAGTTTTTGGAACAGCTTCAGAAAAATAGGTGTTAACTCCTCTCTTTAATTGTTTGGTAGAATCCCTTGGGAAGCCATCTGTCCCTGGACTTTGTTTGTTGGGATACTTTTGATTTCTGATTCAAGTTCTTTGCTGGTTATGGGTCTGTTCAAATTTTCTATTTCTTCTTGCTTCAGTTTTTGTAGTTTATGTTTCTAGGAACTTATTCTTTTCTTCCAGATTGCCATTTTGTTGGCATATATTTTTTCAAAATATTCTCATAACTGTTTGTATTTATGTGGTGTCGGTTGGGATCTCTCCTTTCTCATTCATAATTTTATTTATTTGGGTCTTTTCTCTTCTTGATAAATCTGGCTAGGAGTTTATCAATTTTATTAATTCTTTCAAGGAAGCAGTTCCCAGTTTTATTGATCTGCTCTACTGTTTCATTTTTTGTTTGCTCTATCATTCATTTCTGATCTAACCTATTATTTCCCTTCTTCTGCTGGCTTTATTTTTTGTTCATTTTCTAGCTCCTTTAGGTGTAAGATTAGGTTGCATATTTGAGATTTTTCTTACTTCTTGAGATAGGTCTGTATTGCTATATACTTCTCTCTTATGACCACTTTTGCTGCATCTTAAAGATTTTCATCTGTTTCCATGTAAATTTTTATTTCTTCTGTAATTTCCTGGTTAACCCATTCATTCTTTAGTAGAATGTTCTTTAACCTCCATGTATTTGTGGTATTTACAGATTTTTTCTTGTGGTGGACTTCAAGCTTCATTGTGCTGTAGTCAGAAAATATGCATGATATGCTCTCAATCTAATGTTGGTTGAGGCCTGGTATGGGACCCAGTATGTGATCTTTTCTGGAGAATGTTCCATGTGCACTTGAAAAGAATGTGCATGTGCTGCTTCAGGATGAAATGTTCTGAATATATTTGTTAAGTCCATCTGTCATTCAAAGCCATTGTTTCCTTGTTGATTTTCTGCTTAGATGATCTGTCCATTGCTATAAGTGGGGTGTTAAAGTCCCCTACTATTATTGTATTATTATGAATAAATTTCTTTATGTTTGTTGTTAATTGTTTTATATATTTGGGTGCTCCCAAGTTAAGGACATAAAGATTTACGGTTGTTAAATCTTCTTGTTAGATAGACACCTTTACTATGATATAGTGCAGGATTTAAGTTGTTTTCATTATTATTTGTTTGAATATGAGAGGTGGTTTGGTATACTGTCTAGTCTTTTTGCTCCTTTGTGGTGACTTACGTTAATTGGTTTTTGTCCAGGTATATACAAAATACAATATTCTTTTCAGATTACCTTATTGCAAATGACTGTGGAAACCACTGAGTGACTAAAAAATATCCACCCCAATTCATCACATTTTTCTCACCACTTCATTGATTAAACTCTAAATGCTTGACCTAACCACACCAGGCTTGCTATCCCTGACATTAATGCAACCTAAGTTTCTTCATATCTTCCAAGAATTCGAATGTATAAAATGCCAAAGAAACTACATCTCTACCTTATCAGTGGAAGAGAGAGTAGAAAAAAGTCAATGTGGGAAGTGATATTGGTTTTAAATGATTGGAGTTTAATTTCTCAAATTTTATAAAATCTTATGATTGTGTGAATATGTTATTAGTTCCCACAGTGTCTTGGAAAGTCCCATGCAAGTGAGCTTCTCTGATTTAATATTCATTATATTTCTATAGTGTATCTCTTTTTGCATATCTCTCCATTATTTTTATATATCTCTCCATTATTAAACTCACTATTCTATAATACTGACAGAATTTTTTATTCTAAAAATTAAAACAAAATTAAATTTCTTCAATCCATAATTCTATAAACTTTTCAATACTCAAGCTCTAAATTGCTTAAGAAAACATACAACACCTTTGACAATCTGTCCTCAGTTTTTATCTCCAATCTGATTTTCACAAATCTCCTCTATCTCTTTGTGAATTGCATTTACACCACAGTCACTTAAAACTTCTGCTTGTTTTATCTTCACTTCACTGAGTTTTCATGCAGATTATTCTTTCTGCCTGAACTGGTCTCTCTACTCTCTCCCCATCCAAAATGAAGACCCATCTACAGTGTCAACTCACTTCTAAATCCTAGTCTGATTTTTTTGACTATGGTGCTTATTGCATCATACTACACTTGCTCATTTACTAGTGTGTATTCCTCTTGAAAGGTGGGCTCTTTGTGTAAAGGAATCATGTCCTACTCTTTTGTGAGGTGTCTCACTGCCTAGGTAAATATTTTTCCCTAAGTTTTAAGCAAACATTTTTTTTCTTTTATTTTTCTCTCATTAGATCCATATTGCTAAACCAAGAGCATATTGGGAAAGGGGGACATTCATCACAACAATCAAGTAAAAAACACTTGTGTCCTCACACAGTGGGGCACCATTGCAGCCCTGGAGTCCCTGACTCACTTAAAATGAGAGGGAAATATTTTCTTTTTTATTTTGTTTAAACCAAGCTTAGTTTGGATTTCCCATCACACTTCTCTGATCAATTTTTTTTTCCAAGAAAATATTTATTTTTTAAAGTTCAAGGAAATACATGTTAGAAATATTTTGAGGGGCACCTGGGTGGCTCAGTGGGTTAAAGCCTCTGCCTTTGGCTCAGGTCATGATCTCAGGGTCCTGGGATCGAACCCCACATTGGGCTCTCTGCTCGGCAGGGAGCCTGCTTCCTCCTCTCTCTCTGCCTGCCTCTCTGCCTACTTGTGATCTCTATCTGTCAAATAAATAAATAAAATCTGTTTAAAAAATATTTTGAAATAAGACTGTTTGATCTATATTTAATATTTTGGACAAAGCTAGGTAAAAATGGCAAAATGTGATTTTAAATTTTATCTAAAGCCTTTTATTCCATTTTATTAAAATCATCCTAGTAACTTGCATCACTGTGAACAGTCCAAAGTCTCTTTGAACCAACACTGTGGAAAAGATACATTCTGAGCTCAATGATAATATATCCTTAAACATCTCTATGATTTCTAAATATTTTAATCAATGTCATAAATTTATTTCAAAAGCCATTCATACAAAGAAAATGTACTTTTAAAAATCCCATAACTTAATGGAAAATTTAATCTTAATCTGAAAATATTTAATTTACATAAAATAAATTCATAATAGACTAGTGTTTGCTGTGGTAACAACTTCAAATTTCAGTATCTTACCACAGGAAATATATACCTTGACTCACTCAAAATCCACTGCGCATCCAGAGAACACTTCAGGATAGTTGTTGTCAACGTGTAGACTTAGTGGTCTAAGCAGCTTTACTTGATAAGTGGTACCTTCTTATCAGACTATGTTTTCCACAATCACCAAAGAGACTATATGGACTGAAGAATAGGGCACCAGACATTAAACGTGTTCACCTGGAAGGACACACATTCCTGAACCATTTCAGAGATAATCTCAAGAATGCAGGACATGCAAATAGGTTGTATGCTTAGAAGGAAGAAAACTATAAATATTGGTAAATTGTACTAATGTCTACCACATTTATAATATGAACACACATAAAAATGCCTTTTTGTAGATGATTAGAAGAAAGGTATAGGGGCACCTGGTTGGCTCAGTGGGTTAAGCTTCTGCCTTCGGCTCAGGTCATGATCTCAATGTCCTGGAATGGAGCCCTACATCAGGCTTTCTGCTCAGCAGGGAGCCTGCTTCCCCCTCTCTCTCTGCCTGCTCCTCTGCCTACTTGTGATCTCTTTTTCTGTGTTAAATAAATAAATAAAATCTTAAAAAAAATAAAAAAGAAGAAAGGTATAGCAAAAGGGGTCATATTTTATGATATGGGTAGAGTCATGGGAATGAAATTATGGACTTCTGTTGATACTGGATTTAAAAAAATAGCTCTATGTAAAGAATACGGGATCATCTTATTGGTCTCTTTTCCCTTCTTTGACCTCAAAATATTAATTCTTTAAGTGTTTATATTGCATTACAAATTCTTTGTATGTGAAAACAGTGTAAAAGAGCTAAGATGGTTAGGCAAAAAAGAATGTAAACAAACACTGGAAGGACAAATCTATAGTATGAATTTCCATAAAGCCCAGAAGTGGAGTAGGAACAATCTAATAGCTGACATGTACTGTGCATCTATGTGCCAGATGATTTTAATTACTTTGCATGTATTTTCAAAAAAAAAAAAAAAAACAACTCACAATGTTGTGTATATATTATATATTTTATAAATGAGGAACTTGGTAAAATAACTTGCCCATTCACAAGGCTGATGGGTGGCTGAGACCAACAATAAGCTGCTGTGGGTTGTGAGCAATTTTTTTTATTTTCCACCTCCCTTACAGCTTAGAATTATCAACCACAGATTGAGTCAATGCATATGCTGCCAATATCTGTATGTCTCTTCTCTATAATTTCATGAGCTAAGAATTTCCTTTATTCATGGAACAAAATGTTTTCATTTCTTACTAAATAAATAAATTTCAGTATGTTGACTTATTTGATATCATAACTCTGTATGGCAGATATTATTCTGCTCTATTATAGTGGAAACATTTGATGTTCAAAGAAGTTAATTCACATAAGTTCATACACCAAACAAATGAAAGGTTGAATCTCAAGATTGAATCCAGCACTTTGGGGCTCAAAATAAATGATCTTTTCATACAACCACACCACCACCACCACAAGAAGACCAAGAAGTAATATCTAAATCTAAAATAAAATTGATTTAGGGAAAAATAATGTTTTGATTTAAAGATAAAGTTGCTGATAAATTAGAGTTGTTGATAAATTATTTCCAATTTAATAATTAATAAAATATTTTTCTTTTTCATATTTAGTTGTATTTTACCTGGATAGCATAAATAGATTTAGAAGATAAATGGAATATGATGCCACAATGGTACTATAAATTGATGCAGATGCTATGTATGAAAGATGAGCCTTCAGATAGCCACAAGTGTACACTCAGATTTGCTGCTAATGCTTGTGGTGCATTTGCCCAGTTATTTTACTGACCCATCTTTCAATAGTCCTGAAATTAAATAATAAGGATAGTCTAATGTGGAGAGAAGTAGAAAGCTGCAGCTGGGGAAAAATATTGGGTTACTTGTGGAAATATACTTACAGAATATTTATAGAAATATATTTATGGAAATATATTTATTGGCCAAAGTATTTTAGCATTATCCTTGAGTAGAAAAATTATTTTGCTTCCTTATAGACATGCTCAAAATACAGTTTACATTTTGAGGAATTGAGTTTTGGTCTCCTGTGGTTCTTCTAAATAGGTATGTATATAATATTAAACATAAATTCTAATTTCCATATATTTAAACAAAAGAATAAAGTTTTGGAGGACATATTAGTCCATGCATTCTTATTTTAGAGATGTGATAATTAAGGCCTATAGAAATGTCATGACTTTCCCAAAATAACTTCATGACATGTGAAGATCTATTAGGTAAACTATAAATGGATATCAACTTGGCATGAAAGATCATATTCATAATTACATAAAATAGCCAGAGTTGTATAAAGTTTTACTTTAGTTGATAACCTACTATGAATGTATAAATGTGTGAATGTATCTGGATAGACTTCAAACCTACAATTTGAAATTTTTGAAAAATCAGTTTTGATTTTATTATATAAAATAATATATGTTTGGGAAACTAGTTAATTTCTGATTCCAAGTCTTCTAAACTCCTCAAGATAAAAAAGATCCTAACATTAATAACTCATAAGTTTTACACCCAGCAAGTCAAGTAGGGGTTTCTGTTAGGCTTGTGCAACTTAGAAGAGCATGTATGTTAATGAAGTAAAAAAGGGAGTCCAGTCATTGGTAATTTGTCATTTGTTCACACATTTAGCTGCTGTGATGAAGATTTATGTCTTCATGACCCCTCATATACAAATATCTAACACTTCTACCTCCAGGTTGGACGTGAGGATCTTTTGGGAAGTTAAAGGACTGGCGTTTGTGCTCTCTCCTCTCTAGATGGTCCATGTAGGAGCCATCCCATAAGCATTCAACATGCTCTAAAATCCTCATGATTTCTCTTTTTCTCTAGGGTATGAGAATATTTCTCAAGTTTTGACAGAAATTCCCTCATTACTTTTAGCCACTTCTAGTCCTCTGAGGGAAAAAAAAAAATCATCCCTGACAGCTGTCACTTTGTCCTTGGTCTGGCACTAACAGCTGTGCCATGATGTTCCCTTCATAATATTAATTCCACAGACCATAATTAGCACTATCACTACGAATGTGCTGGAACAGAGCAAAAACAGGATCACTCTTTAATCATGCTTAAACCCAGACAGAAACAAGAAAAACATATGAACCACAAAAATTACCAAATATTTTCTTTGCTTTGTTATCCTTAGTGAACTATGTCTCTACCAATTACATCAGTCCAAGTTTCTTTCTCTTACCTGCATTGAGATTTCACTAGAGATTTTAAAATACTGATCAAGGGAGACCTGGGTGGCACAGTTGCTTAAGCATCTGACTCTTGGTTTCAGCTCAGGTCACGATCTCAGGGTCATGATCTCAGGGTTCTGAGATCGAGCCCTTGAGCCCCATGTAGGACTCCATGTTCAGCACAGAGTCTATTTAAGATTCTTTCTCCCTCTGCTCCTCCCCTCCCGCCCAAAATAAATAAATAAATCAAAATAAAATAAAATAAAAAATAAAATAAAATATTGATCAAGTAACTTTTCCTAAACAAAATAAATGTAAGAGCAATATTTCTCTTGAGTACTATTGTGGTAACATAAATGTGACTCAATCATCAATTTGAAAATGGTTTGGAATTCATATATTTTTTTATATTATATAAAGGGAGAAATGCAATTTAATTCCTAAGAACATATACAGCGTTTTTTTCAACTGTGCATGGCTTCATAAGCAAATAGATAACTAATAATTGCAACTGACAAATACATAAATGATATCATAATAATTCAGAAATCACTTAGATTTTTATATTTTTCTTAGAACATCATTGCCTTTTTTTACACAGAATGAACAGCTGAAAGCTAACTTCTGTCACATAGCTGGAGGCAGGAGGTCTGGGCTGAAACAGCATTGTATGATATGATCACATAACCACAGATATCCCTGGGTCAGTTTAACTTGAATTCCACCTTCCTAAGTGTTTATTTCACAGTGATTTTTTTGTGTGTAAAAGAAACAAACTACTCCACCTGCTTTTTCTAGAGATGTTTCTCTGCTCTCATTTTTCTCACTTGTAGGTGCATTCCTGCCTCATTTCTCTATCAAATTTTAGTCATATTTTTTTTTAAGATGAGGATTAGGATATACTTCATTTTTTAGGCATTTTACCACATTATTAAGTTGATTATGATTTTATTAGTTCTCTGGTTACAATGTTTCCTATGTTTTAAAGCCTTCCTAAGTTGACTATTTTGACAGAAAGGTTTTTTTCCCCAAAGTATTTTTGTAATAGAGCAGAAAGCACAATGTTCCTGTAATTATAATGAGTCTGATTTTAAAAATTCAGGCCAACAGACATTCTGACACAATCACAAATATGTCCTTAAAACATTTTAATTCCTCTTTAGGAGATACATATTGATTTCAAAACTGATTGTTTCATCAACAGCAAATAATGAAAGTTCAAATGCATTGAATTTACACAAACTTACCAAATGGCAATTAATGCACTAACCTGAAGCTTTTAAGACAAAAACAAATTTAGAAGCTATAGAGTTTAAAAGCTCTGGAAATTTGATTGTTTCTTTATTTTGTATAATTGTTGTAAATAGTTGACCCATCATTCTGTAATAATTAAATGATTCTTTTATAAATTATTTGTTCATTTTATAATGTTAAGAAAATTTCAAATCACGTTAGAAAAATCTGTGACAATACAGTTGAAAAGTAATGCATAATGCTGTCACCATATCAATAGAAGCTTTATTCCTTCAAACTCTTATGGTTTTTTAAAATAAAACCAAATGGTGATAAGGTAAAAGTTTATGTTGAATTCATAAGTAATGAAACCAAAGAGAAAGAATAACATAATTTCTTTTCAGCAAAGCTTTAAAAATGAATAAAGCAAAACAATAGCATTGAAACTACTGCACCATAGAAAATTGTTGGCTATTTCAAGATTCATTTCAAGCTCGTAATAGATTTTGTTGCTCTGCTTTTTTCAGTAATCTATTTATTTCATGCCCAATTTAGAGCAAAGTCAACCACAGAATCCCTTATAAATGTAAGATGAAGTTACTTTTTATCTTGTGAGCCACACCAGTCTGACACTAGCTAAACCTAGAAGATCATAATGTAGTGTTGAGCTAATGTGAGCAGAAGTTTTTCTTGTGTCCTACTGAGGAAAATATTACTACTTTATCAACACACCTAGTTATGAATGCAATCTATTCAGCTATTACATTTTAGTTGGCTCAGTTCTGAATATTTTAGTTGGACACACTCTCTTTTTAGTGTTTAACAGTAAATTCTCTAACATGAAGAGAGTTATAGAATACATCAAGTAAGCTGGCATAGGCAAGCAACCCATCTCTCTCTTATTAGTGTGCTCCACAATATTCCAGCTTTTGAAAAAGAAAAAAAAATCCATCAATTAATCAATGAATGAATCAAGCAAATATGAAACATGTGTGGTTTTTAACTATTAAGAAACCTTGAACCTCACAATAGCTAAGTATAATAACCAGAGTTTAATGTGAGGGTCTTGGTTTAATTAACAATAGCACATATAAATTTATTTAGTGGCTAAGAAACACAAAACCTCTCAGAAATCTCTCAGTCTTCAGCTAGGCTAAAAAGTCTATCTTTCTACAACTTTAGTTACCTTTTTTTTTTTCCTTTTGTTTCAACTATATTGGAATTTTTTGTTTACTTTGCATCAGATTAACTTAGCATGGCTTTTTGAGGATATAGGCCTCAGGAATAGACATAGGTCTTAGAAATGAAAAAAAGAAATAAAGATTTAAACAATTGTGACCTTACATTTTGTCTACAATGTGCATTTTAATGGATTTTAAATGAAAATCAATTTATTTCAATGTTATTGGTTACAATTTGTAACTTTTAAAAATAATATTGGTCTTATTGTACATACACAAAATATTACCTATCTTTATATACCAAAGTTATATAGCTACACATTATCTACAACCACTTATAGGCTGAAGAGGCTCTTGGAGAAAAAGAGAATTCTCTCAGGTGAATATAACATGTTCAGGGGCTGAGCAGGTATTAAAACCCCTGGGCCTTACCAGGTATCTCTCAAAGGTTATTCTTATACTAAAAAAGAAAACTTAGATCCATGGAACTCTTCCCAATCTTTTTTTTTAATCCCCCAAATAATTAGCAAACAACACATTCATTTCCAATCATAAAAAGCAAATATTAAAATAGAGTAACCTTGAGAATCAAGACATTGTTCATCCTCACCATCCAGTGACCTACTCCCCAGGGGTGAGCACTGTTAGTTCTATAATATTTACTTATTTAAAATATAATATTTTAAATGCACATACATAGAATTTGGCTAAATTTTACCCTACTCTCTACCTTTTTTTTTTTTAACATTCTCCTCAACTCAGATGACTATATTAACAGTTTTGGTCTCTCACTTCATCTTCAAATAGCATAATTGAAACTATTTTTATATGTGTCACAGACTGCATTTCTCTCATTTGTGCAGTGATCCCACCTCCCTCCTTTTCATCCCTTTCACTTTCCTAGACCCTCACAGCTATACTTACAATTTTATTTTGTCAAAGTTATAATAGTTGTAAAATATTCCAAGGTTGTTCTTGAAGTTGATTGTAAAAGTTGAAAATCAGTTCATATATACAATGGAATATTACTCAGCCATCAGAAAGGATGAATATCTACCATTTGCATTGACATGGATAGAACTGGAGGGGATTATGCTAAATGAAATAAGTAAAGCAGAGAAAAACAATTATCATATGGTTTCACTCATATTGGAATATAAGGCATAGCACAGAAGACTACAGGGGAAGGGAAGTAAAACTGAATGGGGGTAATCAGAGGGAGAAAAACCATGAGGGACTCTGGAATCCAGAAAACAAACTGAGGGTTACAGAAGGGAGAGGGATGTGGGAATGAGGTAACTGGGTAATGGGTATTAAGGAGGGCACATGTTGTGATGAGCGCTAGGTGTTATATTCAACTAATGAATTGTTGAGCACTATATCAAAAACTAACAATGTACTATATGTTGGCTAACTGAACATAATAAAAAAAGATAATCAGTGAATATTACTTATATTACTGTGATATTTAAGTATGCTTTACTTCAGAGACTATCATTCTGTTAGGATTCCTTTGGTCAGTTTCATAACCTCTGATCTGTCATTCTCTGGAGAATGTTCCCAAGATAAATCTTGAGTGTTCTCTTGATTATCTAATTCTCCCAGGTTTCAACCTCTCTATATTCATTCTCCTTACTTCCTTGAGATGTTCCTTGTGGATCTTACTCTTTGGCCTATTGCATTCAAGCCTGCTCACAGAGGTCATCCTAGGCAGGATTATTGGACAGCATGTCATCCTCTGTGACATACATACTCTTTTTGGTATCTTGCATGATCCTCTGTTTTACTAATTCATTCTATACTATGGGAGTAGAGTTGTGGAATGTTGCAACTGCCAAGAGAAATCAAATGCTTTATTTCCCATTGTTTCATATAAAGGTAGCTGCTCAAAAACAGAGACAAAAATATTGATATTTGTGGGGGGAAAAAAGGAAAAACCGTCTAAGCAGCACAAGAAAGTGAAGATTTAATACAGCAAACAAAATGCCTTCCCTAGGTGTAGATGTGGCATTTTAATTGGGCTATAATGATTATTAAAGCAAAAGTAAGGACACTAGTCTTGCCAGCAGCTAGCGTTAATAACTTACATACATGTGACAGTGAACTTCACTGAGCATTTTCTATTCATCTTCTGTTTACCTAAGTCTTTTCTAGTGGACACATGAAGAGGAACTGTGTCCGTGAAGAATCACACCTTACATTTTTTAAAAAGACAATATGTTATAAGGTCTCCTCTTCACATAGTGTTACCAGCTCTCCTCTCCCTACCAATCAAAAAACAATCTCAAAATGTATTAGTTGGGCAAAACAACTCTAACATTCCAGGGCATATCAAAATAGCTTATCTTGTATTCACATGACAGCCCAATGCCTGGTATGAATGGAAAAGCAAATGTGAGAATATAATTTAAGGCCCACAGGTCCTTCCTGTATATCCTTCTGCTGCTTGTTAGGGTCTCATCTTCAACTGTAGTCCACAAGCCAGAGGAAAAAGAGTATGTAGAGAACTATTTGCTTCCTAAAATCCTTGACCTGGAAGAGTTACATATCACTTTCACAAATATCTCCTGGCTGAGATCTAGTCACATGGGCACAATGAACAGCAAAAGGAGATGGCCAAGAAATGTAGATGAGCTCTATGTCAGGAAGAGGCTGGTGCTGGTCAGTTAGAGTCTCTACCTCAGAAATTTCCTATGAGGCATTGTATAAAAAGGACTGTTCAGCAGCTGAGGGATTTGAAGATGCACTCCTTTAAGCTATATACTCACACTCTTATGTTTGCTCTTTATAGTATTTGGTTCTTAAAAAACAAAGTCTTATTTTAAATTCTAGTAGGCAGCTTTATTTTCCACAACATCTGCTGCATGATTTTCAGTGTACATAAAATTTAAAAAATACCATGGGGGAACATTTGTCTTGTACACTCATCAGGTATACTCTGCAATGAACTGGATAATTTTTTCAATAACATCCTTATTATAGATACAGATTTTTTTATCACAAGGTTTTTCTCATAATACTTTATAGAAAGTTAGTAACAAATAAAGTGCATTTCACTAAATGTATTTGTATGGAGACAGGCAGTTGCAGTCCAGGTATACTTCTTTTATGGTATTCCTTAAAAGGTATATAGATTATTTCTTAAAATGAGTGGCAAATTATTCAGACAATACCTCTCAAAAATAAGTGCTTTTATAATAAGTGCAAGGTGAACTAATGTTAAAAATGTATATTCCACCAAGTGTCCATCAACTGGTGAATGAATAAGGAAGATGTGGTATAGATATATAATGGAATACTACTCTACCATAAAAAGAATGAAATTTTTTCTGTTGGCAGCAACATGGACAGAGCTAGAGAGTACACTGCTAAGCTAAATAAGTCAATCACAGAAAGACAAATACCATATTATTTCACTCATATATCAAATTTAAGAAACAAAACAGGTGAACATATGGGAAGGGGAAAAAAAGAAAGGTAACCAAATCATAAGATATTCCTAATGATACAGAACAAACTGAGGGTCAATGAAGGGATGTGGGTGGCAGATGTGCTAATTAGGTAATGGGCACTTGTTTTAATAAGCACTTGGAATTATATGTAAGTGATGAATCACTAAGTGCTACTCCCAAAATGAATAGTATACTATATGTTAGCAAACTAGAATTTACATAAAAATTTGAAAACAAATAAATATAATAAAATCAAGAAAACTGAAAAAAACACTATAATATAAAACAGAATGCTCTAAAAATGACCTGAGCTATGACCTTTCTCTGTTGGCAAATAATAAAAGAACTGCAAATTTAAGTCAGCTTTGTGTAGTGTTGATGCTCCATCAAAATAGTCAGATGGACCACCAACTTTTGGACAAAAAAAAAAAAAAAAAAAAAGGATCTTACCCACCTCTGCAGGGAGCCTGATAATATGCATTATTTTTCTCAATTCATTACACTGTCAGAAAAAGAGCTATATAATTGAAAGAGGCCTAGAATTTTTTTTTTGCTATTATTCATGAAGAAAAGGCAAACTCTCAATTTGTATGGCACAAGATCAATATATTTTTATAACATGAATGCTTTGATCTTTGATCTATGTCTGTCATTAAATGTGTACTGATTTCAGGCTTTGCTGTGAAATACACAGTTCACCTGAATCTGACCTGAGGGTTGTCATGGACTGCCAGTGACTTTTGTGTCTAAGAGAGAGGGATGTGGTGGACTTAAGCTTTTCAGTCTCTTTTAGGCATCCAAACAAAGAAATATGGGCAGAATGTGCCAATTAGCAGTGAGAATTGAAGTACATAGATGATGTTTGAGGAAAAAGGCTAAAAAGCCACACTAACAACATTCACATAAAAATCATGGCTGAACAGAAATTTGAACACAATGAAATCAGTCAATTTAGAGTAAGGGGAGAATGAAACAAATGTGAAGATAAAAAAGAAACGCCATGTGAAAGAACAAGGGCCTTAACCCTACAAGCCTGATGATAAGTGGCAGTGAATGCTGAGCCTCTAATAAGGGTTCTATTACATGCCCAGAACAAGCTGTGAATCCAAACCTCTGTCCTTCCAAGTGGACCAGAATCTCCATAACAGTCTGAGGGGCTGCTCATCTAGGTCATCACTAGAGTCTTCTAAACATTCCCTTGTGCTCTAAACTACCCAGGTACTGTCTTGACTATTATTCTAGGAAATGTTATGGCCAAATAAGCTAACAGACTTTATAGTCCTAGTTTCTATGCTGATTCCTTATGGTGGGGTCTTCTTTTATTGTATATCCCCTCCTACACTTTCATCCCAATACTGGCCAGTAATGTCTTTTGTGTTGCCCAAAACCCCTTCTCATAAACACACAGGTAGTTTCACTACATAGTCTGGAACCACTGACCCTTAGAAAATACTTTCTCATTCCTGAGTTCTTTCATCTTTCTGATGTAACTGAAACTAGGCATGTTGCTTTCATTGCTGCCCTCCTTTCAAGGTGAGAACAGAGTCCTGCTGATGTGTTGCTGCTGGGCCTCTCCTCTCCTCTTATATGACAGCCTGGCCACATTGAGGGTTAGTCCACTCAGCCACTCAGCTATAGTAATCTCTTGTAAACTTAGCTTCCTCTTTATTGCTTTGAGGGTATAGCTTATGTCTTCCTCCCTTTTGCAGACTTGCCATTAGGCTTGCTGCTTATCAAACAATACTCCGCCCCTTTGTTCCTTGACATACTTCTATCCTCAGAGTCTCCCTGAATGTCCCTTCTCAATGATACTTTCAGTTTCTTTTAATAACATCAAGGTCCTTCAAGTTCAAACATGTCATATTTTAGTTCCTTTTTCTCCTTCAAGTACTGCTGCTGTTAACTGTAACTCTTCCTTAATTTGGAAAACTCCAATCTGTGACCCCTGAATTTTCTGGGTTTTTTTCTCTTGTTTTTTGTTTTGTTGCTGTTGTCCAATCAACTGCTTAATAGAATTTCTTGGCTTTCCTGCTTTGGTAAATGGCAGATCTCTTCAAGGATACTTTTACCAAGAAACTTAACCACCATTCCCTGTTGTCCTTCCTTTGAAGTCACCTGGTAAAACTCCAGTAGTAGGAAACTCCAAATGTATGTTGTTCTGCATTCTCTCTTCCTACTTTGAGGTTTCTGTTTATTCCTGGAGTAAGTCTTCAAACTTTAAAGATTTAAAGATTTTTGCCGGTTGTACCCTCAGTCTTGTAGGACAATGATCTGTTTCACTTACATTAGTCACAACAGCCATTTAAACAGTTTTCCAATTTCAGTAGGCATCACACCATACAAATTCTCCTCTAGCAGCAGAAAAACTTAATCTCTGAAGAGAAAATGCAGCTGACTCTTACACAATGTAGGTTTCAATTACATGTGTTAATTTACACCTGTTTTTTTTTTTCAATAAATATAGTACAGTACTCTAAATGTGTTTTATCTTCCTTATGATTTTCTTAACATTCTCTTCTCTCTATCTTGCTTTTTTTAAAAGATTTTGTTTATTTATTTGACAGACAGAGATCACAAGTAGGCAGAGAGGCAGGCGGAAGGGTGGGTGGTGGGGGAAGCAAGCTCCCTGCTGAGCAGAGATCCCGATGTGGGGCTCGATCCCAGGACCCTGGGATTATGACCTGAGCCGAAGGCAGAGGCTTTAACCCACTGAGCCACCCGGCCACTCCCAGCTTGCTTTTTTTTTTTTTTTTTTAAGACTTATTTATGTATTTTAGAGAGAGAGTGCATGAGTTGAGGAGGGGAGAGGGGAGAAACAGAGAGGAAGCAGACTCCCCACTGAGCATGGAGCCTGATGCAGGGCTCAATCCCAGGACCCTGAGATCATAACCTGAGCAGAAACCAATAATCGGATACTTAACTGACTGAGTCACCCAGGTACCCCTCTAGCTTACTTTATTACAAGAATACAGTATGTAACACATATACAAAATGTGTATTAATTGACTTTATGTTATCAATAAGGTTTCCAGTCAACAGTAGGACATTAGTGGTTAAATTTTTGGAGAGTCAAAATTTACAAGCAGATTTTTTACTGTTTTGGGGTCAGCTCCACTAAATGCCCAGATTGTTCAAGGGTCAATTGTAATATCTAACCTCCTGCCATTAAACTGACAAGTATATTTTCATTGCCATTTACTCTTTTCTGTTTCCCCCTGATTTTCTTTTCAATAGCTGATGACCTGTGTCCTGGAAGTCATATTCTTGTACACACCATTCTTCCCATTCGTTAATAGAAGTTATACTTTTTTAACATCTCATTGCATCTTATGTATTAGACTACTACCTATTATCTCTTCTTCCTGTTAAAAAAATACATGCATTTATAACATTATGATCCTTATGTTGGCCTCCACAACTCTAGCTCTTATTTTTTCACCATAGTTAAACTTATTCAGAGACCTACTTAGTTTTGTGTCTTTACCACTTGTTAACCTCTTAATTCATGGCAATCTCAATTCCACCTCCAGCAACCGAGTGGAATGGTTATGACCATGATTAGCTTTGAGCTACTTATTGATGAACATGTCTCAGTTTTATCCAGTTAACACATGTATTGTCAGAATACCAAAAGAATAGTAATTTTACTAGCTTATGATGGTAGTCCTTGGAAACCATAATTACTAATTTCTTGCCAGAGTTGAAGTATGTTCCTTTTACTTTATTTTAGATTTAAAGATTCATGGACTATTTTTTGTTTTAAATATCTTAGGAATTCTAAATATCTTGGGAATTCTAATCCTAAGATATCCTAAGATAAGATATATCTTAGAAATTCAAAGGAATTGAGAATGAGACATTAACAATGTCATCGAAATTGGAATTCCTGGGGGCACCTGGGTGGCTCAGTGGGTTAAAACCTCTGCCTTCAGCTCAGGTCATAATCTCAGGGTCTTGGGATCGAGCCCCACATTGGGCTCTCTGCTTGGTGGGGAGCCTGCTTCCCCCTCTCTCTCTGCCTGCCTCTCTGCCTACTTGTGATCTCTGTCTCTGTCAAATAAATAAATGAAATCTTTTAAAAAATTGGAATTCCTGGATTTATTTAACAAATTTTATAATTTATAGATTTATTTAATACAGACTGTGAGAGATTGCCATTTTCCTAGCTGCATATAGAACATTTTAAGCCACAGTTCATGACGTGGTGATGCAAAACATATTTTGACCAAAAATGTCTTTTTGCTGTCTGGTAAAAAAAAGAAAATATAAAAACTATATAATATGAAATGTATTACAAAATAGATTGGATACTTTTCTCTTTGTCAGTCCACTTAATTTTCCTTGCAAAAGGACATACTTTTTCTCCTGATTTATATACTTCATTTACTGAAACTTTGATTGCCTACCTGAAATAATATGGCATACATCCAAAATACTGTTATTAAAGTATGCATGAAGTCAGTTAATAGGTTGCTTAAATGACTTTACAGATTGGAATGCAACTGTATGTAACAGGAAGAGTGACAGTCATCGATATAAAGATAATGAAGTGAGTTGGAAGAAATTGAACAGTATCAATTCTGTTAAGATTATCTTCTACCTTAGCAATAATTATAATGGGGAAATACATTACATAAAAACTTTTTAAATGGGAGTTTTGGTTAAAATAGATATATCATTTCAGAACTCTGTGAAAGGAGGAGGGACAAGATGGTGGAGAAGTAGGAGATCCTGTTTCAACCAGTCCCCTAAAGTGAGCTAATTATCTACCAGAACACTCTGAACACCCATGAAATCAGCCTGAGATGTAGGATTATACACTTCTGGATCTCTATGGGGGCAGAAGACACCAGTCAGGAGGCAAAACATACTGGGAATGATCAGACTGATATTGGGGGAGAAACAGAAGGGGAGGGAGCCACCAGAAGTGACACATTGGAAAGTAATAACCCAATACAAGAGTGCCCTGTGATTGGGAATCAGCATTATCTTGGAGTCTGGTTAAAATCACTCAAAAAGAGGAAACAATCTTAAGGGGCAACTGGTGGAATTGGGCAGTCATGGGCATGGGCCTAAACCCACAGACCCAGGATGGCCACTGCCAGTGACCACCCATGCCAGAGAGAGTGCGGCTGAGCCCCTAGAGTTGTGTGGCTAGCATCATGGCCACTCCCACCCCTGCATGAAGGAGTCTGATAACAACGCCAACCTGCATTCCCTAGAACTTTTGCACACTGCTCAACCAGGGACTGACCCACTCTCTGCCCCTGAGAAAGCTCAGTCCTGGAGCTAGCCAGAGGTCTCTAGAACCCGCAGAAGGTCTGGACTCTCCCAGTCTCAGTGCGATCACCCGAACTGACAACCTGAAGTTTGCAGGCCCAGCAAAGGCAGCCCTCTCTGGACCAATATCGCTTGTGGTTTTGGCACTGGGGTGGGGAGGGGGGCAGAGACAAGCAGGTGCTTAAGGCCACCATAAAGAGTGTGGCTGGGGATTGTGCTCTGCCTGTGGGAGGTTGCTCAATGGACCTTGCAGAGGGGAGTCTGTGTGCTCTGGACCACACAGAGGGGAACAGACTGAGGCTTCTCTCTGAGACGGAGGTCTGGGTGCAGTTTGCTTTCCTCTAATCATCCAAAAGTCCACAAAATGCCACCAAAGGTGGTGGGGAACCTCCAGAGAACAAAAGCCTCAAAAACTGGTTTCCACAGAGCCCAGTCCCTTGATCCCTTGATCAGAGCAGGAGGACTCAACCTAAGCAAGACTGCTTGAAAAACAATGCGGCAAGTCCTCCCCCAGGAGACAAGCCAAAAGAATAAAAGGACAACCACCACAAGGTCCCCATAAAACTGTAAAACCCCAATGTCAGGGGGAAACAAGATGTTAAGCTCCCAGTATCACCCTAAAACCTGTGTATTTCATAGATACAACTTTTATTTTTAATTCGTTCTCACTATTCTTGTTCTATTTATTTTTTTTGAATCTACTTACCATTACAACTGAAGGTTTAATACAACATATTCCATAATAACCTTTTAACTCGAAATTTTTCACACATATACCTGTGTTTTTCTTTTCTTTTCTATTTTTTAATATACATATAGATATAAGCTTCAAGGTAATCCTCTTTCCCTAATCAATACTACTCCTATATATAAACCAGTTTTAATTTCCCTTTATCTCTGTAAAGTTGAGTCCTTTAACAAAGTTATCAAGACACGCCCTGGAAAAATCAAAATAACCTTCATTGCCCACATCAAGAATTTATAACCATTCTCTCATCCTTTCCTTCTGTCAGTGTTTCTGTGTATTTGTTTTTGTTCTGGTATTACATAAATCTTATACTTGGGGTTCATTTTGGCTGGGTTCTTTCTTTTTCTTGTCATTTAGTTTTGTCGGTGTTTTTGTTTGTCCGTTTTTGTTTGTATACCTTATAAATCTTACCTATGGGGCTCATTCAGTCTGGATTTTTTTTTCCTGTCTCTCTTTCTCTTTTTTTCTTCTTTTTTCTTTCTTTTTGTGGTGACATCTGATTACTCAGAAGCATTCCAGGGAGGACCTTGCCTGGATCACGGTTGATATATTCAGCAACACATTCCCCCAACCATCTTTCACCAAAATGACTATGAGGAGGAATGCCCAACAGAGGAAAAATCAGAGACTGTGCCCTCTCCATCAGAGCTATTGGATATGGACATAAACAGTATGTCAGAAAGGGAATTCACGGCAACAATTATCCAGGCAATGGCTAAGTTGGACAAAACCATTAATGACAACATGGAATCAGTTAGGGCAGAAGTGAAAGCCACTGAGGAAGAAGTTAAAAATGCTATCAATGAGATCCAATCTAATCTAAATACTCTAACAGCTAGGGTAACTGAGGCAGAAGATAGAATTAGTGATCTAGAGGACAAAATGATAGAGAAAAAGGATCAGGAGGAGGCCTGGAACTAACAACTTAGAAGCCATGAAAACAGAATTAGGGAAATAAATGATACCATGAAACATTCCAACATCAGAATTATTGGAATCTCTGAGGAGGAAGAGAAAGAAAGAAGACTAGAAGATACAGTTGAACAAATTCTCCATGAAAATTTTCCCAATCTAGGGAATAGAAACAGCATTCCGGTCCTAGAGGCATAAAGATCACCCCCCAAGACCATAGAATCTAGAAAGACATTGAGATACCTGATTGTGAAACTGTTGTTTCATAATTTAAGACAGGAGCTCTTGAGGGCAGCTGGGGGAAGAGATTCCTTACGTACAGAGGAAGGTCCAACAGAATAACAGCAGACCTGTCCACAGAAACCTGGCAAACAAGAAAGGGCTGGCAAGACATATTCAGGGCACTAAATAAGAAGAACATGCTACCAAGAATACTTTATCCAGCAAGGCTGACATTCAAAATGAATGGAGAGAAAAAGAGCCTCCAAGACCAGCAAGGTTTAAAAGAGTATGCGACCACCAAACCAGCACTACAAGAAATATTAAGGGGGGTTCTATAAAAGAAGAAAGAACATAAGAGTGTCACAGAACAGAAATGTATAGAGACAATCTAAAGAAACAAGGACTTCACAAACAACATGATGTCAATATAAATGTATCTTTCAATAATCACTTTCAATGTGAATGGCCTAAATGCTCCCATAAAATGGCACAGGGTTGTAGATTGGATAAAATGACAGGACCTGTCCATATGTTGTCTACAAGAGACCCATTTTGAACCTAAGGGTACATCCAAACTGAAAGTGAAGGGATGGAAAAGCATCTTCTATGCCAACAGGTCTCAAAAGAAAGCTGGGGTAATGATTCTCATATAGGATAAATTAGATTTTAAACTAAAGACTGTAGTCAGAGATAAAGAAGGACACTACATCATTCTTAAAGGCTCTATCCACCAAGAAGATGTGACAATTGTAAATATTTATGCCCCCAATACAGGAGTAGCCAACTACATAAGACAACTGTTAATCAAGATAAAGAGTAATATTGATATGAATACCTTAATAATAGAGGATCTTAACACACCACTCTCAGTAATGGACAGGTCATTGAAGCAGAAAATCAATGAAAGAACAAGAGCATTGTATGATACATTGGACCAGATGGACCTCATAGATATATACAGAACATTCTACCCTAAAACAACAGAATACCCATTCTTCTTGAGTGCACATGGAACTTTATCCAGAATAGACCACATACAGGGTCACAAATCCGGGCTCAACTAATACCAAAAGATTGAGATTATTCCCTGTATATTCTCAGACCACAAGGTTTTTAAACTGGAACTCAACCACAAGAAAAAGTTTGGAAGAAATTCAAATCCTTGGAAGCTAAAGACCGCCTTACTTAGGAATGTTTGGATCAACCAGGAAATCAAAGAAGAACTTAATCACTTCATGGAAAGCAATGAGAATGAAGACACTTTGGTCCAAAACCTATAGGATACAGCAAAGGTGCTCTTAAGGGGGAAATACCAGCCATCCAAACCTCCCTCAAAAAAACTGAAAAATCCAGAATACACCAGCTTTCTCTACACCTTAAAGAACTCGAGAATCAACAACAAATTAAGCCAACCCCACACACAAAGAAGGGAAATATCAAGATTAGAGCAGACATCAATGGCATAGAAACTAGAGATACAGTAGAACACATCAATGAAACTAGAAGCTGTTTTTTTTTTTTAAAGAATCAATAAGATTGATAAACCATTGGCCAAACCAATCCAAAAGAAAAGAGAGAGAACCCAAATTAATAAAATAATGAGTGAAAAGAGAGAGAGATCATGACTAACACCAAAGGAAATAGAATCAATCATCCGAAATTATTATCAACAGTTATATGCCAGTAAGTTAAGCAACCTAGACAAAATGGATGCATCCTGGAAACCTATAAACTTCCAAAACTGAATCAGGAAGAAGTTGACAACCTGAATAGACCAATATCTAGTAATGAGATTGAGGCAGTGATCAAAAACCTCCCAGAAAACAAGAGCCCAGGAGCTGACAGATTCCCTGAATAATTCTACCAAACATTGAAGGAAGAAATAATACCTATTCTCCTGAAGCTGTTTCATAAAATAGAAACATAAAATAGAAAACTTCCAGACTCTTTTTATCAAGCCAGCATTACTCTGATCCCCAAACTAGGCAAAGACTCCACTAAAAAGGAGAATTTCAGACCAATATCCCTGATGAATATGGATGCTAAGTTTCTCAACAAGATCCTAGCTAATAGGATCCAGCAGTACATTAAAAAGATTATCCACCATGACTAGGTGGGACTTATCCATGGGATGCAAGGGTGGTTCAACATTTGCAAATCAATCAATGTGATAGAACAAATCAATAAGAGAAGAGAGAAGAACCACATGGTCCTCTCAATTGATGCAGAAAAGCATTTGGCAAGATACAGCATCTGTTCCTGATTAGAACAATTCAAAGTATAGGGATAGAGGGAACATTCCTGAACTTCATAAAATCTATCTATGAAAAACCCACAGTGAATATCATCCTCAATGGGGAAAAGCTGACAGCCTTCCCTTTGAGCTCAGGAATATGACAAGGATGCCCATTCTCACCACTGTTGTTCAACATAGTACTAGAAGTCCTAGCAACATCAATCAGACAACAAAAAGAAATAAAATGTATTCAAATTGGCAAAGAAGAAATCAAACTCTCTCTTTTCACAGATGACATGATGTTTTTTGTGGAAAACCCAAAAGATGCCACCCTGAAATTACTAGGACTCATACAACAATTCAATAATGTGGTAGGACACAAAATCAATGCACAGAAATCAGTTGCTTCCTTATACACTAATAATGAAAGTATAGAAAGGGAAATGAGAGAATCAATTCCATTAACTATCACCAAGAACTGTAAGATACCTGAAAATAAACCTAACCAAAGAGGTAAAGGATCTGTACTCAAGGAACTACAGAACACTTATGAAAGAAACTGAAGAAGACATAAAAAATGGAAGACCATTCCATGCTCGTGGATCAGAAAAAATTGTTAAGATATCTACACTGCCTAGAGCAATCTATACTTCCAATGCCATCCTTATAAAAATTCACCAGCATTTTCAAAGAGCTGGAACAAACATTCCTAAAATTTGTATGGAACCAGAAGAGACCCCAAATTGCTAAGGAAATATTGAAAAAGAAAAACAAAACTGGGGGCATCACATTGCTTGATTCAAGCTTTGCCACAAAGCTGTGATCACCAAGACAGCATAGTACTAACACAAAAACAGACACATAGACCAGTGGAACAGAGTAGAGAGCCCAGATATGGACCCTCAACTCTATGATCAAATAATCTTTAACAAAGCAGGAAAAAATATACAGTGGAAAAAAGATAGTCTCTTCAGTAAATGGTGCTGGGAAAATTGGACACGTATGTATTGAAGAATGAAAGTTGACCATTCTCTTACACCATATACAAAGATAAACTTGAAATGGATAAAAGACCTCAACGTGAGACAGGAATCTATCGAAATCCTAGAGGAGAACATAGGCAGTAACCTCTTCGACATCAGCCACAGCAACTTCTTTCAAGATATGTCTCCAAAGGCAAAGGAAACAAAAGGGAAAATGAACCTTTGGGACTTCATCAAGATGAAAAGCTTCTGCACAACAAAGGAAACAGTCAACAAAACAAAGAGACAACCCATGGAATGGGAGAAGATATTTGCAAATGACACTACAGACAAAGGGCCGATATCCAAGATTTTAAAGAACTCCTCAAACTCAACACTCAAAAAACAGATAATCACGTCAAAAAGTGGGCAGAAGACGTGAACAGATGCTTCTCCAAAGAAGACATATAAAATGGCTAACAGGCACATGAAAAAATGTTAATCATCATTAGCCATCAGAGAGATTCAAATCAAAACCACATTGAGATGCCACCTTACACCAGTTAGAATACCAAAATTAACAAGACAGGAAACAACAAATGTTGGAGAGGATGTGGAGAAAGGGGAACCCTCTTACACTGGTGGTGGGAATGCAAGTTGGTGCATCTACTTTGGAAAACAGTGTGGAGATTTCTTAAGAAATTAAAAATAGAGCTTCTCTATCACCCTGCAACTGCACTACTAAGTATTTACCCTAAAGATACAGATGTAGTGAAAAGAAGGGCCACCTGTACCCCAATGTTCATAGTAGCAATAGCCACAATTGCCAAACTGTGGAAAGAACCAAGATACCCTTCAATGGACGAATGGATAAAGAAGATATGGTCCATATATACAAGGGAGTATTATGCCTCCATCAGAAAGGATGAATACCCAACTTTTATATCAACATGGATGGGACTGGTAGAGATTATGCTGAGTGAGATAAGTTAAGCAGAGAAAGTCAGTTATCATATGGTTTCACTTACTTCTGGAGCATAAGGAATTTGGGAGATGGAGAGGAGAAGTGAGATGGGGGAAATCGGAGGGGGAAACAAACCATGAGAGACTGTGGACTCTGAGAAGCAGGGAACAGGGTTTTGGAGGGGAGGTGGGTAGGGGATGGGTGATCCTAGTGATGGGTATTATGGAGGGCACATATTGCATGGAGCACTGGGTGTGGTACATAAACAATGAATTTTGGAACACTGAAAAGAAATAAAATAAAATAAAATGAAAAAAACACGCTCTATGAAAAAACAACACACATTAAGTTTACCGAACTAACTTTTTTTTAATCAACATACATTAATTTACAGAACTTTTTTTTTTTAAATTTCAGGTATAATCAGCAAATCACTTATTTGTATATTTCTTCACTATCATCTTTATTGTTACACATAGCATTTAATTTATATATAGCATTGTATTGATGTTCTGTGAATGACATTAAGTGGCCTATACGTTGTTCTATGTGAAACAAGGAAGATAGGAACTTAAAAAAAAATTGCTTTTAGTAGTTATTTATGTGCTAAAATAGCACTGTCTTATTTTGGTCTTTCTTTAGGGGTCATGATTGTTATTTTTAACTGGCTCAAATGAGCATGAAATATTGGCTTTTTAGTAGAATCAAGGTATGAAATTACTATAATGACCTCACCTGTTAGTCTAATGTCTAATTGACTTGAGCTGATGAGTGAGAAAATTAACATTATTAACATAAGTATTCTGTGATGAAATGCATGAATGTTCCTAGTTCAACCTGGAATGATTTATATATTTATATAATACCAGAAACTATTCACTTAAATGCTATTCTAGGCATTTATGGTGTGCTAAGTTTTTTCTAAAGATCATTACAATTTCTTTAGACAGCAAGAACTGATAAAACATACAATTAAAGTTTCTGGTCAAATCAATAAAGAGACACAGGCAATATTTCTAATTAGATTGCTTAAATAAGTATTTAATTTGTATGGACAAAGTTGTTAGTTATTTAAAAGCTATTTGATGCCTCTAACAGAATTTATTGATATTTTCTCTGTAGTTAACTAACAAACATGGCGCTAAAGTGTAGTTTTGAATTCACTTTATTTAGATATTTACTCTATCAGATCTTTAAATATAAACAAGTATATTAAGACTTACTCCTCTTTTCTAAATATAATTATTTTTTTCTAAATATGATTTTTAATTTTAATCAAATAATCTGATTTTAGCATTTTTCAAATTGATAGTATAAAACAAGTGTAGACAAATATTTTGTGTAAAGGGCAAGTAATAAATATCTCAGCTTTGCAGGCCATATAGTCTTGGAAGCAACTTCTCAAGTCTACTACTTTTAGCAGGATAATGATCATAATCTTTATTTAAGTATGTGGGCATGGCTGCACTCCAATAAAACTTGCTTGCAAAAACTGGAGCCTACTGGGCTGTAGTTTGTTGAACCTTGGTATGCAAACAAATATTGAGATGAACATAAATGAGAAGGTAATTGGTGTCTAGCATATAACCTTCTCCATAGAATGTTATGCATTTTGTATTAAAGAAGTAAAGTTATCTCTGTCTAAAAAGTTTAAATTATCAGGTATTATTTTCTAAGTACTGAAATTTTTTTAAAAGCTTATCTGCTGGAGAAGTCAAGATCAAAATTGAAAAGTGTCAGGAATAAAAAGTAAGACCAAACATATTGGAAGTCCCCTAATTGTTCGCATTGTTCAGTCTTCTTAATCTTCTTTGAGTCTTCTTTTTGCCACTATAACTGAAAAAAATGTATAAAGATAAACATTAAATACTAATAGAATTTCAGATTTTTAAAGTTATTTTGGGATATTATATTTTTGCCTTTCATAGGTTAACATTTTTTTTCCTTTAATAACTAGCCTGGTGATTTTTTAATAACTAGTCAGACTTAGATATTTCTGAATATATCATTGCTGGTCAAAATTTCAGGTAACTAACAAAATTTTGAGCACCCTATCATTGAAAAAATGCATTTTTGTCTCCCATTATAATTGATCAGCTTATTAATCAAATATTAATTTGGTACCAGTTATGGCTACACATCTACTATGGCATCTACTGGGGACTTAAACTTATAAATATCCACGATAAAATGTGGAGGAAAATGTTCTCCAACTCTATCTTCTTTTTTTTAAAATAATTTTTTTATTATGTTAGTCACCATACAGTACATTATTAGTTTTTGATGTAGTGTTCCATGATTGATTGTTTGCACAAAACACCCAGTGCTCTATGCAATACATATCCTTAATACCCATCACCAGGTTCATCCATTCCCCCCACCCCCCTCCTCTTTTGCATTTTTCTCGCCTTTCCATCTACATGCAAAGTCTCTAATAGTCTCAGAAGGAAAAGAGACAAAATCATATTAAATGTGTTCAGTGGAAATTTTAAGAATAAGAATCTCATTCAATTTGTTCTAGAAAGGTCTAAGCATTAGGTATAATATCTAAAATAAAATTTATGTTGAAGTACTTTATGATATATTTTAATATTTAATATGCACTTAGTATATTGTGGATCCAAGATGTGCCACTATTAAATGTACTACAAAAATTAGAAAATTAAATAAAACCTGACTAATTTCTCCATGGTGTCTCAGTCCTCGGGCGAGGGAGAGGAAGGTGTATCTTTATGTGTATATGCATCTATATGTGTGTCTGTATTCTATAGTGTTGTGACCATGGGCTAATTTCTTCATCTTTGTATTCCATCTTTATATTTTAGTTACTAAAGTACAAGCACTGTCCCCTTATGTTCAGGATTATATAAGTATCACTATTGTAAATTAAATAATTATAAACAGAAAGATAATCTGATTCTTATATATGAGTTTGGGGGAGGTGTACAGGTTAGGAAGTGAATGGAAAAAAATCTGATTTTTATGAAATAAGTTCTTATGCAACTCTATTTTGGTGTCCTTGATACCTCATAGAAAGGATTTTTTAAATCTCTCAAATACACAATGGGGGTGCTTTCCCTGAATATTCTAGTTGTTCCTCCCTACCTCTAGTCTCACTAACTGATGCAGGGGGAAAAAAATTCATTCTACAAAAACTCTAAACTGTAGCTATCTTGTTGTGTATTGTTTTTAGTAGAGGAGGTGGGATTTTGCATTCATGAATAAGACTCTCACGTATGTCTATAGGCAATAAATGAGTACTATCAATAAAAAAATACCACTGTTAAAGTATTTACACAAACCCAGAAAAAAATGTAAGTTTTTTTGTTTTGTTTTGTTTTGTTTGTTTGTTTAAGAAACTGAAGTATTCCTAAGGATAAACTTTGGTCTCTTATGAAAGAATATTGATTGTATTAATTACCTAGAACATTTGAGGAAGTATTGAAAATCATCTATTACCTGTTCTGAACATCCTCTTGTATTAGCAAACATTTAACTTCCCAGGAGGAATTCAGGAATGAGACTAGAAAAAAAAAATTCATAAAAATACCAAGAAATGAAAAAACAAAAACAAAAACAAAACAAGAACTGAGCAAGGAAAGGGGTGTTATTAAAAGTCAAAGAAAGCTACTAAAAATATTTTTAAAATCTGTGTATTTGTTCTTTGTTTTTGTTTTGTTGTGTTTTGTATTGTTTGTTTGAGAGGAAAGGACAGGTTGGGCAAGAGAAGGGCAGAGGAAGAGGGAGGGAGGGAATCCTAAGCTGGCTCCATGCCCAGCACAGTACCCCACACGGGGCTTGATCTCATGAACCTGAGATCATGACCTGAGCCCAAATCAAGAGCTGGATGCTTAACCTACTGAGCCACTCACTGCCCCTAAAAGAAAAATCTATTTTCATAGTTGTTTTGAAAGTATAATGGATATGAATAATTTCTTTCAATTATTATCTATCCTCCTTTTCACAGCAGTAGAATTAAAAGCAAATGTTTACTAATAATAAAACAGCAAGTGACTCAGGTACAAAATTATGTTAAACTAGTCAGTTGGCATCAAACATTCAACATAAGTATACCAAACTGGTGAAAATTTAAGTGCACAAAACATCTACTTGTGCTATGGATTTAAATTGAAAGAGACTTTGCAATATTACACATTAAAGATTATAAGAAGGCTTCGAAATCATCTCATAAATTTTTACTCACTATTTTTTCCTACTTTCCATGTTCCTATATAATTATGGCACAACTGCTTTGAAAATATGTTAAATGTTGGCCTTACCTTAGGCTTAAGGTATTTGAAGTAAAGCTTACAAATTACATTTTTCAGTATATAAATAATCACATTGATAATTTGAAATTTTATGTAGATAGCTTGGTATTGTCGAATCAGTATTGTGACACAAATACTTTGTGAATTCTGTGACTTGTAATTATTTTCTTCTATAATGAAAGCAACTAATGCAAAAACCAGAGAATCTTTTCAAGCTTATATGCAATTTAGTTTTTTGTTTGTTTGTTAATCACTGAATCCAATCTAGCTGTGGTCAAATAGATCAATGTGGATTCAAAAGATGCCATACTATTTTTCTTGTACCAATATATTGTAACCTTTTCTCCTCTTATAGGGTCTCTCACCTGTGGTTATTTTTTAATACTAAGTGGGATGCCTGGGTGGCTCAGTGGCTTCGCTTAGCAGCTTTCTTTGGCTCAGGTCATGATCCCAGGATCCCAGGATTGAACCCCACTCCCAATTCATCCTCAGGCTCCCAACTCAGCAGGGAGCCTGTTTCTCCCTCTGCCTCTGCCCCCTGCTTCTACTCTCTCTCTCTCTCTCTCTCTCATTCTATCAAATAAGTTTTTTAAAAAAGAGTCTCTAAACTACAAATGTAGTTCACACCTGCATCAAAATGCTATTGTTAAAATGAGAAGCAAGGAATGACTTTGTCATAGGGGTATTTCTAAATTTAGGAGTTCATGTGGATTTCATTACTCAGTTAAGGAAATACCATTTGAAGAAAACAACAAACATGTGTTTAAAGCAATGAGTTGAATAATTTTTAGGAAAAAAACAAAAGGTATTAAAGTAATAAATAGGCCTTGGAAGGTGAAAGGGAACAAAGGACTCTCTGTGGTAACTTCTTCTAGACAGATGTAAATTTCAGGAAACAACAGAGGAGGTAGAGCCTCAAAACAAGGACTAGAATAAGAATGTAAAGGCGATGGTAGGAAATATGGTAAAAGTGATTAAGATCCCAAGACAGACATTCACTTTGTACCTTCATCTTCCACTTTCTTTCCTCTACAAAAGTCAAGACAGGAACTTTGTATTATATCACAGTATTAGAAATTAAGAAATCTAATGAGAACAGTGAGACTGGCACCATGATGAGCAAATCTCTCCATAAGTAGTAAATTTAAGGAATCAAGGGTTACTAACATTTCTGTTCTGATTAAAAATTAATTCTTACCAAAATATGATCAACTTTTCTGAATTTATTTTTATTGTATTTAAATTTCTTGCACTTCACTTGAATTTATTTCCCCTTATTTGCAGTTTGATTAATCACCATTTTGCTGTTTAATGGTAAACATCAAAAGTATTTAATATTTTATTCCCACCTTAGCCCCCTAAGATAGACACACACTTAATATTATCTATTTTAGCAGCTATTTGGCAAGAATCATTGGGATATCCTCACCATAAATTATGTGTTCACAATCTAAAAAAGCCCTAGCAATTTATGCAGATCTTTACTGTTTCTTCCCCCAGACCCAAATCTTCTTGAGAACAGAATATAAGCCAGCACATATGATAATGAAAGGCTATATAAGTACCCTATGTATAGGTAAGGAATGAATAGCTGCCAGTTACAGTGACTAAATACTTCTCTATTCAATATTAATACCACCGACCCATACTTTGTTTGACTGGCTACTGTTAAGGGTCATTTAGATATCTTCCAGAAATTCTTGTTCATCCAGACACCTTGTAATAGGCATGTGCATTTTGACCACTGAGATTTTTTTTCTCCTTCTGGAATAGTTTTCTTTAAATAATATAAGCAGTTCTTATAAAAAGGAATTCATTTTCTTTTCCCTGAGACACATTTTCCAATCTTAAAAGTAAAATATTTTCAATGCTAAAGCTGAGCATTTTTACCTATTGTCTGGTATTAGTCCTCTAGTGTACATGCATTTTTAAACCACTTAATGAATCAACTAATTGTGAAATACTGTTTATTAAAATTTCATATATTTTCAAGTGAAGCACTAAATTTATCACATGTAGGCTAAATTAAGATAAAATCAAGGCTGAACATAATGAATTAGCAAAAATGTGAAAGAAATCAGTGAGTCAACATTTTCGATTAATGGTGTATTTGATTTCTACAAAACTGCTAGGCTTTGATAAGAGCATCCACATTTATTAATATTAATGAGATAATAAAGTTCTCTATAAGTCATCATTTACATGGCTTTCCTAGCAAGATTCAGTATCTTAAGTGTATACATTGACTGTGTAAAATACTATGACAGGCTGAGGAACTCAAAATACAACTTCATTCTTCCCTCTCCATTAAATATGAATACTCAAGTCTGGGTCTCTTCAGATATGTTAAATATATGTTTTTTTTTCTTTCATTGTCTATAAACTATATTCTCTTGATAATCACATTTAGAAAAGTTTTACAATATTGGAATGAAACTATCAAATTTCTTAGTTTAATAAGGACTCAACTATATTAATAAATGATAAACTATATACATGATTTCTTCAATATAACAGTAGAGAGTATTTCCATGCTTTGTAAGTTGAGAAGAGATCTGATCCACTTAAAAAACTACTGAAGGGCACCTGGGTGGCTCAGTGGGTTAAAGCCTCTGCCTCTGGCTCAGGTCATGATCTCAAGGTCCTGGGATCGAGCCCTGCATCCAGCTCTACGCTTAGCAAGGAGCCTGCTTCCCTCCCTCTCTCTCTGCCTGCCTCTCTGCCTACTTGTGATCTCTGTCTGTCAAATAAATAAATAAATCTTTTTAAAAAAATTACTTGAATACCAAAAAGGTGGTGTAGGCATGGAAAACAATGAGTAAAACTGATAGATTTATTTTCAAAACTAGTAAGAAATAAATGTATTATTATAGATGCTATGTCACAAATTACGACAAACTTAAGGGCTAACATGACACATACTTATCATTTCACAGTTCTTGAGAGTCAACAGTCTGGCCACAGCTTAGCTGGGTCCTTGACTTCAGGCTCTCTCATCAAACTATACTTAAGCTATCAGCTTAGACTTAGGTGTCATTTCACAGCATGATTGGGGAAAGATTCAATTCTAAAGTCAGTTATGTGTTTGTTATCACCATTTAATTGTTCTTTGGCTGTTGGATTGAGTCTCATTTTCTGGCTGGCAGCTGATTAGTGGTCACCCTTATTTCTAGCTACATGAGCCTTACTGACATTACAGCGTGCTTTGTCAAACCAGCAAGGGAAAGAGCAAATAGCACCTGATACAAAGATATTATAAATATCTTTTAACCTAGTCACAGAACTGGCACTTTTAAAATATTCCATTGTTCAGAAGTGAATCACTAGGAATACCAGGAGGTGGAGATCATTGGAGGCCATCTTAGAATCTGCTCACCACAGAATATTGATTGTAAAAGAATCTCCCTGCAGTTAAAAAAAAGCAACTCATTATTATCAGTATAAGACATATGTGTCTGGGGTACCTGGATAGCTCAGTCATTAAGTGATACCAGGGTCCTGGTAAAAATACCCTCATCAGGCTTCCTGCTCATCAGGGGTCTGCTTCTCTCTGTCTCTCTCCCTTTGTCCCTCCTCAATGCTCATTCCCTCTCTCAAATAAATAAATAAAACCTTAAGAAAAAGATATGTGTGTCTGCCTGTATGTATACATATATGGCTAAATGATCATGTTCAATGTTTATTTGTTTTAATATTTGGAAACTATAAAGAAAATTAAGTTGCAGGTTTATTTTCTCATAAGCTATTAAGGTTGTTTTTTTTCTTTTTTTTTAACTACCCAAAGTCTGTTTTTCATAGATGGTGTAATGCTACATTATAATAAATAGGAATGCATTTTGCAAATGTAGTTGAAGAAATAATGAGATCATGCCTATGTTTTTAAAAAGTCAGGTCTCCATACTCCCAATAGGGACACTATGTAATTAACACAATCGTCTGAACTTTATCACCAGGCCAACTTCTAATCCATTATCGAGCTAAGCTACATGAAAGTGATAAAGGAAGTAATAAGTTGAATACAGTAAAAGGAAAACTGTGAAAGTCTGCAAAATAGACCGAAGAGATTACTGAGTATCCTCAATGGGAGCAAGAAATTAGTTTCACCACTGAGGTTACCCAATTTTGCTGGGTTTCTGAGACTTGCCTTATCTTTGAAACACTTACTCTTACCAAACTGATACAGATCTTATGTATCTCTTTGTGTCGTGTTTTATTTATTTATTTATTTAAAGATTTTATTTATTTATTTGAGAGAGAGAGAGCATGAGAGGGGAGAAGGTCAGAGGGAGAAGCAGACTCCCCATGGAGGTGGGAGCCCCATGCGGGACTCAATTCCAGGACCCTGGGATCATGACCTGAGCTGAAGGCAGACACTTAACCCACTGAGCCACTCAGGCGCCCTATTTATTTTTATTTCTTAAAGATTTTATTTAATTATTTGAGAGAGAGAGAAAAAAAAGAAAGAGAGAGAGAGAACATGAGCAGAGAGATGGGTCAGGGGTGGGGCAGAGGGAAAGGCAAACTTCCTGCTGAGGAGCATACCCCCAGGATCACGACCTGAGTAGAAGGCAGATACTTAACCAACTGAGCCACCCAGGCACCCCTTCATGAGTGTTTTAAAAAAAAATTTACAAATGAAAAGTAACATACATGGTACTTAAAATATAGTCAGTGATGTGTAAACTGACTATCCATTTCATAATTTTTATATACTCCAAGTTTGTTTTAAGGTGAATAATACAGATTTAAGTCATTGAGAAATGATATTAAAATTTGTAATCAGCTATTGTAAATCATAGTGGAAAAACAATTAAATTGTAGTACAAAAGAACGAAGGGTATCTTTTAGAAATGAAAAGAATTAGACATTTAACTAAAATGTTGTTATTTTAAAGCAAAGATCATAACCATAAAATGTAATTGAAAGTTCATTACCTTGTACCCTAATCTATACTTTCCATTTTAAAATATATATTTTATTGTATAAAATGTATATTGTGTATTTTCCATTTAAAGAATAAATGGGTACTATTTTATTTGAGAGGATAAATGAAGATGATTAAGAATTTTTATAAACTATAAACTTGAGGGAATGTATTTATCAGATATTCTCTGTGTGCTATTTACTCTTTAAATCTCTGAACTAGTAAATTTTTTATAACATTGGGGCTCAATACAGTGATGGATTTCAATATACTAGAATGTTATGTATATTATGTAACCATCCTTTGATTCATTAAATTGTAAGATGGTATTTTCAGCTTATTAAACTTATGATTATGTATATAATTTAGGTATATACCTATAGGTGATTATCCATATTATATATTAAGTGATACAAAATATTATGTATTATAAAAAATGAAATTGTAGTTGGAATGTACATATAAGCACTTGTTGGAATAACTATAGCTCCTGCTATTTAACCCTGGGGTGGGAGAAAGAATAACATAGTATTGTGGTAAGAGCATTACCCTGGAAAAACAAGAAATCCTTTAGCTGCATACTGCTGGAAATATACCACCATATTCCCCTACTCTATGTTCTTAGCATCTGTCAAATAAAATAGGAAGAATGGCCTTTATGAACCATTGTATGTAACAGTCTTACATTCTAGAAATCTTCATAGATGAACAAAAAAACCTTAGGAATTATAGACATCTTTTATTTTCTGCCTTTGTGTTCTGGAAATAAGTTTTAAAAATTCTAATTTTCTGTCTTTTATTTTCCTAACTCAAACAAATGAATAAATCTACTATTTGAGGGCAGCTTTTACAATGAATTATCTTCTATAAAATACTTAAGTAAAAATACTTAAAATACTTATAAAATACTTAAGTAGATTTGAGAGTACAGAAAGTTTTCAGTGTAACAAATATGATGATCATGACTGAAGCTACTAATGAGGTTTCAAAATTGTGGATAAATCTTTTAACAGTGTTTAACATTGATTTTCACATACTATATAAAATACACTCTAGGGTGTCTGGGTTGGCTCAGTCAGTTAAGTGTTGACTTTCCACTCAGGTCATGATCCCAAGCTCATGGGATCAAGCCCCATGTCTGGCTTCCTGTTCAGTGAGGAGTCTGCTTCTGTCTCTCTTTCCCCATGACCCTCCCCTCTTCTCATGCTCTCTCTATCTCACTATCTCTCAAATAAATAAATAAAATCTTTAAAAATAAATAAATAAAATATACTCTGGTAGATGCCTGGGTGGCTCAGTCAGTTAAGGATCTAACCAGCTCAGGTCATGATCTCGAGGTGCTGGATTGAGCCTGATGTCAGTGTCAGGCTCCCTGCTCAGTGAAGAATTTGTTTCTCCCTCTCTCTCTGCTCCTCCCTCCACTCATGCTCCTCTCTCTCTCTCTCTCTCAAATAAATAAATAAATAAATAAATAAATAAATAAGTATCTTTTAAAAATACACTCAGATAAATTGGTTTTTAATCTTTGTAAATATTGAGATGACAATCAGCCTTACTGAGCTTTCTATACTTTTTGCGAGGTAAATCTTAAAATTGTCATTTCTTTCCTCAAAGCAATTCTATGCATATATTTAAATATCAGTGAAGGGATGCCTGGGTGGCCTAGTGGGTTAAGCCTCTGCCTTCGGCTCATGTCATGATCTCAGGGTCCTGGGATTGAGCCCCACATCGGGGTGCTCTGCTCAGCAGTGAGCCTGCTTTCCTCTCTCTCTCTCTGCCTGCCTCTCTGCCTACTTGTGATCTCTGTCTGTCAAATGAATAAATAAAATCTTTAATAAAAAGGATATGTAAACTGTCAGTCTAATGGTTTTAAAAGTGAAGTTATGTTCAATATGATCTATTTCCTAGTAAATCATTGTAAAGAAGCTCATGAAATATGCTGCATGTATCCTACAAATAGAATTCTGATCAAAAGATGTGTGATACTGACAATATAGTCCTCTCCCATCACTAAATAAATTTTCCTTTATTTATTTATTTATTTTTTTCTGCAATGAGGAGTCTCATGACTTTTGTTTAGAGGAACAACTGAATTATTCCAATGAAGAAATTGCAATATGAATCCAACTGCTCTCTGAACCACAGGATTCTTCATATTGGATTACACACTCATACTAAATGATTTTTCACTCTTCTGCATTTTTGCATTGTAATTTGATGAGTTTAACTTAGTTTATCCCTTTCATCTTGGTTGATTTTCAAAACTGAAAGAGAAGCAAAACAAATGTTTTGACTATTTTGGAAAAGCAAAGAGAATATTTACTTTAATGAAAACCATGGGATATTTGGAAAGCTCCTTTTACATAACAGTATCATTAGTATTCAATTCTACAAATAGAAATCTATTTTAGTGTTAGTTCCAACTGACACCAAAAACGTTATGCATTTATATTAATTACATACCTGAAACAAATAATAAATATTTAAATAAACCAGAAAATATACATGACTGATATAGATAATAGAGGTTTAGGATAATATAAAAATAATGCAGCACAAAAAAATCTTTTTTCATATGACAAAGCCAGTAAAAATTCAAAAGAATCTTTTTGTATTATGAATGTGAAAACCAAATCTGGTGTTGGTTAGTCTTCAAACCTAAGCATCATTATATATGTATAAACTTGTGTGGTCATATAATGCTGTTCTTAACCGACAGCCACTTAGCTCTTTACAGCTTTAAGTGGGAAAATGGCTGCATTCCAAATTCCATTTATAATTAAGTTGTTTGCATTACTACATATAATTTTACACAGAAATCTTTGGCTATCCACAAAAGGATATGAACACATACTCTTTCAAATCACCGTTTGTTACATAGTGTTTATGGATCAGTTTAATCAAAATAAAGAATCTCAACTTTAATTAGACACTCTAATTTCTTATGCTGAGAAGACCTCAGAAAATGACTCTCATTGGGGAAACAGATTTATCATCCTGTTGGTACTCTCATTAATGAGTTAAGTTAATTTTTAAGCAAAGTCATCTTGTTGGTATGGCAACAAAGTTTTTCTTTTTTTGAAATGACCTCTTGTTTTAAAAGCCATATACCAGCCAAGCCACAAGAACAGAGCTGGTGCTCATGTTAGCAAACTCCACCTTCAAGTCATCCTAGACTTGTTACCAGAGGTGAGTTGAAAAAGTCTCCAGGTAATTCTAGTCCCCAGTTTTCACAGCAGCTTCAGGCTTTGATTCTGTTATGGAAACTATAGACTTCACAGAGGAAAAAAACATTCACATCATTCATTCTTTTCAAAGTTCTGAAACAGAACTGGTAAACATAGCAAAAGGTTTGTTTTTGAGTTTACCATTGATGAAGGTTTAATTTCTCACTTAATGAAAGTAAAATATTTTTCTAACTCATCATAAAACATTTTAAAATAAATTTCTCTAGGGCACCTGGGTGGTTCAGGTGGTTCATCTGCTTTTGGCTCAGGTCATGATTTCCAGCTCCTGAGACAGAGCCCCATGTTGGTATGGCTTCTTCCTCAGCAGGGAGTCTGCTTCTCCCCCTCCCTCTCCTCTGCCCCTCGACCCCCAACTCATAGGAAATTTCAATCTGTCTCCATGTCTCTCAAATAAATAAATAAAATCCTTAAACAAACAAACAAAAAAGATTTGAAATTAACCAGTGAACAAAACTTCATGTTTATATTAAATCAGACCCATCCTTCACATGGAGCTGCTACAGAAGTAAACCCAACCTGCCCATTATCACTATAGGAAAACATTTTCACTTAAGACTGTTGCAAATAAAGACTATACCAAATAATCTGCCTTCATCAACTCTCCTAACGCTTTTCCAAATGTTCAGTCTTGACTACGTATACCTGCCCTTAAACCTTTTTGTCAGATATATACTCTAGTCATATTTTTTCAAATGTCATTGACGTCTACTAGTTAGTCTTCATTAAAAGTATTTTCCACATATAACCCTCTATTCTTTTACCTTTCCAAATTATCTTAGTTAATTGTCCAAAGACTCACATTTTAATGGTTGTCTTGATGATGCTCAATATATTGGTAAGAATGCTTCATGATTTCTACATGCTACCATGATGTACTGAATAGAATACTAAACAAAAAATAGCTCTGTTCTTGTTGTTGTTGTTGCTGTTTGTTGTTTATTTTATTTTATTTATTTTATTTTGATTTTTTTCAGTGTTCCAAGTTTTATTGTTTATGCACCACAACCCAGTGCTCCATGCAATACATGCCCTCCTTAATACTCACCACCAGGCTCACCATCCCCCCCATGCCCCCTCCCTTCCAAAACCCTCAGTTTGTTTCTCAGAGTCCATAGTCTCTCATGGTTCATCTCTCCCTCCAGTTTCCCTTAATTTACTTTTCCTTTCCTACTCCTAATGTTCTCCATGTTATTCCTTGTGTTCTGCAAGTAAGTGAAACCATATTATAATTGACTTTCTCTGCTTGACTTATTTCACTTAGCATAATCACTTCCATCCAGTCCCATCCATGTTGATAAAAAGTTGGGTATTCATCCTTTCTGGGGAGGCGTAATATTCCATTGGATATATGGACCATATTTTCTTGATCCATTCATCTGCTGAAGGGCATCTTGGCTCTTTCCACAGTTTGGCAACTGTGGCCATTGCTGCTATGAACATTGGGGTACAGATGGCCCTTCTTTTCCCTACATTTGTATCTTTGGGGCAAATACCCAGTAGTGCAATTGCAGGATCATAGGGTAGCTCTATTTTTAGTTTCTTAAGGAATCTCCACACTGTTTTCCAAAGTAGATGCACCAACTTGCATTCCCACCAAAAGTGTAAGAGGATTCCCCTTTCTCCACATCCTCTCCAACATTTTTTGTTTCCTGTTTTGTTAGTTTTGGCCATCCTAACAGGTGTAAGGTGGTATCTCAATGTGGTTTTGATTTGAATCTCCCTGATGGCTAATGATGATGAAGATTTTTTTTCATGTGCCTGTTAGCCATTGTATATGTCTTCTTTGGAGAAGTGTCTGTTCATGTCTTCTGCCCATTTTTTGACATGATTGTCTGTTTCGTGTGTGTTGAGTTTGATATGTTCCTTATAATCTTGGACATCAGCCCTTTGTCTCTAGTGTCATTTGTGAATATCTTCTCCCATTCCATGGGTTGCCTCTTTGTTTTGTTGACTGTTTCCTTTGTTGTGCAGAAGATTTTCATCTTGATGAAATCCCAAAAGTTCATTTTTACTTTTGTTTCCTTTGCCTTTGGAGACATATCTTGAAAGAGGTTGCTGTGGCCAATGTCAAAAAAGTTACTGCCTAGGTTCTTCTCTAGGATTTTGATAGATTCCTGCCTCATGTTGAAATAGCTCTGTTCTTAATTAAGAAAGCCACATTAAAAAAAAAAAGATTGATAAAGCCATCTGCTTGAAGTCATTGATATGAACCAGAAAAAAGACAAAAAAAAAAAATTGTCATTAGCATCATAGACCAGTTGGAACAGTGTTTGGAGACCAGTAGTTACTTTAAGAAAGATATAAACTATAAAACAAGGTTATTTTATAATTATGTTAGATTATTGTGTTTTGTAATTAAAATTTAAAATATGACTTCTTATCAGAAAAGGAACAACTGTGATCTTTTATGAATAACTTTTGGTATGTGATGGAAGAGATTTGAAAGTAATCATGTAAATCATTACAGAATAAAATGAACTAAAATCAGTTTTTCATGGTTGCCAGGCATACAATTTTGTCATCCTAAAATGTTTACTTTGTATCTCAAAGTTTTGAAAATAAGTATATCAATGTCCCTCTGCAATTCAAGACAGAAAAGGTGCCATATATGGACGTACCCAATAGAAATGAGAATGCATATTTGATTTGATTTGATTGGTTTATTTTTATATAAGTAATTTAGTTTGTCATTATTTTCCTAATATTAAGTGGTGAATAATAATATTTGACTATAAACACTTCCTCCTGACAGATTTTTTTTTTCTTAATTCAGCTAGTTTAGTTATTCCTCAGGGTCATTTTTTAATTTTTTTTTTTAAGTAACAGCAAATATTTATTGACCTTCTTATTACACTGGTATAGGAGTGCTAACAACACTGACTCCAACTTTGGTTCTCCATCTTGTTCATACCTGTGCAATGACCTCTCTTGAGGTTAATCCAGACCCCTTGAAAATTAATGTGTACCCTGATCATGGAAAGACTTCTTATTCTTCCTAAAGTGGCCCACAGAAGATGCCCTTTTAGATAGCTAGTAGAAATAACTGGTGCTCAGATGGTGCCCCTTTAGATAACAAGTAGAGATTCTCTGGTGCACAGATGGAGCCACTTTAGATAACTACCATTTGACTTGATCACAATGCCCCTCACTCAATAAAAGCTGTGGCTTATGGTTCAGAATGTGTGGAGAAAAGCTGACTAGAGCTTGAATGGTTTGTCTGTCAGATCCTCCCGTTGGTAAGTTACCCTAGAAAAAAGTACCTGTAAATATTATAGAGTGGCCTGCATTGTTTTTCAGTCTAGAAGTGACTTCTCCGTCTGGAGGATGATTTACAGAATTCCCTCCACCTTTTTTCTTTTTTTTTTTTTTAAGAAAAACTTTTTTTTCATGTTTTGCATGATTTTTTAAAAAAATTTTAACATAATTTCAAGCTCAAGTTAGTTATCATATAGTGCAGTATTAGATTCAGGGGTAGAATTTAGTAATTCATCACTTACATACAACACCCAGTGCTTATCCCAAAAGTGCCCTCCTTAATACCCATCACCCACTTAGCCCATTCCCAAAGTACCTCACCTCTAGCAACCCTGCCTTTTCTCTATAGTTGAGAGTCTTTAATGGTTTGGGTTCCTCTGTATTTTTATCTTATTTTATTTTTTCCTTCCTTCCTCTAAGTTCATCTGTTTTGTTTCTTAGATTCCACATAAGTGAAATCATGTGGTATTTGCCTTTCTCTGACTGACTTATTTCATTTAGCATAATACGCTCTAGTTCCTCCCACATTGTTGCAAAAGGCAAGATTTCACCTTTTTTTGATGATTGAGTTAATATTCCATTGTGTATATATACCACATATTTATGCATTCATCAGTTGAGGGATATTTGTGTTCTTTCCATAGTTTGGCTATTGCTGATAATTCTGCTATAAACATTAGAGTTCAGGTACCCCTTTCAATCAGTATTTTTGTACTCTTTCAGTAAATACCTAGTAGTGCAATTGCTGGGTCATAGTGTAGTTCTATTTTTAACTTTTTGAGGAAACTCCATATTGTTTTCCAGAGTGTCTGCACCAGTTTGCATTCCCACCAGCAGTGCAAGAGGTTGCCCCTTTCTCCACATCCCTACCAGCATATTTTGTTTCCTGAGTTGTTGATTTTAGCCATTCTGACTGGCGTGAGGTGATAACTCATTGTGGTTTTGATTTTTACTTCCCTCATAAGGAGTGGTGTTGAGCATCTTTCATTTGTCTGTTAGTGATTTGTACATCTTCCTTGGAGAAATGTCTGTTCATGTCTTCTGCCCATTTCTTAACTAGATTATTTATTTCTGGGGTGTTGATCTTGAGGAGCTTTTTTAAAATAGATTTTGGATTTGCAATTTCCATTTGCAAATATCTTCTCCCATTCTGTAGGTTCCCTTTTAGTTTTGTTGATGTTTCCTTTGCTGTGCAGAAGATTTTTATCTTGATGCAGTCCCAATAGTTCGGTTTTGCTTTTCCCTTGCCTTGGGGACATGTCTAGTAAGCAACTGCTATGGCTAAGGTCAAAGAGTTTTCTGCCTGTTTTCTCTTCTAGGATTTTGATGATTTCCTGTCTTACAATTAGGTCTTTCACCAATTTTGAATTTATTTTTGTCTATGGCATAAGAAAGTGGTCCAGTTTCATTCTTCTGTGTGTTGTTGTGCAGAAGCTTTTTACTCTGATATATTCTCAGTATTTCATTTTTGCTTTTTGCTCTAGGGGACTTGTTTGGAAAAATATCAGGAGACCTATCTAGAAAGAAATTTTATGGCTGATGTCAAAGAAGTTACTGTGTTCTCTTCTAGGATTTTATAGTTTCAGCTCTCACATTTAGGTCTTTTAACTACCTCAAGTTTATTTTTGTGTATGGTGTGAAAAAGTGGTCCAGTTTCATTGTTTTGCATGTAGCTTTCCAGTTTTCCCAATACCATTTGTTAGATACTGTCTTTTTTCCATTGGATATTCTTTCCTTCTTCATAAAAAGATTAACTGACCATATTATTGTTGGTTTATTTCTGGGTTTCTATTTTGTCCTATTGATTTATGTGTTTATTTTTGTCCCAGTTCCATACTGTTTTGACTACTACAGATTTGTGATGTAACTTGAAATCTGAAACTCTGATACCTCCAGATTGCTTTGGCTATTTGGGTCTTCTGTGGTTCCATACAAATTTTTGGATTGTTTCTTCTAGATTGATTGTTTGAAAAATGCTCTTGGTATTTTGATAGGGATTGCATTAAATGTGTAGATTGCTTTGGGAGTATAGACATTTTAACAATATTTGTTCTTCCAATCTATAAGCAAAGAATGTCTTCCTATTTTTTGTGTGTCTTCTTCAATTTCTTTCATCTGTGTTTTATAGTTATAGTCCTCTTCATATGTAGGACTTTCATTTCTCTGGTTAAGTTTATTCCTAGATAGTTTATTATTTTTGGTGCAATTGTAAATGGAATTGTTTTTCTTAATTTATCTTTCTGCAGCATCATTATTAGTGTATATATAAATAGATTTCTATACATTGATTTTTTATATCCTATGAATTTACTGACTTCATTTACCAGTTCTAGTAGTTTTTTGGTGGTGTCTCTCATTTTTCTTTATATAGTATCATTTCATCTGCAAACAGAAAGTTTTAATTTTTCATCCCCATTTGCTTTTACTTCCTTCTGTTGTCTTATAGCTGTAGCTGGGACTTTCTGTGCTATACTGAAATGAAGTGGTGATAGTGCATCTTTTTGTCTTCTTCCTGACCTTAAAGGAAAATCTCTGTTTTTCCCCCATTTAGTATGGGTTTTTCATATAAGGTTTTTATTATGTTGAGTTTTTTTCCCTCTAAACCTACTATGTTGAGGGATTTTGTCATGAATGAGTATTGTATTATGTCAAATGTTTTCTTCTGTGTCTACTGGAATGATTATATGGTTTTTAAAGCTCCTTTTATTGAGGCATTGTATCATATTGATTAATTTGCAAATATTGAATTACTCTTGCATCTTGGGAATAAATCCCATTTGATCTTGGTGAATGATTTTTTTAATGTACTGTTGAAGTATTGTGTTGAAGATTTTTGCATCTATGTTCATCAGAGACATTGACCTATAGTTTTCTTTTTTGGTGGTGTCTTTATGTGGTTTTGTTATCAGGATGATATTGGCCTCCTAGAATTAATTTGGAAGTTTTCCTTCCTCTTCTATTTTTTGCAGTAGTTTAAGAAGAAAAGGTATCCACTCTTCTTTAAACGTTTGGTAGAATTCCCCTTTGATGCCATCTGGTCCTGGACTTTTGTCTGTTGGGAGTTTTTTTGATTAGTGATTCAGTGACCTTGCTGGTAATTGATCTGTTCAAATTTCCTTTCTTCCTGCTTAATTTTGGGAGGTTATGTATTCCTAGGAATTTGTCCATTTCTTCTGGGCTGTCTAATGTGTTGATATATAATTTTTTCATAATATTCTATTACATATGTTTGTACTTCTATGGTGTTGGTTGTTAGTTCTACACACTCATTTGTGATTTCATTTCAGGCCTTTCCCTTTTTTTCTTGAGAAGTCTAGCTTAGAGGTTTTTCAATTCTGTGATTTTTTTTTTTTCCCCCCAAAGAACCAGTTCCCAGTTTCATTGATTTCACTGCCTCTCCCATTTCTATATCACTTATTTCTGCTCTAATCCTTATTATTTCCTTCCTTTTGCTGGTTTTGGATTTTATGTGTTGTTCTTTTTCTAACTGCGTTAGGTGTAAGGTTAGGTTGTTTAAGATTCCTCTTGTTTCTTGAAATAAGCCTGGGTTGCTATAAACTTCCCTTTTAGAAAAGCATTTGCTGCATTCCAAAGATTTTGGGTCACTGCGTTTACACTTAAATTGGTTTCCATGTAATTTTTTATTTCCTTGATTTCTTGATTGACTCATTCTGTTTAAATGTATGTTATTTAACTTACATGTATTTGTGCTCTTTCCAGATTTTTCTTGTGTTTTATTTCTAGTTTCATAGCGTTGTAGTCAGAGGATACATGGTATGATTTCAGTCTTTCCAAATTTGTTGAGACTTGTTTTGTGGCCTAATATGTCATCTATTCTGGAGAATGTTCCATATGCACTTGAAAAGAATGTGTATTCTACTCTCTTAGGGTTGAATGTTCTGAATATATACGTTAAATACATCTGGTCCAGTGTGTCCAGACACACTTTGTTTCTTTGTTTCTTTGTTTGTTCCTTTGTTGATTTTCTGTTTGGATGATCTGCCTGTTGGTGTAAATGGAGTGTTTAAAGTCCCCTACTATTATTGTATAAGTATTTATTAGTTCCTTTATGCTTGTTATTAACTATTTTATGTATCTGGGTGCTCCCATATTGAGTCCATAAGTGTTTATAATTGTTATATCTTCTTGTTGGAGTATCCCTTTTATTATTATACATTGTGCCTCTTTGTTTCCTATTACAGCCTTTTGTTTTAAAGTCTATTTTGTCCAATATAAGTATTGTTATGCCAGGTTTCTTTAAATACCTGTTCACATGACAAATGCTTCTCCATCCCCTTGTTTTCAATCTGCAGTTGTGTTTAGCTCTAAATTGAGTCCCTTTTAGGCAGCATATACATGGGTTTATCTACTGTATCATCCTATGTCATTTGATTGGAGCATTTAGTCCATTTTCATTTTAAGTAATTGATAGATGTATATTTATTTTTAATATTTTTATTTATATATATTTTATTTATACATATATTTATTTGTAATATATTATATGTATTTTATTTATATTTTTATATTTTTATATTTGTATTATTGTTTTTTAAGTAATTTTTGATAGATGTGTATTTATTTGTTTTGTGGTTGTTTCTATAGTTTTTCTCTGATCCTTTCATCTCTTTTACTTTCACAGCTTGTTGGTTTTCTTTAGTGATATACTTGAATCCTTTTCTCTTTTATTCTTTGCTTATCTATTACTGGTATTTTATCTGTGGTTACCATTAGGCTTGTTTGTAACATCTTCTGCATACAGAAGTCTATATTAAGTTGATGGTCACTTAAGTTTGTACCCATTCTTTACTACCCCCCATCCATGTTTTAGATATATAGTGTCATATTTTATATTCTTTATTCTGTGAATCCCTTGACTGGTTTTTACAGATGTATTGTCTTCCTTACCCTCCTTTATGGTCTTTTCTTTCCACTCAAAGGAGTCCTTTTGAATATTTCTTGTAGGGCTGGTTTAATTATCAGGAACTTTTTAAATTTTTGTTTGAGAAACTCTTTATTCCTTTCTATTCTGAATGATAGCCTTGCTGGATAAAGTATTTTTGGTTATAGGTTTTTCCTTTTGAGTGCTTTGAACATGTCATGCCAGTCCCTTTCAGCTGGTAAAGTTTCTGCTGAAAAATCTGCTGCTGGCCTTCTAGGGTTATGTTTATATGTAACTGTCTTATTTTCTGTTGCTGCTTTTAGGATTTTTCTTTATCACTATTTTTTGCCATTTTAATTACAGTATGTCTTACTGTGGAACTCCTTGGGTTTATTTTTTTTGGAGGATCTCTGTGCCTCCCAGATCTAGATATGTTTTATTCTCCAGATTATGGAAGTTCAGCTTTTATTTCTTCAAATAAACTTTCTACCATTTTGTTTCTCTTCTTCTAGGATCCCTAAAATGCAAATATTACACTTGATGGAGTAACAGATTTCTCTAAGTGTATTCTCAATTTGCATTATATTCCCTCTCTTTTGTTCAGCGTGGTTACTTTCTATTACTCTGTATTCCAGGTCATTCTTTCCTCTGCTTCATCTAGCTGGCTAATTATTCCCCAAGTGTATTTTTAATTTCATTTATTGTGTTCATCTCTGGTTCTATTTTATCTCTTTGTTAAGGCTTTCACTGATGTCTTCCATTCTTTTTTCAAGCACAGTGAATACCCTGACGATCATTACTTGGAATTCTTAATCAGGCATATTACTTATATCCATTTCACTGAAGTCTCTTGCTGTGGTTTGGTCTGTTCTTTCATTTGGAATATATTCCTCTCGCTCCACATTTTGCCTAAATCTTTGGGTCTCTTTCTGTGAATTAGAAAAGTCAGTTACATCTCCTGCTGTTGAAGGTAATGGTCTTGTGTAGAATAGGTCTTAGAATGCCTTGCAGCACAGTATCCCTTGGTCCCAAAGACCTTGTGCTTCAGGGAACGTCTCCTGTTCATGGTGCATGGGCCCTGTTGAATTTTTGCCTATTTTCCCTTCAGTTCAGTTGTCTGGAGTTGCTTCCTTTGGCAGGTCTGGGTAGTTTTAACAAGGCACGCACTGGTCTGCTGGCTAATTGAGACCTGGAACCACCCCTGACTTGTGAGAACCTGCCAGCCTAAGCAGATCTGCAAAGGGCATGTGGGCAGGTCCTACAATTTTAACAATGTTTCCTCGTGCTTCCACAGTGCTAGCTGCTATTATAGCTGCAGCCTGACAAAACTGGGGCTGCACAAAATGTGTGGGTAGGAAGATGTAGTGTTGGCAAAGTTTATATTACTCTTCTGGGGGAGGGGCCCTGCAGCACTGAAATGGAGGCATATAGGTGTGACTGGAAAGGGTAGATCCCTGGGAATGGGGTGGGACTGAGAGAAGGGGTCTTGGTGCAAGTCTCTGGGTAGTGGGTGTAGGTGCAGCACACTGGTTCCCACAGGTGACCATGTGTTTATGCTGGGGGATGGGGTAGACAAATGGCATCTGCCAAATTCTTAGTTTGTGGAGGACCTTTCTGAGATCCCTATTTCATGGGGACACATTCTGTGATGAATGAAACCACTCTCCCACCTTTCTGCCCCCGGCATTTTTCAAACAGCTGGTTCTGTGTTGTATCTACTCAGGCTACTTGTGGTGCTGCCTTGTTAAGTTCTGAGACGCAGCTTCCTGATACCCTCAGGGCTCCCCTAGGTAGGAGCATGCTGATTTTAGAAGTCCAGGTTTTACATCCAGCTGTTTGTAAGAACCTCTGAAATTTGACCCCTCTAGCTTTCAAAACCAAATATTTTTGGGGTTCATCTTCCTTGTGCAGAATTCCTGGCATGATCATCTTTCTTGCCCTTCACTGTGCTCTCAGCTCCCTACTGTTCAATGATGATCACCACCCCTTTAGGTCTCAAATCATGTCTCTGCCTTTCCTACCTTCCTCTAATGTGGCTTCTTCTCTGCCTTAGGTTGTGGAGTTCATTGTGCCAGTCTTCAGGTCTTTTTCTGGAATATTTAAGTGATGTGAGTGTTACCTAGTTGTATATGTGGGGCAAAGGTCCTCCTACTCTGTCATCTTCCCCATAGCTTGTATCCATTTCATAAATTATTTTTATCTTTACCTCCCATATCACATTTCAGCACTCACATTCATGTTAGGGTTCAGCCTAGCAAAGAAGGCAAGTTCTAATTGAATTGTATTATTTAAATATATAATGGGGAATTTAATTATTCAGGAATTAGATATGGCAAGTAAAAATTTTTCTGATTGCATACACAGAGATATCTATTCAAAAATAGCCACAAAATCTTCTTGTTATGTAAGTTATAAAGATTAGTTAGCTCCATTTTGACCAATCTACTTCAGCTGTCATGATGTGCACCACTGGAAACAGATCAATGGCAAACTATGCTAGCTTTTTCCCTTCTCTTTCCCTCAACTTTCTCACCATTGCCTCCCATTGGATAAACCCAAGGGGAAATGAGCTGACACAAAAACTGGGGTTAGCTTGCAGGGTGCAACTCTTTCCAAATCCAGAGTACAGGAAGCAAAATTGTAGCCACACTCTGAAGACAATCAGTCCCTGTGCCAGTGCAAAGGGTAACATGAAATGTTTTAATTGAAATAGATTTTCATAGATTTTGTTCTCATTGTATTTCATAAGAAACTTTATATATATATATATATATATATATATATACACACATTATTATTTTTCATGAAATGACACTATAAATACATGTTTTTAAGAGTATTTTTCTGGATTTTTATTGTATACAAAGTGATAAGAAATTTAAAAATAACAAAAATAAATAATTAAAATTTAAAAATATAGAAAGCCTAATTTCACATGATCTCTTCAAGTCTTCTGTTGTCTTTCATAATTTTTTTTAAATAGAGACATTTAAACATATTTAAGCAAAGATGCCAAGTGTGAAGTTGGTATTTGAGTGTGAGTTTCATAGAGTTGGGACTACAGTTCTCAATACATGGTTAAAAAACAGTGTGGAAGAGCCATAGAAATATATTATGAAGGTAGAGACAAAGAGATGAAAAAGTTTTTTGAAAGGTGGAGAAAAGTGTCACATTCAAGAAGCCAAATACAAAATATTATTCAAGAAAGTGAGAGTGAAAATTTTCTTCTTTATAAAGACTTATTTTTAGGAGAAATAACAACAGAGATCTACCTTCTTAACAACATTTTAAATATATAATCTATTGTTAACTATAGGTACAATGTTGTAGGAAAGATCTCTAGAGTTTATTCATCTTGCTTGACTGAAACTTTATGCCTATTGTTTGATAACTCCCTACTTCTGCCTATCTCTGACCCTAGCAACCACCATTCTACTCTTTGACTATATGAATTTTATGTTTTTGGATACCTCATAGAGGGGAAAACATGCAGTAATTCTGTTTCTGTGATTGACTTATTTCACTTAGAATAATATCCTCCTGGTTAATCCATTTTGTCATATATTATAGACTTTTTTAAGGCTAAATAGTATTCCATTTTAAATGTATTTACTTATCCATTTACTTATCCGTTCAAGTGTGGATGGACATTTAGATTGTTTACACATCTTTGCTATTATAATTAGTGCTGCAATGACATAGAAACTAATATCAATTAAAGATCCTGATTTCATTTTTTTTGGTATATACCCAAAAGTGAAATTACTAGATGATATTGTAGTTCTACTTTCAAATTTCAAGGAACTACCATACTGTTTTCCATAGCAACTATAACATTTTACATTCCTACCCACAATGTATAATCATTCCATTTTTTTCCACATTCTCACCAATACTTGTCTTTTAATTTTGTGATAACAGCCATCCTGACATGTGGGAGGTAATTGTACTGTGTTGTTGATTTTCCTACCCCTGATGATTAGTGATGTTGAGCTATTTTTCATATACCTTTTGGCTATTTGTCTGTCTTCTTTAGAGAAATGTCTATCAAGTCCTCTCCCCATTTCTTAAAGCATTTTTTTAAAATTATTGAGTTATAAGAATTCCCTATATATTTTAGTTACTAACCACTTAGCAGATGTATTGTTTGCAAATTTTTTCTCCAATTTCTTGTTTTGTCTTTTCACTCTATTGATTGATTCTTTTGCTGTACAGTTTTTTAGTTTATTCTTCTTGTATATTTTTTTGTTTTGTTGCCTGTGCTTTTGATGTCATATCCAAAAATCATTGCTAAAACCAGTGTCAGGAAACTTTTTTTTTTTCCCCTGATGAAGTTTCAGTTCTTACTTTCAAGTCTGTAATTCATTTTGAGTTGAAGTTTGTGTTTGCTGTAAGAAAAGAGTCCAGTTGTTTGTGGAGATAGTTTTTCCAAAACCATTTGTTGAAGTGACTATACTTTTCCCATTGGATATTTTCAATATCTTTGTTGAAGATCAATGCAATGTATATGCATGGACTCATTCCTGGAATCTCTACTTTGTTCTGTTATTTGATATGTCTGTCTTTGTGCCATTACCATACTGTTTTGATTACTGAAGACTTATAATATTTTGAAATCAGGAAGTGTGATGTCTCCATTTTCATTCTTCTCACAATGTATTTGGCTATTCATGGTATTTTGTGGTTCTGTATGATTTTAAAGATATTTTTTCTATAAATGGTACTGGAATTTTGATAGGAACTGCATTGAATCTGTAGAGTGCTTGGATATTGACACAGATACTTTAACAATATTAGTCTTCAATTCATGAACACATTGTATTTGTGTTTTGTTTAAATGTTTTCATTGGTATTTTATAGCTTTTAGGTTTTTATATATCACACTTGTAACTCTATGAAACTTCTAAAGAAGCTATGTAAACTAACAAAAATTCCTTTAAAATAAGTGCACATATTAATTCAAATATTCAAGATGTGTTCCATAGTCCTGAGAGATTTAACACTTATATTTTAAGGTAAATGCCAAAACGGAGATGGTATCCATTTGAAATGGTCTGAAAAGAAGACATTCTTGCTTAGAACTTTGGTTAAACCAGTAAAAAGTTTAAGCTACATTCCTCAGGAATTTTGCTAATTAGCATTGACACAGTTGGTGTGTTTGAATATGGATGATAGATTATTATATTGTATCAATGTTAAATTTGTTACTTTGATGATTTAATACTCTTCAGTAGGGCAATATGCTTTTGTGGTGGGAAATACTGAAATATTTCTAGGTAAAGGGACATCATATTTTCAACAACTGTGAAATGGTTCAACAAATACACACACACACAGGTGTATGTGTGTGTATATATAAATATATATTTATACACACACACATATGTATATATGGGGAGAAAAACAGAATGCTAAAGAAGTAACAAAATGGTAATTGGTGAATCTGAGTAAAGTAAATACTGAGGGCATATATATAAATCATATCTTCTTTATCCATTCATCTGTTGATAGATATCTCAACTCTTTCCACAGTTTGGCTATTGTGGACATTGCTGCTATGAACATTGGTGTGCAGATACCCCTTCTTTTCACTACATGTGTATCTTTGGGTTAAATACCTAATAATGCAATTTCTGGTTCATAAGGTAGCTCTTTTTTAACTTCTTGAGGGACCTCCGTACTATTTTCCAGAGTGGCTGTACCAGCTTGCATTCCCACTAACAGTATAAGAGGGTTCCCTTTTCTCTGCATTCTCACCAACAATTGGTGGGTCATGTCTTGTTAATTTTAGCCATTTTGACTGGTGTGAGGTGGTATCTCATTGTGATTTTTATATGTATCTCCATAATGCTAAGTGGTGTTGAGTATACTTTTATGTATCTGATGTTCATTTGTAGGTCTTCTTTGGAGAAATGTCTGTTCATATCTTCTGCCCATTTTTGACTGGATTGTTTTTTGAATGTTGAGTTTGATAAATTCTTTATAGATCTGGAATACTACTCTTTATCTGATATGTCATTTGCAAATATATTCTCCCATTCCATAGATTGTTTTTTAGTTTTGCTCACTGTTTCCTTTGTTGTGCAGAAGATTTTTATCTTAATGAAGTCCCAATAGTTCATTTTTGCGTTTGTTTTCTTTGCTTTTGGGGATGTGTCTAGCAAGAAGTTGCTTCAGTGGAGTTAAAAGAGGTTGCTGCCTATGTTCTCCTCTAGGATTTTGGTGGATTCCTATTTCAGAATTAGGTCTTTCATTCACTTTGAGTTTATTATTGTGTATGGTATAAGAAAATGGTCCACTTTCATTTTCTGCATGTGGCTGTCTAATTTTACCAGCACCATTTATTGAAGAGACTGTCCTTTTTCCATTAGGTATTTTTTCCTGCTTTCCTATATAAAGAATTATTACAGTCAACTTCTGTGGCTTTATGTTCTCCCACCATGAATTGTTTATATTTGAATAAAGGAAATATAAATAATACCAAGAGTAGGTTAAAGCTTTTTGTCCATATCAAAAAGAGAGAAAAAAAAAAAAAAGATGAAATTGCAAAAGCAGACCTACTGGAAAATTGTAAAAACTCCAAGCCAGTGTGGACTTAGACTTAAAGTGGAAATCTATTTTCCTTCCACTGTACACCAAAGAAAACCTTTTTATCTTATATTGATATGGGGGCAAGGGCTACTGCAGAAAGAAATGAAGAATGTTTTGCCCAAGTGGGGATTTTATTTTTTTTAAACATTCTTTTTTTTTTTTTTGAGATTTTATTTATTTATTTGACAGAGAGAGAGAGATCACAAGTAGGCAGAGCAGCAGGCGGGGGGGGGGTGGTGGGGAGGGGGTCGGAAGCAGGTTCCCTGCTGAGCAGAGATCCCAATGCAGTGCTCCATCCCAGGATGCTGAGATCATGACCTGAGCCAAAGGCAGAGGTTTAACCCACTGAACCACGCAGGTACACCCAAATTGAGATTTTAGATCAACCTGAGTGATAGATCGGACAGCAATATTTACTCTGGAAATAGGTATTTTCTTTACCACATAATTAACTAATTTAAGTGAATTAAATACTTAATTGCTATCTTGAAAAGGTAGTTTCAGCATTCCTAAGGGTAAAATATATAATCATGAGTCAACATGACCAAACTGATTTCATTAATTTACCTCTAAATTAACTCCTTGCCTGTGTATTTATTGCATTTTACTGCACTTAAATTCCTCACCATTAATCTTATGTCTCAATCTAGAAAATGATATTACTGCCCTGATTCTTTTTCATTCTGAGAATACAGTCACTTGAAAGAATAGAACATTTTTAATTTCTAAATCTAACCAACACATTTGATTTTTTATTCACATTTTAAATGTAATCCTAACTATTCCCAATATAGGAAAAACTTGTATTTCTACTCTAAGACCTAGCCAGTCCTCCCAAATTATGCCCATGATCTTTATAAAATAGATATTCAGTTATGTCTTTTTTTTTCTGATGAAAATAATTATAAAACTTTCCATAGCTGAAAAGATGTCCTCAGTATGTCATTATAATCTACCCTTTACCTTTCTCTTGGTGATGGTTTTTTTTTCTTTCAACATATCTCTATTTATTTTATTTTATTTTATTTTATTTATTTTCTCAATGTTCCAAGCTTCATTGTTTATGCACCACACCCAGTGCTCCATGCAATACATACCCTTCTTAATACCCAACACCAGGCTTACATAGCCTCCCACTCCTCTCCCCTCTAAAACCCTCAAGTTAATTCTCAGAATCCACAGTCTATCATGGTTCCTCTGTCCCTCCAATTTCCCCCAATTGACTTTTTCTTTCCTTCTCAGGATGCCCTCCATGTTATTCCTTAGGCTCCACAAGTAAGTGAACCCATATGATAATTGACTTTCTCTGCTTGACTTATTTCATTTAGCATAATCTCTTCCAGTCCCATCCATGTTGATATAAAAAGTTGGGTATTCATCCTTTCTGATGGAGGCATAATACTTCATCTTCTTTATCCATTCATCTGTTGAAGGGCATCTTGGTTCTTTCCACAGTTTGGCGACTGTGGCTATTGCTACTATGAACATTGGGATACAAGTGGCCCCTCTTTTCACTATATCTGTATCTTTGGGGTAAATACTCAGTAGTGCAGTTGCAGGGTCATAGGGTAGCTCTATTTTTTAATTTTTGGAGGAATCTCCACACTGTTTCCCAAAGTGGCTGCACCAAATTGCATTCCCACCAACAGTGTAAGAGGGTTCCCCTTTCTCCACATCCTCTCCAACATTTGTTGTTTCCTGTCTTGTTAGTTTTGGCCATCCTAACAGGTGTAAGGTGGTATCTCAATGTGGTTTTGATTTGAATCTCCCTGATAGCTAATGATGATGAAGATCTTTTTCATGTGCCTGTTAGCCATTTTGTATGTCTTCTTTGGAGAAGTGTCTGTTCATGTCTTCTGCCCATTTTTTGACATGACTATCTGTTTTGTGTGTGTTGAGTTTGAGGAGTTCTTTATAATCTTGGATATCGGCCCTTTGTCTGTAGTGTCATTTGCAAATATCTTCTCCCATTCCATGGGTTGCCTCTTTGTTTTGTTGACTGTTTCCTTTGCTGTGCAGAAGCTTTTCATCTTGGTGAAGTCCCAAAAGTTCATTTTCGCTTTTGTTTCCTTTGCCTTTGGAGACATATCTTGAAAGAAGTTGCTGTGTCCGATGTCAAAAAGGTTACTATCTATGTTCTCCTCTAGGATTTTGATAGATTCCTACCTCATGTTGAGGTCTTTTATCCATTTTGAGTTTATCTTTGTGGATGGTATAAAAGAATGGTTGAGTTTCATTCATCTATACATATGTGTCCAATTTTCCCAGCACGATCTACTGAAGAGGCTGTCTTTTTTCCACTGGATATTTTCTCCTGCTTTGTGACTATAGAGTTGTGGGTCCATATTTGGACTCTCAACTCTGTTTCACTGGTCTTTGTGTCTGTTTTTGCACCAGTACCATGCTGTCTTGTGATCACAGCTTTGTTGTAAAGCTTGAAATCAGGCAATGTGATGCCCCCAGTTTTGTTTTTCTTTTTCAACATTCCCTTAATAATTTGGGGTCTTTTCTTGTTCCATACAGATTTTATTTAGGATTGTTTGTTCTAGCACTTTGAAAAATGTCAGTGGAATTTTGATTGGGATGGTATTGAAAGTATAGTTTGCTCTGGGCAAGAAAGACATTTTTTTTTTTTAAGATTTTATTTATGTATTTGGCAGACAGAGATCACAAGTAGGCAGAGAGGCAGGCAGAGAGAGAGGGGGAAGCAGGCTCCCTGATGAGCAGAGATCCCGATGCGGGGCTCAATCCTAGGACCCTGGGATCATGACCTGAGCCAAAGGCAGAGGCTTTAACCCACTGAGCCACCCAGGCGCCGCAAGAAAGACATTTTAACAACATTTATTCTTCTGATCCATGAAAATGGAATACTTTTCCATCTTTTTGTGTCTTTTTCAATTTCTTTCGTGAGTGTTCTGTAGTTGCTCAAGTACAGATATTTCACCTCTTTGGCTAGGTTTATTCCTAACGTCTGTATATTCTAACCATATTGAAGCCACTGCACAAATTTAAATAACTGTATTATGGCTTTCAGTTATTTTTCATTTATTATTCATTAGTTTTGATGATTCCGTAGGAATTACATCCAGCCACAACCTCCAACTGCCACTCAAAGCAATGGAAAAAGAATAGGTTTTAAACACAGACATTGGAATTCAAATTTTTAATTTACATTTATATGCTGCAAGACTTTCACAAATTTTTCAAAATTCGTAACAGCTTTCCTATTATTTACTTATTTGTTTGTTTGTTTATTATTTTCTTAACATATAAGGTATTATTTGACCCAAGGGTACAGATCTGTGAATCATCAGGCTTACACATTTCACAACACTTGCCATAGCACATACCTTACCCAATGTCCATAACCCAACCCCCTATCCCAACCCCCCCCTCCCAGCAACCCTCAGTTTGTTTCATGAGATTAAGAGTCTCTTATGGTTTGTCTCCCTCCTGATCCCATCTTATCTCATTTTTTCCTTCCCTACCCCCCAAGCCCCCCAGCCCTGCCTCTCAAATTCCTCATATCAGAGAGATCATATAATTGTCTTTCTCTGACTGACTTTTTTCGCTCAGCATAATACCCTCTAGTTCCAGCCACGTCTTTGCAAATGGCAAGATTTCATTTCTTTTAATGCCTGCATAGTATTCCATTGTAAATATATACCACGTCTTCTTTATCCATTCATAGCTTGATGGACATCTAGGTTTTTTCCATATTTTGGCTATTGTCGACATTGCTGCTATAAACATTTGGGTACACATGCCCCTTTGTATCTTTAGGGTAAATACCCAGTAGTGCAATTGCTGGGTTGTAGGGTAGCTCTATTTTCAAATTTTGAGGAACCTCCATACTCTTTTCCAGAGTGGCTGCACCAGCTTACATTCCCACCAACAGTGTAGGAGGGTTCCCCTCTCTCTGCATCCTCACCAACACCTGTCATTTCCTACTTGTTAATTTTAGCCATTCTGACTGCTGTGAGGTGGTATCTCATTGTGGTTTTGATTTGCATATCCCCGATGCCAAGTGATGTGGAGAACTTTTTCATCCAGATGTCTGTTGGCCATCTGGATGTCTTCTTTGCAGAAATGTCTGTTCATGTCTTCTTTTCATTTCTTGATTGGATTATTTGTTCTTTGGGTGTTGAGTTTGACAAGTTCTTTATAGATTTTTGGATACGAATCCTTTATCTGATATGTCATTTGTGACTATCTTCTCCCATTCTGTTAATTGTCCTTTGGTTTTGTTTACTCTTTCCTTTGCTGTGAGAAAGCTTTTGATCTTGATGAAGTCCCAATACCTCATTTTTCCCCTTGCTTCCCTTGCCTTTGACGATGTTTCTAAGAAGAAGTTGCTGTGGCTGAGTTCAAAGAGTTTGCTGACTGTGCTCTCCTCAAGGATTTCGGTGGATTCCTGTCTCACATTGAGGTCTTTCATCTATTTTTGAGTCTATTTTTGTGTGTGGTTTAAGGAAATGGTCCAGTTTCATTCTTCCGCATGTTGCTGTCCAATTTTCCCAACACCATTTGTTAAAGAGACTGTTTTTTTCATTGGACATTCTTTCTTGCTTTGTCGAAGATTAGTTGACCCTAGAGTTGAGGGTCCATTTCTGGTTTCTCTGTTCTGTTCCATTGATATATGTGTCTCTTTTTGTGCCAGTAACATACTGTCTTGAATGCAGCTTTGTAATAGAGGTTGAAGTCTGGAATTGTGATGCCACCAATTTGGTGTTCTTTTTCAACATTCCTCTGGCTCTTCAGGGTCTTTTCTGGTTCCATATAAATTTTAGGATTATTTGTTCCATTTCTTTGAAAAAAATGGATGGTATTTTGATAGGGATGGCATTAAATGTGTGAATTACTTTACGTAGCATAGATATTTTCACGATATTTGTTCTCCCAATCCATGAGCATGGAACATTCTTCCATTTCTTTGAGTATTCTTCAATTTCTATCATATGTACTTTATAATTTTCTGAGTACAGATGTTTTGCCCTTTTGGTTAGGTTTATTCCTAGGTATCTTATGGTTTTGGGTATAATTGTAAATGGGATCAACTCCTTAATTTATCTTCTGTCCTGATGTTGGTGTATAGAAATGCAACTGATTTCTGTGCATTGATTATATATCCTGACACTTTACTGAATTCCTATATGAGTACTAGCAGTTTTGGAGTGGAGTATTTTGGGTTTTCCACATAAAGTATCATATCATCTGCAAAGAGTGAGAGTTTGACTTCTTCTTTATTGATTTGGATGCCTTTAATTTCTTTTTGCTGTTTGATTGCTGAGGCTAGGACTTATAGTACTATGGTGAATAGCAGTGGTGATAATGAACATCCCTGCTGTGTTCCTGACCTTAACAGAAAAGCTCTCAGTTTTTCCCCATTGAGAATGGTATTTGCAGTGGGTTTTTCATAGATCGCTTTGATGATATTGAGATATGTACCCTCAATCTCTACACTGTGAAGAGTTTTGCTCAAGAAAGGATGCTGTACTTTGCCAAATTATTTTTCAGCATCTATTGAGAGTATCATATGGTTCCTGTTCTTTCTTTTATTAATGTATTGTATCACAGTGATTTGCAGATATTAAACCAAACTTGAAGCCCTGGAATAAATTCCACTTGGTCTTGGTGAATAATCCTTTTAATATATCTATTAGCTAGTATTTTGGTGAGTACTTTTGCATCCATGTTCATCAAGGATATTGGTCTGTAATTCTCCTTTTGGGTGGGGTCTTTGTCTTGTTTTAGGATCAAGGTAATGCTGGCCTCATAAAATGAGCTTGGAAATATTCCTTCCATTTCTATTTTTTAGGAACAGTTTCAGGCGAATAGGTATTGATTTTTCATTAAAGGTTTGGTAGAATTCCCCTGAGAAGCTGTCTGCCCCTCAACTTCTGTTTGTTGGGAGACTTTTGATGACTGCTTCAACCTTCTAACTGGCTATAGGTTGTTCAGGTTTTCTAGTTCTTTCTGATTCAGTTTTGGTAGTTTATATGTCTCTAGGAATGCATCTAGTTCTTCCAGATTGTCAAATTTGCTGGTGTATCCTTGTTTATAATATGTTCTTATAATTGTTTGTATATCTTTGGTGTTGGTTACAATCGTTCCTCTTTCATGCATGGTTTTATTAATTTGGGTCTTTTCTCTTTTCTTTTTGATAAGTCTGGCCAGGTGTTTTTCAATCTATTAATTCTTTCAAAGAACCAGCTCCTAGTTTCATTGATTTGTTCCACTATTCTTTTGGTTTCTATATTATTGATTGCTGCTCCAATTATCATTTCCCTTCTCCTGCTGGGTTTAGGCTTTCTTTCCTGTTATTTCTCTACCTTTAGGTTGTGCACTTGAGACCTTTCTTGTTTCTTGAGAAAGGCTTATACTGCTATATACTTTCCTCTCAGGGTCACCTTTGCCATATCCCAAAGATTTTGAACAGTCGTGTTTTCATTTTCATTTGTTTCCATGAATTTCTTTTTTAATTCTTTAATTTCCTGGTTGACCCATTCATTCTTTAGTGGAGATGCTCTTTAGCCTCCATGTATTTGAGTTCTTTCCAACTTTCCTCTTGTGATTGTTTTCTAGTTTTAGAGCATTGTGGTCTGAAAATATGCAGGGAATGATTCCAGTCTTTTGGTACTGGTGGAGACCTGATTTGTGACCCAAGACATGACCTATTCTGCAGAATGTCCCACATGCACTAGAGAAGAATATGTATTCTGTTGCTTTGGGATGGAATCTTCTGAATATATCTGTAATGGACAGATGAACAGATGAACATCTGGCCCAGTGTGTCATTTAAGGCCTTTATTTCTTTGTTGACCTTTTGCTTAGATGATCTGTCCATTTCAGGGGGGGGTGTTAAAGTCCCCTACTATTATTGTATTATTGTCAATGTGTTTCTTTGATTTGTTATTAATGGTTTATATAATTCGCTGATCCCGTGTTAGGGGCATAGATGTTTAAAATTATTACATCTTCTTGTTGGAAAGACCCTTTAAGTATTAGTATAGTGTCCTCCCTCATCTCTTATTATACTCTCTGGCGTTATGTGTAATTTATCTAATACAAGGGTTTCCACTGCATCTTTCTTTTTGATGTCAATTAACATGGTAAATTGTTTACCACCCCCTCACTTTATTTTTTTTTAAAGATTTTATTTATTTATTTGACAGATAGAGATCACAAGCAGGCAGAGAGTCAGGCAGAGAGAGAGGGAGGGGGAATCAGGTTCCCTGCTGAGCAGAGAGCCCGATGCGGGGCTCGATCCCAGGACGCTGGGATCATGACCTGAGCTGAAGGCAGAGGCTTTAACCCACTGAGCCACCCAGGTGCCCTACCACCCCCTCACTTTAAATCTTGACATGTCTTTGGGTCTAAAATGAGTTTCTTATAAACTGCATATCAATGGGTCTTGTTTTTTAATCCATTTTGATACCTGTTTCTTTTGATTGGGGTATTTAGCCCATTTACATTCAGGGTAACTACTGAAGATATGAATTTAGTGCCATTGTATTACCTGTAAAGTGACTGTTACTGTATATTGTCTCTGTCCCTTTCTGTTCTGTTACTTTTAGACTCTCTCTTTGCTCAGAGGACCCCTTTCAATATTTCCTGTAGGCCTGGATTGGTGCTTTCAAATTCTTTTAATTTTTGTTTGTCCTGGAAGCTTTTTATCTCTCCTTCTATTTTCAATGACAACCTAGCTGGCTATAGTATTCTTGGCTGCATATTTTTCTCATTTGTTGCTCTGAATATATCATGCCAGTCCTTTCTGGCCTGCCTGGTCTCTGTGGATAGGTCCACTGCCAATATAATATTTTTACCATAATATGTTATAGACCTCCTGTCCCAAGCTGTTTTCAGGATTTTCTCTTTGTCACTAAGACTTGAGTTTTACTATTAGATGACAGGGTGTGGGCCTATTTTTATTAATTTTGAGAGGGGTTCTCTGTGCCGCCTGGATTTTGATGCTTGTCCCCTTTGCCATATTAGTGAAATTCCTTACTATAATTTGCTCCAATATACCTTTGGCCCATCTCTCTCTTTCTTCTTCTTATGGGATCCCAATCATTCTAATATTCTTTCATCTTATGGTATCACTTATCTCTTGAATTCTCCCCTCATGGTTCAGTAATTGTCTCTCTTTTGCTCAGCTTTTTTGTTCTCCATCATTTGGTCTTCTATATCACCAATTCTGTCTTCTGCCTCATTTATCCTAGCAATAAGAGCCTCCATTTTTTTATTGAACCTCATTAATAACTTTTTTTTTTTATTTCAACTTGGTTAGATTTTGGTTCTTTTATTTCTCCAGAAAGGGATTTTATTTTTCCAGAATGAGATTCTCTAATATTTTCCATACTTTTTTCAAGCCCAGCTAGCACCTTGATGATTGTCATTCTGAACTCTAGTTCTGGCACATTACTAATGTCCATATTGATTAGGTCCCTAGCCATTAGTACTGCCTCTTGTTCTTTTTTGTGTGTGTGTGGTGAGTTTTCTGCCTTGTCATTTTATCCAGATAAGAATAGATGAATGAGAGAACAAAATACTAAAAGAGTGGCAAAGACTCCAGAAAAATATACATTAACCAAATAAGAAGAGACCCAAAACCAGGGGGAGAAGAAGGAGGAATAAAATAAAAAATAAGAAATTACTGTATAGAACAGAGCCACCCACTTCATTTTGGTATATCCTGATCTCTTAGAAGAAACTACCTCCCAAAATTTTAAAGAAAGAAAGAAAGAAATATATATATACATATATGTATATATATGTAGATATATACACAAAAATAAGGGCAAACAGGATGAAGGGATGGAATATGACTGTAAATATGAAATTAAAAAAAAAATTCTTGAAAAGGAATTGATAAGAAGTTGGTTGGAAAAAGAAAAAAAAAGAGGAGAGAATGTGATCAGGCTGGAGACTAGAACAAAGTCATGCTCTAGATTTAGGGTATTTTTTGATCTATTAGAAGAAATTGTATCCCAAAATTTTAAAGAAAAAAAACCTATATGTATACTAAAAATAAAGTTAAATACAATGAAGGGATAAAATATGACTATAACAATGAAAATTTTAAGTTTTTTTAAAAGGTATTAATAAAATAGTTTAAAAATGTTAAAATAGGAAAGAGGAAAAGTTAAAAAAATAGAGTAAGAAAAAGTAAAATTAAAAAAATTTAACTTTGAAAGACTAAAGGATCATAGGGAAAAAGCCATGAATTCTGTGTTGCTTTCCTCTAGCTCTGGAGTTCTGCAGGTCTCATTGATAGGTAAACTTGGTCTTGGCAGGTTGTTCTTGTTATTTTGGGGGAGGGGCCTCTTGCAGTGATTCTCAAATGTCTTCGTGTGAGGTGGAATTTAATGCCCTTGCCAGGGGCCAGGCTAGTAGTTTGCTCAGGTTTGCTCTTGGGAGCTTTTGTTCCCTGAACAGTCTCCATACAGCTTTGGGGGATGGGAATGAGGATGGCAGCCTCCCAGTCTTTGGCCCATAGGAGCTGAGAGCTCGGGACCCCACTCCTCACTGCATCCTCACTGCAGTCAGTCCCTCCCATCTCTCTGGTCTTCGGCAGCACTCTGTGCTCACCTGGCTTGCAACCAAGCATTTCTATATTGGGCACATGGACCCTTTTGGAGTCTCCAGACCCAGCAGATTCCTGCTGTGTGCTCTCCTGCAACTCTTCCCAGAGGAGGAAGGAGGGGGTCTCTCTGGATCTTCCACTTGTGGGGTCCCTGCTCGAAGAGCAGTGGTCTGACTGTGCTTTCGATCAGAGTTTAAGGTAACCCCAAGCTGAGAGCCCACTCCTCAGCAACTTCTATGTAGTCAACTTCCCCACTCTGATACTTGGGAGCTCTGCCACACTAAGACACCCCAGTCTTTCTGTGACCCCGTGGGTGCTGAGACCACACTGTCCCCACGAGGTCTTCACTCCCCAGTTACCTCTGAAGTAACATCCTTCAGTGGAGTCAACTTCTAAAAATTCCGATTTTGTGCTCCGCTGCTCTCTCACTGGCCAGAGTCAGCCCCTCCCTCTGCGGTCTATCTTCCCGTCACTTCAGATTCATTTCTCCGCACATCCTACTTTCCAGAAAGTGATTGATTTTCTTTTCCTAGAATTGCTGTTCTTCTCTTCTATCTCCTTGTCATAACAGGCACCATCTTCCATAAATTCTTGCCAAAACTCTATCTTTCTTACCTTAACATTATTTTGTAATATTACCTTCAAAATTATGTCATGAAGACAAATTTTGAAATAGATATAGAATATAGCTTCTGATAATTGCCCATTTATATCTCCATCCTTGACTTAACTGCCTAGTTTATATCTTCATATCGTCATATAAATGTATACAGGCATACCTTGGAGATATTCTGGGTTTTATTTCAGACCACTGCAATAAAGCAAATATCACAGTAAAGTGACTCAATGTTACAGACAAATACGCTGTCATCCAGGCAGAGTAGATATAGCACAATTCTTAAAGGCCCTAGGATTGTTGGAATGGTAAATGAGTATTGGTTTCAACATAAAGCTGCAAGCTGCATTAGCCCCTTACAAGAGATACAGCCTGTACTTTGAAGCTTGAAAGCCTGGCATTGATTCTCCTCTCTGCTTATGAATGTCCTAGATGGCATCTACTTCTAATGGCTCAGGTCATGATCTCAGATTTCTGGGATCAGTCCCATGTCAGGCTCCGTGTTCAGTGGGGATTCTGTTTGAAGATGATCTCTTTCCCTCTCCCTCTACCCCTCCCCCGGTTCATACTCACTTGCTCTCTCTCTCTCTTTCTCTCTCTCAAATATTAAAAAAAAAAACACAGATTACCATATCAAATATAATGACAATGAAAAAATCTAAATTGTGAAAATAACAAAATGTGATAAAAAAACACACAAAGTGAACAAATGTTGGGAAAATGTTAATTGACTTGCATAATGCAAGGTTGCTACAAACCTTTATTTTGTAAAAAAAAATTTTAAAAATCTGTGATGTGCAATAAGATGACATGCAATAAAATGAGGTATGCCTGTATTTTTCCAGCTTCCAAACCTTAAATATAAAATCTATGACTTTAAAGCCCTATTCAAGGTAAATAGAGTATTTAACATGTAACTAACAAGTCAGAGAAGGGATTTTACTGAGATATATCTATAAAATATAGCATTATATTAGTTTCGGATGAAACTGACTTTATTGCCTTTGTTCTTGGTGTCAAATTAAAAAATCATCTCAGAACTCATGTCAAGGTGGTTACCACCTGTTGTTTTTTTGTTTTTGTTTTTGTTTTTAAGGCGTTTTATGGTTTAAGATTTTGCATTCAAGTCTTTATTTTGAGTGACTTTTTTCACATGATGTAAAATAATCTAGTTTCATTCTTCTCCAAGTAGTTGTCCAGTTTTCCTAACATCATTTATTGAAATGACTGTCTTTTCCTTGTGCATTTTTGGCTCCTTTGTCCTAATCAACAATGTATCTGTGGATTTATTTCTAGGCTCTCTATTCTGTCCTGTTAATATATGTGTCTATTTTTATGCTAATACCACAATGTCTTGGTTAGTATAGCTTTGAAATGTAGTTTGAAATCAGAGGCCATTAGCACCTCCAGTTTTGTTCCTATTTCTCAAGAATGTTTTGGCTAGGGGGAGGAGTCAAGATGGCAGAGAAGTAGCAGGCTGAGACGACATCGGGTAGCAGGAGATCAGCTAGATAGCTTATCTAATCATTGTGAACACCTACAAATCCAACGGGAAATCAAAGAGAAGAAGAGCAACAATTCTAGAAACAGAAAATCGATCACTTTCTGAAAGGTAGGACCTGCGGAGAAGTGAATCCAAAGCGACAGGAAGATAGACCCCGGGGGGAGGGGGCGGCTCCCGGCAAGCAGTGGAGCAACAGAGCACAAAATCAGGACTTTTAAAAGTCTGCTCCACTGGGAGACATCACTCCAGAGGCTAAACTGGGGGGAAACCCAAGCGGGGTCAGCATAACCCCAGGTCCCGCAGGGTCACAGAAGGACCGGGGGTGTCTGAGTGCCACAGAACTCACAGGTATTAGAGCAGGGAAGCTGGCTACAGCGCAAAAGCCAAGGAGTGAGCTCTCATCCCGGGGTTACCTTGTGCCGGTCGCAGGCTGGGTGGGCTCGGAGCGCGGCCGGAGGCCATGGAGACGGAAGCGACCAGGCGATTTTCTCCGGGTTCCAGCAATTCACTGCTTTCCTCAAGCTGCGACCACAGGCCAGGGAGGCAGGGCAGTTGGGTGCTTTTCTCTGAGAGTGCACTGAGGAGCGGAACCCAAAGCTCTCGGCTTCTCCGGCCCAAAAGATTGGGAGGCCGCCATCTTCATTCCCATCCTCCGGAACTCTACGGAAAGCACTCAGGGAACAAAAGCTCCCAAAAGCAAACCCAATCGGATTACTAAGCCCGGCCCCTGGCAAGGGCGGTGCAATTCCGCCTGCAGCAAAGACACTTGAGAATCACTACAACAGGCCCCTCCCCCAGAAGATCAACAAGAAACCTATCCAAAACCAACTTCACTCACCAAGAACGGCAGAATTTCACAGCAGGAGAAAGCAAATCTTATCTGGACAAAATGACAAGGCAGAAAAACTCAACTCAAAAAAAGGAACAAGAGGCTGTACCGAAGGCTGGAGACATAATCAATATGGACATTGGTAACATGACAGATCTAGAGTTCAGAATGACACTTCTCAAGGTTCTAGCCGGGCTCGAAAAAGGCATAGAAGATATTAGGGAAACCCTCTCCGGAGAGATAAAAGCCCTTTCTGGAGAAATAAAAGAACTAAAATCTAACCAAGTTGAAATAAAAAAAGCTATTAATGAGGTGCAGTCAAAAATGGAAGCTCTCACTGTTAGGATAAATGAGGCAGAAGAAAGAATTAGTGACAGAGAAGACCAAATGACAGAGAATAAAGAAGCTGAGCAAAAGAGAGACAAACAAATACTGGACCACGAGGAGAGAATTTGAGAGATAAGTGACACCATAAGACAACACAACATTAGAATAATTGGGATTCCAGAAGAAGAAGAAAGAGAGAGGGGAGCAGAAGGTATATTGGAGAGAATTTCCCTAATATGGCAAAGGGAACAAACATCAAATTCCAGGAGATGCTAAGAACGCCCCTCAAAATCAATAAAAGTAGGTCCACGCCTCGTCACCTGATAGTAAAATTTACAAGTCTTAGTGACAAAGAGAAAATTCTGAAAGCAGCCCGGGAAAAGAAGTCTGTAACTTACAAGGGTAAAAACATTAGATTGGCAGTGGACCTATCCACAGAGACCTGGTAGGCCAGAAAGAACTGGCATGATATATTCAGAGCACTAAATGAGAAAAACATGCAGCCAAGAATACTATATCCAGCTAGGCTATCATTGAAAATAGATGGAGAGATAAAGAGCTTCCAGGACAAACAAAAGCTGAAAGAATTTGCAAAGACCAAACCAGCTCTACAGGAAATATTGAAAGGGGTCCTCTAAGCAAAGAGAGACCCTAAAAGGAGTAGATCAGAAAGAAACAGAGACAATATACAGTAACAGTCACCTTACAGGCAATACAATGGCACTAAATTCATATCTCTTAATAGTTACCCTGAATGTTAATGGGCTAAATGCCCCAATCAAAAGACACAGGGTATCAGAATGGATAAAAAAACAAAACCTATCCATATGCTGCCTACAAGAAACTCATTTTAGACCCAAAGACACCTCCAGATTTAAAGTGAGGGGGTGGAAAACAATGTACCATGCTAATGGACATCAGAAGAAAGCTGGGGTGGCCATGCTTATATCAGATCAATTAGATTTTAAGCCAAAGACTATAATAAGAGATGAGGAAGGACACTATATCATACTCAAAGGGTCTGTCCAACAAGAAGACCTAACAATCTTAAATATCTATGCCCCTAACATGGGAGCAGCCAACTATATAAACCAATTAATAACAAAATCAAAGAAATACATCCACAGCAATACAATAATATTAGGGGACTTCAACACTCCCCTCACTGAAATGGACAGATCATCTAAGCAAAAGATCAACAAGGAAATAAAGGCCTTAAATGACACACTGGACCAGATGGACATCAGAGATATATTCAGAATATTCCATCCCAAAGCAACAGAATATACATTCTTCTCTAGTGCACATGGAATATTCTCCAGAATAGATCACATCCTGGGTCATAAATCAGGTCTCAATCGATACCAAAAGATTGAGATCATCCCCTGCATATTTTCAGACCACAGCTCTGAAGCTAGAACTCAATCACAAGAGGAAATTTAGAAAGAACGCAAATACATGGAGACTAAACAGCATCTTTCTAAAAAATAAATGGGTCAACCAGGAAATTAAAAAATAATTGAAAAAAATCATGGAAACAAATGATAATGAAAACACAACGGTTCAAAATCTGTGGGACACAACAAAGGCAGTCCTGAGTGGAAAATATATAGCGGTGCAAACCTTTCTCAAGAAACAAGAAAGGTCTCAAATATACAACCTAACACTACACCTAAAGGAGCTGGAGAGAGAACAACAAAGAAAGCCTAAACCCAGCAGGAGAAGAGAAATCATAAAGATCAGAGCCAAAATCAATGAAATAGAAACTAAAAAAACAATAGAACAAATCAACAAAACTAGGAGCTGGTTCTTTGAAAGAATTAATAAGATTGAAAAATTCCTGGCCAGACTTATCAAAAAGAAAAGAGAAAGGATCCAAATAAATAAAATCATGAATGAAAGAGGAGAGATCACAACCAACACCAAAAAATACAAACAATTATAAGAACATACTACGAGCAACTCTACGCCAACAAATTTGACAATCTGGAAGAAATGGATACATTTCTAGAGACATATAAACTACCACAACTGAACCAGGAAGAAATAGATAACCTGAACAGACCCATAACCAGTAAGGAGATTGAAACAGTCATCAAAAATCTCCAAACAAACAAAAGTCCAGGACCAGACGGCTTCCCAGGGGAATTCTACCAAACATTTAAAGAAGAATTAATTCCTATTCTCCTGAAACTGTTCCAAAAAATAGAAATGGAAGGAAAACTTCCAAACTCATTCTATGAGGCCAGCATCGCCTTGATCTCAAAACCAGACAAGGATCCCACCAAAAAAGAGAATTACAGACCAATATCTTTGATGAACACAGATGTGAAAATTCTCACCAAAATACTGGCCAATAGGATCCAACAGTACATTAAAAGGATTATTCACCAGGACCAAGTGGGATTTATTCCAGGGCTGCAAGGTTGGTTCAACATCCGCAAATCCATCAATGTGATACAACACATTAATAAAAGAAAGAGTAAGAACCATATGATACTCTCAATAGATGCTGAAAAAGCGTTTGACAAAGTGCAACATACCTTCCTGATTAAAACTCTTCAAAGTGTAGGGATAGAAGGCACATACCTCAATATTATCAAAGCCATCTATGAAAAACCCACCGCAAATATCATTCTCAATGGAGAAAAACTGAAAGCTTTTCCGCTAAGGTCAGGAACACGGCAGGGATGTCCATTATCACTACTGCTATTCAACAGAGTACTAGAAGTCCTAGCCTCAGCAATCAGACAACAAAAAGAAATGAAAGGCATCCAAATTGGCAAAGAAGAAGTCAAACTATCACTCTTTGCAGATGATATGATACTATATGTGGAAAACCCAAAAGGCTCCACTCCAAAACTGCTAGAACTTATACAGGAATTCAGTAAAGTGTCAGGATATAAAGTCAATGCACAGAAATCAGTCGCATTTCTTTACACTAACAACAAGACAGAAGAAAGAGAAATTGAGGGTCAGTCCCATTTACAATCGCACCCAAAACCATAAGATACCTAGGAATAAATCTAACCAAAGAGGCAAAGAATCTATACTCAGAAAACTATAAAGTACTCATGAAAGAAATTGAGGAAGACACAAAGAAATGGAAAAATGTTCTATGCTCATGGATTGGAAGAACAAATATTGTGAAAATGTCTATTCTACCTAAAGTAATCTACACATTTAATGCAATCCCTATCAAAATCCCATCCATTTTTTTAAAGAAATAGAACAAATAATCCTAAAATTTATATGGATCCAGAAAAGACCTCGAATAGCCAAAGGAATATTGAAAAAGAAAGCCAAAGTCGGTGGCATCACAATTCCAGACTTCAAGCTCTATTACAAAGCTGTCATCATCAAGACAGTATGGTACTGGCACAAAAACAGACATATAGACCAATGGAACAGAATAGAGAGCCCAGAAATAGACCCTCAACTCTATGGTCAACTCATCTTCGACAAAGCAGGAAAGAATATCCAATGGAAAAAAGACAGCCTCTTCAACAAATGGTGTTGGGAAAATTGGACAGCCACATGCAGAAAAATGAAATTGGACCATTTCCTTACACACCACACGAAAATAGACTCAAAATGGATGAAGGACCTCAATGTGAGAAAGGAATCTATCAAAATCCTTGAGGAGAATGCAGGCAGCAACCTCTTTGACCCCAACCACAGCAACTTCTTCCTAGGAACATCGCCAAAGGCAACAGAAGCAAGGGCAAAAATGAACTATGGGGATGTCATCAAGATCAAAAGCTTTTGCACAGCCAAGGAAACAGTTAACAAAACCAAAAGGCAACTGACAGAATGGGAGAAGATATTTGCAAACGACATATCAGATAAAGGGCTATTGTCCAAAATCTATAAAGAGCTTATCAAACTCAATACCCAAAGAACAAATAATCCAGTCAAGAAATGGACAGAGGACATGAACAGACATTTCTGCAAAGAAGACATCCAGATGGCCAACAGACACATGAAAAAATGCTCCACATCACTCGGCATCAGGGAAATACAAATCAAAACCACAATGAGATACCACCTCACACCAGTCAGAATGGCTAAAATTAACAAGTCAAGAAATGACAGATGCTGGCGAGGATGCGGAGAGAGGGGAACCCTCCTACACTGCTGGTGGGAATGCAAGCTGGTGCAACCACTCTGGAAAACAGTGTGGAGGTTCCTCAAAAAACTGAAAATAGTGCTACCCTATGACCCAGCGATTGCACTCCTGGGTATATATCCTAAAGATACAAACATGGTGCTCCGAAGGGGCACGTGCACCTGAACGTTTATAGCAGCAATGTCCACAATAGCCAAACTGTGGATAGAACCTAGATGTCCATCAACAGATGAATGGATAAAGAAATAGTGGTATATATACACAATGGAATACTATGCAGCCATCAAAAGACATGAAATCTTGCCATTTGCGACGACGTGGATGGAACTAGAGGGTATCATGCTTAGTGAAATAAGTCAGTTGGAGAAAGACAACTATCATATGATCTCTTTGATATGAGGAAGTGGAGATGCAATGTGGGGTGGTTGGGGGGAGATAGGAAAAGAAAAAACGAAAGAAGATGGGATTGGGAGGGAGACAAACCATAAAAGACTCAATCTCAAGAAACAGACTGAGGGTTGCGGGGGGGAGGGGGGACGGGAGAGGGTGGTGGGGAAATGGACATTGGGGAGGGTATGGGCTATGATGAGTACTGTGAAATGTGTAAACCTGGCAATTCACAGACCTGTACCCCTGGGGATAAAAATATATTATATGTTTATTAAAATAAAAAAATAAAAAAAATAAAAAAATAAAAAAGAATGTTTTGGCTATTCAGTGTCTTTTGTGGTTCCATACAATGTTTAGAAATGTTTGTTCTATGCCTGTGAAAAAATTCCATTAGAATTTGTACATTGCTTGGATAGTATGGGCATTTTGATGATATTAATTCTTGCAATCCATGAGCATAGAATATCCTTCTATTTATTTATGTCATCTTCAATTTCTTTTATTAATATCTTGTAGTTGTTAGTGTAAAGGTATTTCACCTCCTTGGTTAAATTTATTTCTAGTTTCATTCTTTTTGGTGCAATTACAGATAGGTTTTTAAAATTTCTCTTTCTGATACTTTATTATTAGTGTATAAAACACAAATGACTTTTGTATATTAATTTTGTATCCTGCAACTTTACTAAAATTATTAGTCCTAACTGTATATTTTTCAATTAGCAATAATCACGCCTTGGATAAACCTCATTGGCTACGATACTGCCACTGCGCAAAGCTCTAACTGTATATTTTTTGAACTTTTTAGAATATATATAAGCATACATAAAATATTCATATATATGGAACATGTAATTTTATATATAGTGTTATCTACAAATACTAACAGTTTTGCATCTTTCTTTCTATTGGTATGCCTTTTATTTCTAATTGCCTAATTTCTCTGCCTAGAACTTCTAATACTATATGAATAAAAGTAGTGAGAGTGTGTATGTTTGTTTTATTGATTTTAGAGGAAAGCTTTAAGCTTTTCATGATTGAGTATGATGTCGCCTGTGCGCTTTTCATTTTTAGTATTTACTCTGTTGATATAGGTTCCTCATAAACACTTTACTCAGAGTTTTTATCAGGAAAGGTAGTTGAATTTTCTCAAATGCTTTTCCTGCACCTACTGAGGTGACCACCTGATTTTTTTTTTTTGTTTAATTAATCTGTAGACTTTTGAACCATTCTTACATTCCTGTAATAAATCCTACTTGATTTGTATACAATTTGGGTATAATTTTTAATGTATTGTTAAATTCAGTTTGTTATGTCTTGTTGAGAATTTTTGCATGTATGTTCATCAATAATTGTGGCCTCCAAATTTATTTTCCTGTAGTGTCCTTATCTGATTTTGGTATCAGAGTAATTCTTGCCTCACATAGTGAGTTTGTAAGTGTCCTCTTAAATCTTTTGGAGGAGTTTAAGAATTGTTGTTAATTTTCCCTTATATGTTTGGTAAAATTTGACAGTGAAGCCATCTGATCCTGAGCTTTTTTTAATTGGGAGATTTCTGATTACTAATTCAGTCTCTTTACTAGTAATTGGTCTATTGAGATTTTCTATCTCTATGCTATTCTATATTGGAAGTTTGATTGTTTCTGGGAATTTACCCAATTCTTTTAGATTGTCTAATTTATTGATGTCTCTTATAATCCTTTGTATTATGGTAGTATCAATTGTAACATTTCTTCTTTCTTGTCTGATTTTATTTGAGTCCTCTCTTTTTCTTTGTGAATCTAGCTAAATGTTTGTCAACTTTATCTTTTTTTAAAAAGAATGCTGTTCCATTTATTTTTTTCTATTTTTTTTTTATTTCTATTTCATTTGCTTCTTCTCTGATCTGTATTATTTCCTTTGTTCTACTAACTGGGTTTCCTTTGTTCTTTTCCTTGAGTTGTCAAGTTTTTTTTGTTTGTTTTTTTTTAAGTTCTTTTTAACTTATAGATAAAAAATTTATTGCTATGAAGTTCTTTCTTAAAATTCTTTGCTGTATTCAATGTTTTTGATATGTTATGTTTGTATTTTCACCATCTCAGGTTAGTTTTTAATTGTCTTTTTAAATTTTTTCTTTGATCCCTTAATTATTCACTAGCATCTTGTCCACATATATGTGAATTTTCCCATTTTCTTTTTGTAATTCATTTCTGGTTTCATATTTTGCTAGGAAATAATGGTTAATATTTGAAACTTTTTAAATTTAGTAAGACTTGTTTTATAGTTGTAACAACATGAATGGAGCTAGCAAATATAATGCTAAGAGAAATAAGTCAGTCAGAAAAAGACAAATACTGTATGATTTCACTCATATGTGGAATTGAAGAAACAAAACAAATGAACAAAGGGCAAATAGAGAGACACACCAAACAGACTCTTAATTACAGAGAACAAACTGATAGTTACCAAATGGGAGACGGTAGGGGAATTGGGTTAAATCAGTGATGGGGATTAAGGAGTATACTTGTCATGATGAGCACAGGGTGATGTATGGAATAGTTGAATCACTATGTTATATACCTGAAACTAATATTATACTATATCTTAACTAACTAGAATTAAAATAAAAACTTAAGACTTATGTCTCACAATATAATCTATACTGGATAATGTGACATGTGCACATGAGAAAAATGTATTTTCTGTTGCTTTTGGATGGACCCTTATATGTAAACTCTATCTACTCTAATGTGTTGTTTCTGTCTAATGTTTTCCTATTGATTTTCTGACTAGATAATCTTTCCATTGACAGAAAGTGGAGTAGAAAAATCTATTACTGTATTACTGTATTGTATTACTATTTCTCCATTTAAATGTGTTAATATTCATTTTATACATTTAAATACTTCTATGTTGGGTGCACAAATATCTACAAATGTTCTATCCTTTGTTGGATACACCCATTATCATTATGTAATGACCTTCTTTGTCTACTATAATTTTTGTCTTAAAGTATAATTTGTCTACTTTAAATATAACTATCCCTCATTTTTCTTTGCTTTCCTTTTGCATGGACTTTCTGTTCTTCACATTCAGTTTCACTCTGTGTGTACTTATATCTGAAGTGATTCTTTGTAGGTAGCTTATGGATGGTTTATTTTTTTATACATGCAGGCTCTTTTTATTCTTTTGATTGGATACTTTAGTTCATTTACAATTAATTATTGATAGATATATGGTATTTGTGTTCTGAATCTTTCATATCCCCGTTTTCTTCTTGTCCTGTTTCTTCTAATTTGTTTATTTTCTGTAGCGGTATATTTCTTTTCTCCTTATCTTTTGAGTATCTAATGTAGGTTTTTGCTCTATGGTTACCATAAAGGTAACATAAGACAACATGTATTTATAACAGTTCATTTTTAGGCTGATAACAACTGAACACATTCTAAAGTTCTATGTTTTTAGGTCCCCTCAATATTTTTTTTTGATGTCACAATTTCCATCTTTTTATCTTCTGTATACTTTAACAAATTATTGTATTTGTAGGTATACTTACTACTTTTGTGTTTTAACCTCCAACTAACCTTATAAGTGATTACTACCTAAACATTTGATTATCCTGATTTTTACTACTTTTTTTAAGATTTTATTTATTTGACAGACATCACAAGTAGGCAGAGAGGCAGGCAGAGAGAGAGGAGGAAGCATCCCTGCCAAGCAGAGAGCCCAATGTGGGGCTCGATCCCAGGACCCCAGGATCATGACCTGAGCCGAAGGCAGAGGCTTGAACCCACTGAGCCACTCAGGTGCCCTGATTTTTACTATATATTTACTACATACTTTTACTTTTACTATATATTTACTACATATTATATATGTACTACATATACACACATATACTATATATTTACCTCTCCAGTGATATTAATACTTTCCTCTTTCCTGGCTACATATTAGCACCCTATCAATTCAGCTTAAAGAAATACCTTTAACATTTCTTGTAAGATGATAGTACTGGTTATGAAGGTCTTTTTAAAGTTTCTATTTTAATTTCAGTTAGTTAACATACAATGTTATATTAGTCTAGTTTAATTTCAGTTAGTTAACATACAGTGTTATATTAGTTTCAGATGTATGATATTGTGATTCAACAATTCCATACATCATCCAGTGCCAGTCATGAGAAATAAACTCTTGAATCCCCATTACCTATTTAACGTACCTTCCAACATACCTCTTCTCTGGTAACCATCATTTGTTCTCTATAGTTAAGAGTCTGTTTGTCTCTCTCTTTTTTCTCCCTTTGCTCATTTGTTTTGTTTCTTAAATTTCACGAGAGTGAAATCATATGGTATTTGTCTTTCTCTGACTTATTTCATTAGCATTATAATTTCTAGCTCCATCCGTGTCATTGCAAATGTCAGGACTGCACTCTTTTTAATAGATGAATAATATTCCATTATATATATGAATAATAGTCCATCATATTATATATATATGTTATATATTATTATTTATAACATTATATAAAACATAAAATTATAATTTATAATTATAATTATATGTTATATATATTATATATTTATAATTTATAATTTATACATATATAATTATATAATTATAATTTATACATTTATAATACATATATAATTATATATATAATTTATATATATATAAATTCCATTGTATATCTATATATAATCAATCTCCTTTATCCATTCATTAATCAAAGCACACTTGGGCTGCCTCCATATCTTAGCTATTGTAAATAATGCTGCTATGAACATGGGGTGCATATATCCCTTTAAATAGGTGTTTGTTCTTATTACAAAATATACTAGTGTGATTCCTATAGAGTAATTCTAATTTTAACTTTTTTGAGGACCCACATACTCTTCTCCACAGTGGCTGCTCCAGTTTGCATTCCCACCAACAGTACAGAAGGGTTCCCCTTTTTTTACATTCTGTCTAACACATGATGTTTCTTCTGTTATTGATTTTAGCCATTCTGAGAGGTGTGAGGTGATATCTTATTATAGCTTTTATTTGTATCTCTCTGATGATAAGTGATGTTGAACATCTTTCCATGTGTCAGTAGCCATCTGGATGTCTTTGGAGAAATGTCTGTTCATGTCTTCCACACCATTTTTATTTGATTTGTTTTTGGGGTTTGAGTTGTATCAGTTCTTTATATATACCGGATACTAACCCTTTATTAAATATGTCATTTACAAATATCTTCTCCCATTCTGTAGATTGCTTTTTAATTTTATTGATTGATTCCTTTGCTGTGCAGAAGTAGTTTTTTTGATGTTTTTGTTTTTGTTTTTTATTTGTTTTGTTTCTGTAGCCCCATAGTTTATTTTTGCTTTTGTTTCCTTTGCTTCAGGGACATATCAAGAAAAATAATGGTATGGCCAATGTCAGGGAAGTTACTACTTCTGCTCTGCTCTAAAATTTTTGTGGGTTCAGGCCTCATATTAGGTCTTTAATCCACTTTGAATTTATTCTGTGTCTGATGTAAGAAAGTGGTCCAGTTCTCCCAACACCATTTGTTGAAGAGACCATCATTTTCCCATTGCATATTCCTTCCTGTTTTGTTGAAGACTGACTTATAATTGTGAGTTTATTTCTGGGCTCTCAGTTCTGTCCCATTGGTCTTTTGTGGTTCCATACAAATTTTAGAATTGTTTGTTCTAGCTCCATGAAAAATGCTGCTGGTGTTTTGATAGGAATTGCATTAAATGTGTAGATTGCTTTGGGTAGTATATTCATTTTAATGATATTTGTTTTTCCAATTCATGAGCATAGAATGTCTTTCCAGTTCTTTGTGTCATCTTCAATTTCTTTCATCAATGTTTTATAGTTTTCAGAGTACTGGACTTTCACCTCCTCAGTTATTTTTATTCCTAGATATCTTATTTTGGTGTGATTGTAAATGGGATTGTTTTCTTAACTTCTTTTTCTGCTGCTTCATTATTGGTGTATAGCAATGCAACAGATTTCTGTACATGAAATTTGCATATTGCAACTTCACTGAATTCATTTATCAGTTCTAGCAGTGTTTTGGTGGAATCTTTAGGGTTTCTATATATAATATCATGTCATCTGCAAATAGTGAAAGTTTTACTTTTTCCTTAATGATTGTGATGTCTTTTATTTCTTTTTGCTGTCTGATTGCTGTGGACTTCTAGTACTATGCTGAAAAAAAGGTGGTGACAATGAACATTTTTGTCTTGTTCCTGACTTGATCATGATGAATTTTTTTTAATGTATTGTCAGATTTGGTTTACTAGTATTTGTTGAGAATTTTTGCACCTCTGCACATTAGAGATATTAACCAGTAGTTCTCTTTTTTGTGATGTCTTTATCTGGTTTTGGTATGAGGATAATGTTGTCCTCGTAAAACAAATTTGGAAGTTTTTCTTCCTCTTCTGTTTCTTGGAAAAGTTTGAAAAGAATAAGTATTAACTCTTCTTCCAATGTTTGGTAGAATTTATGTGTGATGCCATCTGGTCCTCAGCTTTTGTTAACAGATTTTTGATTAATGATTCAATTTCATTGATGGTAATAGGTCTCTTCATATTTTCTATTCCTGCTTCAGTTTTGATAGGCTGTATGTTTCTAGGAATTTATCCCCCTCTTTTTTTTTTTTTAGTTTGTCCCATTTGTTTGCATATAATTTTTTATAATATTGTCTTACAATTTTTTGTATGTCTCCAGTGTTGGTAGTTTTCATCTCTAATTTGTGATTTTGTTTATTCACATCCTTTTTCTCTCTCTTTTTGTTTCTTTGATAAGTCTGGTTAGAGGTTTATTAATTTTATTGATTTTTTTTTCAAAGAACCTATTTTGGTTTTATTGATCTGTTCTACTGTTTCTCTATTTCTATATCATTTATTTTTGCTTTAATCTTTATTATTTCCTTCCTTCTACTGGTTTTAAATTTTGTTTATTGTTCTTTTTCTAGCTCCTTTAGGTATAAGATTAGGTTTTTTGAGATCTTCTTGAGGTAGGCCTGTATTGCTTTAAATTTCACTCTTAGAATCACTTTTGTTGCATCACAAAGGTTTTGGACTATTGTATTTTCATTTTCATATGTTTCCATGTACTTTTTTATTTCTTCTTTTACTTCCTGATTGATCCATTTATTATTTACTGGCATGTTATTTAGCCTCCATGTATTTGTAATCTTATTAGATTTTTTTACCGTGGTTGATTTCTAATTCTGGGGTATTGTGATCAGAAAAGATGCATGGCACAACTTTAGTCTTTTATAATTTGTTGAGGTTTGATTTGTGGCCCAATTTGTGATCTATGAGGAATATTCTATGTGTACTTCAAAGAATATATATTCTGCAATCTGGATAGAATGTTCTAAGTATATCTACTAAACTCATCTGGTCCAGTTTATCATTCAAAGCCGTTATTTCCTTGTTGGTTTTCTCTTCCATTGATCTGCTGATAGAAGTGGGGCATTAAATTCCCCTACTATTATTATACTATTATCAATTAGTTCCTTTATGTTTGTTAGTGTTTTATGTATTGGGTGCTGGCATTTTTGGTGCATATGTATATACAGTCGTTATATATTTTTTGTTGGCTTGTCCCCTTTATTATTATACAGTGTCATTCCTTAGTCTCTTATGACAACAAAAGTTACAAACTTTTTACAGTCTTTGTTTTAAAGTCTATTTTGTCTGATATATGTATTGCTGCCCCAGCTTGCTTTTGACACCCATTCACATGATAAATATTTCTTCATCCTGTTGCTTTCAATCTGCAGGTGTCTTTAGGTCTCAAATGAGTCTGATGTAGGCAACATATACATGGGTCTTGATTTTTTTTATCCACACTGTCACCCTATGTCATTTGTTTGGAGCACTTATGCAATTTACATTCAAAGTAGTTATTGATAGGTGTGTATTTATTTCCATTTCATTCCTTGTTTTGTGTCTGTTCTTATAGTATTTCTCTGATCCTTTCTTTTTCTCTTTCATGGTTAATTGTTTTTCTTTGCTAATATATTTGAATTCCTTTTCTCTCTATTACTGGATTTTCTTATTTGTGGTTACCATTAGGTTTGTATATAATATCTTTTGCATAGAGCAGTCTATATTAAGTTAATGGTCACTTAATTGTGAGCCCATTCTTTACTCCTCTCTTCTGACCCATGTTTTAGGTATATGGTATCATATTTTATATACTTTTATTCTGCAAATCTCTTGACTGTGTTTTATACACAAATTTATTTTTTATATGCTCATTTATGGTTCTCCTTCCTAGTTAAAAATCATCTCTAATATTTCTTATAGGGCTGTTTCAGTGGTCATAAACTTTAAAATTTTTGTTTGCCTGAGAAACTGTTCTCCTCTTCTGAATGACAGCTTTGCTGGATGGAGTATTCTTAGTGGTAGATTTTTCCCTTTAAGCATTTTGAATATATCATGATAGTCTTTTCTGGCTTGCAAAGTTTCTGCTGAAAAATCTCTTGATAACCTTATGGAGTTACCCTTGTATATAAATGTCTTATTTTCTGTTGCTGCTTTTAGGATTTTTCTCTATCACTGCTTTTTGCCATTTAAACTATTATGTGTCTTGGTATGGACCTCTTTGGGTTGATTTTTTTTAATTTTTATTTTATTTTATTATATTATGTTATATTATATTATATTTTATTTTATTTTTGAGAGGGGATCACTGTGCCTCCAGGATCTGGATATCTGTTTCCTTCCCTGATTAGGGATGTTTTCAGCTATTATTTCTTCAAATAAACTTTGTCTCCTTTTCTTTCTTCTTCTTTTGAGACTCCTGTACTGGAAAAGTTATTACATTTGATGGAGTCACTGAGTTCCCTTATTCCATTCTCATTTTGCATTTTTTTTAATTTTATTTGTTCAACTAGACTACTTTCCATTACCCTGTCTTCCAAGTCATTGATTCATTCCTGTGCTTCTTCCAGCTTGTTGTTCTTTCCACCAAGCATTGTCTCTTTTTGTTTACTTAGCTCTTTATCTCTGCTATGTTATTCCTTATGTCTGTGTTAAGGGTCTCATTGATATTCTCCTCTCTTTTCTCAAGTCCAATGAGTATGTTTATGATCATTACTTTAAATTCTCTGTCAAGAATATTACTTATATTTGTTTCACTTAGATCTTTGGCTATGGCCTTGTTCTATTCTTTTATTTAGAAAAAATTCTTCTGTCTTCTCACTTTATTTAAGTCTCTGTGCTTGCTTCTGCATGATAGGAAAATCAACTACATCTACTATCCCTGAATGTATTAGCCTTATGAAGAAGAGGTCCTATAGTGTCCTGCTGTTTGTAGTGTCCTCTGTTCCCCAGGGCCTGGTGCTTCAGAGAGTATTTCCATGTGCTCTTCTGTTGTGTCCTGGTCACTTTATCCTTCAGCCTAGTCATCTGAGAGGCTCTTTTTACCTAGAGAGTTCAGGATAGGTCCTAGGATAGGTCCTAGAGTTCAGGATAGGTCCTAGGCCTGAATGTTACACATTTTAACTAGGTGTACTCTGTTCTCGTGAAATGAAACCTGTCACCACTGCCACCAGAAACAAGGTCTTGCAAAACTCCCAGCTCAGGAGTATAGGCAGGGGATTGAGCTGGTCTTCTGGATGAAAGGGCACGATGTGCTGGGACTGAGACAAGTCTGACCATGAAGGGCAATTTCCCCAGAGCATGGTGCAGGACAAGCTTGGTGTAAGCATGTTTGGCAAAGAGTGTAGGCACTGTATTGGTTCTCACAGGTGGCTCTGTGTTTATGCTGAAGGGCAGGTAAATGGTACTTGCCAGTTCTCTTGTTCCCAGAGGGGTCTTTCTGTGAACACTGTCTCTCTGGGACATGCTCCAAGATAACAAAATAACCTCCTCATTGTGTACCCCAGGTACTCTTTAGGTGTTGTTTTCATGTAATATGTCCACAGGCTGCTTGCCCTGTCTTCTTTCCAAGAGTATTCTTAATGCATCTGGTTTTCTTGAGCCAAGCTTGCTGACCTTTAGAACTCTAGGATTTAAGCCCTGCTGGTTGTAAAAACTCATGAAATTTGGCCCCTCTTCCTTTCCAAGCCAATTGCTATAGGGATTCATTTCCCCCATGTATTCCTTCGTGTGTTAGTCTGTCTCTTGCCCTTTCTGTGACTGTGGCTTCCTTCCATCATAGCTGCCATGATCTGTTTCTCTACCAAACTGCCTCGCCACATCTCCTACTTTCTTCAATGTGTTCTCTACCTTTATTTTATTGTTTTAAAGATTTTATTTACTTATTTATTTATTTGAGAAACAGAGAGCATGAGCAGAGTCAGGAGAGAAGGAGAAGCAGGCTCCCCACTAAGCATGGATCCTGATTCAGAGCTCAATTCCAGGACCTTAAAGATCATTACCTGAGCTGAAGGCAAATGCTTAACTGATTGAGCCACCCAGGAGCTCCTGCTCTCTACCTTTAGTTGTGAAGTTTGTTCTGCCAGTCTTCAGATTAATTTCTTAGATAGACTATTTGATAGATATCTAGTTGTATTTGTGGGACATGGCAAACCTAGATCGTCCTACTCCACTGCCATCTTCCTCTCTTTGTGATAAGGAAATTCTTTAGCTTTCACTTATTCAGAAAACTTTTTATCTCTTCTTCAATCCTGAGGAAAATCTTTGCCAGTAGAACATTCTTTGTTAGTAGCTTTTTCCTTCAGGTCTTTACGGGCCAGAAGTGTGTGGTATAATATATTGAAAGTATCTGCTAAAAAATTTGCTGATGGGGTGGCTGACTGGCTCAGTCAGCCAATCATCCACCTTTTGTACTCTTGACCTTAGCTCAGATCTTGATCTTGTGGTTGTGAGTTCAAGCCCTATGTTGGGTGCCATGAAAAAAAAAAAAAATCTATTGATAACATTATGTGAGTTCCTTTGTATTTATTAAGTTGTTTTTTTCCTTGGTACTTTTAAGATTTTCTCCTGCCTTTAAATTTTGACACTTAAAATATAATGTGTCACTTGGGTTCATGTTATTTGAAATTGTCTAGGCTTACTGAGTCTGAATGTTATTTTTCCTTCCCAGGGTAGGAAAGTTTTCATCCATTATTTCTTAGAATAAATTTTCTGCCCCATTCTTCCTTCTCCTTCTGGGACCCTTATAATGTGAGTGTTGGTCTGCTTGACATAAGTCCCTTAAGCTATTTTCCCTTCATTTCTTTTTTTTTCCCTTTGTTCTGATTAGATAAGTTCCACTCCCATATCTTCAAATTCACTGATCCTTCTGTTTCATATATCCTGCTGTTGACTCCCTCTATTTTTTTTTTTTTGAAAAGTTATTGTAAACTTCAATTCTGTGACTTCTATTTGGTGCTTTCTTATGTTTCTTATCTCTTTTTAAATTTTCACTTTGTTCATACATTCTTCTCCTAAGCTCATCTTTATTACTTATTTTTAAAATCTTTATCAAGTAAATTACCAATCTCCATTTCATTAAAGTCTTTATCTGATTTTTAAAAATTTTTCTATAGTTTGGAACACATTTCTCTATTTCTTCATTTTTCCTTGACTCTCTGTGTCTGTTTCTACTCACTAGATAAAATAGTCCCATATCCCAGTCCTGAAAGAGTGACCTCCTATAGGTAATGAACCTTATAGTTTAACAATGTTCCATCTCTTTGTTGTCTCTGACAACAAAGACTGTGATTGTCCAAGCCACCTGCTTTATTTTTATTAGTTCCCAGGAGGTGAGGGTATACCAAGACCCATCAGTGTCCCTAAGAAAAGGATCTCAGCAACTGGTTTCAGGATGGTTGGAAGCCAGACCCTCCTGTGGAAGCTCTTAAGGTATGCAGGTAGATCTTTTTCAGGTGAAACTGGGAAATGGGCTTTTCTGGCTGCTACCTCTGAGCTGAGCACTTTGAAGATAGCCTGTTAAGAAGTATGTTTTATGGAAAGTTTGTGTCTCAGTCTCCCTTACCCTTTTTCATGTCAGTTTATTTTTTTTCCCATTTGTTTAATGTGTAGGAGCCATCTAGCTAGTTCCCCCAGAAGAAATTGTTCCATATGTCTCTAGATTTGTTCTGTCCATGAGAGGAGGTAAGTTTTGTATCCTCTTATATTGCCATCTTTTACCAGAACCTGGGTTATCTTTTAATAGTAAAAATATTCTCAAGTTTATAATTGATATTTTTCTCATTATTTATATTACTATATTAACCTAATAGCTTGAAAGCATCTCTGATTTACCTGTTCCCAAAAAGTAACATATGGGATGTTCTATTACTCTACCAGTGGGCTATATGTGTCAAGGTGCCATGGGGTAGTAATCTGAAGAATTTTAGAATCTCAGTTATTTAGTTGGAGTGTTACAAAACACACTCTTAATATTCTTAGAGGTCTTTGTGTCTAACTGAATCTCCGGGGTATCCTTAAATCTTACTGGACTCTCAATCAAGGATCTTACTACCATACCCTTATTTGAACTTTAAGGCTATACTTATGATCAGAACCATGAATTTGGTCTTTTCCCAGAAGCTATATCCTTCATGGATATTGTTTAAGATACCTAGTATTCTAGTAGTCTGTTTCTAGATACCAAACACTGCCAATCATCTGTTGCTTATAGATATTATGATTTATAGTCAAGCTTGGTTTAACCAATAGAATTCTATGGTCACATTGGAGCAGTTTCTATACTGGTTGCTCTTGGAGTACCTCATACAGAATAACAAAGCAAATGGATCTGTAGCTGGTGCTTAGTGTCTGGTACGTTTGTGCTTCTTTGGACTCATCTCTATAGTATTTTAGTCTCCAGGGGCTCTCCACATGGTTTCTTCTTTATTTATGGAGAATCCTGAACTTTGGCTCAGGAAAATAAGAAAGAGCATTCCTAAATAAAGTATTACTAAAGGGGAAAAAAAGAAGAAAAAGAAAAGATAGATATTTCTAAGACAAATTACATGCAGGCCACAAAACTGGTCCAGTATAGCTTTTACTATATTCTATTGTTGATAGAGACTAGACCCAACTAGAATCAGAGTGCTGGGGGACTAGATGAAGGAATAAGCACTGGGAAGTTCATTGACCATGACCTAAATAAGTCGACTATATTTGATTAGTTAGTAGTTTTATTAATCTACCTGATTAATAGTTTGTTTATTTCTTAACCTGGAATGTTAGAGTTTGTAGGTATTTTTACAAGTTGAGTATCTGGAGCTGTATTTTTGAAAGCTCTGAGATGGGAAAAAGCTGGAAAAGAAAGAAAAAGACGGAAACGGTACAGAAAATGAAAGGTTAAAAGTGGTCCTTTGCAGATGTTACTGTCAGGGATCAGTAAAGGACAATGATGGGAGGCAAAAGCTTTCTTGAGGCATATTAAGAGCTAGAAAAATGTTCAGTAACAATTTTTTAGTGCCAAAATTTGTGAAACAAAGCAATTATTGAATGGGAGAGTAGCATGCTGATGAAATCAGTAGGGTACCAAAGAGAAAACATTTTTTGTCATCTTACAGAAAGTTGTAATGTTGCTCAGAATGTGAATGCTCTAAGAAAACAAAATAATATGACATTATCACAAAATATATGGAAGAATTACTGCAGTGTGGCTTTATTATAACTGTAATTAGAAAGGACATACGTGAAAATAACAAAGATTCCTGCATGGGTAACAAAAACCATTAAATATTAGTTTGAACTAGTTATAATATTTGAATTTATTTATTTGGCTGCAATAACATTCATATTTTGCATATCTTTAATTGTTTAAAAAATGCCAAAACTTGTCCCGAATTACTTTCAATCTAAAAATAATTCTGTTAACAGAGGATTGTGAATTGCAGGAAGTCTTATGGTTCCATGCAGCAAAGTACAATATTTTTCATGATGCTGCACTTAGAACATTTGTGACAATTCTATTGATTTCTGAGTCTCACAGAGTGATTGCCTTAATGCTATGCTTGAGGAAACACGTGTTCAAGTGTTTCAGTTGCAGCACAGCTGAGTACAGTATTTTCCCCACAATCCTTAGCCATCTTTAGCTGTTATTAGAAGAAAAAAATTTAACAACTTTAAGATAACACTACTTCATTTATGGACAAAAATAAAGCATTTAACATACTTTGGATAGAAAAACAGCCTGAAAAAAAATTTGAGAATTTTAGTCTTTCTTATTCAACAAATATTCAAAGAAAATATTACCAGTTTTTTTTTTTTTACCTCCACTATCAGATGTATAGTTGAAGGACAGAGAAATTACACATATTATTTTTTTACATTTTAATTTATTTTTTTCAGTGTTCCGAGATTCCTTGTTTATGCACCACACCCAGTACTCCATGCAATACGTGCTTTCCTTAATACCCACCACTAGGCTCACCCATCCCCCTACCCTCGTTCCCTCCAAAACCCTCAGTTTTCTTCTCAGAGTCCACAGTCTCACTTGTGGAGCACAAGGAATAACATAAAGGACATTAGGAGAAGGGAAGGAAAAGTGAAATGGGATAAATCGGAGGGGGAGATGAATCATGAGGGACTGTGATTTTTATTTCTATTTGAAATAATTTCAATCTTCCATAGTTATAAAAATATATCTCAAAAAATAGGTATGAAATAATAAAATTTAAAAACATTCAATTATTATATATAACTGTCATATCTATGTATAATCTATTATATAAAGATAGTTTAATATTTAAATTTATTATTTGTTAATGTGTCCATATGTACTTTGTTTTCATTGATTATATTGTGATTATGATGCTACATTACTTAATAAGATAATATGTAAGATAAAATATCCAATAGTTAAATGAGAACATTGGGTAGCATGTTGCTTTTGTGCATTTTTTAAAGATTTTATTTTTTGAGAGCAATTTTAAGTTTACAAAAAATTTGAGAGGAAGGTGCAAAGATTTCATTGCACAAAGGCTTATCCTCCCCGATTATCAACATCAACCATCATTATGGTACTCTTTTTAAAAATAAAGATAAACCTACATTGACACATTATAATCATCCCAAATCAATAGTTTACTTGAGGGTTCACTCAAATGAACATTTATGGATTTAAACAAATGTGTAATGAAATATATCCATCATTATAATATCATATAGGATATTTTCATTACACATAAAAATCCTCTTTGCTCCAACTATTCATTTTCCCTTTGCCCCCAGAAGCCATTAATTTTTCTTCCCCATAGTTTTTGCCTTTTCCTGAATATAATATAGTCAGAATCATGCAGTGTATAGCCTCTTCAGAATTGGCTTCATTCACTTAGTAATATGCATTTGATTCCTCCATGTCATTCCATGGTTAAAAGCTCATCTCTTGGGGCGCCTGGGTGGCTCAGTGGGTTAAGCCTCTGCCTTTGGCTCAGGTCATGGTCTCAGGGTCCTGGGATAGAGCCCTGCATCAGGCTCTCTGCTCAGCAGGGAGCCTGCTTCCCCCTCTCTCTCTGCCTGCCTCTCTGCCTACTTGTGATCTCTGTCAGATAAATAACCTAAATCTTAAAAAAAAAAAAGCTCATCTCTTTTTAATGTTGAATGATAAATCATTATCTAAATATACTATAGTTTATCCTTTCACCTACTAAAACACATCTTGATTGCTTCCAAGCTTTAACAGTTATGAACAAAACTGTTTTAAACATCTTTGTGCAGGTTTTTATGTGGATTTAAGTTTTCAACTCCTTAGGATAAATGCCAAGGAGTTTGATTGCTGGATCATATGGTAAGACTATATTTAGATTTGTAAGAAATCACCAAACTGTCTTCCAGATAGAGTTTACCACTTTGTATTCCCATGAGCAATAAATGAGAGTTCCTATTGCTCCATATTGTTCCCAACATTTGGTGTTGTCATTATTATAGATTTTCGCCATTCCAATAGGTATTTCTTGTTTCTTTTTTAATTTTCATGTTTTATATGACATATATTATGCAGTACATTCTATAACAGTTTTAATTTTGTTGAAAAATATAATTTTTTGGAAGTAACAATTTCTCAAAATTGTTATACAAAATGTAAGTTTTGTGAATTTTCATTTACAAGACAAAGCATCTGAATAATTATGGATGATTCTTGGCCTCTTCAGTTCTGCATATTTAGATTACAATTTGAATAATAGCAATCTTCTAAGATTTCATCAGTCTTAACAACTTGACATAAAGTGAAGGACGATTGGTATTTTAAATTTATATTCTATGAGTACCTGGTCAGTTGGTTAAGCTCAGATCATGATCTCAGGGTCATGGGATAGAGTCCAGCATCTACACTCATAAGGGAGTCTGCTTGAGATTTTTTCTTTCCTTCTGCCCTTCCCCCCACCATCATGCTCTCTCTCTCTCTCCCTCTCTTTCTCTCTAAAAATAAACAAAGAAATCTTTAAAAAAATAAATTTATATTTATGTAATTGAGAAGAGATATTTATAGTTAATAAAAAAATCTCCTTTAATCTAGGTATGTGAAACACAATGGATAACTGACACTATCAATTAGTTCCATGTTAACTCCTCTATTCAATAACATGTGAGTCTGTGATCCATCTTCCTAGTAAGTCCAGAGCATATGATCTCCCTCAGATTTTCTGTTTTACCAACATTATTTTCTCAACTGTGTTGCTCTATCAACTATTGATTTTCAATCCTTTAATCAAGACATAAATTCTGTCAATGTATTTGACAAAACTCAAAAGGAAGGTTTTGGTTAAAACACTTCATAATTTCCTGATAGCGATTCTCTCAGTAGAACAAACCTAGTGAAATCTATATTCTTTGATGGATTAAGAGTTATTACTTAGAAATTCTACCATATTACTTATTTTTCCAATTTATGCATGTATTAACTAAGGAAGACATTATAATATCACATTTAAAAAAAAGAGCTGTATTTCTAAGGCATTAAGTGACATATTCAAACTAGCAGAATAACAGCAAAATATTTGTCATAACTATCCATATTCATAAATACATAGAAATATTAAAAGTTTAGATAGATGTCAGGATTTTTCAAGTTTTATTGAGATATACTTTAATATACAACACTGAATAAGTTTAAGGTATAAGCAAAATGTATTGGATTATGTATATTGTAAAATGATTATCACAATAAGTTTAGTTAATATCTATTATATAAATACAAAAAAGAAGGAAAAAATGTTTTTGCCTTGTGATAAGAACTCAAAATTTATTCTTAGCCACTTTCATATATACATGTATAATTTGTAGTCATCATGTTACACATGATTACATCTCTAGTTACACAACTCTAGTACTTATCACTAGCAGTTTTTACCTTTAAACAGTTTTCTTCTAACCTCTGCACTCCCTCATTACTTCTGGCTACCACAAATTTGATCTATAAGTTTATTTTCTCTGTCTCCCTCTCCCTTTTTCATCTTTCTCTGAATGTGTCTTTGTCTGTCTGACTTATTTTACTTAGCATAATGCCCTGAAGTTCTGTGCATATTGTCACAAATGGCAGATTTATTTCTTTTATAGTCTATGTGTGTGTATGTGTGTGTATCTCACAAATATTTTATTCATTCCTCCATTGATGGGCACTTAGGTTGTTTCCAAGTCTTGGCTATTGTGAATAATGCAGCAATGAATGTGGGGATACAGTTATCCCTTTGACATAGTGTTTTTGTTTCCTTTGGATATGTTCCCAAAAGTAGAATTGCTAGATCATATGGTAGTTCAATTTCTAATTTTATTAGAAACCTCCCTACTGTTTTCCATGGCAGCTACATCAGCTTACAATCCCAACAGCCCACAGGTTTACTTTTCCTCTACATCTTCTCCAGCATTTATTAACTCTCCTCATTTTGACAATAGCCATTCCAAAAGGCATGAAATGATATTTCATTATAGTTTTAATTTACATTTCCCTAATGATTATTGATATTGAGCATCTTTTTATGTACCTATTTGCATTTTATATATTTTCTTTAGAAATATGTCTATTGATATAGTTAACCCATTTTTTAATTTTTTTTTTGCTATTGAGTTGTAGGAGTTCTTTATATGTTCAAGATATCTACCCTTTATCAAATATATGGTTTGCAAGTATTTTTCCCATTTTATAGGTTCTCTTCATTTTGTTGATCTTCTTTGCTGCCAGAACCTGTTTTTGTTTGATGTAATTATATATATTTATTTTTCTATTTTTGTGGTTTGTGCTTTAGGTTTCATATCTAAAATCATTGCTGAGATCCATGTCAAATGGCTTTTTTCTTGTTTTCTTCTAGGATTTCCATGGTTTGGAGTATTCTATCTTAGTCTTTTATCCACTTCAAGTTAATTTTTGTAGGTGGTGGTGTTATTGTTGTTTTCCTGACAGTGTCCTTTTCTGGCTTTGGTGGCAGGATAATGCTGGACTTGTAAGTTACGGGTCTTGCATCATTCTTTGTGTGTAAGTATACTATTTTCTTCAACATCTTTTATTGAAGAGATTTTTTTTTCTCCTTATTCTTAGCTATCTTGTCAAATATTAGTTGATGGTGTATACATTGGTTTATTTCTAGGCTCTTGGTTTTGTTCCATTGGCCAATGTGTCTGTTTTTCTGCCAGTACCATTACTGTTTTGATGAGTATGACTTTACAATATAGCTTAAAATCAGGAAGTATGATACCTCCTGCTTGTTTTTTTTTTTCTTTTTTCAGGACAGCATTGGCTATTCAGAGTCCTGTGATTCCATATAAATTTTAGGATTCTTTTGCTACCTCTGTAAGAAAATGCCATTGAAATTTTGATAGAGATTGTGTTGACTCTGTAGATGGCTTTGGATAGTATGAATATTTTAAAAATATATGCAACTGATAACTTATTGAACATTACACCTGAAACTAATGTTGTACTATCAGCTGGTTAATTGAATTTAAATTTTAAAAAATGAGAAAAAAATTCAAATTTCTGAATATGTGATGCAGTTCATTAATATCTTATGGTTTTCATTTTAGAAATATTTCATCTCATCCATTAAATTTTTCCTAAGTATCTTGTTGTTTTTGATGTTACCTTAACTGGGAACATTTTCTTTCTTTTTTTCTTTTTCAGATAATTCATTGCTAGGATATAAAAATGTTACTGATTTTGTATGTTAATTTTGAAGCCTGCAAATTTATTAAATCATTAATTATATCTAACAGTTTTTTGGTGGAGGACTTAGATTTTCTATATATGAAATCATGCCATCTGAAAATGTACTTCTCTCTTTTCAAGTATGGTGCTTTTAATTTCTTTTCTTAGCATGATTGCTCTGGCTAAGATTGCTAGTACTCTATTAAATAGGAGTGGTGAAAATGGGCACCCTGTCTTGTTTCAGATTTTAGAGAAAAAACTTGAAGAATTTTACCATTTTACCTGTATGATGTTAGCTGTCAGTTTGTCACACATGGCCTTTATTATGTTGAGATATGTTCTTTCTGTAGCCACTTTTTAAGAGTTATTATCATGAATATATGTTGACTTTTGTTCGTTGCTTTTTCTGTGTGTACTGAAATGATCATATGATTTTATTCAGACTTTCTATTAATGTGATGTATCAAACTGATTGATTTGTTTATATTTAATCATCTTTGCATCCTAGAGTTAAATCCCAATTTATTATGCTGAATAACCCTTTAATGTGCTGCTGAAATTAATTTGCTAATATTTTGAGAAATTTTGTATCTGCATCTATCATGGATATTGACTTCTAGTTTGTTGTTGTTGTTGTTGTTTTCCTGATAGTGTCCTTTTCTGGCTTTGGTGGCAGGATAATGCTGGACTTGTTAAATGAATTTGGTAGTGTTTTCTCCTCTGATTTTTTGGAAAAGTTTGAGAAGTATTGGCATTAATTCTTTAAATGTTTGATAGAATTCACCAATGAAGACTTCTGATCATGGGCTTTCATTCATTGGGAGATTTCTGGTTACTGATTCAATCTTCTTGCTAGTAAATTTGTCTTTTCAGACTTTATATTTATTCTTGATTCAGTGTTGGTAAGTTTGGTTTCTAAGAATTTTTTTTTTCCATTTCTTCTAGGTTTTTCAATTGTTGGTATGCAGTTTTTTACAGAAGGTTTTTATGATCCTTTGTATTTCTGTGGTATCAGTTGTAATGTCTTCTTTTTCAGTTACAATTTTTTACTTGGATTTTCTTTTTTCCTTCTTTGATTAGCTAACATTTGTCAATTTTGCATGTATTTTAAAAAACTCATTTTGTTAATCTTTGTTTTTCTGTGTGCATTTATTTCTGATCTAATTTCTATTATTTTCTTCCTTCTGCTAATTTGTTCTCTGTTCTTTTTCTAGTTCTTTTAGGCATATAGTTATTTATTTGAGTTCTTTGTTTTTTTTAATGTGTTTATTTCAATAAAATTCCCTCTTAGAACTGTTTTTGTTGCGTTCCATAAGTTTTGGTATGTTGTGTTTCCATTTTAATGTTCTTAAGGTACTTATTTATTTCTTCTTTAATTTATTCTTTGATCCATTGGTTGTTCATGAGAGCATTTTTAAATTTTCACATATATGTAAATTTCCTAGTTTTTCTCTAGTTTTTCATCTGTGAGTATGTAATGAAAATAGAAAAGATACTTAGTGTGATTTCAGTCCTCTTAAATGTGCTAAGATTGTTTTGTGCCTAATATGTGTTCTATGTATACTTGAAAAGGCTGTGTATTTTGTTGTCAGAAAAATGTCTGTATTATGTCTATTAGGTACCCTTTACAATTTTGTTCAAATCCACTGTATTCTTATTAATTCTCTTTTTGTATGATATCCATTGTCAAGAGTAGGGTATTAAAGTCTCCAGCTCTTACTGCATTGCTGTTTATTTCCCTTTTAATTATGTTTATATGTATATATATTGGTGTATCAATGCTGAGAGCATAAATATTTATCATTGTTATATCTTCCTGATTAATTGAATCTTTTATCATTATATAATGACATTCCTTACATTTCTTTTTTGGCTTTTAACATGGAGTTGTAATTGAATTAAACATCACCATTACCATATCATAAAATCTAACTTTGACTTCATATTTACCATTAATAGTGAGTTTTATGCTACCTTTTTATGTTTCTATGATGTTAAAATTAGTGTCATTTTACTACCACAGAGAGAGCTCCGTTTAGGATTTCTTATAAGGCTGGTCTAGTGGTGAACTCCCTTGGTTTTTGTTCATTCAGAAAATTATCTCTCTCACTTCTGAAGGACAACTTTGTTGGGTATAGGATTCTTGATTGACGGTTTTTGTTTTATTTTGATATTGTAAATATATCATCTCATTCTCTACTGGTCTGAAATGTTTCTGTTGAGAATTCCACTGGTAATTTTATAAGGTTTTTCTTGTGTGTAAATTATCCTTTTTTTTCTTGATGCTTTCAAAATTTGCTTTTTCAGTGACTTTTGACAATTTATATTATATCTTTGTGTAGCCATATTTAGGTTTAACCCAAAATAGGGTTGAGTCTGTTTTGCATCCTTTGGCCTCATGTATCTGGATGTCCATTTCTCTCCCCAGGTTGGGGAAGTTTTCAGTCTGTATTCCTTTAAATATAACTTTGGCCTTTGCTCTCCTTCTTTTGGAATTCCCATAATGTGGATTTTTAAAAATAATTGCATTCTGTAAGTCCTATAGGCTTTTAAATCTTTTTCTTTTTTTTTTTCTTTTTGCTTCTCTACCTGGATTATTTCAGATGCATCATTCTCTTGGTGAATAATACTTTCCTCTGTACAGTTGAGCTTGCTTTCATGTTCTCTACTGAATTCTTCAGTGTAGGCATTATATGTTTTAATTCTGGAATTTCTAGGTTTTTTTTTTAATGGTTTCTTTGTTGAACTTATTTTGTTCATAAATTTTTTTCCTGATATTATTTGCCTTTTTTTTCATTTTTCAATTTTGTTAAACTCTTTAATGGATCTTTCTGAATATTTTGAACATTCATAGATTTTGATTTCTTTAGGGTCACTTTTGGAGCTTTATTAGTTTCCTTTGGTCACATCATCGTTACCCAGTTTTCTGTGGTTCTTTATTCTTTACATTGGTATCTGCAAATTTTAGTAAACTATCTTTTCTTTCAGATGCTACTGGTTCACTTGGGCAGAGACATTTCTTCACTATCAGCTCAGCTTTTACGTCTGGACATGTCTCCTTGTAGGGCTTCCTATTGGTAAAATTTTTGGGTGAGGCCACTGAGCTCTGAGTTCAGGGTGTAGTGGTGCTGTTAGCAGAAAACAGTTGAATAAGACTGCTGGCTTGGTTTCATGCCCAAGAAAAGCTGCAGGATGGTCACTGTCATTGCCTGGGTTCTCTGACCAAACTTAATAGATGGTCAGGTCTATATGTGGATGCTGTATTTTACATTAGATGGGGCTGTGATTTAGTTTTCTAGCCCTGGCAGAACAGCATGATGGGGCCTACAGCCTGCATGGCTTGCTTGAAGACTCAGTTTAGCCAAGACTGCACTGAATTCTCTGGCCAGACTAGGCTACCTGTCCTGCTTCACACATGGAGAATATCCTAACTGTGTTTTTTATTCAAGTTCCACTATGAGGAGCTATTGAATGGGCTATGGAGATTCCCATTTGCTTTGATTAGTTTACCTGGTCAAAAAGGCTGAAACCATATTCAGAAATGGGTGGGGCTATAAATCAGTTTCCCTGACTGGGTTGGGGAAACAGTGCCAAGCCTGGCAAGGCTCTTTGTGATATAAACTCAAACTAGCCCATGCTTCAAGTACCCTGGCCAAACAGGGTCACCAGTTTTGATCTGCTATCAGCTCTGCCTGATTCTGTGCCCAAGCATTACCAGGCTACACATCTTTTTACATGTTCAGGTAGTCTTTCTGCTCCAGTGGTGCTAAGAGGTAAACATAGTAGTAATTGAGATTATGAATTATCTCCCCTGCCTGGTGGAGGAGGGGCATCTCTCCGAACCAATCTCTCTATACCAAGCACAGATCTTTCTGGTCTTATCCCAAGTTCTGTGGCCAAACACTGTCACTGGCTTTGCCCTGTAGGTGATCAGCTCTGTTTGTCCTACTCTCTGCTGGAGGATTGCTGGAATAGGCAGCTTCCAGTTGTCATTGCCAGACTTTCAGGTAAGATGGGACCAGGAAATACACTGACAGTGGGCCAGGTTATGACTCAAATTCCCTGACTAGGCAGGGACAGACCAGACTGCAGGGCCTACCAGCCTTTGTTTAAAGAACAGATTAGGTGGATTTTCATATTTCTAAGTTCCCTAGTCAAACTATCCCTGACTTGACTCTCCAGATGATCAAACCTGCTGGTTGCAACTACTACTTGGGTGTTGCAGGAACTTAGTCTGTCAAGATCCAAGTGCTGGTTGTTGCAAGCTTCTCCTACATTCTCATCACAATTAGATTCTGCAGTCAAACCCTACAGATTTATTTCAATCCCCATGGGGTGAGACCAGACCAAGAGCTCCCAAAAAGTGACTCACAATGCTAAGGGAAAAAGAGGTCCACCCTGGGCTGTTTTTCCACTGGAGAAACTGTAGGTTCAGGGAAGACTTCTTGGCATGGTGCTGTGCCAGCCTGGGTGATAGGCAATTGTGTCAGCATGTAAATTTTTCTCATATGGATCTAGTTCAATCTTTCTTGGTCTTTCTGATGCATGGGAAATGCTTTAGCCTTACCTTTATGTTCCAGGATTATTTCAGGTATTCCTTGTCCAGGAACAGTTACTAGTTATTCTTATGAGTGGGAGCAAAGTCAAGATAAAACTGTATTACCATTATGGTGATGCCACTCCAAATGTCTGGAATTTTAAAGGAAAAGTAAATTCAAAATGAAGGATTTAGAAGTAGTTCTGGGGAAAAAAATGACTAAGCCAATTAAATAGATATAGTCTTCCTTAAAAATGTAGTTTTAAGATTTTATAAATAAAAATAGTTAAGCTCTGAATCTCTTTATTATACAAATAAACTTAGGGTGAGTTTTACCTGGATTGTTTTCAACCCTAGAATAAAATACATTTAGATACTATGTATTGAAAAAGAGCAAGGTACTTTGGGGTTAGAAAAAAAGAGAGAAAAATATTTTAGTGATAGCTTTAATTAGTTTATGAACATACCCAGATTGAGTTTTGTAATTTCTGACTTTTAATTCATAATTTCTTAATTTCTGCTTTGAAATTATGACACTATTTTTAGGTACCAATTTTTAATATATAGATAAACATGATCAATCTTATTCTAATTTCTGCATTTGCCTTTCCTTAAGAGAAGGTGTTGCCCAAGAATTGGGTGACACCAAAAATAAAAAGGAAGTAAAGATATTATGTGATTAGGCTTAGATTTATGTCAACATAATAATTGCTTTGAGAGAACTTTGAAAATCAAGATAAAAATTGCTTTATTATATAAAAAAATGACTAAAATATAAAATATCTGTAAATAACTATAGGTTCCATGTAAAGGATGCTAAAGTACAAAGATGCCTATGACCCCGGGGGCTTTAATGTTTCTCCCAGCTTAAATAAACCTTAGACAGGATTCTTCCTTCCTGTAGGTCCCTGACCTCCCTTTCACCCAGACCTCTGTAGAATCCAGATGACCTAACCACAAAGGACTCTCTTCTCTCTTTTTTAGAGCACTTATTTGTAAAGATTTCAGTTGTAAATTCTTTCTCTGCCCCTTTGATATGTAAATATTTTCACAAAGTTTCTGCCCAAATTGCAACCCAAATATGACTTTCTGCAGGACTTGAGGACCATCTCTGAAATGTATTCAAGGGACATAGTGCTCCTATCTCCTTGTTTCAGTGGATAGAATCTTAAACTTGATGGGCATCTCAATCCAAAATCCAAAACCACTTCTTGTTATAAAAATATGAGAACTTTACTTTCCTATAGATAAGCCAATTAGCTAACACAGATGATCACCTCAATAACCAATTTACAATGAATTATGCATGACAAATGATGCTGTCAAGTCCTCTTCCTTATTATTATAGTTGATTTTGGAAAAGTGATGAGTTTTATCTGCTAAACTATGTAAAAGGGCACTTTCTTTTTTCAATTTCTTAGTAGATTGCCTGTGAAGCACATCACATGGTTTAATGTCTATTTGATTAAAAAAAAAAAAAAGTTTTCTTTCTCTTCCTTGTTTGTGGAAAGTTTTTGTGGGTTGAGAGGAGATTTTTATTTTGGTTATATTTGTGATGATGAGGACCAGATGTGTGCAGACTCCTGAATTGAGATTAGCTAAAGGTTTATGACCACACAATAGTTAAATAAGAGACCCTGAGTTACAGGCTCTCTCTAGTACTCTTTTTTTAAATATTAGCTGGATGGACTATTTTCTAAATTGAAGATGTTACTATTTGATAATCATGGGTAATGGGGGCTCTAAAATTCCATCAGAATTACTACATTGATAGACTATATCGGAAGCCAGGAGTTACCTTCAGGTGTTTTCTCTTAAAGAATCACTATCTCTATATCATATTTGGAAATAGTAAATGAGAATCCAGTTGCATGAGGATGGTTCTTTTGATTTGAATAAATTAGTGTACTTTCTGGGCTTCTTTTTTTTTAATTATTTTATTAACATATAATGTATTATTTGCCCCAGGGGTCCAGGTCTGTGAATCATCAGGCTTACACACTTCAGAGCACTCACCATAGCACATACCCTCGCCAATGTCCATAACCCCACCACCCTCTCCCTACCCCTCCACCCCCCCAGCAACCCACAGTTTGTTTTGTGAGATTAAGAGTCTCTCATAGTTTGTCTCCTTCCCAATCCCATCTTGTTTCATTTTTTCCTTAAGAATTATCCCAAGCAAATTAATTACTAACTGTATGAGATGAAAATCATTGTAAAAAATGTTTAATTATTTGATAACTGTTGGGGTCCGTTATCAAAGGAGCAAGACTGATACAAATTTAAAGTAAGGAAGGTCTTTATTTTAATGCCAGGCATCAGAAGTCAGACTGACTGGCCAGGGCCGCCTCTGAAGAGGACGACCCCACCCCGATCTCACAGGCTGGTTTTATAGGGCATAACAGCAGACACAAGTTACATGGCTTCTATTGTTAAGGCGTTTACTCCTGGAATCGACATCCGGAACCATACCAGGAACTACTGGGGCGTTTATTCCCGGAATGAAGTCTTTAGATGTAAACAACAATATGGCTACCCAGGTAATATGGAGTTGCTCTGGCTAAGCAGGCCCTAGTAGTTAAACAGGTTTTAACATTAAATCGGTCCTAACAATAACCAGGAAAAAAGATTGAGGAAATAATGGTAGCGAAAATGAAAGATTTAAAGGCACTTTCCCTTGCAGAGCTTTCTTCCTTTCTCTGTAGTGCCCACTTCCACTATTTTCCCTGCATCTTTTTATCCCTCTCTGACTCAAACTGACTTTAAGGAGGTGGGTGAGGGTGATGATCTTTTTAGAAAGGGAGGGTTCTCTTCATTAGTGGGGTTCCTTGTTAATAAAGACGAGGACACCACTTCTTTAGCTGGTAGGGAGTTACCTGTCCCTGTTCAAGGACACAGGTTTGTACACCTCATTGCTTAGCCTGAATTTACCTCATATCCATTTAGATTCCACCATTAAGACTCCTTTTTCATCCACACACCACATAGCTATGAAATCAGCATAATAAAGAAATGCTGTTAGAGAAAAATGGAGACCATGGATAGAAGACTGCCCTATATGAAGGCAAAAGGTTGGGGAGTAGCTGCACTAGTCACCTTGGAGAAGGCAAATAGGTGTCAACTGATAAAATTTAACATGGGAAAGGAAAACAAAGTGACACGTAATTTACACTTTTCTTATCTCTTTTTTAAAATATTTTATTTATTTGACAGAGAGACAGCAAGAGTGAGGATACAAGAAGGGGGAGAATGAGAGGGAGAAGCAGGCTTCGCATGAAGCAGGCAGCCCAACACAGGCTTGATCCCAGGACCATGGAATCATGACCTGAACCAAAGGCAGATGCTTAATGACTGAGCCACCCAGGTGCCCCTACACTTTTCTTATCTCAATGAGAAGAAAAGTAACTCTTCCTATTTGGATTGCCAGCAAAGCTGATGCTATTGCAAAGCTACCCAGGATTCATGTATAATTCAAATGCTATTCTCACCTACTGTTATTACTTATTTAAAAGCTTCTTTACCCTATATCCCCAAGTCTGCAGATGTACTCTAAAGCAAGTTTCAGTTTACAGCACCACACATGGGAATGTGCACGGACTGCTGTGTAGAATTCTGCAAACTGCATGAAGTTGTGAAATCAGAAGATTTTGCTCCTTTGACATAGCAGCCTCTTTGGGATCCAAAAGATTACTGCATCAAGATGAATGATATACAAGGCTATGGTAGCCAAGAGAAGATAATCACCAACTACAACCCCACATTATAGGGGATCCAAGGGCATTGAAGACACAAGAGTGGCTGCTAACTGCCTACTTGAAATCTTTTGACAAAAAGTGAGCTGGAAGACGTTAGAGCAGTACAGCCCTCCTTGAAAATCTATAGATTTTGGAATAGAAAATTATCATCAGCTCATTCAGATATAAAGAATTAACCTTTGGTGTCAAAACCCTTTAATGGTTTTCTAAGAGGTAGAGCAAAATTACATTTCAGTTTTTCCTTTCCTATTTTTTGCTGCATGGAAAACAGAAATTAATATCCTCATTGATTATGCAGTTACAATTTCAACATTTTGAAAGTGAGAACTTGTGTACTTATTAAACACTAATACAATGAATGAACAGATATCCAATAACTACTTTTGAAGAATGAACTTCAATTCAGAGTCTATTTCACAATGCCAAATATCACATATTTATATAAATTTTGTTCCCCTAAGTAATGCTGTATTTAATGTTTTAATTATTCTTTAATGAAACCATATAACTTATGTTTCCTTCTGTGTATAGGGTATAATATCTAATGTTTAAAAACAGACATACCATCTGTCTAACAATATAGCATGATGGTATCCAGAATGGATATAGTCCTGATTTATAGTTCAGTAGAAAGTCATATAAATCAGTGAAAATAAATTTAACACATGGGAACTATAAAATGAAAAAAGCGGCATCTGCAATGTAAATTCCTTTTGACATTCACTTAAGAAAAAAGAAAATAGCATTTAATCTCCCAATAATATTTATCTCATGATTTTTATTGATGTATAACTAACATACAGTATTGTGTTAATTTCAGGTGAACATGTAATGATTCAATAATTATTTACATTACTCCATGCCCATCACAATAACTTTACTCTTTTATTTTTAATTCCAGTATAGTTAAGATACAGTGTTATATTAGTTTCAGGTGTACAAGATAGTAATTTGACACTTTTATACTTATGAAACTTTCATACACTTTGTGCTCATCATGACATGCACTTCTTAATTCCCATTACCTATTTAATCCATCCCCAGCTCCTTCCCCTATGATAACCATCAGATTGCTCTCTGTAATTAAGGATGTGTTTCTTACTTTGTCTTTTTTTCTTGCTTTATTTCTTAAATTCCACATATGATGAGATCATAAAGTATTCATCTTTCTCTGACTAATGTTCCTTAACATTACACAATCTAGCTGTATCCAAACCATGCAAATGACAAGATTTCTTTCTCTTTAATGGCTAAATAATAATCTATTATATATACATACCAAATCTTCTTTACACAATCATCTATTGATGGACATGGGTGGTTTCCATAATTTTGGAATTACAAATAATGTTGCAATAAACATAGGGTGCATATATTCCTTTGAATTAATGTTGTATTGTATTCTTTGGGTAATTACCAGTAGTGGAATTACTGGATCATAGGGTAGTTCTATGTTTTGGGTTTGTTTTTCTTTTTTAGATTTTATTTATTTATTTGACAGACAGAGAGAGAGAGTGAGAGAGGGGATACAAGCAGGGGAAGTGGGAGAGGGGGAAACAGGCTTTCCACTGAGCAGGGATCCTAATGCGGGGCTGGATCCCAGGGCACTGGGATCATGACCTGAGCAGAAGGCAGACAGTTAATGACTGAGCCACCCAGGTGCCCCTAGTTGTATGTTTAACTTATTAAAAGAAACTCCATACTGTTTTCCATAGTGGCTGCACAAGTTTGTATTGCCACCAACAGAGCAAGAGGGTTCCTTTTTCTCCACATCCTTGTTGTTTTTCACTTTAGCCATTCTGAGAGGTGTAAGATGATATCTCATTGTAGTTTTGACTTACATTTCCCTGATGATGGGGGGATATTGAATATCTTTTCATGTGTCTGTTGGCCATATGGATAACTTCTTTGGATAAATGTCTGTTCAAGTCTTCTGCCTACTTTTTAATTGGATTATTTGTTTTTTGGATGTTGAGTTGTATCTCTTCCTATGTATTTTGGATACTAACCCTTCATTGGATATGTCATTTGCGAATATCTCCTCCCATTCAATAAGCTGCCTTTTAGTTTTGTTGATTGTTTCCTCCACTGTGCAGAAGCTTTTTATTTTTGTGAAGGGCCAATATCTTAATTTTGCTTTTATTTCCCTTGCCTTAGGAGACATACCTAGAAAAATGTTGCTACAGTTGGCGTCAAAGAAATTATTGCCTATTGGGGCACCTGGGTGGCTCAATCAGTTAAGTGTCCAACTCTTGATTTTGGCTCAAGTCATGACCTCAGGGTCATGAGATTGAGCCCCAGCTGGTCTCTATTTTTTTTTAAGATTTTATTTATTTATTTGACAGAGACATAACAAGAGAGGGAACACAGCAGGCAGAGTGGGAGAGGGAGATGCAGGCTTCCCACTGAGCAGGGAGCCTGATCCAGGGCTCCATCCCAGGACCCCAGGATCATGCCCTGAGCCAAAGGAAGACACTTAACAACTGAGCCACCCAGGCACTCTCCCATTTGGTCTCCATACTCAGTGGGGAAACTGCCTGAGATTCTCTCTCCTTCTGCACCTCCCCCACTCATGTTCTCTCTCTCTTTAAAAATAAATAAATCTTTAAAAGTACATAATTCACTGCCTGTGTTCTCTTCCAGGATTTTTATGGTCTCAGTTCTCCCATCTAGGTCTCTAATCCACTTCAAGTTTCTTTTGTGTATGGTATAAGAAAGTGGTCCACTTACTTTTGCATGAAGTTCCCTTCCCAATATCAATTTTTGAAGAGGCCGTCTTTTCCCCATTGCATATTCTTTCCTACTTTTTCAAAGATTAATTACCCATATAATTGTGGGCTTATTTCTGGGTTTGTTTTTCTATTCTATTATATACGTGTCTATTTTTTTGTGCCAGTACCACTCTGTTTTGATTACTTCAGCTCTGTAATATAACTTGAAGTCTAGAATTGTGATACCTCCAGTTCTGTTTTTCTTTTTCAAGATTGTTCTAGCTATTTGGGGTCTTCTGTGGTTCTATACAAATTGTAGGATTGTTTGTTCTAGTTCTGTAAAAGATGTTATTGGGGTTACAGTAAGTCTGTAGACTGCTTGAGTAGTATAGACATTTTAACAATATTTATTCTTCTGATCCATGAGGATAGATTGTCTTTCCATTTCTTTGTGTCGTCTTCAGTTTCTTTCATGAAAATTTTATACTTTTCAGAGTTACTGGTATTTTACCTCTTAAGTTTATTCCTAGGTACTTCATTATTTTTTGGCACAATTACAAATTGGGTTGTTTTCTTAATTTCTCCTGCTGCTGTTTCATTATTAGTGTATAAGTGTGCATCAGATTTCTGTACATTGATTTTCATATCCTGTGACTTTACTAAATTCATATATCAGTTCTAGTAGTTTTTTGATGGAGTCTGTGGGTTTTCTATATGTAATATCATGTTATCTGCAAATAGAAAAAATTTTACTTCCTCCTTACCAATTTGTATGACTGTTCTTTTTGATGACTGATAGATGTGGCCAGGATTTCCAGTACTATATTGAATAAAAGTAGTAAGAGTGGACATCCTTGATTTGTTTCTACCATTAGAGGAAAGTTCTCAGTTTTTCCCCACTGCGTATGATGTTTGCTGTGGGTTTTTCATATAATGCATTTATTATGTTAAGCTTCACTCTAATCTACTTTGTTGAGGGTTTTTATTGTGAATGGATGTTATATTTTGTCAATTTTTTAATGCATCTATTGAAATGATCCTATAATTTTTATAGTTTCTCTTTTCTTGCTATGTTATATCACATTGATTTACGAATATTGAACTACTCTTGCAACTCAGGTATATATCCTACTTGATTGTGGTGAAAGATTTCTTTAATGTATTGTTAAATTCAATTTGTTAGTACTTTGTTGAGTATTTCTGCACTTAAGTTAATCAGAGATATTGACCTATATTTCTCTTTTTTGGTGGTATCTTTATGCGATTTTGTTATCAGGGTAATGCTGTCTTCATAAAATGAATTGGAGAGTTTTCCTTCCACTTCTATTTTTTTTTTTGTAATAGTTTGAGAATATGTATTAACTTTTCTTCAAATGTTAAGTAGAATTTGCCTATGATGCCATTTTGTCCTGGGCTATTGTTTGTTGGGAGTTTTCTGATTTATTCAATTTAATTGCTAGTTACCAGTCTTTTCAGATTCTCTATTCCTGCTTCAGTTCTGGCAGGTTATGTTTCAAGGAATTTATCCATTTCTTCTAGGTTGTCCAATATGTTGAATATGTTGATGTATAATTTTCCATAATATTATCTTACAATTGTTTGCATTTCTGTGGTATTCATTGTTGCTTCTCCTCTCTCATTTGTGATTTTGCTTATTGGACTCCTCTCTAATTGATGAGTCTGGCTAGGGTTTTACCAACTTTGTTGATCTTTTCAAAACCAGATCCTAGTTTCATTGGTCTTTTCTATCTATTTGTTTCTATAATATTTATTTCTTCTCCCACCTTTTTTATTTCCTTCCTTTTGCTTGTTTGGGGTTTTGTTTGTTCTTTTTCTAGCTCCTTCAGGTATAAGGTTAGGTTGCTTGGGATTTTTCTTGCCTCTTGAAGTGTAGACCTCTATTGTTATAAATTTCCTTCTTAGAATATTTTTGCTGCATCCCAAAGATATCATATCATTGAGTTTTCATTTTCATTTGTTTCCATGTAATTTTTCATTTCTTCCTTGATTTCTTGGTTGACTCATTCACTGGGTTTTAACATGTTATCTAAACTCCCTGTATTTGTGCTCTTTCCAGGATTTTTCTTGTGGCCTAATAATATATGATTTCTTCTGGAGAATGTCCCATGTGCACTTGAAAGAAAGTGCATTCTGCAATTTTAGGGCGAAATGTTCTGAATACAACTGGTCAAGTGTGTCATTTAAAACCATTACTTCTGTGTTGATTTTCTGTTTGGATGATCTGCCCATTGATGTAGGTAGGGTGTTAAAGTCCCCTACTATTTTTGTATTACTATCAATCATTTCCCTCATGTTTGCTATTGTTATATATTTGAGTGCTCCCATGTTGGATGTACAAATTTTTACAATTGTTATATCTTTTTGTAGGATGGCCCCCCTTTATTGTTATATACTGTCCTTCTTTGTCTCTTATAGTCTTCATTTTAAATTCTGTTTTGTGTAGTACAAGTTGTGCTACCTCAACATTCTTTCAATATCATTTGTGTGATGAATGTTCCTTCTCTTCACTTTCAATCTGCAGGTGGCTTAGGTCTGAAATGAATTCCTTATAGGTAGCACATAGATGGATCTTGGGGGTTGTTTGTTTTTAATCCACTATGACACCCTATCTCTTTTTATTGGTGCACTTAGCACATTTACATTCAGTTATTATTGATAGATATGCATTTATTGCCATTTTATTACTTGTTTTTTGGTTGTGTCTATAGTTTTTCTCTGATTCATTCTTCTCTTTCATGGTTTCCTGGTTTTCCTTAGTAATAAACTCGAATCAGTTTCTCTTTATTCTTTTCATATCTGTTACTTGTTTTTGATTTGTGGCCACCATGAGGTTTGTGTATAACATCTGTATATATCAGTCTATATCAAGTTAATGGTTGCTTAAATTTGACACCATCTTTATTCACCTTCTCCCACCTTAGGTATATTAAGGATATTTTATATCCTTAAATTTTATGAATTTACTTGACTGATTTTTAGAGATATATTTATTTTTCATATACTAATTTATGGCCCTTCCTTTATGCTAAAATGTACTCTTTAATATTTATCATAGTGATGGTTTAATTTTCATGAACTAACTTTTTATCTCTCCTATTCTGAATGATAGCCTTGTTGGATATTCTTGGCTGTAAGTATTTCCCTTTCAGCATGTTGAATATATCATGCCACACATTTCTGGCCAGAAGATTCTGCTAAAAAAAATCGCTGATAGCCTTCCAAGGTTACCCTTGTATGTAACTGTCTTCTTTTCTCTTTCTATTTAAAATTTTGCTGCTGCTTTATCTTTTTGTTTTTGTTTTGTTTAGATTCAATTTAATTAACATATAGTAAATTATTAGTTTCAGGAATAGAATTTAGTGATTCATCAGTTGCATATAAAACCCAGTGCTCATTATATCAAGTGCCATCCCTAGTGCCCATTATGCAATTACACCATCCCCTGGCCCTCCAGCAGCCCTCCATGTGTTCTCTATGGTTAAAAGTCTCCCTTGGTTTCCCTCCCTCTCTGTTTTTATCTTATTTTACCTTCACTTCCTTTATGTTCATCTGTTTTGTTTCTTTGATACCACATATGAGTGAAATCATATGGTATCAGTTTTTCTCTGACTTACTTTACTTAGCATAATACACTCTAGTTCCATCCACATCATTGCAAATGACAAGATTTCATTCTTTTTGATGGCTGAGTAATATTCTGTTTATATGCCATCTCTTCTTTATTCATCTGTTGATGGACATCTTTCCATATATTGGCTATTGTGGACATTGCTTCTATAAACATTGGGGTGCATGTGCCTTCAAATCACTATGTTTGTATACTTTGGATAAATACATAGTAGTGCAATGGTTGGATTGTAGAGTAGTTCTATTTTTTGAGGAAACTCCATACTGTTTTCCAGAGTGGTTGTACCAGTTTTCATTCCAACCAACAATGTAAGAGGATTCCCTTTTCTCCACACTCTCACCAACAATTAGTGGGTAGTGTCTTGTTAATCTTAGCCATTCTGACTGGTGTGTGGTGCTGTCTCATTGTGGTTTTTATTTGTATTTCCCTGATTCTGAGTGATGATGAGTATTTTTTCATGTATCTGTTATCCATTTGTAAGTCTTTAGAGAAATGTCTGTTTGACTTCTGCCCATTTCTTGGCTGGATTATTTGTTCTTTGAGTGTTGAGTTTGATAAGTTCTTTATAGATTTTGGATACTAGCCCTTTATTCAATATATCATTTTTCTCCCAATATGTCATTTGTAAATATATTCTCCCATTCTGTATGTTGCCTTTTGGTTTTGTTGACTGTTTCCTTTCCTGTGAAGAGGCTTCTGATCTTCGTGAAGTCCCAATATTTCATTTTTCCTTCTGTCTCCCTTGCCTTCAGAGACATGTGTAGTAAGAAGTGGCTATAGCAGAGGTCAAAAAGATTGCTCCCTGTTTTCTCCTCTAGGATTTTCATAGTTTCCTATCTCACATTTAAGTCTTACATCCATTTTGAATTTATTTCTCTGTATGGTGTATGAAAGTGGTCCAGTTTCATTCTTCTGCATGTTACTGTCCAGTATTCCCGACATCATTTGTCAAAGAGATTGTCTTTTTCCATTGGATATTCTTTCCTGCTTTGTTGAAGATTAGTTGACTGTATAGTTGTGAGTCCATTTATGAGTTTTCTACTCTATTTCATTGATCTGTGCATCTTTTTTTTGTATCAGTACTGTACTTACTGTCTTGGTGACTACAGCTTAGTAATGTAGCTTAAAGTCCAGAATTACGTTTTCAGCTTTAGTTTTCTTTTTCAGCATTACCTTGGCAATTTAGGGTCTTTTGTGGTTCCATACAAATCTTAGGATTATTTTTTTTTTAGCTCTGTGAAATATGTTGGTGGTATTTTGATAGGGATTTATTAAATGTGTCAACTGCTTTGGGTAGAATAGACATTTTAACAATGTTTGTTCTTCCAATCCATGAGCATGGAATGTTTTTCCATTTCTTTCCATCTTCTTCAATTTCTTTCACAGGTGTTCTATAGTTTTCAGAATACAGATTTTTTACCTCTTTGGTTAGGTTTATTCTCAGGTATCTTATAGGTTTTATTGTAATTGTATTTGGTATCAAATCCTTGCTTTTTCTGGTGATTCATTATGAGTGTATAGAAATGCAACATATTTTTGTGCATTGATTTTCTTTCCTAACTCTGTTTAATTCATGTATTTGTTCTAGTGGATTTTTTTTTTTTTTTTTGGTGGAGTCTTTCACGTTTTCTACATAGAGTATCAAGTCATTTACAAATAGTGAAAGTTTGACTACTTCCTTGCTATTTTGGATGTCTTTTATTTCTTTTCATTGTCTCATTGCTGAGTCTAAGACTTTCAGTAGTGTGCCAAATAGCAATGGTGAAAGTGGATATCCTTGTCATGTTCCTGACCATAGAGGTAAAGCCCTCAGTTTTTCCCCATTAAGGATCATAATAGCTGTGTCTCTCTTATTTGGCTTCATGATGCTGAGGTATGTTCCATCTATACCTATTTTGTTGAAGGTTTCTATAAAGAATGGATACTATGTTTTGTCAAATGCATTTTCTGCATCTATTGAGAGGATCTTATAGCTTTTAATCTTTTCTTTTGTTAATGTGCTATATCACATTGATTGATTTGTGACTGTTGAACCACTCCTGCAGCCCAGAAATAAATCTGACTTGATCATGGTGGATATTTTCATGTATTGTTGAATTTGTTTTGTTAGTATCTTGTTGAGAATCTCTGCATCCATATTCATTGGGGATATTTGCCTGTAATTTTTTTTTTTAAGTGGGGTCTTTGGTTTTGGAATCAAGGGAATATTGGCATCATAGAATGAGTTTGTAAGTTTTCCTCCCATTTCTACTTTTTGGAACATTTTGAGAAGAATTTCCCTGGGAAGAGATCTGTCCCTAGACTTTTGTTTATTGAGAGATTTTTGATTACTGATTCCATTTCTTTGCTGGTTTTGGTTCTGTTCAAATTTTCTATTTCTTCATGTTTCAATTTTGGTAGTTTGTATGTTTCTAGGAATGTGTCCATTTCTTCTAGATTGTCCAGTTTGTTAGCATATGATTTTTCATAATTTTCATAATATTATCTTATAATTATTTTTATTTATGTGGTCTTTGTTGTGGTCTATTTTATTCATTATTATACTTATTTGGGTCCTTTCCCTTTTCTTTTTGATAAGTCTGATCATGGGTTTACCAGTTTTATTAATTCTTTCATAAAACCAGCTCTTAGTTTCACTGATCTATTCTACTGCCATTGCTGTTTCTATATCATTTATTTCTGCTTTAATTTTTATTATTTTATTTCTTTTGCTGGCTTTAGACTTTATTTGCTGTTTTTTTTTCCCCTCTAGTTCCTTTAGGTGTAAGATTAAGTAATATATTTGAGGTTTTCCTTGCTTCTTGAGGTGGGCCTATATTGCAATGCACTGCCCTCTTAGGACTGCTTTTGCTGCACTCTGAAAGTTTTGAACTGTTGTGCTTTCATTTTCATTTGCTTCCATGTACTTTGGATTAACAAGTAAATTAAAGAAGAACTAAACATTCACTCTTTAGTAGGTGTTCTTTAACCTCCATGTATTTGTGGTCTGTCCATATTTTTTATTGTGGTTGAATTCAAATTTCATTGCATTGTTGTCTGAAAATATGCATGATATGATCTCAATCTTTTTGTACCAGTTGAGACCTGATTTATGATCCAGTATGTGATCTATTTTGGAAAATATTCCATGTTCACTCATAAAGAATGCATATTCTTCTGCTTTAGGATGGAATGCTCTGAATATATCTGTTAAGTCCATCTGGTCCAGTATGTCATTCAGAACCATGTTTCCTTGTTAATTTTCTGCTAAGATGATCTGTCCATTGCTATAAGTAGGATTTCAAAGTCCCCTATTATTATTGTATTATTATCAATGAGTTACTTTATGTTTGTTATTAATTGATTTATATATTTGGGTGTTCTCAAGTTGGGGGCATAAATATTAGTTGTTAGATCTTCTTTATGGATAGACTCCTTAATTATAATATAATCTCCTTCATCCCTTGTTACAGTCTTTGGTTTAAAATCTAGTTTGTCTGATATAGTATTTCTACTTAGGCTTTCTTTTGACATCCATTGGCATGACTGAATATCTCCATCCTTTCACTTTTAACCTCAGGTATCTTTAGGGCTAACGTGAGTCTCTTGTAGGCAGTATATAGATGGGTCTTGTTTTCTTTTATCCATTCTGATACCCTATGTCTTTTGATTGGAGCATTGACATTCAGAGTGACTATTGATATGTATTTAGTCCCTTTGTGTTACCTGTAAGGTTGGTGTTTCTGGTAATGTTCTCTGTTCCTTTCTAGTCATTGTTGTTTTTGGTCTTTCCACTTAAAGAGTCCATTAGGCTGGTTTAGTGGTTATGAACTCCTTTAGTTTTTGTTTTTCTGGGAAACTCTGTATCTCCTTTTATTCTGAATGACAGCCTTTCTGATAAATTATTCTTGGCTGTATATTTTTCCCAGTCAGCATGTTGAATATACCATGCACTCTCTTCTGGCATTCCAAGTTTCTGTGGACAGATCTGTGGACCCAATCATGTGTTTCCCTTGGTAGTTAGGATTCTTCCTTTCTTTCTTTTTCTTTCTTTCTTTCTTTCTTTCTTTCTTTCTTCTTTCTTTCTTTCTTAACATTGCTGCTTTCAGGATTCTTTCCTTATCTGTGTATTTTGTGAATTTGACCATGATATATCTTGGTAATAACTGGTTCTTATTGAATTTACTGGATGTTTTCTGTGTTTCTTTGATTTTGATGTCTGTTTCCTTCCCTAGATTAGGGATGTTTTCAGTTATAACTTGCTCAAATAAAACTTCTGCCCCCTTTTCTCTCTCCCCATTTTCTGGGACATGGTACAAATGTCATTATGTTTTTAGGAGGTGCTGAGTTCTCTAAATCTACATTCGTGATCCAATATCTTTCTTCCTTTTTTCTTTTCACCCTCATTATTTTCCATAATTTATCTTCTATAGTACTGATTCAATCTTCTGTTTTGTTCATCCTCATTGTCATGGCATGCATTCAGGTTTGCAACTTAGTTATAGCATTTTTAATTTCAGCCTGACTTGGTTTTAGTTCTTTTATCTCAGCAATGAGGTATCCTCTAGTGTTTTCTATGCTTTTTGTCAGTCCAGCTCATATCCTTATAATCGTTTTAAATTCTAGTTCAGATATCTTAACTTATATCTGTATTGATTAAATCCCTGTTACTTCTTACTTCTTCCTATCCTTTCTTTTGAGGTGAATTACTCTATCTTGTCATTTTGTCAAGGTCACTGTGTGTGTGTGTGTGTGTGAGAGAGAGAGAGAGAGAGAGAGAGAGCGCGCTTTAGAAAAGCCTGTTGTATTTCTGCTCCTGAGAGTAATTGTTATATTAAGAAGAGGTTAAAAAGGAAGCTAGATCCTAGGTGTGTTTTGGTCTGTTAAAGGAAGTTAGAACCAAAAAATGAAAAATAAATAAAAATCTTATTTTTTTTAATTGCTTTTCTGTATCCAAAAAGAAACAAACAAAGGAAGCTATATCCTACTGCCCCTAGAGCTAAAGCTTTGCAGCACTCTTTGATCAGTATTCTTGGTGTGCAGGAAGCGTTTGTGCTGGTCTTCTGGGAGTGGGGCCTGCTGTGCTGATTCTCATCTTAATTTCTATTGGTTTAGAGTAGGAGCATTTAAGAAAAGTTATTTTATAGCAGATCTTAATATATTAAATAAAAAAGATTAGGTCATCCTTATTTCATTGGCATTAATATAAACATTTTTAATAAGATGAAGTTAAAAATAAAACGTAAAATAAAACAACTACTGCTTCAATACTTTCAAATCCTGGACTTAAGGAAGCATATACTACACAAAATCAATAAAAGTATATTAGGGGTTTCTGAATAATTTTGGCTGATAGATAAATTTTTCTTGGATTTTGCCTTTAAGATCTTTATCTCACTCTTTCTTACCAGTGTGGCTGAAAGTAAAGGACCTGGTATAAAGAAGTCACATGACAGAATGAAGTCAGAGCCTTAGAGTCCTCATTTGGAGGGGATTCAGGTGAATCCTGTGACCTGCTCTGGCAATTGATGTAAGATAAATAAGCAGTGTATTACCCAACAGAAATAATGGTGGCTTTTTAGTATAGCACTTAGTGTTGTTGTTGTTGTTTTAATTTTATGTTTTCAGTGTTCCAAAATTCATTGTTTATGCACCATACCCAGTGCTCCATGCATTATGTGCCCTCCTTAATACCAACCACCAGGCTCACCCAATACCTCACCCCCCTCCCTCTAAAACCCTAAGTTTGTTTCTCAGAGTCCATAGTCTCTCATGGTTTGTCTCCCCCTCTGATTTCCCCTACTTCACTTTTCCTTTCCTTCTCCTAATGTCCTCCATGTTACTCCTAATGTTCCACAAATAAGTGAAACCATATGATAATTGACTTTCTCTGCTTGACTTTTTTCACTCAGCATAATCTCTTCCAGCCCCATCCATGTTGATACAGAAGTTGGGTATTATTCTGTTTAACAAAAAATATTTCACATGACAAAAATTCTAAGCAACACTGTTCTTGTAAATCACTAGTAATTTTATGTCCAAAGATAATTTTTTTAAAAAATTCCAGGCTTTCTCCTATTAAAATTAATAATATGCTGCATGTAAATGAACATGTTAGTTTTATTTGCCCCTTTTTGCTTAATTGTATTTTTCTGTATTATTTTATAATTTATAGGAAATATACTCTGAACTGTTACAGATGAGAGCTTCACTTCTTGCTTCACTGGATTCCTATTTTCATCATGCACTGCTGCTTTTAATACATGAGGTAAGTATGTAGCCATTATTATTGAAAACTAGTCTTCATATAACCATGAAAATCGTACTGCTTTGTAATTGGCATGCTTTTTTTTTTTTTCTGCTTTGAAAATGATTCTGTCAAGTTAGAGTAGGGATTTTGTTAAGGTTTTCACTGAAACCAACAAACCTGTCAACCATGCTGAAGAAAATACAAAGCAAGTTAGAAAACAAACAGGTTTAAGAACTTTATAAAGTACTTTATGTCTGAGTAAAAATTTTCCAAGATCTGTTAAGTACAGAAATGTTAGATTGTTTATGCTAAATTAAAGACCTACTCTAGCAATAGAAATCAAAGAAAGAATAGGAAGAAGGAACTAGTGAAATCAAATATGATCCCCATAAACTGCTCCTTGTCTACAGTGACCTCTCCTGTGACACCCAAGGTTTGTATGCCTGAAGAAGAGTCAGAAAAAGAATTTCACGCTGCGTTGAAAAGTAATTCCTGCTAGGTTTAACCAGATGCTTTAATATCAACAAATAAAGATAGAAAAATGTTATTTTCACATGGTTTTGAAAAATATTTGTGTTAAATGATTATAACTGCAGTAGTTCTGTTGGATGCATCTATCTACCTATAGATTTGTTTATATATTAAATATTAAAAACATCTCTACCAGTTTTCACAGTTCAGACACAAAATATTCATGAGCTAACAAATTTAATGGAAAAAATAAGTCCTTTTTAAATTTAAAATTTTGCCCATATAGATGGGTATTAATTATTTTCATGTCTCCATATGTTCTCTGGGTAAATATTCTTTTTCTGAGAGGCATAGAAACACAAATGCTTCTGCTAAATGTCCTTTGACTGGCCTTACTTTGTTTCAGGACTCTTGGGCTCTCAGTAATCTTTAAAATTTCCCTGGAAAAAAAGAAGTTTAAAACTTCCATCTTTTTCATCACATTCGTACTGACAACAGATCAAGCTCTTGGCTCCTTGATAGAGGGATTTGCATTATATTTATTTTTTTCACATTTTTTTTATTAGAATGGCCAAAATGAGCAAGACAGGAAGCAACGTGTGTTGGAAAGGATGTGGAGAAAGGGGAACCCTCTTACACTGTTGGTGGGAATGCAAGTTGGTGCAGCCACTTTGGAGAACAGTGTGGAGATTCTTCAAGAAATTAAAAATAGAGCTTCCCTATGACCCTGCAATTGCACTATGGGGTATTTACCCCAAAGATGCAGATGTAGTGAAAAGAAGGGTCATCTGTACCCCAATATTTATTGCAGCAATGGCCACGGTCGCCAAACTGTGGAAAGAACCAAGATGCCCTTCAACGGATGAATGGATAAGGAAGATGTGGTCCATATACACTATGGAGTATTATGCCTCCATCAGAAAGGATGAATACCCAACTTTTGTAGCAACATGGACAGGACTGGAAGATATTATGCATTATATTTATTAAGAAAGTTTATTTATGATATGAACATAATACAATTTGTTATTATTCTCAGAGGAACAAGACAGGATTTGTTTAAAATATATTGGAGAAAAGTAGTAAAGAAATAAAACTTACTATTTGCAGATGACATGATAATATATATAGAAAACCCTAAAGACTCCACCAAAAAAAAAAAAAACTGCTAGAACTGTTAAATGAATTCAGTAAAGTTGCAAGATACAAAATGTACAGAACAATGTACAGAAAACTGTTGCATTTCTATACATTAATAATGAACGAACAGAAAGGAAAATTAAGAAGTAATCCTATTTGCAGTTGCAAAAAAATAATAAAATATCTAGGAATAAACCTAACTAAAGAAGTGAAAGATCTGTACTCTGAAGAAGATACAAATAAATGGGAAGATATTCCATGTTTATGGATTGGAAGAAAAAATATTGTTAAAATGTCCATACTATCCAAGGCAATCTACAGATTTAATATAATTCCTATCAAAATAGCAGCAACATTTTTAATATAACAAGAATAAATCATCCTGAAATTTGTGGGGAATCACAAAAGGTCCCAAATAGTCAAAGCAATCTTAAGAAAGAACAAAGCTAGAGGTATCACAATTCCAGATTTCAAGTTATACTACAAAGCTGTAGTAATCAATACAGGCTGGTACAGCAAAAAAATAGACACATATCAATAGAACAGAACAGAAAGCCCAGAAAAGAACCTACAAATATATGGTCAATTAATCTTCAACAAAGGAGGGGAGTATATCCAATGAGAAAAATTCTCAACAAATGGTGTTGGAAAACTAGACAGCTACATGTAAGAGAATAAAACTGGACCACTTTCTTACATCATATACAAAAATAAGTGCAAGATGGATTAAAGATCTAAATGTGAGATCTGAAACCATAAAAATCCTAGAAGAGAGCACAGACAGTAATTTCTCTGATGTTGGCTATAGCAAGATTTTTCTAGATATGTCTCTAGAGGCAAGGAAATAAAAGGAAAAATAAACTATTGGGACTAAATCAAAGTAAAAAGTTCCTGAACAATGAAGGGAACAATTGACAAAATTAGACAACCTTTGGGAGTTGTTTGGGAATGGGAGAAGGTATTTGGAAATGACATATCTGATAAAAGGTTAGTATCCAAAATATATAAAACATTTACACAACTCAACATCAAATAAACAAATAATCAATTTAAAAATGGGCAGAAGGCATGAAGAGACATTTCTCCAAAGATGGTCAACAGACACATGAAAAGTTGCTTAACATCACTCATCATCAGGGAAATATAGATCAAAACTAGAATGAGGTATCACCTCACACCTGTTAGAATGGCTAGACTCCAGAACACAAGAAACAACAGGCATTGGCAAGGATGTGAGGAAAAAGAATCCTCTTGCACTGTTGGTAGGAATGCAAATTGATGCAACCACTGTGAAAAATAGTATGGCTTTACCTCAAAAAATTAAAAATGGAACTACCCTAAGATCTAGTAACTTCACTACAGAGTATTACCCAAAGAATGGAAAAATACTAATTTAAAGGATGTATGCACCCCTATGTTTACTGTAACATTATTTACATTGGCTTATATAGGAAAGCACAAATAGACACATATCAATAGAACAGAATAATATCCAAGTGAAAGCAGTCCAAATATCCATTGATAGATGAATGTATAATGATGTGGTATATATACATAATAGAATATTATTCAGCCATAACAAAAGAATGAAATATTACCATTTGTAACAACATGGATGTAATTTAGGGAGTATAATGTTAACTGAAATAAATCAGAGAAATACCATTTGATTTCATTCATATGGAATTTAAGAAGCAAATGAACAAGGAGGGGGTGTGGAAAGACAAACCAAGCAACAGACTCCTAAGTATAGAAAACAAACTGATTGTTACCAGAGGGGAGGAGGGTGGGTAGATAGGTGATGGGGATTAAGAGTACATTTATCATAATGAGCACTGAGTAAGTATAGAAATAGTGAATCACTATATTGTACACCTGAAACTAATGTAACACTGTATGCTAACTATATTGCAATTAAAATAAAAAACTTAAAAAAATATGAAAAATACATATGAGGACTTCTAGTCATGTTGTCTTCAAACACTGTGGCAAAGCAGTAAGACTGAGATTTTAGATTAAATATCTCCACAAATGCATTATATAGAAAATTTAATACACGGGTGTGCGCGCACACACACACACACACACACAGGCATTCATCACTTAACCAACTAATATAGAAACAGAGACCTTTAGAAATAAATGCAAAAATTATAATTTCTCCAATGTAGGAAACATTTTCTGTATTTACATTAACTATAAATAGATGATTTAATGACATTAGGGGAAATATTCAGGAAAAGGGCCAGAGTTTACGGAAATACATCTCTTTCCTTGTCACATACTGCATATTTATTAATGATATTATACTGTCAAACAACACTTGTTTCTTTGATGATTTTACTTATTTCCTTCTGTCAAATGGAAACCCTCTGAGGTAGGCTGGAGAAAATTACTATAAAGGAAATGTTTGTAAACCTCGTTTTATGTTATATGCTCTGAGTGGAAGCTCCTTAATCACATTATAATTATGTTTTATTCATTTAAAGCTGTGGAAGCATAAAGCTGTTATAACAAATTAATATTTTTCTATAAATTAATATTTAAATTAATTGATATTAGTCTAAAATTATCCTAGTCAAAGAACATATAAAGTTATCTTTAATTAATTGTGTGTTCTTCCCATGAAACCTATCTCTAGTTAGGAATTCAGACAGAGTAAAACATTTTTTGATGCTTTTAACTGTCAGAAAAGTATTTTAAAATATCTTCTGACTGAATATAGCTTTTTCAGTTTGAAGAACAAAGTTTAATTAATAGAAATTATCTCATTAACCTTGAAGAGATATTTTTATGAATAACGTGTCTTAAATAATTTGCATACACTGTAATGTACACCTAAGAAGAATTTATAGCATTTCATCCCAATTGTTGGTTTGGTAAGTTTGTCACAATTGTCCTACCACCTGCTCACTTGATCTTCATCAAAGGTCTCAGACACTCTAATTCCTTAGGTGAAAAGTATTTGTCCTTTAGTAGCTAAATTAAACTAGACTTAAAGTGAAACTTATTTATGTATGAATATATTTGTATATTAGTTTCTATTTGGATTTAATTATACTAGTTTCTCAGATCTTAGATAATATGTGAAATGTGTAATACACACCTTCCAGGGACTCAAAAGTCATAAAGCATTTATTGTATCCAGTGTGTCAATATTATATAAATATTGGAAGGTAAAGGTTTTCTTATAGTATATTTATTCAGAAAGAAAATTAGACATCATTAGCTTTGTAATCCAACTTTTTTAAATTACAAAGCAAGTTTCCCCTCTTAAATTCAAGCTCTCATTGAAAAAAGTTTTTTTCTATTCTTGAATGTTGTATTTTTATGCTTACAATTTTTACTTTTCTTTATTTAGTTTGACATTTATAACTGTAACTTATTTTTCAAGATTTTATTTATTTGCCAGAGAGAGAGAGAGAGATCACAAGTGAATAGAGAGGCAGGCAGAGAGAGAGGGAAGCAGGCCTCCCACTGAGTAGAGAGCCCATGTGGGGCTTAATCCCAGGACCCTGAGATCATGACCTGAGCTGAAGGCAGAGGCTTAACCCACTAAACCACCCAGATGCCCCTATAACTGTAACTTCTAAAAACAAAAGTCATGAGTTGGGTTAGACACTTGAATCTACTGCGACTTTCCCACATGATTTCAACTATTTTTAGACCAAGATAGACTAGTCACAGTCTCTCTCTTCCAACAACATGAAATTAGGACTAAATAATTATTTCCTTAGATTGAGCGGTGGAAAATGGTTCAATTTTGGGTGGTCATATGAAAATAAAGTGATAGAGACATTCTGTAGAAGTAGGTGAATCCAGAAAGAAATGTAAAATTTTCTGTTTCCAGAAAGAAGTTTGGAAGGTGTTACTCCTTCTTAACAAGTAATAAGGTAAAAAAACTGAAAGATAAATAATTCTTAGATCTGTCAGAAAAGTGAGGTCACAGGCAAAATGCTACACTCAAAACTGGAGATACCAACAGGTGAATATGGAGAATTACAGCTAACCAGAGCCATCTTTGTGGGAAGCACAGTCCAGAAAGGAAAATCTAATTGTAATAGCCAAATTTCTGGGGGCTTTGTGTGGACAATTCTGATGGTTAGAAACTCCGGAAGGACCCAGTCATCAGTGGATCTCCCATTCTTCTGTGAGTTTTACAAGTTTCTCACAATGAATGTCTAAGAAAAATCTCTTATGCTTTGAGCAGGGAAAGAGGCAAATAATCCATCTCGAAATTTAAAGAGCATTCTGTTTTTCTAAAAATGGAGAAATTATTTAAGTAGAACATAACCTGTTTGAGTTTTATCAGAGCCTCACTGACAACACTTCCTTCCAAGACAAGGAAGGGAAGTAACCAACTCCATCCCATTGTAGCCTTCCTGTCCTACCTCTGGGTGCAGAGTAGAGGACTGAGATGCATGTGTGCAGTTTCCAATCTAGAGGAATAAGCTCACTGAAAGAAAACTGAAGCACTGTATTGCCAGTAGGTCCACTTTGCAATAAGTGTTAAAAGTTCTTTAGAGATAAGTAAAATGATACAAAGCAGAAACTTAGATTTACGTGAATTGAAAATAAAAACATTTTCTTCTTAATTGATATAACATATACAAGTTTAAAGTAGAATCACTATTCAACTATGTATGCTTATAAGCATATATATAAGCAAAATAAATGGCAGCAATGCTAGAAGGGATACGAAGAAAAAACTAGGGCTATTTTTATTATTATAAGGCATTTATACTACCTGTGAGGTGATATAATATTATTTGAAAGCGGACCAGAATTTGTTTTAAATGTACAATGCAAACTCAAGGACAACCACTTAAAAAAGTTAAAGAAATTTAAACTTATATGATATGAAAATAGAATCATGTAAGATGCTCAATATAAAAACTCAAAGGACGGGGCTCTGGGTGGCTCAGCCAGTTAAATGTATGCCTTCAGCTCAGGTGGTGATCTCAGCATTCTGGAATCAAGCCCCACATCGAGCTTCCTGCTCAGCAATGAGCCTGCTTCTCCCTCTGCCTCTGTGCTCTCTCTCTCTCTCTCTCAAATAAAATATTTTTTAAAATAAAATAAATAAATAAAAACTCAAAGGAGAGAAAAAGAATAGAAACAAACCGTTAAGAAATGTGATAGATAATAATCAAAATATGTCAGTAATCAGTTTCAGTGGAAATGATCTATGTACCAATTAAAAGAAACTGTCAGACTGGATAAAAAAATGACACAACTATCTGTTATCTACAATAAACCTACTTTAAATATGAACCTATATTTAGATTACAAATAAATGTATGAACAATGTAGTAAATGGGAGAAAATATTTGCAAATTATATCTGATTAGAGGTGAATATCTAAAATACATAAAGAATTTAACACCAAAAACACAATCTGATTTAAAAAAATGGTCAGAGGACCTCCCACAGGAGACACACAGGTGGCCAATAGATATATGAAAATGTGTTCAACATCACTAATCATGAGGAATAGGCAAAATCAAAACCACAATGAGATACCACCATACACCAGTCAGAATAGCTGGCATCAAAAAGACAATATATGGCAAGTCTTGATGAGGAAAGGAGAGCACTTGTGCACTCTTGGTGTGAATGTAAATTACTAAAGAACATACCTTAATAAGTACAACTGATCCTATTGAGCAGAAATGAAAATACACTATTAATAGATTTTACAGGATATTCCAACTTTACTGAATAAATACACTGTATACATGTACATAAATTTATAGTTTATGAATGTAGTAGCGCATGAGAGATCTCTGTTCCCTAAATAATATTAAAACTTTGAGTTGAGATTTTTTAAATTATTTTTAGAAGATTATAATGTAATAAATGAACTACTTGAATATACCCCATCTGAATTGTTAAGGAGTATACTGGAAGAGACTCTGTAATACTTACTAAGCAAAAGATATTCCACTGCAATTTTAGAAGTGACTGTGGTGTGGAAACTTTGTTTTCCTGTTCATTGCAATATCTAGGATCATTTCAACCTAGAACATAACTGTACACATAGTGACAGTCCTTTAGGCTAACATGCAATCAATTAAGGAAGAATTCTTTAATAAGACCTTTCTTGTTTAAAGATCAGTTAAGCAATCTCTGTTCACCAAAATATATACTACACTTCAAGCTGATATTACAGTAAGTGATATATATTAAATGATACTTTAAATTTACTTAATTATCAAAATTCAACTCCATAAAAAAAAATCACTAATTTGTACTTCATGCAATATGCTATTCTAGTTCACTTCTCAAACAACTCACAATGTATTAGGAGAAGATAGAATGCATGCTACTAAGTATAATTTAAGTAAAATGCCATAAATTCTACAACTATAAAAACCTCTGGCATTTAAAAAAATAAAAAGATACACCCTATTAAGAAAAACAATGAAAGCTTTAAAAGGAGGAAGAGTTAAACACGTAAAACTGTTGGTTCCTGATAGATGAGTGAAGAAAACAGAAAGTAGTTTCACAAAAGACAACAGAGAAGTATAGCGTACTTTCAGAGACTAGGATTTAACCAGTATAGTTTTGTAAGGTGAGAAGGACTATGATTTAGCAAACTTACTTTGGGCCAAGGTGAGTGGTTAATTTAAAGAAGCTGAAGCCCACCGTGGAATACTAGTGAGCAACACAAATGTTTGTTAGAGACATTGAAGCAAGAGATAAAGATGATTTAAATACATCAATAGCCTTGCTAATGAAAACTAACTGATTTGCAGTAATAAAGGCATTAAATCACTCAAACTTTTCAATTTGTAAATAATTGATAACAGAGAAAAAGCTATTACACACACAGAAATTTTGAAACTGTATGTTAGGTGTCATTTTTAACAGAATGAACAAGGAAAAAAGGAAAAATATATTTTGGTAAGTAGTTGATAGATTCAATTCTGGTTATATTAAGTTTGAAGTACTGAGTTTGACCCTAGGGTATTTCACACACCCTAGATTTCAAACAGACAATTGGAAATGTCAAGTGATATTCAGATACATAGGACTGAATATTAGAGCATCTTGTTATTATAATTTTATTTACTTATCCTTATTTTAAGGATTGAATCTTTGCTCAGAATAAAATATGGGCTTGGTATTTTAAACTTGAAAATGAACAAATTCACTTTTTTTTTTTTTTAAAGATTTTATTTATTTATTTGTCAGAGAGAGAGAGAGAGCGAGCACAGGCAGACAGAGTGGCAGAGGGAGAAGCAGGCTCCCTGCGGAGCAAGGAGTCCGATGTGGGACTTGATCCCAGGACGCTGGGATCATGACCTGAGCCGAAGGCAGCCGCTTAACCAACTGAGCCACCCAGGCGTCCCTAAATTCATCTTTTTTAAAGATTTTTTTTAAAATTTTCTTTATTTTAGAGAGAGAGAGAACATGAGTGGGAGGGGCAGAAGGAGAGAGAGAATCCTTAACAGACTCCCTGCAGAGTACAGAACATGATGCAGGGGCTCCATACATGGGGCTCCACTGGGGGCTTGATCCCAGGACCCTGAGATTACCACCTGAGCCAAAACCAAGAGTCCATACTTAACTGACTGTGCTACCCAGGGATGCCCTATAATAAACCAATTTAATTGCATGTTTAAATGCTTTGCTAACTTAGATTCAAACAAAGTAACTAGAATTACATATTAAATATTTAGTAATGTATACAGATGTATTATTGAAGGAAGATTGTGTGAACTAAAAAAGAGAATTTGTCTTTAAAAATGTTGCCCTATCATGAGATCGAGCCCCATGTTGGGCTCTGTGCTTATTGTGGAGTCTACTTGGGACTTTCTCTGCCTCTCCCTCTACTCCTCCCCACTGTGCACTTGGGTGCTCTCTCTCCCCCCAAAACAGACTAATAAATCTTTTTAAAATATTGCCCTAGAAGAGTAGCTCTTTCTATATTTTATGTCTCTATTTTTCTCATGTAAACTGTTCTTTCAACGCTCAGCTAAAATTGAACTCCTCAGATACTTTCACTAGCCCTGTATACAGTAATTTGCCCTGTTATTTCTTTACTTAATTCATCACTGTGGCCACTTTTTATAATTACATATTTTATATAAGTAAATTTCTGAATCCCAACTAGATTGTAAATTCAGTGAAGACAGAGTATATTTGTATTGTTTACAAATGTCAAATCAACACCTAACTTGGCATTTATTCATAATGAGTATTTAATATATTTCTGAATGAATGAATAAACACTGGTGGCCAAACAATATAGTACAAACCTTACTCCCTATTAAGTGATTTATTCATATATACCTGTTCTCATACTTGAGCATCCTATTTTAAAGAATCTTAAGCATGTGTGACAGATATGCACAATTGTATATTTATCTCATATATTACAGCTTCATTTTATTTTTTATATTTTTGCTTAATTTTATTTTTGAATGAATACTAGACTCTCTCAAAATCTAAATACTCCATTTGTAAGCTGCTCTTATCTAATTACCACATCTTCATTTCCTTTTGAAATTTTTTTATGTTAACTACTATGTACCTTTATATTGGCACAGCCATATTTTGAGTGGTTCCAGGACGTACAAATTACATGGAATATCAGAAACTTTGTTTGTGACTATTTGAGTTTTATAACTAATTTGAATGAAGTGTGATTTGTTCATGTAGTCATTAGAGAATCATAATATTATTAAAAACCAGATGGCATCCCAATTTACATGACTAACAGGCATAAAATAATTTTCTAGTGGAAACATTTAAAAACTGGTTGTGTTCCCTTCAATAATTATTAATTCTAATAATCGTGCTTACTTTTTTTCTTCACTTCACATGAGAAAAGTATATTACTATGTGAAATTCTGTTTGAAAAATTTAGCATATCATTGTTCTTTTTGGCAAGTGAACTTCATTTATTAATCATATTATTTATGAAAATACTTCTCATTTTACTTTGGCCACTTTTCATTGTTATTGTTCAGTATCTCAAAAGAGCTATATTTTTGAGCTTCATTTTTTATTGTTCATTTCCCTAAATATACAGTTTTTGCTACACGTGAGCAAAAAACCAATTGTTCCAATTATGATATCAAATGAATTCTATGAATTCTAAGATTCATTTCATTTAGAGTACACTAATTTGGCCAAGTTGTAGGAATGTCTTTTTTTTTTTCACAATATAACATATTGAAGAAAATACATTTTTTAGAAAATTATCTAAGATGTTATAGATATAACCTGAGAAACTTTAAATAATTGATCAAGAAAAAACAATTAAAATACCCAGTAATGAAAAGGAATAAACTGTTGTTTCATACTAAAACTTGGATGAATATCAAAGTAGTATACTGAGTGAAGGAAGTCAAATAGTAAGGAGTACATACTGTATGAATTCATTTACATAAATCTCTAAAAAATATAAACTTACCTACAGTGGTAAAAAACACATCAGTAGTTGCCTGAAGATCACAATGAGCTACCACCTCAAACCTTACTACTCTGGCAATAGATTTCCTTATAAAAGTATCTAGATGAAAGAGAGTATAAAGAGAGTATACCTATCTATGGTTCAGAAGAGATACCAAGATTTATCAATATTATAAGAGATGTTTTGATACATCTGACTGTACATATCCCACTATTACTTTATAACACACATTTCTAACATTTCCTTTTGTTGTTCTCATAAAAAGCTTTAAGAAAATATACAGTGGTATGGTAGAGATATTATTCTTTTTTTAAAGATTTTATTTATCTATTTGACAGAGAGCACAAGCAGGCAGAGAATGAGGGGGAAGCAGTCTCCCCACTGAGCAGAGAGCCTGACATGGGACCTGAGCCAGAGGCAGATGCTTAACCAACTGAGCCACCCAGCGTCCCTGTGGAGATATTATTCTTGGAAAAAAAATAAAAATAAAAATCAAGGAGTCAAGAAAGAGCTTCATTTTAGTCACCTTTCCTAAAGGAATGTGGGTAAAGAATATACAAATTAGTAAGAGCAATTTAAAAAGTGAATAACTATATGCCTTTTCTCATATAAGACACTGATATATTTACTGCCTACCCTGATACAAAAATTGAAATTTTTGCTATACATAATGTTAAAACTTTAGTGCATTCTGCACAAGAACATATGTATCTAGACAGTAACTAAAGCTACAGTGAAATTCTATTTCTTTCATTTATGTAAGAATTCTAAGGAATATGGAAAAGACACCTCGGTGAGGGCCACTTCAGATATTGTCTTTACATAATAAGTGGAGAGAGCACATTGGTTAGTGAATAATTCAGTCAAACCCTGAAAAAAAAACTCTAAAATATCTGAATGAAGGAAATGGAAATCAAGAGGATAGGAAGACACTGTCCTTACCTAGATAATTGCTCAAAGTCTCTCTTGGGCAACTAATCCATAGGCCAAGATCTAACACAACAAAGGAAATACAATAAAACTGGTTAGATTAATAAATTGTTAGCAAAATGTTTCAGTTTTTAAAATATAAATATAAATGATCTATTTCATTTGAGGTAGTAAAATAGTTAAATTCTTTGATTAAAATGCTATGGCAATATGAAAAACAAGAAAAAAAATGCAAATCCTTCTGGAACTCTACCTTTTACAGATTTTTAAGATTTGCAATATGATTAGTTAATCTAAATGTTTAAAAAATCTGAGTTATTATATGGTTTCATGTCTTTTCCCCCCACATATTGCACTTTGAAGTCTCTTAAGACAGTCTCATTCAGCTATGAGTCCAGTTGAAGACTCCCTGTTCATTTTGCCATTATTAAGAATATCTGGGGGGTGCCTTTGTGGCTCAGTGGGTTAAGCATCGGGCTCATGGTTTTGGCTTAGGTTATGATCTCAGAATTGTGAGAGCCTGCTTAAGATTCTTTCTATCCCTCTGCCTAACCCACCACCTTCCTCTCACTCGCTTGCTGTCTTAAAAAAAAAATTGTATGTCTCAGGTACAAAAATTGAATACTAGGAAGATGACAGCCAGGTGAGATACAACCTGCTAGGAAACCTCTAGTCAATTTCTGTAGGCTCTTCCTCAGACTCATGGCAGTGAGGGATGGGATACTGCAAGTGAAAGATAAACTGCCAGATTTCTCAACAGAAATAATTTAAAAGTTTATTTTCTAGTGAACAATATGACTAAGTCCTTCCCTAGAGCCAAAATAATATTGTGTTACTTTCATATTTCTTGCTGAATATATAACTGATGTTTGTGACAAAGTTGCTTTTGTTACAGCTAGAAACACGCATCATCAATGTTACTGCTCCATATTTATATGATTAATGGTCAAACTGCAAGATGCAGAAGACAATTTAACAGTCCACCTTGTCACAAAAACATTCATTTGAAAGCACTTTTACTATTTTAAACAAAAATGACAAGCCTCTCTTTCAACAGACTGACAGCAACAAAAAATGGAAGTCTTACTCAGATCTCACCTAAAATGTGTGTATTATTTTGCAATACTCAAGTTTATTGAACTGTGCTTTGTAATATGGCTCTCAGTGACGTTCTTCTCCACCTTTTGACCATGGGACCAGGCAGCTGTCCCATTTTTCCAATCAAACGGCACATAAACTGACTTTCAACCAATAATATGTAAATAATGGATGAACTGTATGTTTTTGCATTCTTCAAGAAAAATACATTATGTCTATTATTTCCTTTAGAATGGGGAATAATTTGGGAATATTTATAATTATTTTTCTCTTATGATATGTATAAACGATGGTTAACTTCTCCTGTTCCTATTTTACACTGATATAATGAAAAATCCACTTGGTACTGCCAGAATGTACTTCGGGCTTATTATATGCAGATAGTAAACAGTAACATTTACAAGTGAAACTTCAAAGCTAGTGATTTATATATCCATCATGTTAGACTTATTCATTAATCAACTGAACTGAAATTAGTGTTTACTGTTTCAATTATTCAAAAAGTTTAATCTAAATTTATAGGGAAGAACCAATTACTATCTCCAGAAACAGATGGTCTCAAGAATTCTTTTAATGACTCTGTCACCTCTGTCATGTTAATATGTGTAAGCCCTTCATCAATACAATGGAATAATATCTCAGATAATTTTTGTTGGAATTCAAATAAGTAATCTATATAAAATAATAGCATATTTCCTGCTACATCGAGGGAATTCTTTGAATTTAGCTAAGAATTCCTTCTATGTAGCAGGGAATATGCAATTATATTTGCTATCATCTCAAATTTAGACTCATAACTTTTTTTTTAAGATTTTACTTATTTGAGAGAAAGAGAGAGGGTGAGCAAGAGAGTACAAGCAGGGAGAGCAGCAGAGAGAGAGGGAGAGGGAGTAGCAGACTTCCTACTGAGCAGGGAGCCCAATGTGGGGCTCAATCTCAGGACTCTGAGATCATGACCTAAGCCAAAGGCAGCCACTTAACCAGCTGAGCCACCCAGACACCCCTAGACTCGTACTTTTAATATATTTTCTTGTTTTCTATTTGGTTCTATAATTCTTAGTGAATTCTGAAATTATGTTTATTTTTAAAACTTTTTTTTCTTTAGGATTTTATTTATTATCTGACAGATAGAGACCACAAGTAGGCAGAGAGGCAGGCAGAGAGAGAGGAGGAAGCAGCTCCCTACCCACCCCCCCCAGCAGAGAGCCCGACGTGGGGCTGGATCCCAGGACCCCAGGATGACGACCCAAGCCGAAGGCAGAGGCCTTAACCCACTGAGCCACACAGGCGCCCCTGAAATTATGTTTATTTTTAAATAAAAATTTCTCACTATACCCTTTTAGAATAAAGATCATAAGTCTTTTTTCTCTCATGTCGTATTTGCCTATATACTCATTCACTGAACAAACATAATTTTAGTATCTAATTACTTATATTGGCATTCTATGCCTTCCAGCTCTTTTCTGACTTTAACTCTTTGATATTCTACCTACAGGGAGGTAAATAAAGATTAAAAAATTCTGAAGAGAATTAATGAAAACAGCAAGGCAAGCTCCTTAAGTTAAGCATTATTAAAAATATATCATAAAAGGGTGGACTCCAGGAAGATAGCGGACTAGAAGGACCCTAACTTCACCTTATCCCATGGGTACAACTAGATAACACTCACATCAGCATAAATAACCCACAGAACAATCTGAAGACTGGCAGAACAAAGTCCACAACTAAAGGTAGAGAAGTGGTCACATCTAAGAATGTAGGAAGGGCAAAGATACAGTCGGGAGGCAAAATGCACCATGACCTTCTGCAGTAGCGAGGGAGCTGGTAGTGTGGAGAAGGTGAAAAACAGACTGTCAAACTGGGGAGGCTGCAAATCCCCATAACACTTGGCTTTGAAACCAAGAGGGGGCACCTGGGAGGCTCAGTGGGTTAAGCCTCTGCCTTAGGCTGGGGTCATGATCTCAGGATCCTGGGATAGAGACCAGCATAAGCTCTCTGCCCCGCAGAAAGTCAGCTTCCCCCTCTCTCCGGCTGCCTCTCTGCCTACTGTGATCTCTCTCTATGCCAAATAAATAAATAAAATCTTAAAAACACATTTAAAAAAAAGAAAGCAAGAGGGGCCAAATCTTGTGAGTTCTCACAACCAGCAGGACTTAAGGCCTGGAATTTTAAAAATCTGTGGGCTCCACTCTGGGAGACCTCAGAGGGCAATAGGAAGCAGAGTCCCTGCCCTTAAGGAGACAGCATGACAAACAGCCAGCAGAGACATAGGGAGGAAGCACAGTTTGAAAAACACCAGGGGCAGATGGGAGGGAGCATGGTCTGGAGGGGCAGAGATCACACGGAGACCACTCCAAGAACAAAGGAGCTGGCAGGCACCATTTCCCTGCCTAAACCCCAGCATAAACACAAGGCCAAGTGAAGGAACCAGTAAGGCACTCACACTCACTACCTACCTTGCTCACAGCAACACATATACCCCATGCTCCCAACCCCTCACCCCAACATTTTGGTAGATATGCCCTTCCCAGATCACTTACCTCAGTTTCAGTGCTGAGGAGGCTCTCCCCAACAAGACCACCAAATACTGCACCAACATGTCTCTGTTCCTCGATGTGTTGTGGGACCTCAGACAAAAACAAATAAATAAAATAAATTATAAATATGTGTATATGTATACACACACACACACACACACACACACACATAACATGGAAGACAAAATTGGGAATTGCCAGAACAATATCCTAGAGTACATGAGAAATCTAATTTGACTAATAGCTCCATTGAAAGAGTAAACTCAATAACTCACTAAGATTATTATATACTGTGGATATTCATTTGTTGATGAATATAAATAGATGTCAAAAGGCATGAATAATCTCTTTACAAACATTTTTTTAAATATTGTTTATACAATAGCATTATCTTTAATTCCTTAAGGAAAAACAATAAAATGAGGCTTTGCCTTTTTTTATATATATTCTAGGTTTGATTTGTTTTATTCCCTTATGAATTAAACATATAATATCATTTGAATATTAGTGTAAAATCCATTTACTACCTGGATATTTTAATTTCTTTGATTTTATTTTTACTGCTGTTTTATATTCATTGTTTATTGTATTTTATCATACCCTCTCAAAAATACTATCTAAATTCTTAAATACTATTTACTTATATTCATTTAAATATGTTATTTTTCTTTTTCTTTTGCATTTTAAAGCTAAACAGGAATGGATTATACATTTTTGTGTGTGTGGATTTGTTAATGAAGCAAAAGTATTTATTATTTATTTATTTATTATTTATTTCAAAGGAAAAATATCTCTGAAAGGTCAAGGAAAAAAACAAACAGTGCATGTGTTTTGTCTTTTTACTTTATTTTTTCTTCTTTTTTTAAAATTTTTACCAACTTATAATCCTTTTTTTTTTATGGGTTTGAACCTTCTTAACCTCTCTTTCTTTTTTTTTTTTTTTTTTTTAGATTTTATTTATTTATTTGACAGAGAGAGGGGGGGGGAACACAAGCAGGGGGAGTAGGAGTGGGAGAAGCAGGCTCCCCACTGAGCAGGGAGCCCGATGCGGGACTCGATCCCAGGACCCTGAGATCATGACCTGAGCCGAAGGCAGACGCCTAACACCTGAGCCACCCAGGTGCCCCCAACCTCTCTTTCTTTAGTACCTTTGTGTATATTGTATTTGAATCTGGTAAGGTTGTTTTGTTTTGTTTTGTTTTCCTGAATATCTATTTCCTTTTCCATCTCAACATTTCTAGCACATGGATTTTTTTAACCAGTTCTGTATATTTTAATAATTTCATCAGTTAGGTTTGACAAATCCTTGTACATAAAATAAATACAAATATAACATAGAAATTTACTGAGAAAATAAATACTGGATTATTTTCTTTGACCACATATTTTAGAGTAATCCAATAGGATTATTCTTACAATATTGGATCTCCTATTCAGTTTAGCAGGACTTCAATCTCTAAAAGATAGCCATAACACCAGTACTGTTGCTTGAAATTAATCACAGAAATGGTCTACAAGACTGTAATGTTTGACTTGAAATGCTGTGCAGAGACCAAAGTGTTCTTGCGATCTGTAATAGTTTGTGAAAATTTGAGGACAGAAACCATAGTATATTAACTCTGCTAAAAACAATGTACACTGTAGGGAGCCAAAGAGGCTTTTTCTCCTTATTCATTTGGGGGGTGGGGGTGGGGAGAGATAAAGTAGAAAGACAAAACACCTGCACTATATGCTTTTTTCCTTGACTTTACAGAGATATTTTTCCTTTGATTGTTGTGTTAATGTGATTATTAAAATGTTCTTTTACCCTGTATTTTCAAAAGGGACACTATCTGCCACATTAAAAAATAAAACTAAATCACTCTATTTGATGCCATTTCCAGAGAGGAAAACTTGTTAATTGAAACACCATCTACATTTATTATTTATTCCTGAGTAGGTCAAGTTCAGCATTATTTTTTTGGTGTTTATATGTATATATATTATCACATAATATAGAAATGAGTGTTGAAAGAGCATTGGTTCCATAAAAAGATCTTATTTTTAGCTTTAGTGGCTCAAACTGAAATGTATGAGATGAAATAGGTGCTAGAATTCACTAATCTTTAATTAAAACAAAACAATACATACCTAAAAAGCCCTGTTCTGGAATGAATACACTTTAAAGATAGAAAAAGAATAAAAAAGACAAAGAAACAAAAAGATTCACACTCAGGAATGTTTTATACATATATAAATAAAACATCAAGCTTATTTTTAAAATCCTTAACTAGCATCACCTGGGTAGCTCAGTCAGTTGAGCATCCAACTCTTGGTTTAGGATCAGGTCATGATCGCATGGGTTGTGAGACTGAACCCTGCATCAGGCTCTGTGCTCAGTGGGGAAGCCTGCTTAATATTCTCCCTTTTTCTCCCTCTCCATCTAAAATAAATAAATAAATGCTTTTAAATAAATAAATAAATAAAATCCTTAACTATTGGACATATTTTTTACATAAACATCAAAGAAAAGTTATGTTTTACTATAAAATATGTTACACAATTAAAGAGTTATACTTTATCAGCAGTATATGAAGTTATATTAGATGCAGTAATTGTGCTAAACAATATCAATGACAATTTTACACATTAAATTATATTTTAGTTATATTTCCAAAGTATCTGGAATTTTCAGGTAATCTACAGCTATATTATACTTCATTAAAATTATACTGTGGCTTTTTTTCCAGTATCTAGTACTTTCTAATTACATTTTACAGTGCAAATTTCTTTCACACCTTACTTATTCAATATTCTAGAGAATTTGGAAAAACATTAGATGAACTTAAGTAATGCCAGCTTTAATACTAGCTAAATCCTTCATATTCACAACCTCTAAAAATACATAATACATTTTTCTTTACAGGCTGTTTTGGAGTGTGTGTGTGTGTGTGTGTGTGTGTGTGGTGTCTGTGTTTAAATTCAAATGTATTTGATTCATATAAAAATGATGCTAAAGCTCCAAAAGAAGTGAAAATGATTGTGTTTAAGAAAGACTCTGCCTGAGGAAACAATAAGAGTGTGCTTAATGGAATCCAGCAATCTAGAAGAAATGATCATTTCCCTTGCTTTATCACTTACAAATGCATTTGTCTAGTTTTTTAACCAAATATGTTATTTTTTTAAGATTTTTTTTTAATAAACATATAATGTATTTTTATCCCCGGGGGTACAGGTCTGTGAGTCCAGGTTTACACATTTCACAGCACTCATCATAGCACATACCCTCCCCAATGTCCATTTCCCCACCACCCTCTCCCATCCCCCCTCCCCCCAGCAATCCTCAAGCAAAATAAGTCAAACGGAGAAAGACAAATATGTTATATATTTTTAAGCCTCAGAGACAACAGGGAGTATTTGGTCCAAATATTTTTTTTTTTAAATTAAGGATGACACGTATTGCATGGAGCACTGGGTGTGGTGCATAAACAATGAATTTTGGAACACAAAAAAAAAATTAAATTAAATTTTTAAAAAATTGAATCAGCAACCTTTTGCTGTTGGTTATTTACATATGAGACCAAACACATACATACACATCATACACATGCACACCGAAGTCAGAGATTTTATATATTTTTATTTATCCCCAACCCTCAAAATTGTTATCCAAATTAAAGCAGAAACCTCAAATTGTGTAATAACTAAATACCAGAAATTAAAAACCAAAGCCTTTAGAGTCTACGTGGAAGATAATATGGGGATCACTTTCAGTTTTGTTTTGTAAGGGGCTCAGTCAGTTAAGTGTCTGTCTTCAACTCAGGTCATGATTGAGTCCGACTAGAGTCTCCCTACTCAGCAGGGAGTCTTCTTCTCCCTCTCCCTCTGCCCCTACCCCTGCTTGTTCTCTCTCCCTCTCTTTCAAATAAATAAATAAAATCTAGATAAAAATTGTTCTGTTGCAAAATGGGTTTAATATCATGCAATAAACTTTAATTTTAAATAGAATTTATTTTGTGCGTAATGAATTACCTAGAAAGAATTTAAGTTGCCAGTAACTTACAGCATTTTGCCTTCAAATAAAATTTCATTTTTTTCTTAATTGTGAAAGGATGTGATTAATTGAAATTAGCAGGACTTTCAGTATATAGAATTAAAAACACAAGTCAGAGGTTGGGGGGAACTTGGGAAGACGGCAGAATAGGAGGACCCCATCCCACATTTTTAACTAGATATCATCCATATCCAAGACAATAAACCAGAGAGTCATCTGAAGACTGTCATTAAATATTTATGCACTAAAAAGAGGAATACCCAAATACACAAAACAAGTTCATAACAAACACAAAGGAACTAATTGCTAATAATACAATAATAGTAGGGGATTTAATACCCTGCTTACATTAATGAACAGATCACCTAAATAGAACATCAACAAAGAAACAATGGCTTTGAATGACACAATGGAACAGATGGATTTAACAGATATATTCAGAACATTCCATCCTAAAACAGCAGAATGCCCATTCTTTTCAAGTGCACAAGAGCATTCTCCAGGGTAGACCATATATTAGCACACAAAACAAATATCGACAAATTCAAGATGATCAAAATCATACCATGAATCTTTTCTGACCACAGTGTTATGAAACCAGAAATCAACCACAAGAAAAAAAATCTGGAAAGAACACAAATACATGGAGGTTAAAGAACATGCTACTACAAAATTAATGGATCAAGCAGGAAATCAAAAACACTAAATAGTATGTGGAAACAAATGAAAATGAAAACATAACAGTCTAAATCCTCTGTGATGCAGCAAGCAAAAGTGGTTCTAAGGGGGAAGTTTATAGCAATAAAGGCCTACCTCAAGAAGAGAGAAGAATCTCAAATAAACAACCTGACCTTGTACCAAAAGGAGCTAGTAAAAGAACAAGAAACAAAAGTTAAAACCAACAGAAGGAAGGAAATAAATATTAGAGCAAAAATAAATGATATAGAAATGAAAAAACAATAGAACAGACCAATAAAACCAGAAAGTGATTCTTTGAAAAAAATAAGACAAAATTGGTAAACCTCTAGCCAGACTTATCAAGAAAAACTGAGGGGTGCCTGGGTGGCTTAGTCATTAAATATCTGCCTTTGGCTCAGGGTCTCAGGTCATGATCCCAGAATCTTAGGATCCAGCCCTGCCTGGGATACAGTCCCACCTAAAATCCAGGCCTGCATGGGATCAAGCCCTGCATCGGGCTCCTTGGGAGAAAATTTCTCCCTCTCTAACTCCCCCATGCTTGTGTTCCCTCTCTCTCTCTCTGTCAAATAAATAAAATCTTTAAAAAAAAAGTTTTAAATTTAAAAAAAGGAGAAAGGACTCAAATAAATAAAGTCACAAATGAGAGAGGAGAAATAACAAGCAACACCACAGAAATACAAACAATCATAAGAGAATACTCTGAAAAACTATATATCAACAAATTGGATAACGCTAGACAAAAATGGATAAATTCCTAAAAACATATAACCCAACAAAACTGAAATAGGAGAAATAGAAAATTTGAACAGATTGATAATCTTCAAGGAAATTGAGTCAAAAAAAAAAAAAAAACGACATCTGCGGAGGAGTCAAGATGGCGGAGAAGTAGCAGGCTGAGACGACATCAGCTGGCAGGAGATCAGCTAGATAGCTTATCTAACCATTGTGAACACCTACAAATCCAACAGGAGATCAAAGAGAAGAAGAACAGCAATTCTAGAAACAGAAAACCGACCACTTTCTGAAAGGTAGGACCAGTGGAAAAGTGAACCCAAAGCGATGGGAAGATAGACCTTGGGGGGAGGGGCTGGCTCCCAGCAAGTGGCGGAGCAACAGAGCACTAAATCAGGACTTTTAAAAGTCTGCTTCACTGAGGGACATCACTCCAGAGGCTAAAGCGGGGTGAAGCCCACAGGGGGTCAGCAGGGCCCTAGGTCCCGCAGGGTCACAGAAGGATCAGGGGTGTTTTGAGTGTCACAGAGCTTGCAGCTATTAGACAGGAGAAGCCGGCTACAGAGACAGAACCAAGGAGTGAGCTCTCAGCTCGGGGTTACCTTGAACAGGTCACAGGCTGGGTGAGCTCGGAGGGCAGCCAGAGGCCAGGGAGACGGGAGTGATTGGGCTCTTTTGTCTGAGGGCGCACTGAGGAGCAGGACCCCGAGCTCTCGGCTCCTCCAGGCCGGAGATTGGGAGGCCTCCATTTTTAGTCCTATCCTCTGGAACTCTACAGAAAGCATTCAGGGGACAAAAGCTCCCAAAAGTGAACCCAAGCAGATTACTTAGCCCGGCCCCTGGTAAGGGCGGTGCAATTCCACCTCAGGCAAAGACACTTGAGAATCACTCCAACAGGCCCCTCCCCCAGAAGATCAACAAGAAATCCAGCCAAGACCAAATTCACCTACCAAGGACAGCAGCAGAATTCTAGAGGAGGAGAAAGCAAAGCACGGAACCCATGGTTTTCTCCCCATGATTCTTTAGTCTTGCAGTTAATTTAATTTTTTTAATTTAATTTTTTTTTCTTCTGCTAAATATTTTTTTAACTTTTACCCTTTTCTTTTTTTAACGTTTTTTAACTAGTTTATCAAATATATATATATATATTTCTTTTTTATGTTTTTTCTTTATTTGTTTTCTTTTTTACTTTTTTTATTCTTTTTTCTGAACTTCTCTTTATCCCCTTTCTCCCCTCCACGATTTGGGGTCTCTTCTGATTTGGTTAAAGTGCATTTTCCTGGGGTCTTTGCCACCCTTTCAGTATTTTTTTCTCCTTCATATACTCTTATCTGAACAAAATGACAAGGCAGAAAAACTCACCACAAAAAAAAAGAACAAGAGGCAGTACCAAAGGCTAGGGACCTAATCAATACAGACATTGGTAATATGTCAGATCTAGAGGTCAGAATGATGATTTTCAAGGTTCTAGCCAGGCTCAAAAAAGGCATGGAAGATATTAGAGAAACCCTCTCTGGAGAGATAAAAGCCCTTTCTGGAGAAATAAAAGAACTAAAATCTAACCAAGTTGAAATAAAAAAAAGCTATTGATGAGGTGCAATCAAAAATGGAGGATCTTACTGCTAGGATAAATGAGGCAAAAGAAAGAATTAGTGACATAGAAGACCAAATGACAGAGAATAAAGAAGCTGAGCAAAAGAGGGACAAACAGCTACTGGACCACGAGGGGAGAATTTGAGAGATAAGTGACACCATAAGATGAAACATTAGAATAATTGGGATTCCAGAAGAAGAAGAAAGAGAGAGGGGAGCAGAAGGTATATTGGAGAGAAATTTTGGAGAGAATTTCCCTAATGTGGCAAAGGGAACAAGCATCAAAATCCAGGAGGTGCAGAGAACCCCCCTCAAAATCAACAAGAATAGGTCCACACCCCATCACCTGATAGTAAAATTTACAAGTCTTAGCGAAAAAGAGAAAATCCTGAAAGCAGCCCAGGAAAAGAAGTCTGTGACATACAAGGGTAAAAATATTAGATTGGCAGCAGACTTATCCGCAGAGACCTGGCAGGCCAGAAAGAACTGGCATGATATATTCAGGGCACTAAACGAGAAAAACATGGAGCCAAGAATACTATATCCAGCTAGGTTATCATTGAAAATAGAAGGAGAGAAAAAAGCTTCCAGGACAAAGAAAAACTGAAAGAATATGCAAACACCAAACCAGCTCTACAGGAAATATTGAAAAGGGTCCTCTAAGCAAAGAGAGACCCTAAAAGTAGTAGATCAGAAAGAAACAGAGACAATATACAGTAACAGTCACCTTACAGGCAATACAATGGCACTAAATTCATATCTCTCAACAGTTACCCTGAATGTTAATGGGCTAAATGTCCCAATCAGAAGACACAGAATATCAGAATGGATAAAAAAACAAAACCCATCAATATGTTGCCTACAAGAAACTCATTTTAGACCCGAAGACACCTCCAGATTTAAAGTGAGGGGGTGCAAAACAATGTACCACGCTAATGGACATCAGAAGAAAGCTGGGGTGGCAATCCTTATATCAGATCAATTAGATTTTAAGCCAAAGACTATAATAAGAGATGAGGAAGGACACTATATCATACTCAAAGGGTCTGTCCAACAAGAAGATCTAACAATTTTAAATATCTATGCCCCTAACGTGGGAGCAGCCAGCTATATAAACCAATTAAGAACAAAATCAAAGAAACACATTGACAATAATACAATAATATAAGGGGACTTTAACACTCCCCTCACTGAAATGGACAGATCCAAGAAAAAGATCAACAAGGAAATAAAGGCCTTAAATGACACACTGGACCAGATGGACATCACAGATATATTCAGAACATTTCATCCCAAAGCAACAGAATACCCATTCTTCTCTAGTGCACATGGAACATTCTCCAGAATAGATCACATCCTGGGTCATAAATCAGGTCTCAACTGCTATCAAAAGATTGGGATCATTCCCTGCATATTTTCAGACCACAATGCTCTGAAGCTAGAACTCAATCACAAGAGGAAATTTGGAAAGAACGTAAATACATGGAGACTAAACAGCATCCTTCTAAAGAATGAATGGGTCAACCAGGAAATTAAAGAAGAATTGAAAAAATTGATGGAAACAGAGGCACCTGGGTGGCTCACTGGGTTAAAGCCGCTGCCTTCAGCTCAGATCATGATCCCAGCATCTTGGGATCGAGCCCCGCATCAGGCTCTCTGCTCAGCAGGGAGCCTGCTTCCTGCTTCCTCCCTTCTCTCTCTGCCTGCCTCTCTGCCTACTTGTGATCTGTCTGTCAAATAAATAAATAAAATCTTTAAAAAAAATTTTCATGGAAACAAATGATAATGAAAACACAACGGTTCAAAATCTGTGGGACACAGCAAAGGCAGTCCTGAGTGGAAAATATATAGTGGTACAAGACTTTCTCAAGAAACAAGAAAGGTCTCAAATACACAACCTAACCCTACACCTAAAGGAGCTGGAGAAAGAACAAGAAAGAAAGCCTAAACCCAGCAGGAGAAGAGAAATCATAAAGATCAGAGCAGAAATCAATGAAATAGAAACCAGAAAAACAATAGAACAAATCAGTGAAAGTAGCAACTGGTTCTTTGAAAGAATTAATAAGATTGACAAACCCCTGGCCAGACTTATCAAAAAGAAAAGAGAAAGGACCCAAATAAGTAAAATCATGAATGAAAGAGGAGAGATCACAACCAACACCAAAAAATACAAACAATTATAAGAACATACTACGAGCAACTCTACACCAACAAATTTGACAATCTGGAAGAAATAGATGCATTCCTAGAGACATATAAACTACCACAACTGAACCAAGAAGAAATAGAAAGCCTAAACAGACCCATAACCAGTAAGGAAATTGAAACAGTCATCAAAAATCTCCAAACAGACAAAAGCCCGGAGCCAGACGGCTTCCCAGGGGCATTCTACCAAACATTTAAAGAAGAACTAATTCCTATTCTCCTGAAACTGTTCCAAAAAATAGAAATGGAAGGAAAACTTCCAAACTCATTTTATGAGGCCAGCATCACCTTGATCCCAAAACCAGACAAGGATCCCACCAAAAAAGAGAATTACAGACCAATATCCTTAATGAACACAGATGCAAAAATTCTCACCAAACTACTAGCCAATAGGATTCAACAATACATTAAAAGGATTGTTCACCACAATCAAGTGGGATTTATTCCAGGGCTGCAAGGTTGGTTCAACATCCGCAAATCAATCAATGTGATACAACACATTAATAAAAGAAAGAACAAGAACCATATGATACTCTCAGTAGATGCTGAAAAAGCATTTGACAAAGTGCAGCATCCCTTCCTGATCAAAACTCTTCAAAGTGTAGGGACAGAATGCACATACCTCAATATTATCAAAGCCATCTATGAAGAAACCATCACAAATATCATTCTTAATGGAGAAAAACTGAAAGCTTTCCCGCTAAGGTCAGGACATGGCAGGGATGTCCATTATCACCACTGTTATTCAACAGAGTACTAGAAGTCCTAGCCTCAGCAATCAGACAACAAAGAGAAAATAAAGGCATCCAAATCGGCAAAGAAGAAGTCAAACTATCACTCTCTGCAGATGATATGATACTATATGTGGAAAACCCAAAAGGCTCCACTCCAAAACTGCTAGAACTTGTACAGGAATTTAGTAAAGTGTCAGGATATAAAATCAATGCACAGAAATCAGTTGCATTTCTCTACACCAACAACAAGACCGAAGAAAGAGAAATTAAGGAGTCAATCCCATTTACAATTGCACCCAAAACTATAAGATGCCTAGGAATAAACCTAACCAAAGAGGCTAAGAATCTATACTCAGAAAACTATAAAGTACTCATGAAAGAAATTGAGGAAGACACGAAGAAATGGAAAAATATTCCATGCTCCTGGATTGGAAGAACAAATATTGTGAAAATGTCTATGCTACCTAAAGCAATCTACACATTTAATGCAATCCCTATCAAAATCCCACCTATTTTTTTCAAAGAAATGGAACAAATAATCCTAAAATTTATATGGAACCAGAAAAGACCTCAAATAGCCAAAGGAATATTGAAAAAGAAAGCCAAAGTTGGTGGCTTCACAATTCCGGACTTCAAGCTCTATTACAAAGCTGTCATCATCAAGACAGCATGGTACTGGCACAAAAACAGACACATAGATCAATGGAACAGAATAGAGAGCCCAGAAATAGACCCTCAACTCTATGGTCAACAAATCTTCAACAAAGCAGGAAAGAATGTCCAATGGAAAAAAGACAGTCTCTTCAACTAATGGTGTTGGGAAAATTGGACGGCCACATGCAGAAAAATGAAATTGGACCATTTCCTTACACCACACATGAAAATAGACTCAAAATGGATGAAGGACCTCAATGTGAGAAAGGAATCCATCAAAATCCTTGAGGAGAATGCAGGCAGCAACCTCTTCCACCTCAGCCACAGCAACGTCTTCCTAGGAACATTGCCAAAGGCAAGGGAAGCAAGGGCAAAAATGAACTATTGGGATGTCATCAAGATCAAAAGCTTTTGCACAGCAAAGGAAACAGTTAACAAAACCAAAATAAAACTGACAGAATGGGAGAAGATATTTGCAAACGACATATCAGATAAAGGGCTATTGTCCAAAATCTATAAAGAACTTAGCAAACTCAACACCCAAAGAACAAATAATCCAATCAAGAAATGGGCAGAAGACATGAAGAGACATTTCTGCAACGAAGACACCCAGATGGCCAACAGACACATGAAAAAGTGCTCCACAGGGAAATATAAGTGCATCTGGGAAATACAAATCAAAACCACAATGAGATATCACCTCACACCAGTCAGAATGGCTAAAATTAACAAGTCAGGAAATGACAGATCCTGGCGAGGATGCAGAGAATGGGGAACCCTCCTACACTGCTGGTGGGAATGCAAGCTGGTGCAACCACTCTGGAAAACAGCATGGAGGTTCCTCAAAAAGTTGAAAATAGAACTACCCTATGACCCAGTGATCATACTACTGGGTATTTACTCTAAAGATACAAATGTAGTGATCTGAAGGGGCACGTGCACCCGAATGTTTATAGCAGCAATGTCTACAATAGTCAAACTATGGAAAGAACCTAGATGTTCATCAACAGATGAATGGATAAAGAAGAAGTGGTATATATACACAATGGAATACTATGCAGCCATCAAAAGAAATGAAATCTTGCCATTTGCGACGACGTGGATAGAACTAGAGGGTATCATGCTTAGTGAAATAAATCAGTCGGAGAAAGACAACTATCATATGATCTCCCTGATATGAGGAAGTGGAGATGCAACATGGGGGTTAGGGGGGTAGGAGAAGAATAAATGAAACAAGATGGGATCGGGAGGGAGACAAACCATAAGTGACTCTGAATCTCACAAAACAAACTGAGGGTTGCTGGTGGGAGGGGGGTTGGGAGAGGGTGGTGAGGTTATGGACATTGGGGAGGGTATGTGCTATGGTGAGTGCTGTGAAGTGTGTAAACCTGGCGATTCACAGACCTGTACCCCTGGGGATAAAAATACATTATATGTTTATAAAAAATAAAAAAAAATTAAAACAACAACAACAACAACAACAAAAACTCCCAACAAACAAATCTCCAGGATGGGATGGCTTCACAGGGGAATTGTACCCAACATTTAAAGAAGAGTTAATATCTATCTTTCTCAAACTATTCCAAAATATAGAAAAGGAAGGAAAACTTACAAATTCATTCTATGAGGCCAAGATTATTGGCCATTATTGGATAACAAAACCAGATAAAGACTCCACTAAAAAAGAGAACTTTAGGCCAATATTTGTTATGAACATAGATGCAAAAATTCTCAATAAAATACTAGCAAATAAGATTCAATAAGACATAAAAAAAAATAATTCACCATCACCAAGTGAGATTTTTTTCTGGGGTTGCAAGGGTGGATCAATATTTGAAAATCAATGTGATACCTCATTTCAATAAGAAGTAGGATAAGAACCATATGATCTTTTCAATAGAGGCAGAAATAACATTTGACAAAGTATAAATACCGTTCTGATTAAAAAAAAAAAAAACTTCAACAAAATAGGTTTAAAGGGAACACACCTCAATTTAATAAAGGCAATCTCTGAAAAACCCACAGCAGACATCATCCTTAATGAAGAAAAACTAAGAGATTTTCCTCTAAGGTCAAAAACAAGACAAGGACATACACTCTCACTGCTTTCACTCAATATAGTATTATTGTCCTAGCCACAGCAATTAAACAACAAAAACAAAAAGAATCCAAATTGGTAAGGTGTAAATAAAACATTCACTATTTGTAGAAGACATGATACTAAATACAAAAAATCCTAAAGATCACACAAACACACACACAAAAAAAGAACTGATAAACTAATTCAGTAGAGTCACGATACAAATCCAGTGTACAGAAATCTGTTAAATTTCTATACACCAAAAATGAAGCAGCAGAAAGAGAAATCAAGGAGTGCCTGGGTGGCTCAGACAGCTCAGTATCTGCCTTCAGCTCAAGTCATGGTCCTGGAGTCCTGGGATCAAGCCCCACATCAGTCTCCTTGCTCAGCAGTGAGCAAGCTTCTCCCCCTCTAACTGCTGCCCCACCCCCCCAAACTGCACTCTCTCTCCATCAAACAAATAAATAAAATCTTTAAAAGAGAGAGAGAAAAAGAAATCAAGAAAACAACCACATTTATAGGTGCACCAAAACCAATAAGATACCTAGGGGAAAAAAAATAACAAAAGAGGTGAAAGATCTGTACTCTGAAAACTATAAAACACTGATGAAAGAAATGGAAGACAACCCAAAGAAATGGAAAGATATTCCATGCTCACAGGTTAGAAGAATTAGAAGAACAAATATTGTTAAAATGTCTACACTATCCAAAGCAATGTACACATTTAATGCAATCCCTATCAAAATACCAATAACATTTTTCACAGAACTAAAACAATCAATCTTAAAATTTGTATGGAGGGATGCCTGGGTGGCTCAGTTGGTTAAGCTGCTTCCTTCCACTCAGGTCATGATCCCAGAGTCCTGGGATCAAGCCCCGCATAGGGCTCCTTGCTCAGCGGGGAGCCTGCTCTCTCTGTCTCTGTCTCTGTCTCTCTGCCTGCTTGTGCGCTCTCTCTCTCTCTCTCTGACAAATAAATAAATAAATAAAATCTAAAAAAAAAATTGTATGGAACCACAAAAGACTCTAAATAGCCAAAGCCATCTTTTTTTTTTTTTTAGAGATTTTATTTATTTATTTGACAGACAGAGATCACAAGTAGGCAGAGAGGCAGGCAGAGAGAGAGGAAGGCAAGCAGGCTCCCCGCTGAGCAGAGAGCCCGACGTGGGGCTTGATCCCAGGACTCTGGGATCATGACCTGAGCTGAAGGCAGAGGCTTTAACCCACTGAGCCACCCAGGCACCCCTAGCCAAAGCCATCTTGAAAAAGAAATACAAAGCCAGAGGTATGACAATTCCAGACTTCAAGTTATACTTCAAAGCTGTGGTAAACAAAATAATATGGTATTGGCAAAAAAATAGGCACATAGATCAATAGAACGGAAAAGAAAACCCAGAAATAAACCAACAATTGTATGGTCAATTAATTGTCAACAAAGTAGGTAAGAACATCCAAAGGGGAAAAGACAGTCTCTTCAACAAATGGTGTTGTGAAAACTGGGCAGCTATATGCAAAAGGGAAAAAAATGGACTTCCTTACATCATACACAAAAGTAAGTTGAAAATGCATTAAAGACCTAAATGTGAGACCTGAAACCATAAAAATCCTAAGAGAACACAGGCAGCAACTTCTTTCATGATATGTATCCTGAGACAAGGGATACATAAGCTAAAATAAGCTATTGGAACTACCTCAAAATAAAAAGCTTTTGCAGAGTGAAAGAATCAGTCAACAAAACTAAAGGGCAGCCTACAGAATGGGAGATGATATTTGCAAATGATATATTTGATAAAGGACTAGTAACCAAAATATATAAAGAACTAATGAAAGTCAACACCCAAAAAATAAATAATCCAATTACAAAATGGACAGAAGACATCCAGATGCCCAACAGACACATGAAAACACATAACTTATCCTCAAGGAAATGCAAATCTAAACAATGATATATCACGTCATACCTGTCAGAATGGCTAAAATCAACAATACAAGAAACAAAAGGTGTTGGCAAGGATGTAGAGAAAAAGGAGAACTTGTGCACTGTTGGTTTATATGTTTAAAACAGCATTATTTATAATAGCCAGATTATGGAAGCAGCCCAAGTGTCCACTGATTCATAGATAAAGAAGATGCTATTTATCTATACATACATACACAGTGAGATAGTATTCAGCCATAAAAAAGAATGAAATCTTGCCATTTGTTTTTTTTTTTTAAGATTTTATTTATTTATTGGATAGAGAGAGATCACAGGTAGGCAGAGAGGCAGGCAGAGAGAGAGAGGAAGCAGGCTCCCTGCTGAGCAGAGAGCCCGATGCCGGGCTCGATCCCAGGACTCTGGGATCATGACCTGAGCTGAAGGCAGAGGATTTAACCCACTGCGCCACCCAGGCACCCAAAATCTTGCCATTTATAATGTCATGGATGGAGCTAGAAAGTATAATGCTGAGTGAAATAAGGCAGAGAAAAACAAACACCATAAGATTTTCCACACCATAAGCCATAAACACCATAAGAAATTCCACTCATATGTGGAATTTAAGAAACAAATGAGAAACAAAGGGGAAAGAACATAAAGTGGGGGAGGGGAGAAAGCAGGGGGTGGGGAGGAAGACAGGGAGAGAAAAAGAAAGGAAGAAACACCCCTGCTTCAGAAAAATCTGATGGTTACCAGAGGGGTTGGGTAGGGGGATGGATGAAATAGGTGGTAGGGATTAAGGAGTGCATTTATCATGATGAGCACAGGGTGATGTTTGGAATTACTATATTATACACCTGAAACTAATATAGCACTGTATGTAACTAACTAGAATTAAAATAAAATTTAAATTAAAAAAATTAAAAACAAATAAAAATAAAAACACAGGCAATTCTTTTGCCATGAAGAGGTAAATTTAAGGCAAATTCACAGCTCTTTATGGCTCTTATGCAGCCTACCACAGACTCTAGCTTTCATATTTTATACTTTAGTTTTAATTCTTCTCCATAAGGACTAACATGATTGGCAGAAACCATCCCTGGAATAGCCACAGATAATTGAGTAATTAAAAATTCATGTAGAAGTGATTCCATATTAGCTCTTCAGCCTATTTGCTCTCAGATCTATTTTCTGAGTCTATCAGCTATATTTTTCAGGATCTTTTGTCATCTGTCTTCTGGTTGACTTAAGCCAATGAAAGTTGCTGTCAGGAGATTAGAGGATGGCAAAGCAATAAGCCAGCATATATTTGATAATTATGGTATCTTGGTAGTAACAGTTATTCAAAATCTAAATGTAACTGTTAAATGGGAGTTCTTTATTTAATCTAGCCTGGATTAAATAGCCCAAGATCCTCTCAGGAGCCCTGCTTCTCCTATATGGCTTCATGTAGCAATATCTGCTCCCTCTGCCTTTTGTTTCTTTAGCCTAGTGATAGCAAGAGCTTCCAGTGTTGCTTTCTTTAGGATGTCTCCCCACCCTTCTCATTCTTGTATTCCTGGCAGATAGACTTTGATATAGGATTAATTACACAAGACTGAGAAAAAAACCAGAAGCCAAATGGTAGTATTTGACTATATCAAAATTAAGAGTTTTTATTTAGTAAAAGGACTCAAGTCACATAACTAAGGAACATGAACACACTACAAGAAAATATTTGCAGGATCTATAAACAACAGTTTAGTATCTTGAAGATGAAAAGAACTCCTTTAAAAAATAAAAAAAAATCAGGAAATCCAATTATAAAATGGGTAATTAAATGAATAGGCATTCCAAAAATGAGAAGACAAGTTAAATAAGAAAATGAGTAGATGCTCAGGTAAAAAGTTGTGAGTTACACAGATTAAGACATTAGCAAGTTTAGGGCACCTGGGTGGTGCAGTCAGTTAAGTGTCTGACTCTTGGTTTCAGCTCAGGCTGTGATCTCAGTCTCATGAGATTAACCCCACCTCGGGCTCTGCATTCAGCATGGAGTCCACTTACGTTTCTCTCTCCTTCTGTCCCTCCCCACCATTGTTTCAAAAATAAATATGTAAACCTTTTAAAAAGAATTTAGTAAGTTTCTACTTTCTACTTATTAGATGGACACGAAATAAAAGTTGCCATATTCATTTTTCCATGTTTCAGAAAGTGGTATTTATAACAATGTTACTTGTTCCTGTCATAACCTTAAGGAAAATTTCACAAGGTCTAGAGCCCCTGATATCCCACAGAGGAAGGAGGAGGATATCCACAACTTCCATGCTTCAGGAAACTGAGTGTCACAAAAACTGAAATTCAGATGGAATATTGTATCTTCAGAAACAGAAGTGGTAGATTGCTTCACAAATATACAGTGGAATGGAAATGCTTGTTCCAGTAGCTCATACCACCGTGTTCACTGAACATCCAGGTGATGGCAGAGTATATCCTTTAGGAGCACCAGCCAACATGCTGTACTACTGTTGACTGTTACTTTTTGAGCTTCACCTGTTGCTACTTCCTTCATTCCTAGTCTTTGCTAAGCAAATACAACTTTTTGGGAAACCCATCTTTTGTTCGCTACCAATTCCAAAGTTAAGGCATCTAGTGAGCCTGATCACCATGACTCTGTGCAATATGAATACTTTCTACATTATGTGGACACTGCCTTCCATGCAACAAGGGAATGCACTCATTGGATCAGATATGGCAGATGCTTGCTCAGAAAGTCCTCTGTTATACGGCAGCATTCCTCTCAACACCCAGGGAGATCACGCCTATCCTCAACTTCTATAAAAATACTAAAGAAAAAATTTTTGAAGTAATTACTGAAATGTTGTGCTCAATGAGAGATGTCAGAATAGGTTCTGTAGCTCCTGCATTTACTGCTACTCAGGCAAGAAAGTGGGAAACAGGAATTTTTATGCACCAGTACCAGTGATTTTGGAATGGAAATAGACCCTTATTGATAAAAATAAATTTGCCTTTAGCTAGCAAACATTTGAGGTAAATTCTGCCATGCAATGGCCAGGTGCTCTCTGATAAGATGCAATCACACAGACTGGAGTCATTACTGATAAAGTCAAAGGCACCCAAGAATTTTATTCCTTCATTTTGTTTTTCAACAGGGAGTGAACATGTTCACTGTGGGAAGGAAACACTGAATTTTTAGAGGTGCTAGAACATAACTAATTTATATATAGGTCAAATTCAAAATACCTTACACATAAAGAACCAATGGTATAAAAAGTAAGTACTAGCACTATCAAAGTCTGAGGAAGATTGGATATATAACAGCTAAGGGACAATTGGCAGTATGGTAAGTCTTCACCCTAGAGAATTATTACAGATTTGAAATAAAAGCAATTATTATAACTTCTCTCCTTATATGATACATTCATGAATGTTAAATTTTTTAAAATGTATTTTATGAAATGGAGTATTCATGCTTTATATTAGTAGGGTCTGAAACCACAAAATGTGAATAAATTAAAGATACATAATATTACAATGATATCTAATATATTTGTTTTTGTTATTTTCAACTTTATAACAATGCACAGTTCATATCTCAGTAAGAAGAAATGTGTGTCAGAAGTCAGGAAGCCTCTGCTATGCATCCAATCAATTATTGGAGATGGTGTCCTAATAGATGAAACATTATAAAATACTGAAAAAATTTGCAGGGTCTTTTCTGCAATAGTTTCTCTAACTTCTTCCCCTTGATCTTTCTATGGGTAGAGCAGTGTTTACTGGCTGCAGCTAAAGGTCAAAGCACTGGTTCAGAGAGCTTTGGAAAAAGGTAGAGGCAGCATGGTACAAAGTCATTTGTAGAAAGAAAACACAGGGTATCTGTCATTCATAGTAAAAGCACATGGCTGGTGGGTAGAATACTGGGGAGGTATATTTTCTTTAACCAATACATTGCTTAACTTTGTTAGAATGTCCATGATTTCTTCATTAAATGTTTGAATGTCAATGGAATCCCTAGGTTGGCCACAGGCCACACTACTTCCATTCTATCTGGACTCTGACAGTATCTATGACTAAAATCACAGCAGTAGGGAATACTTTTTCTTCTTTAAATGTGAACATCTATCCAAATTTCAAATAGGTAAGGTACCAAATTTATTTTAGATATATTATTATGTAGTGACACTACAAATTTGTATCAGTCAGGGTTGACTCAGGGAGCAGAATCATTAGATTATATAAATACATACTCATAAACATGCCCATGCACACACAAACATGCACACAAATTTGATTCACTATAAATACACAAGTCGGGGCTGCCTAAGGCACCATGAAGTCTACAGGGTAGTCAAGACAGAAAGAATCATGGGCAAGGGAAAGGGACTGCAGACCCAGCTGCTGCTTCAAGTCTCTAAAGTTTATGAAGGACCTAGCCCCTCTTTAAAGGATATCAACCTGAATATGTTGGGCCCACTTGAGATAAACGACATCCTGATTAACTCAGAATAAACCTATTTGGAACTTTAATTACTTCTGTAAAATCCTGTAAAATCCCTTCATAGCCACACCTAGATTCGTATGTGATTGAATAACTGGAAGGAACATCTTTCCTTTGCATTAGGGTATAATCAGTGATTTAAAAGACCACCTGCCTTTCTCTATTGGTTTATTCAGTTTCTTCAGAGTGAAATTCTCTAATCACTTACCAGGGGTATAATTGTCTCTCTGTGTTCTGTGAGCTGAGTGGAGAAAAGGGATAAGATTAGACTTTTTTTTTTTTTCAGTTTTGTACTTCCCAGGCCAACCACCTATATTTTTCCCTTCAAAGTTTGGATGTTCAAATGGCAGGTGGAAAATAAGCAGTGAAAATGACAATATCATTAGCTATGCTAAACTTTGTATCTACACAACTAGATGTCATGATATTTTTCAGGTAAAGAATTAGAATATTCTTTCTCTGCTGCTTGTTATAGAGTGTTTTTAGATGATTCTGTTTTTGCTACATGTGGTATGACATCACCCACCCCAAGGCCTCTTTAGAAGTGTGACTTATTAAATGTCTTGACCATTGGTATGCTTCTCCTTGAATGCATATAAATCTAAAACTGGACCTGAGACCACCAGATCAAGTAAAATTAAAAAAAAATTATGTGAAATAGGAAAGGTATACAACAGTACAATTGTATTTTTTCATCCTCTCGTACCAATCCCAGAAACTTTTGCAATATAATCTATTTAATTTCATATTCAATATCTTTACAAATTTATTTAATCTATTAAGACAATCCTTAAAATCTTTTTCATTAACTGATATAAATATCAAGTATCTAAATCACCAGGTTTTTTTTTCTTTTTAAGATGTTATTTATTTATTTAAGAGAGAGCAGAAGCAGGGAGGTGAGGCACAGGGAAAGGGAGAAACAAACTCCCCACTGAGCAGGGAAACCCAAAGCAGGGCTTAATCTCAGGACCCTGAAATCATGACCTGAGCAGAAAGCAGATGCTTTACCAACTGAACCACCCAGGAATCCCCTAAATTACCAATTCTAATTCCCAAAAAGATCAGAGTTCTGAGGATGACAATAAATATGTTATTTCCATAAAATATCAGTTCCTTGACCATTTCTGTGCAGCAAAGTATATATCATGATCAGAAGAAATACATCCAGGTGGCCTGGATAGTGAATTTGAGAATTCTGTTTCATATATTTAATTGTGTTATCTGAAATTATGTATGTTATAGAATGCCTAGAACAGAACAGAATACCTGTTAGCATTCAATTGTAGTTCTGGAGACTGTTGATAAAAATTCAAAATAATCCAATCACCTACTCTATATTCTGAGCAGGAAATTGAGGATGATTTCACTAGAAAAGTCACCATCAGTGTGCCCTACAGATGCTAAATCCTTGTCTGAAGATTGCAAGGACAAGTCTGAACAATGAGAGAATTTGAACTGTTTAGAAAACAGGGTAGGAAATTCAACTCAAGAAGAGCTAGGTGTAGCTTTTTGTTGTTTTTGTTGTTTGGGGGTTTTTGTTTGTTTGCTTTGTTCTGTTTACTATTTCATTGAGTACAAAAAGACTGTTTTGTCTCTTGGTTCAACAAAAAGCAAGGTAGAAATAACTAAGCATTTGCCTCAACATTGTAATAGCCTTTGAGTTGACAACTGAGATTTTTGGTGGGCTTCACATAATTCATTGTAATTCTTAAAAATTCTCAGTTTTCCATAATTATCCCACATAGGAGAGATTTTATCTTGAAATTTTCTAGGATCTTCTTGGCTAGCCATACAGCCATTGGCTAAAACCCAACAGTGATTATTCATATACTCTACTGGTAATGGACATTTAACCATTCTTCCAATGACAAACAGTTCAAATTCTTTCATTGTTCAGACTTTCCCTTGCCATCTTCCAACAAGGTTTTATCATCTGCAGGGCACATTGATGGTGACTTTTCTAGTGAAATGGTCCTCAAACCATAAACTCTCAATAGTAAACCAAGCAACCTATATTGTCTCTAATAGCAGAGAGTGATAGGCGTGGCTCACACAGCAATGGAAGCTGGGAAATACTCAGTGAATTTCACCATAGACTCCATGGGGAGTGAAGCAACCTACTTAAAAAGGTGGTAGATGTTCCCTGAATTCCCTCCCTCCCTATAATATGCTGTTGATTACCCTTCTCCATTTCATGAGTGAGTTATTCTATTCCTTCATTTTTCTATTGACTGTATCCTAAACAACACCCAAAATGTGTTCAGTATAAGGAGCTCAGAACAACCTGAGGTCCTTTAAGTGTAGTAGTGAGCACTGTTGATGAAAAGTAACACTTTAAGTAGCCTTAATTGACATATTAATTTTTCAAATAATAAAGTATGGAAATAAATGACTTAAATCATTCAGTTAAGATGGCAGACTTTGCACAGTGAAGAAAACCATCAATAAAATAAAAAAGCAACAACTGAATGGGAGAAGATGTTTATAGATGATATATCTATTAAGGGGCTAATATTCAAAATATATAAATAAGTTATATAACTCAACACCCAAAAATAATAATAATATTCATCATCATCATCATCATCATCCAATTTAAAATGAGAAGAGACATGAATGGACATTTCTCCAAAGAAGATATACAGATGGCCAATAGACACATGAAAAGATGCTCAACATTATTAATCACCAGGGAAAATGCAAATCAAAACTACCATGAGATATCACTTTATCCTGTCAGAATGGCTAAAATAAAAAACATAAGAAATAACAAGTATTGGTAAGGATATAGAGGAAAGAATCTTTGTGTTGGTGGGAATGCAAATTGGTGAAGCTACTGAGGCAAAAGTTAGGAGGCTTTTTAAAAACTTAAAAATAGAATTACCATATAATCCAGTAATTCCACTACTGGGTATTTATCCAAAGAAAAGGAAAACAGTAATTCAAGAAGATATATGTACCCCTGTTTACTGCAGCATTATTTACAATGGCCAATCTAGGGAAGTAACCCAAATATCTACCTACAGATGAATGGATATAGAAGTTGTAGTACACACACACATACACACACAAATATTACTCAGCCATAAAAAAGAATGAAATCTTGCCATTTACAACAATATAAATAAATGATCCTAGGAAGTATAATGTTAAGGGAAATGTCAGAGAAAGACAAATGCCATAAGACTCACACATATGTGGAATTCAAGAAACAAAACAAATGACCAAAGCAAAAAGAGATAAACAAAAAACAAACTCTTAAATACAGAGAATAAACTGGTGGTTACCAGAGAGGAGGTGGGTGGATAGATGGGTGAAATAGGTGAGGAAGATTAAGAGTACATTTATCTTGATGAGCACTGAGAAATGTATATAGTTGTTAAAGACAAATAAAAAGGCAGACCTTGGGGTGCCTGGGTGGCTCAGTGGGTTAAAGCCTCTGCCTTCAGCTCAGGTCATTCTCTCAAGGTCTTAGGATCGAGCCCCACCTCAGGCTCTCTGCTCAGCGGGGAGTCTGCTTCCTCCTTTCTCTCTGCCTGCCTCTCTGCCTACTTGTGATCTCTCTCTCTCTGTCAAATAAATAAATAAAATCTTAAAAAATTAAAAAAAAAAAAAAGGCAGACCTTGAGATCAAACCCAGGCCTCTCTGTCTTTGATTTTTAGTTTATTAATCTGTGCCATATATAACTACATCTCTCTAAATGTTCTATATTTTTGGTTATGTTAAATGCATACCTGTAGGGTTTTTTAAAAAAAAAACATTTTAGTTAATTATTTTATTTATTCATTCATTGAAATTGCAAAGACAAATTTCAATCAAGACAATACTGAATGGTCATACTTCAGAATTATTGGATCCCAAAATAATGAAAATGTCTGTATTTTTCTTACCACATATAAGTTGGTGATAAGTGCCTAACATGAATAAAATGTCTATGTGACAGAAAATAAATTGATGTAGTATTGATGAAGATAATAATCTATGTATCATTAAATAAGATAAACATTAGAAATACCTGTGGCTTACCACAGTAGAAATTTGCTGCTCAATTACACAAATGCAAAAGCAGTTCTTCCTGATCTGTGGCAAGAAGGAGAAAAGGCAGTGAATTTGACTGGAGACAAGCATTCAGAAATGAGCCTGACAAAATCTCTGACTTCTGCAACATGTGGCTTTCAAGGTCATCCACTGCCATCCAGTCAGCAAAACCAAGAGAAGGTGGTGAAATAATACCCAGTCTTAACTGCCTTGTCTGGAAATAGGAATTTCTTATGTTCACCTTTCATTGCTAGGAAATGTTGGTATGGGTCAGCCTGTCAATTCTGAACCATAACTACACTTCAGAATGGGATCATGACTTGCTTTTGCATCAGTAGTCGTCCCTGCCACAGACAGAATGCCAATATTTTGGAATACTTCATGTAAGAATTTTGTTATCTCCTTAAGCAAATGAATAACCCATCACAAGAAGTGTTTAGAAAATGCTTATAACTGATGTGAACTTGTTTAGTTAGCTACAAGCAAGAAAGGGGGGAAAATGTGGCAGGACTAGGGACTTAGCAAAACAGAAGTAGTGTAAATTATTTAGTCCAAGCCTTAAAGCTAGCTTATGGAGTCATAAAAATACAACAGTAGTATTCATAAATTCCTTCTCATGGAACAAATGTAGCAATGGTACTCAAGAGAAGAGGTTTTACAGCCCTGAGAGGTCCTTGTTATTCTCCACATTGATCTCCAGTTGCTGCCTGACTTGTAGTGCACAATACAAAAAGGTTGATGAAATTGCCAAAGCAATAGAAAAGCAAGGTGCTCAGTGCTTCCTGTGACATAATGAAGATGTATGTAGTTACATGAGAATTAAGATGGTCCCAGACCAATAATGTAAATCAAAGAATAAAAAAGACAAACTTCCATTTCTCTAAAAAAGAATGAAACTATAGATCACAACTAATTTGTAGAGTTGTAATAAAGTATGCTTAAGATTTCAAACTTCTATTGTTTATTTGGATGAAATTAAACACATACATCATTCTAACAAATATCTCCCAGCAGATTGTGAACTTTGGAAATGGGAAAAGGAATTAAAGGCAATGTATTTTATATTTATGTTCTTCTATCTCAGGTTTCAATTATTTTCCTATAAAGAATTTATGCTTTCTATCCAACAGACGTTGATGAGCCATTTAATAGACATTGCCAAGGTAATGCAAGAAATGGCCTTCAAAAAATACATTCAGCAGCTATTATTTATCAAATTGTATAAGTGACAGAACTAGTAGTTCACTTCAAAAATCAGAAAAGGAGGTAGGAATAAGACACAATCCTTCTGCTGTAGCAAAGTTATGACCAATAGCCACTCACAAATAAAAGCAGTGAATAATTTTAAACAAAGAGATGTTAGCTTGCTAGAAGAAATTTCATTAAATAGTAACCATGGTTTATCAAATATGCAACAGGGTCAGTCTATAGGGAAGAAAAAGCCAACTTAACAGACATTTTGTTTTCTTAAAGTACTTCTCCTTTATGCCCATCTCATTTTCAATTGTAGTAGAATAAAAGGATAAAACTAAGACTGTACTTAGAATTATTTGGTTACATATATATAATTTTAAATGATACATATGTGTGTATATATTATATTATACATCATATATATGATTTATATGCCATATGTATTCATACATATATAATTTTTCAAAAAGAGATAAAGGTAAGGGGCATGACATGAAGAAATGAATATATTTTGACTAAAAAATCATTTTTTAAGGAAAATGACCCTATGAATAAGAAATTTAAATATAAAGTGCTATTTTTAAACTGTATCTTTATAATCATATATATGTGTTTATATTTAGACTATTTAATTCACAAGTTTTTAAGTAAAAATTACACTCCATAATACATATCCTCTATAATTTGTGGGAGGCTGACTCAACTGTTTTGTCCATTATATGAACAGGCCCTGATTCTCCAAAACATGTCTTTCCCCTTACCAGTGATATTATTCAGTCTTCCATATATTTCCAAGTAGGAACCTCATTCTTCCTCTCCAACAGATAAAAATTGACCTCTGTGGATTTACTGCTTCAGTTGCCCCATAAATTGTTTATAGGTTTTAATTATATAGTTAAAGACAAGAAAGTTTTAATGATGTAGGAATAATCCAGTTTAGAGTCATTGTTGTACACCACAGAGATATAATTCTCCTTTTTCCTTATAGATGTGTAAGACACATCTATAAGCAGGTCCCAGATTGGCTTCTGATATAAAAGGTAGTTCTGTAGAGAAAGTTGATGTACTCACTTCTAAAATCCTTGCTTGTAACAACTCACAGGAATATAAATAGGGTGTGATTTTTATCTAAGCCACCTGGGTGGCTCAGTGGTTTAAGCATACAACTCTTGATTTGGGCTCAGGTCCTGATCTCATGATCATAAGTTTCAACACCTGTCCAGCTCCACACTCAGCAGGAAGTCTGCTTGAGATTCTCTCCCTTTCTCCACGCTCTTTCTCTCTCTCAAAATTAATTAATTAATTAAAAAGGAAAATAAAAAGATTGAAATTTTCCCAGCTAAAATTCTGAGCAAATATTACCTTTATGTTATTGTAATATTTGTGCATCTACAAACAAAAATTCCTAGTTGTCTACATACAGAACATTATAATGATGACAAAGATTTATAGTCAACTCTTTTATGGTTACTAGAAAGGTCTTATAAAGTCATGCCACATTAGGTAATATGCCACAGAAAATGTTTTTCACAAATGGACGTCTAAAACTCACGTGGTACCAAAAGTTTTCATAACTACTTCTTGGAGGCAGTAGGTAAATGTGACACACTGAAAAAAAAAGTAATAAAAATTAATATTTATCTGTAAGTTATGAGTTTAACTAGATTTTATACAACATATGAGTGTGAATTGGATTATTTCTCATGGATTTTTTGAGCACGTGGAAATAAGAAATTGAGAAGTTTGTTTATTTTCTATTACTGCTTTACCAAACTACCTTGAACTTCTAGTTTAAAATACAAACTTACTATTTCTGGTTGTCAAAAGCCCCAACTCAATCTCATCAGCCTAAAGTTTATATGTCAGCAAGGCTGTTTCTTTCTGAAAATTCTAGGGGATAATCCCTTTTTTGCCTTTGCCAGCATCTAGAAGCTACCTGCATTGCTTGACTTATGGCCTCTTCCTCTGTCTTTAAAGACAGAAACATACTATTTTTATGTCTCCTTCACTGACTCTCCTCCCACTTTGACTATTTTCCCTAATTCAGATCCTCCTGCCCTACTCTTATAAGCATATTTGTGATTGCACTGGTCCCACAGTATAAACCAGAATAATTTCTACATTGCACAATTCTAAAGCACATGTGCAAAGTCTCTTTTGCAATGTGTAAATGACATTCATATGTTCTGGGGATTTGAGCATGTACTTTTTTGGAGGGATAAACATTATATAGCCTATCAAAATACGTGTGAGGTAATCTATAGAAATGACTTAGAAAACATGAGGTTAAATAACAGTGACTACAATGTTGTCAGTGCTTTTGTCAAAAAATTTTCAAAATCTTGTGTCCATTAAAAAGAGAAACTAAAGAATTCAAGTCTTTTTAATTTCTCTATATAGGTGAATAATTTATACAGCACTTAGTCTCCCCCCATATATTCTGTTAATAGTTTTATCACACAAGATTTTCAGTAAAACTCACAATTTTCTAAATTTTTAAAAATCTTTTTCTAATTATAAAAGTGATTTTATCTTTTAGAAAATTGGAAAAAAATAAATATGGAGACACAAAGTTTAAATTCAAAAATAACATTGCTCAAGAAAATACTGCCAATATTTTGGTTAAGTTCCTAATAGTCAGGCCATTCCACTATTCTTGTCTATAAACACTTTTCCTCAAAAAAGTAAATATAAGATGTTTAGAAGAGAGTCCAAAATGGTGATATAGGAAGGCCCTGAACTCACTTCCCCCCATAGACACACATGCAATGGAGAGGAATAATACTGAGCAATCAGGAACAGATTCATCCACTCTGAGGCATAGAAAAAAAACATGGCTTAAAAGGCAACTACAATTTAAAGGAACCTGAACATGAGTATTGGCCAAGCAACGGGGACCTGTGGAACACTCTGTGGGGTCAGATGGGCTGGTGAATGCCATTGTTTATATTCCATTTCCTCCTTGATAGCACAAATGAGAGCAGGGTCCAAGTGCCCTACGTGTCTGACTATACCAGCCCCAGCCACCCTGGGACACACACACACAAAAAAGCTGAGGTTTAAAAGAACAACTAGAATATAAAGGAAATAGCCCTAGAGAAATTGCAGGAATGCCCTCTGTGTTTAGAAGGGCTGGAAAACAACAGTATTTATGTCCTCCACTCCCAAACTGATAGTACAGATAAGAGCAAGGTTTTGCCACCCTGCCCAGTTGGCTGCCTTAGAGAGAACTGGACCCCTGGGTTACACAAGTCATTCCCTCAAAGTGGCTCCCCTGAACTGAACAAGCTTCAATCATCCCACCAAAGCAGCCCCAGCACAGCATACATGGGGGACACTCTGACAGTGCCAACTACAGCTATAGCTCTCTTACCAAGGTTTCCTGGGAGCAAATACAACAGGACATGCCAGTTCCACACCCATTTCATTTCCAGATGACTTTTTAAGGCACTTCCTGCACGGATCACCCTGGGGCTTTCCAGCTTGCACCTACTTCAGCTCCAACTGTCCTCCAGGGCCTGACCTATGTGGAGCTCCCCAGAGCCATCTGGCCTGTACCTGCTTCAATGCCTGCAGCCCCACCAAAGAGTCCCCTGTATGGAGTGCCCTGGGACATCCTGCTTCCAGCCTGTGTCTACTTTAGCTCTACTTGTTCCACCAGGGCACTTTCTGTGTGGAGTATCCTGGGATCACCCAGTTTGTGCCTACTTCAGCTCTAGCTATCTCACCAAGGAAGACCTGGTATAGAATGCCTATGGAATCCCAGCTCACACCTGCTATATAGCAACAGCCAGCCAGCCAAATCTGAGAGACACACAGTCTACACAGGGAATCTTCCTATACAGGACCATTTCTTTAAGACTAGGAGAAGTAACCATTCCAACTAAATCATAGAAACAAACACAAGAAGTTTAAAAAAAAAAATGAGGAGACAGAAGAATATGCTCCAAAAGAAAGAAAAAGATAAAACTATACCAAAAAAATAAATAAATAAACAAAATGGAGGCAAGCACTTTACCTGATGAAAAAAGTTCAAAATAATGATCATAAAGTTTCTCTGCAGACTTGAGAAAAGAATGGGAGAACTCAGTGAGAACTTCAACCAAGATATTGGAATTTTTTTTTTAAATTGCAGATGAAGAATATAATAATTGGAATGAAAAAATACTTTAGAGGGAATCAACAGTAAATTAGCAAATGCGGAAGAATGAATCAGCAATCTGGAAGACAAAGTATTGAAAAACACTGAAGCTGAACAGCAAAAAAAATAAAATAAAATAAAATAAAAAATGAGGATTGGTTAGAAATCTCTGGGACAACATCAAGATACTATTAACCTTCACATTATATGGGATGCAAAAGGAAAAGAGAGAGAGAAAGGTGCAGAAAACGTATATGAGAAAAAATAATACCTGAAAACTTCCCTAAACTAAGGAAGAAAACAGATATACAGGTCCAGGAAGTACAGAAAGCTGAAAATAACATGAATCCAAAAAGGTCTACACCAAGGTCTACATAATCATTAAAATGTCAAAATTTAAAAATAAAGATAGATTCTTAAAAGCAGCAAGGAAGAAAGCAGCTAGTCACACAGAAGGGAAATCCCATAAGACTAACTAGTTTTTTTTCAAAGACACTTTGCAGTGCAGAAAGGAATGGCATGATATATCCAAAGTACTGAAAAGACAAAACAAAACAAAACAAACCTACAACCAAGAATACTCTACACAGCAAAATTGTCATTCAGAATTGAAGGAGAAATAAAAAATTTCCCAGATAAACAAAAACTGAGTTCACCACCACAAAATCAACCTTACTGGAAATGTTAATGGGACTCCTTTAAGCAGAAAATAAATCCTTATAACTAGAAGAAAAATATGAAAGAAAAAAATTCACTAGTAAAAGCAAAATATAATAAAGCTGGTAGCACAGTCATTCACAAAGTTAGTAATAAGGTTAAAAGGCAAAAGTGGTAAGATCAATTATATCTAAGTAAATTATTTAATGGACCCATAAAAATGAAAAGATGCAAAATATGATATCATATACATTAAAGTTGGAGGGGGAATAAAAATGTACTTTTAGAATGTGTTCAATCTTAAGCAACCCTTAACTTAATATAGTCTGCTATATATTTAGGTTGCTATATATAAACCTTACAGTAATTACACACCAAAACCTCTAATTTATAGACAAAAAATAAAGACAAAGGAATCCAAGTGTAACTGAAAGCCATCAATCACAAGATAGCAAGAGAAGAAAAGAACTGAGAGCTACAGAAAGAACCAGAAAACAACAAAACAGCAATAAGTACATGCTTGTCAATAATAACTTTAAATGTAAGTGGACTAAATGCTCCAAGCAAAACACATAAAATGACTAAAAGATGAAAAAAACAAGACCTGCCTATATGCTCTGTACAAGAAACTTCAAAATCCAAGACACATACAGACTGAAAGTGAAGGGGTGGGTAAAGAAATACCATGCAAATGGAAGTGAATAAAAGCCAGGGTATCAATATTTATATCTGACAAAATAGAGTTCGAAACAGAGACTGTAACAAGAGATGAAGAAAATCATTACATAATGATAAAGGGATAAATCCAAAAATGAGGTATAACAATTCTAAATACCTATGTACCTAACGTAGGAGCACCTAAATACATGAAATAATATTAATAGACATAAAGGGAGAAATTGGCAATGATGCAGTGATATTGGGGCAGGGACATAAAGACCCCACTTTGATCAATGGATAGATAATCCAGAGAGAAAGTCAATAAGGAAGCAGTGGCTCTGAACCATACATTAGACCTGAGGAATTTAACAAACATATCCAGAACATTTGATCCAAAAATAAAAGAATACATATTTTTTTCAGTGTACATGGAATATTCTCCAGGATAAATAACACATTAGGCCACAAAACAGGTCTCAATAAAGATAAGATTAAAATAATGTCAACCATCTTTTCTATCAAACAGTATAAAACTAGAAATCAGTTTCAAGGAAAAAAAAACCTGGGAAAAACACAAACACCTGGAGGGTAAACAACATGCTTCTAAACAACCAACAGGTCAATGAAGAAATCAAAGAGGAAATTTAAAAATACATGGATACAAATGAAAATGAAAACACAATGATCCAAAAGCTTTGCAATGCAGCAGAGCAACTCTAGAGGCAAGTTTATAGAGATACAGGTCTACTTCAAGAAATAAAAAAATTTCAAATTAACAAGCTAACCTTACACTTAAATGAATTAGAAAAAGAAAAACAAGCAAAGCTTGTAATTAGTAGAAGGAAAAAAAATAATAAAGATCAGAACTGAAATAAATTAAATAGGACAAAAAAAAATAGAAAAGATCAATGAGACCAAGAACTGGTTCTTTGAAAAGATAAACTAAATTAATAAACCTTTAGTCAGACTCATAAAAAAAAAAAGAAGAAGAAGAAGAGAGAGAGAGAGAGAGACAAGACTCAAGACTCAAATAAATACAGAAATAAAAGAGAAGTAGCAAATGACAATATAGAAATACAAAGGATTATAAGACTACTACAAAAAATTATATGCCAACAAATTGAACAACCTTAATTAATAAATTTCTAGAAACATGACATTAAAAAATTTCTAGAAACATAAAACCTTCTAACACTATATCAAGAAGTAGAAAATCTGAAAAGACCAATTACTAGTAAGAAGACTGAATCAGTAATTTAAAAAACTTCCAATACAAAAAGAGTCCGGGACCGAATAGTTTCATACATGAGTTATACCAAACATTTGAAGAGCAGTTAACACCTATTTTTCTCAAACTATTCCAAAAAAATAGAAGAAAATTTCAAAATCATTATTTAAGGCCAGCATTACCTTGCTATTAAAACCAGCCATAGACTCTACATTAAAGAAAACTACAGGCCAATATCCCTGATGAACATAAATATAAAAATCCCCAACCAAATAGTAGCAAACTTAATGGTACAAAACATTAAAAGGACTATTAACCATGATCAAGTGAAATTTATTCCACTTGGGATGCAAAAAATGGTTTAGTATTTGCAAATGAATCTATATGATACATCACATCAACAAAATAAAGCATAAAAACCATGACTGTGTGAATAGGTGCAGAGAAAGCATTTGACATAATCCAACATCCATTCATAATAAAAACACTCAACAAAATGTATTTGGAGGGCACATAGCTCAATATAATAAAGGCCAAATATGAAAAACTCACAGCTAACATCATATTCAATGTTAAGATCAAGAACAAGACAGAAATGTCCACTGTTATCACTTCTATTCAACCTAGTATTGGAAATCATAGCCATAACAAGCATACAAATAAATAAAATACATCCAAATTGGTAGGAAATAGTTAAAATTGTCACTATTTGCAGATAACATATCATACGCAGAAAAACTTAGAGACCCCACTAATAATTACTAGAAATAATTGAAAAATTCAGTAAAGAGGCTGACTACAAAATAATACAGATACCCATTGTGTTTCTATACACAAATAGCAAAGTAGAAGAAAGAAATATTTAAAAACAATGTCGGGTGCCTAGGTGGCCTAAGTGGTTAAGCATTAGATTCTCGTATTTGGCTCAGGTCCTGATCCCATGGCTTATGAGACTGAGCCCCACTTTGGACTCCATGCTCAACAGGTGTCTGCTTGGGTATTCTCTCCCTCTGCTCCTTCCCCTGCTCACTCATTTGCGCTCTCTCTCTTTCTCTCAAGTAAATAAATAAATCTTTAAAAAATAAATATAAATAAATGAATAATGTAAAACAATGTCATATACCATTGCACAGAAAGAAAGAAAGAAAGAAAGAAAGAGACTTAACCAAGCAGGTAAAAGACCTATACACTGAAAACAATAAAACACTGATGAAAGAAATTGAAGATAACACAAACAAATGAAAAGATACACCATGCTCACTGAATGGAAGAATTAATATCTTCAAAATACCCATTATGCCCAAAGCAATCTATAGATTCAATGTAATCCCTATCAAAGTACTAGTAACATATTTCACATAAATAGAACAAATAATCCTAAAATTTGCATAGGAATCACCAAAAAAAAAAAAAAAAAAAAAAAGGAATAGCCAAAGCAATACTGAGAAAGACAAACAAAGCCATAAGTGTCACAATCCCAGATTGCCAGATACAATATAAAGATACAGTAATTAAAACAGTATCATACTGGAACAAAAACAGACACATAGATCAATGGAGCCAGACAGAGGGCTCAGAAATAAATCCTACAATTATATGGTTACTTAATCTATGACAAAAAAGGAACCAAGAACGTACAATGAGAAAAAAAAAATTCTTTTTAATAAATAGTGTTGGGAAAGATGGACAGTTACATGGAAAAGAATAAAACTAGAGCGCCTTAGTATATCATCCACAAAAATAAACTTAAAATGTATCAAAGACTTAAATATGAGACTTGAAGGCAAAAATCTCCTAAAGGAAACATAGGCAATAATATCTTGGACATTAGCCTTAGCAACATATTTATGCAAGGGAAACAAAAGCAAAAATGAGTGATTGGGGATACAGCAAGCAAAAACCTTTTGCACAAGAAAGAAAACCATCAGCAAAACAAAAAACTAAACTGTTGTATAGGAAAAATTATTTCTAAGTGATAGATCTGGTAAGGAGATAATATCCAAAACATATAAAGAATTTACATAATTCAACACTAAAAAAAATTAATATGATTTTTTTTTAAATGGGCAGAGAATCTGAATAGACATTTTCCAAAAGAAAACAGACAGGTAGCCAACCAGACACACAACTAGATGCTCATTACACCAGATAAATGCAAATCAAAAATACAACACCAGTCAGAATGACTAGTATCAAAAAGACAAAATAATAATAACAATAAAGACAAAAAAATAACGAGAACAGATGAGAATGTGAAGAGATTAAACCCTTGGGAACTACTGGTAGCAATGTAAATTGGTGAAACCACTGTAGAAAACAATATGGAGGGCCCTCAAAAAATTTAAAACACAAATAGCATATGATCCAATAATTCCACTACTGTGTATTTATGCAAAGAAAATGAAAAAACTAATTCAAAAGATATATGCATCTCTATGTTTATTGCAACATTATCTATGGTATCCAAAATATGGCAGCAACCTAAGTATCCACTGATAGATGAACAAATAAAGAAGACATGGTATATATACACAGTATATTTCTCAGCATTAAAAAAAAAATGAGAACTTGATATTTGTAATGGTTGGATTTAGAAGGTAGTATGCTAAGTAAAATAAGTCAGACAGAGATAAATACCATGTGATTTCACTTATATTGGAATGTAAGAACCAAAACAAACACACAGACTCTTAAATACAGAGAACTGGTGGTTGTCAGAGGGAAAGTATGGCAACTGGTGAGATAAGTAAAGGAGATTACAACATACAGGCATCCGATTATAAAATAAATAGTCATAAAGATAAAAAGTACAGCATAGGGAATATTAAAAACATTGTAATAACTTTGTATGGTAACTGATGGTAACTACACTTATTGAGGTGAGCATTATGTAATATATATAGAATTATATAATCACATTGTATACCTGCAACTAATATTAACACTGTATGTCAATTATACTTCAATAATAAATTTTTTAAAAGAAGTAAGTATAATAGTTAATATGGTTTCAGCACTTAAAATATAAAAGAGCCTCCACTATGGGCTTCCATGAGCACATGTATATTATTAATTTTATTATCATTATTATTATTATTTTTATATAATTAATGAATGCTGGCTCAGTAGTGTAATTCAATAATTTTTTGAGTCACAGGTTATCAATTTTCATACACTGGACCATACTATGCTTCAGTAAATAGATGCTAATTTCTACTCATGTCAATGTATACAAATCCAGTCTTTAATTTTCCTTCCTGATTCACTTACCTATTAGGATTATAGGATAGGACCCAGTGAAATCCCGAAGAATGACTAGAAACTTCCTTTTTGGTACTATGATTTTTATTCAAAACCTCATGCCAGAGGTAGACATCTTGATATATACTAGACCATTCTTGGAGCTTATTAAAAATCTGATTCCCCAAATCCTATAGTTGGGCTACTGAATCAGGACCTTCCTCTTTAAAATGCAAGAATATGTATTTTAAAAAGCTTCCCAGAGGAGACAGATGCATTTTTATATATATAAAATCTGACTAAACATAAACATCCCAGAGTTTTACTTTGTCCCTATGGTCTAATATTTCATAATTAGCAAACTCCCTACTCAGCATTTCCTTCTCATAAGTAATATATTTTTTTCCATTTCAGATTGTTCTACATTGTGTAATTCTAGTGAAACTGGAGCAGCTGAAACCTAAGTTTCCAATAAATAGGTCAAAATTATTTTTCTTCATACTGAAAAGATACAAAAATATTGCCTAGAAGGGATATATGCATCCCTATGTTTATAGTACAATTATTAACAATAGCCAAATTATGGAAAGAGCCCAAATATCCATCAACTGATGAATGATAAAGGGATAAAGAAGATGTGTGGTATAAATAAATATATATATATATATATATATATATTCAGAATATTACTGAGCCATCAAAAAGAAAAAAAGAAAGAACTCTTGCAATGACATGGATAGAGCTAGAGAGTATGATGCTAAGTGAAATAAGTCAGTTAGAGAAAGACAAATGCAATATTATTTTACTCGTGTGAAATTTAAGAAATAAAGCAGAGGAACAGATGAACACAAGAAAAAAAAAGAGAGGTAACTCAGAAAACAGATTATTTACTATAGAGAATACCTGAGTTTTAGTGGAGGGGAGGTGGGTGAGGAAATGTGCTAAATGGGTGATGGGCATTAAGGAGAGTGCTTGTTCTGATGAGCACTGGGTGTTGTATGTACATAATGAATCACTGAATTCTATACCTGAAACTAATATTACATTGTATGTTAACTAACTGGAATTTAAATAAAAACTTGAAAAAAAAAATTTCTTCCAAATCGATGTTCCATAAACCCAGCACAATTTATTATGAAGATTATCCTTTGACTCTTTAAATTGCAGTGAAATCCTTTCATTAATCAGATTATGTATATAGGTTGGTCTAATTCTGGGTTCTATATTCTGTTCCAAGGATCAATTTATCTATTCTTGAATCAGTACCACACCATCAATTTCTAAGCCAGTGATTTCAGGTAATATAAGTTCTGTAGCCTTTCTACTTTAAGATTGTATTGTCTACTCTTGATCATTTGCATTTCTATATACATATTAGAATCAGCTTTTAAATATTCACAAAAGTGTCTTCTGAGATCTTGTTAATAATTGCAGTAAACCTATTGAATAACTTGGGCGGAATTAGTATTTAAAAATCTTGCCAATCAATATCCCTTACTCTTCCATTTATTTGTCTCACTCAATGTCTGTCAATGCTTTTAGAAGTATAGCAATTCTTTGGTTTAGTTATCTCTAAATAATTTGGGGGGGGGCAATATTGTAAATGGGATTTTTCCAATTGTTTTTTTTATTAGTATATAGAAATACATTTGATAACCTATACCCACAGTCTTGATAAATTTGATTATTAATTCTAATAGCTTATTTGAGATAATGTTGGATTTTCCAAATACTTCTTCCTTTTCAATATTTACATTTTATTTTATGTATATACTTTTTTAAACTTTTAATGTGAAGACTTCATTGATTTTTTAATAGTAAAATAACTATATTCATGAAATAATGCTTGCTTATTGTCTGTAAATGTTTTTATAAACCACTTTGAATTAGGGAAAAAGATTGCAAATATTTTGCTTAGGTTTTTGTGCATATGTTTAAGGAGATACTGGCTTATAACTTCCTTTTCCATCAAATAGTAGACAAGATTATTGTAGAATAAGAAAATGATTTGGGGAGTTTTCCAATTTTATTATTTGGAAGAATTTGTTTAAGATTGATATAAGTCTGGACTTCACATGTTGGAGGAGGGGCAAGATGGCGGAGAAGTAGGAGACCCTGTTTCAACTGGTCTTCTAAAGTGAGCTAAATATCTACCAGAACACTCTGAACACACATGAAATCAGCCTGAGATGTAAGATTATACACTTCGGGATCTCTGTGGGGCAGAAGACATCAGTGGAGAGGTAAAGCTTAGTGGGAATGCTCAGACTGATATCAGAGGATAAGCAGAAGGGGAAGGGAGCCAGCAGAAGTGACCCATTGGAAAGTAACACCCTATTATGAAAGTGCCCTATGATTGGGGGCCAGCATTAAATTGGAGTCTGGTTAAAAGCACCCATCAAAAGAAATGAAATCTTGCCATTTGCAATGAAGTGGATGGAACTAGAGGGTATTATGCTGAGTGAGATAAGTCAATCAGAGAAAGACAATTATCGTATGATCTCTCTGATATGAGGAATTTGAGAGGCAGGGTGGGGGGTTGTAGGTGGTAAGGAAGGGAAAAATGAAACAAGATGGGATTGGGAGGGAGGCAAACCATAAGAAACTCTTAATTTCACAAAACAAACAGAGTTGTGGGGGAGTGAAGGGGTAGGGATAGGGTGGGTGGGTTATGGACATTGAGGAGGGTATGTGCTATGGTGAGTGCTGCGAAATGTGTAAGCCTGATGATTCACAGACCTGTACCCCTGGGGCTAATTATATGTTAATAAAAATAATTTTTTAAAAAAGAGCAAAACATCTTAAGGGGCAACTGGCAGAATCAAGTGGTCATGTGGATGGGCCTAAGCCCATCGTCCCAGGATGGTCACTGTCTGTGACCACCCATGCCAGAGAATCTGGCGGGGCCTCCAGTCTGTGGTCCCTGAGCCTGCCACTTTCCACTGCTTGCACCACTGCTGGGGCTGGAGGCACTTCTGCCCATGCCTGAAAGAGGCCAGAACGTGAGCTCCAGTCAGAATTCAGCCTTCCGCAGCCTGTAACCCTGCTGGGTGTCAGCACACCCAGTGCGGGTGTGGACCCCAGAGAGCAGTCCTGGCAATGGCAATCACCTGGGTTCGAGCGCACCTGGACCAATATTGCTTGCAGTTTTAGTGGCATGGAGGTTTAGAGACAAGTAGGCACGTCGGGTGACCACTGAGACAGTGACTGGGGGTGCACATGCCTGTGGAAGTTTGTGGTGTTCAGAGGAGTTTGCAGAGGGGGAGTCTGTGTGCTCTGGACTACCCAGAGGGGAACTGTCTGAGGCTTCCCTCTGACACAGAGGTCTGGGTATGGACAGTTTACTTTCCATTAAACCTACAAAGAGCCACAAAAAAACACCAAAGAACAAAAACCTCTAGAGAACAAAAGCCTGAAAAACTGGTTTACACAAACACCAGCCCCTTGATGGGGGCAGGGTGACTCAGCCCAAGCAAGAGTTACTGGAAAACAACATAGCAGGACTCTCCCCCAGAAGACAAGCCAAAAGAACAAGAGGAAAACCACCACAGGGTCCCCGTAAAACTGTAAAACTCCAACATCAGGGAAAACAAAATATTAAGTTCCTGGTATTGCCCCAAAACCTGTATATTTCATAGATATGACTTTTATCTCTCTTTTTTTTTTAATTCATTCTCATTATCCTCATTCTTTTAATTTTTTTAACCTTCTTACCATTACAACTAGAGGTTTAATACAACATATTCCATAATAATTTCTTAACTTGAACTTTTTTCATACATATACCAGATTTTTTTTCTTTTTCTTTTTTTTTTAATATAGGTATAGATATAAGCTTCAAAGTAATCCTTTTTCCCTATTCAATACTACCCCTACATATAAACTGGTTTTAATTTCCCTGTATCTCTGGAAAGTTGAGTCCTTTAACAAAGATAACAAGATACAACCAGGAAGAACCGAAATAAGCTTTCTCACCCACAATGAGGATTTATAACCCCCCTTCCATGTTATTCTTCTGTTGGTGTTTCTGTGTATTTGTTTTTGTTCTGGTATTATATAAATCTTACTCTTGGGGTTCATTTTGGCTGTTGTTTTTTTTTTCTTTTTGTTGCTCTTGTTGTTTGTTTTTGTTTATGTACCTTATAAATTTTACATTTGGGGCTCATTTTGGCTGGGTTTTCTCTTTTTCTTTCTCCTTTTTTCTTTTTTCCTTTCTTCTTGGTGGTGACTTCCAATTACTCCAAAACTTTCTAGTATGCACCTTGCCTGGATCATGGTTGATATATTCAACTATACATCCTCTTAACCACCTCTCACCAAAATGACTAGGAGGAGGAACACCCAACAGAGGAAAAATTCAGAGACTGTGCCCTCTTCATCAGAACTATTGGATATGGACATAAGCCATATGCCACAAATGGAGTTCAGGGTAACAATTATCTAGGCAATGGCTAGGTTGGAGAAAACCATTAGTGACAACATAGAATCTTTAAGGGAAGAAGTGAGAGCTGAGCTGGCAGAAGTTAAAAATGCTATCAATGAGATCAAATCTAATCTAAATACTCTAACAGCCAGGGAAACCGAGGCAGAAGATAGAATTAGTGATCTAGAGGACAAGCTGATATAGAAAAAGGATCAGGGGGAGGAATGGAATAGCTTAGAAGCCATGAAAACAGAATTAGGGAAATAAATGATGCCATGAAGCATTCCAACAACAGAATTATTGGGATCCCAGAGATGGTGGAGAAAAAGAGAAGACTAGAAGATATAGTTGAACAAATTAGGGATGAAAATTTCCCTAATACAGGAAATGGAAAAAGTGTTTGTGTCCTAGAGGCAGAAAGGACACCCTGCCAAGATCAATGAGTCTAGAAAGACATCTAGACACTTAATAGTGAAATTCACAAACCATAATTTCAGACAGGAGGTCCTAAGGGTATCTAGGGGGAAGAGATTCCTTATGTATAGAAGAAGGACCAACAGAATAACATCAGACCTGTCCACAGAAACCTGGAAAGCCAGAAAGGGCTGGCAAGACATATTCATGGCACTAAATGAGAATATGCAGCCAAGAATACTTTATCCAGCAAGGCTGACATTCAAAATAGATGGAGAGATAAAAAGTTTTCAAGACTGGTAAAGTTTAAAGGGATACATGATCACCAAGCTGGCACTACAAGAAATAATAAGGGGGTTTCTATAAAAGAAGAAAGAACCCAAGAGTGACATAGAAACAGAAATTTGTGGAGACAATTTATAGAAACAAGGACTTCACAAGCAACACAATATCAATAAAAATTTATCTTTCAATAATCACTCTCAATGTGAACAGTCTAAATGCTCCCATAAAATGGCACAGGGTTGCAGATTGGATTAAACAACAGGATCCATCTATATGCTGTCTACAATAGACACTCTGAAACTTAAAGATACATCCAGACTGAAAGTGAAGGGATGGAGAAGCATCTTTCATGCCATGGGCCTCAAAAGAAAGCTCAGGTAGTGATTCTTATATCAGATAAATTAGATTTTAAGCTAAAGACTATAGTCAGAGATAAAGAAGGACACTATATCAATCCTAAAGGGTCTATCCAACAAGAAGATCTAACAATTGTAAATATTTATGCCCAAAGTATGGGAGCAGCCAACTATATAAGCCAACAGTTAATCAAAGTAAAGTGTCATGTTGATATGAATACATTACTTGTAGTGGATCTTAAAACACCACTCTCAGTAACAGATCATCCAAGCAGAAAGTCAATAAAGAAACAAGAGCTTTGAATGACACATTGGACCAGATGAACCTCATAGATATATACAGAACATTCTACCCTAAAACAACAGAATACTCATTCTTCTTGAGCGCACATGGAACTTTCTACAGAATAGACCATATACTGGGTCACAAATCAGGGCTCAACTGATACCAAAAGATTGAGATTATTCCCTGCATGTTCTCAGACTACAATGCTTTGAAACTGGAACTCAACCACCAGAAAAAGTTTGGAAGGAATTCAAACACTTGGAAGCTAAAGACCACCCTGTTCAAGAATGTTTGGATCAACCAGGAAATCAAAGAAAAATGTAAACAATTAATGGAAATCAATGAGAATGAAGACACATCACTCCAAAACCTATGGGATATGGCAAAGGTGGTCCTAAGGGGGAAATAAATAGCCATCTAAGCCTCACTCAAAAAAAAAACTGAAAAAATCCTGAATACACCAGCTCTCTTTACACATTAAAACTGGAAAAACCAACAACAAATTAAGCCAACTCCACACACAAGAGGGAAAAAACCAAGATTATAGCAGAGATCAATGAGTTAGAAACTGGAGATACAGTAGAACATAACAATGAAACTAGAAGCTGGTTCTATGAAAGAATCAATAAGATCAATAAACCACTGGCCAAACTAATCCAAAATAAAAGAGAAATGACCCAAATTAACAAAACTATGAATGAAAGGAAAGAGATCACGACTGACACCAAGGAAATAGAAACAATCATCCGAAATTACTACCAACAGTTATATGCCAATAAGTTAAGCAACCTAGATGAAATGGATGCATTCCGGGAAACCTATAAACTTCCAAGACTGAAACAAGAAGAAATTGATAACCTGAATAGACCAATACTGAGTAATGAGATTGAAGCACTGATCAAAAACCTCCCAAAAAACAAGGGCCCAGGACTTAATGGATTCCCTGGGGAAATCTACCAAACATTCAAGAAGAAATAATACCTATTCTCCTGAAACTGTTTCAAAAAATAGAAATGGAGGAAAAACCTTCCAGACTCTTTCTATGAAGCCAGCATTACCCTGATCCCCAAACTGGGCAAAGACCCCACCAAAAAGGAGAATTTCAGACTGATATCCCTGACCCTGATGAATATGGATGCAAAGATTCGCAACAAGATCCTAGCTAATAGGATCCAACAGTACATTAAAAAGATTATCCACCGGGTGCCTGGGTGGCTCAGTGGGCTAAGCAACTGCCTTTGGCTCAGGTCATGATCTCAGGGTCCTGGGATCGAGTCCCTCAATGGGGAGCCTGCTTCCCTCTCTCTCTCTCTGCCTGCCTCTCTGCCTACTTGTGATCTCTCTCTGTCAAATAAATAAATAAAATCTTTTAAAAAATAAATAAAATAAAATAAAATAAAAGATTATCCACCATGACCAGGTGGGATTTATTCCTAGGATGAAAGGGTGGTTCAACATTTGCAACTCAATCAATGAGATAGAACAAATCAATAAAAAAAAATACAGAAGAACTACATGGTGCTCCCAGCTGATGCAGAGAAAAACATTTGACAAAACACAGCATCCATTCCTGGTTTAAACTCTTCAAAGTGTAGGGATAGGGAGCGTTCCTCAACTTCATAAAATCTATCTATGAAAAACCTACAGCAAATATCATTCTCAATGGGAAAAAGCTGACAGCCTTCCCTTTGAGATTAGGAACATGACAAGGATGCCCAGTCTCACCACTCTTGTTCAACATAGTACTAGAAGTCCTAGCAACAGCAATCAGGCAACAAAAAGAAATTAAAAGGTATTCAAATTGACAAAGAAGAAATCAAACTCTCTTTTTAGCAGATGACATGATACTTTTTGTGGAAAGCTGAAAAGATGCCACCCCAAAATTACTAGGACTCATACTGCAATTCAGTAATGTGGCAGGACACAAAATCAATGCACAGAAATCAGTTCCTTTCTTATACACTAACAATGAAAGTATAGAAAGGGAAATGAGAGAATTAATTCCATTTACTATAACACCAAGAACCATAAGACACCTGGGATTAAGCCTAACCAAAGGGGTAAAGGATTTGTACTCAAGGAACAGAACACTCATGAAAGAAATTGAAGAAGACACAAAAAGATGGAAGAGCATTCCATGATCATGGATTGGAAGAATAAACATTGTTAAAATGTCTATACTGCCTAGTGCCATCTATATTTTCAATGCCATCCTGATCAAAATTCCACTGACATTTTTCAAAGAGCTTGAACAAACTATCCTAAAATTTGTATGGAGCCAGAAGAGACCCTGCATTGCTAAGGAAATGTTGAAAAAGAAAAACAAAACTGGGGGCATCACATTGCCTGATTTCAAGCTTTACTACAAAGCTGTGATCATCAAGACAGCATGGTTCTGGCACAAAAACACACACATAGAGCAGTGAAACAGAGTAGAGAGTCCAGATATGGACCCACAACTCTATGGTCAAATAATCATCAACAAAGCAGGAGAAAATAATCTGGTGGAAAAAAGACATGTTCTTCAGTAAATGATTCTGGGAAAATTGGACACATATGTATTGAAGAATGAAACTCGACCATTCTCTTACACCATGCACAAACATAAACTCGAAATGGATAAAAGACTTCAACGTGAAGCAGGAATCTATCAAAATCCTAGTGGAGAACATAGGCAGTAACCTCTTTGATAGCGGCCACAGCAACTTCTTTCAAGACATGTCTCCAAAGGCAAAGGAAACAAAAGTAAAAATGAACTTTTGGAACCTCATCAAGATCAAAATCTTCTGCACAGCAAAGGAAACAGTCAACAAAACAAAGAGACAACACACAGAATGGGAGAAGATATTCACAAATGACACTACAGACGAAGGGCTGATATCCAAGATCTATAAAGAACTCCTCAAACTCAAAACACACAAAACAAATAATCATATCAAAAAAAGGGCAGAAGACATGAACAGACACTTCTCCAAAGAAGACATACAAATGACTAACAGACACATGAAAAATATTCATCATCACTGGCCATCAGGGAAATTCAAATCAAAACCACATTGAGATACCACCTTACATCAGTTAGAATGGCCAAAATCAATAAGACAGGAAACAACAAATGTTGGAGAGGACATGGAGAAAGGTGAACCCTCTTACACTTATGGTGGGAATGCAAGCTGGTGCAGCTACTTTGGAAAACAGTGTGGAGATTCTTCAAAAAATTAAAAATAGAGCTACCTTATGATCCTGCAATTGCACTCCTGGGTATTTACCCCAAAGATACAGATGTAGGGAAAGGAAGGGCCATACATACCCCAATGTTAATAGCAGCAATGGCCATAATCACCAAACTGTGGAAAGAGCCAAGATGCCCTTCAACAGATGAATAGATAAAGAAGATATGGTCCATATACACAATAGAATATTACCCCTCCATCAGAAAGGATGAGTTCCCAAGTTTTGTATCAACATGGACAGGACTGGAGATTATGCTAAGTAAAATAAGTCAAGCAGAGAAAGTCAGTTATTGTATGGTTTCACTTATTTCTGGAGCATAAGGAATAACACAGAGGACATTATGAGAAGGAAAGGAAAAGCAAATTGGGGGAAATCGGAGGGGAAGACAAACCATGAGAGACTGTGGAATCTGAGACACAAACTGAGGGTTTTGGAAGGGAGGAGTGGGGGTATGGGTGAGCCTGGTGGTGGGTACTAAGGAGGGCACATATTGCATGGAGCACTGGGTGTGGTGCATAAACAATGAATCTTGGAACACTGAAAAAATAAAGTTAAATTACCAAACAAAAGAAAGAAAGAAAGAAAGAAAGAAAGAAAGAAAGAAAGAAGAAAGCAAAACTTGGGAGAGTGGTGGCCACAGCCAAGGAAGCTGGCAATCACTAAAATCCAGAAGCACAAGGAAAATTTGTCTCTAGAGTTTCCATAGAGAGTGTGTCCCTACTGCTAACTGGATTTTGGACTTCGGGCCACCAGAACAAGAGAAAATAAAGCTCTCTTATTTTCAGCCATCAAGTTTGTTTTAATTTGTTACAGAAGCCACAGGAAGCACACAGCTGATGAACTTTAGAATATTGAAGGAATTCAAGCACTGACAGGAAGACTGTAATGGATGATGTTTATGTTCCTTCCCCCAAAACTTTATTCCTCTTTCTGTACATTTTCAGAAATTCATCCAGCAACCCAAAGGAATTAATACTACTTTTAATAACCTCCAAAAGGGAAAATTTAGCATAATTACTCTGCTTTGTTTTCAAATGTTGTTCATGTGGTTAGCATTTTTTAAAAATTCAGTGAGAAAATTTTCCTCGTGAAAAGCACGGTGTATTTAGTAAAAATTTATTGCAGAATAAAGTATTTACAAAGATTCTAGTGCATTACCTAGGATACAAAGTGTTGGTACATTTTCTTTTTTCCATTTTCCTCCCCTTTTCTTTATTTTCTGTTTTTAGCTTTCTGTATTGTAAGGAAGCATACATACCCTCTATAAATTCCAAGTAAATGTATCTAACATAAGAAAAAACAATATAGTTCAAAAAAATAATAAATCTGAAACCACCAAATGTCCTATAAATAATCTTAAATTGTAGTTAGGGGCTTTTATTTTATTTTCCTGAATCATACTATTACAAGGAGTGTCAGAGTTCATTATTAATAACTTTTTCTTTTTTCATGTATGTTTCCTTATGTGAATTTTAGTAAGATTACAATTTCTTGATAAACTATACAGAAAACAAAATTGACCAGAAAAGTTCTTGCTAATGCCTTCTCCCTAAAATTTCACTCTTGACTTTATCTGAGTAGCTAATTCACAAAGGACACTCCATTCTCTTTAAAGCACTCTAGGATGGCTGAGACACTTTGACATAAGCACACATACACATATGTGTACTCCAGTGAATAGAAATTTGATAGTGAAGGAAAAAATGAATATGGATAATTTTTAAGAGCATAGAGTGCCCCCAAACCTCCCTATCAAGCAATGGAAAGAGCCCTTTGATGTTTGGTAACTTGGAGCAGTTTAGAACTACCAGATAGGAGATAAAATGCAATCATAACTATAAGTTACACTCTATCCTTTCAATACTACTCTTTACATATTGCCCACAAATTCAGCATTCTACTAGTGACATTTCTCACAACCCATGCCACTGTGGTCACTGAATCCCCTAGTCCATCATAAATAAACTCTCCATCAATTTCAACCTCTACATAGATAGTGGCATACATCCCCTTGTCCTATACATTCCCTTGTCATTAAAGCTATTAATTTTCTTGTACTCATCTTTAATAGTGGCTTTACCTATGTCAGTCATGAGCAATACCATCACCTTCCTTTTAACATAACACTTCATTTTCTATATCCTGATGATACTTAACACATTGGACCAGCAATTTACCCTTTGCTATTAACTCCTTGCCTCATATTCTTGATCTTGGATCCACATCTGGTCCTTTGATCCACTATATCAGAAGTCTTAACAATGTTCTTTTGTACTTTTAGGAGTCACCCCAACTCATATGGTTGCTACAATTGGCCTTATCTAACATCATGCTCAAAAAACTAAGAAAATGGAATAAAATATATTAAGTTTTTTCAATCCTTAACACTTTAACTATTTTAGTAATACCCTCTTCTTAAAAAAAAAAAAAAAGTCTCCAATTTTAGAATCTTTCTCCAGAACTTGTGGAAAATTTTCAGCCCTTATCTCTTCTGGAGTTCTCTAAACACCTTATGTTGTTGAATACATACATATACATATACATACACATGTATGCATTGTTGTGAGCTTTCTCCTGTGCCCTCATCAATCTTCCATACTAATCCTCTTCCTCTGTTAATTCCTTGATTTGATTCTTTTGGAACATCTATTCTCAGCCTTTTTTCTCCTCTATATTTTGCCTTTGGATAATTTTATTCAGAACATGGTAACAATTCTCTCTTTTTACTCCTGTGTTGCCCTCACTTCTGATTTCCAGACCTATTTAAAGAATCAAACCATGTGCTTAATAAATTATAATACCTGAAATTTCCACAGACCCCTAAAAACAATGTTACATTTTTTAACTCTTATTCTGTTTACCCAAATAAATTGCATCAATAGAGTTTAGTCAGGAAAACAAAGCCTGAACCAGAAATTTCAAAGTAGGATATTTGTTATGGAGAGTGGTTACAAAGTTATGAGATGAACCAAAAAGGTGAATGAGACATGGTGAGACAATCCAGATTAGGAAGAGAAGGAACCCATTACCATCCAGAGGTTTACCAGAGCCCTGGAATCTGAGCCACTAGGCAAGAACTGTTAAAACAGAAAAACGGCTGCCATGGAAACTAGAAGCACAGAAGAAATTTAGCCTTTGCCAAGGACACAGAGACAGGGAGAAAAAAAAACAAAACAAAACAAAACAATGGAGAAGATATGCTTTGGTTGTCTGTTTTTCTCTACCTTCCAATCTCTCCCTGCCACATTAGCCAGATCCACTAAGTAAAGGAACTTAGGATATGTTGCAGAGGTTGGCAGCTAGCAATTCACAGTAGAGCAAAGAAGGAGCAACAACTTAATGGAGAGCAATTCTGACCAGAAACCTAACAATGGATGTTGAGTCAGTCTTTCTAAAGGGCCTTTTGGTTTTGTAATATCTTTGCCTAACTCTGTGATTACTCCAATGTACTCTTTCTGATGCCACCAGAGAGAATCTTTTCCCCTGCTATATATTTCCCTTGTTCAGTCTTTAACAGTCTACCAAAATATGTTTGTGGAGTGTTTCTGTTTTTGTTAGCTAAGTGTTTGCTGTTTCTATATGCCAGTTTGGGAGTTACTAATTCAAAAGGAAGTATATTGAGTTTTGAAATAATTTGTCCCAAAATCACTACACTCAAGTGTAAGGATAAGCAAGTGGGACTTTATAGACCTCTTATCTCACAGATCCTACTAGCTATATAGAGAACACTCTCCTTCCAAAATGCAAAAACATCTACTTTTGAATCTTCCTTTATTCAAAGATAATTAAAAATAAAACTTTTATACTCTATCTATTACTGATATGATATCTTGAGAATATAATTCACAATGGGGAGACAATGTAGTGTACTAGAAAGCAGAAAGATTCAAAAATTAGACTTTTTAGATCCAAATCCTGACCCCATCATTGCCATCAAATTACCTTGGTCAAGTCACTTTAACTCTATGCACCACAGTTCTTATACCTGAAAATAAACTAAATAATAATCCCTTTATAAGATTATGGTAAGGTTTGACAGAGCCAAGATAGGTAAAGATCTTTGAAAAGCACCTGTACATGCTATGCATTATATGAGTGTTAACTGAAAATTTTGTATTAATAATACATTACTATTTTGGTCTTGCATGAAGATGAATTCTGGTGAGTTTTTTTCTTACCAGTCAAGAAAGTACTCTTACATAATGGATATTGGGGAGGGTATGCACTATGGTGAGTGCTGTGAATTGTGTAAGACTGGTGATTCACAGATCTGTACCCTTGAAACAAATAATACATCATATATTAACTTTAAAAAAAGTACTTTTACAAAAGCCTCATATTAAGTCTATAATATAACAAGATCTTAAATGTGTAGTTAAAACATGACATGAATATATATGTATTTGTACATATATACAAATACATTGTGTAAAATACATGTGTTTCTTTACAACAGCAGAAAAGATTATATACTATATAATTAAACTAAGTGAAAATCATGGAATATTTACTTTTAAAGTGTGGTGGGAAGAAAGGCATACCAGAACTTACGTTCTAAATGAGACACAAACAGTTCAAAAGAGTTAATCTGAACAATTATTTTATAAGGAGAAAAAATACCTTTTGCATTAAAATGTAAATTCATAATTAATAATATCAACGGGGAAAGTTTCTAAATAGCAGGGTAAAATATATGTGCTTTCCAGGCAATCTGCCAAAAGTAGGTTTGATATGAAACAGAGAATGCCCTAAAACAATCTGCCATGTGTTCTTTTAATACTTGTTAGGTGTTAAGTTTTACCAGGTTTAAATTCCAACATTTTTTTCAGATAAGGGCATTTGATTTTCTCACTGTAGATTAAACCTTAGTTTATCTTTTGGATCTACACCCACCTCATGGTGGAGAGTTCTATACTTATCATGTTAGCATCTTTATTATCACTAGCAGCTCTCAAATCTTGAGTCTTACCAAGAAACTGGATCTTTTATTTTGTTTGCATATGTGACCATAATATTGTAACTTTAGAAATACCCTGCACCCTTTATAACTGAGCTCTGCCTTCATATGATCTTACTCTCTAGTACAGATTAAATCTTTGTCTGGACCTCAGACAAATATCTACAGTTTTCTATGTATTAACAGACTGCTATCTATATTCATTCAATGATAATATCCACCTGTAAGTCCCTTACTTTTTTTTAATGGTTCAAGTTTTAATTTAAATCCCAGTTAACATATAGTATAATATTAGTTTCAGAAGTAGAATTTAATAAATCACTCCATACATAAACACCCAGTGCTCATCACAATAACTGCCCTCCTTAATACCCATCACACATTAGGCCATCTCCCTGTCCACATCTCCTTGATTAACCCTCAGTTTGTTCTCTAGCATTAAGAGTCTCTTGTGGTTTGCCTTCTTCTCTCTCTTTCTTTTTTTTCCTTTACTCTATGTTCATCTGTTTAGTTTCTTAAATTCCACATTGAGTGAAATCATATGGTATTTCTCTTTCTCTAACACACCTCATTTAGCATAATACTTTCTAGCTGTATCCATGTCATTATAAATAGCAAGATTTAACTCTTTTGATGGCTGAGTAATATTCCTGTGTGTGTGTGCGTGTGCGTGTGTGTGTGTGTGTGTGTACATACCACATTCTTATCCATTCATCAGTCAATGGACATTTGGGGGTCTTTCCATAATTAGGCTATTTTTGATAAACATTGGGGTGTAAATGTCCCTCCCAATCCGTATTTTTATATCCTTTAGGTAAATAATTACTAGTGCAATTGCTGGATTGTAGGGTAGACCTGTTTTTAACTTTCTGAGGAAACTTCAGACTGCTTTCTAGAATGGCTGCCACCTGTTTGCTTTCCTACCAATGATGTAAGAGAGTTGTCCTTTCTCTCCATTCTCATCAACATCTGTTGTTTCCTGTGTTGTTAATTTTAGCCATTCTGATAGCCATTCTGAGGTTGTATCTCACTGTAGCTTTGATTTGTATTTCCCTGATGCTGAATGATGTTGAGCATCTTTTCATGTGTCTGTTAGCCATATAGATGTCTTCTTTGGAAAAATGTCTGTTCATGTTTTCTGCCCATTTCTTGACTGGATTATTTGTTTTTTTGGGTGTTGAATTTGATAACTTCCTTATAGATTTTGGATACTGACACTTTATCAGGTATGTCATTTGTAAATATTTTCTCCCATTCCACGGGCTGCCTTTTATTTTTGCTTACTATTTCCCTTGATGTACAGAAGATTTTTATCTTGATGAAATCCCAATAGTTCATTTTTGCTTTCATTTCCCTTGCCTCCAGAGACAAGTCTAGTAAGAAGTTGCTACAGCCAATGTGAAAGAGGTTTCTCTTTTAGAACTTTGATGTTTTCCTGTCTCACATTTAAGCCTTTCAACCATTTTGAATTTATTTTTCTGTATGGGGTAAGAAAGTGGTCCAATTTCATATTTATACATGTTGCTGTCTAGTTTTCCTGACACAATTATTGAAAAGGCTTTTTTTCTGCTGGATATTCTTTCCTACTTTTTCTTTTTTTTTTTTTTTTCTTTCCTACTTTTTCAAAGATACATGAATTCAGTAAAGTTGCAGGACACAAAGTCAATGTATAGAGATTGGTTGCATTTCTATACCCTAATAATGAAGCATAAGAAAGAGAAATCAAAGATTTGAAAGCAATTACAAGTGCACCAAAAACCATAAGATGCCTAGGAATAAACCTAACCAAAGAGGTAAAAGATCTGTACTGTGAAAACTGTAGAACACTTTTTAAAGAAATTGAAATGACAAAAAGAAATGGAAAAACATTCCATGCTCATGGATTAAAAGAACAAATTTTGTTAAAATGTTTATACTTCCCAAAGCAATCTACACATATAATGCAATCCCTATCAAAATACCACCAGCATTTTTCACAGAGCTAGAACAAATAATCCCAAAGTTTTTATGGAAGCACAGTAGTGGAATTGCTGAATAAAAAGATCCTGAATAGCCAAAGCAATTTTAAAAGATAAGCAATGCTGGTATCATCTCAACTGGGGACTACAGCTACATTACAAAACTACAGTCATCAAGGCAGTATGGTACTGGCACAAAACAGACACAGAGATCAATGGAACAGAATAGGAAACCCAGAAATGAACCCACAACTATGTGGTCAGCTAATCCTTGACAAAGTCTCTTTCTCTTTTTTTTTTTTTTTTTTTAAATTAAATTTCATCTTTTAAGTGTTCCAAGATTGTTTATGCACCATACCCAGTGTTCCATGCTATATATTCCCCCCTTAATACCCACCTTAATACTCTCCTTAATACCCAGCACCAGGCTCACCCATCCCCCCCACACTGACAACCCCTCCAAAACCCTCAGTTTCTTTCTCAGAGTCCACAGTCTCTCATTTTCATCTCCTCCTCTGATTTACCCCAATTCACTTTCCCTTTCCTTTTCCTAATGTCCTCCATATTATTTCTTATGCTCCACAAAAACAGTGTGGAGATTCCTCAAAAAAATTAAAAATAGAGCTACCCTATAACCCAGTAATTACACTACTGAATATTTATTCCAAAGATACAGATGTAGTGAAAAGAAGAGCCATCTGTACTCCTATTTTCTTATGTAACAAACTGATCATGGCATTTGTCTAATACTCTTATTTCCATACTGAACTATTGTCTGAACACGTCTTGGAGGGTGTCATTGAGAGGCTATGACTGCCAGTTGATTCATGAATTGAATCTGGGCAATTGGTGGCTTCTTATCTGCCCCCAACTTGGAATGGACATTCTTCCCACTTTTCCCATTCTAGGAGCCACTTCTAGAATGCAGCCTTGAGAACACTGTGCTGTTGAGACAATGTGGACTATCCGTATGACTGAATTGTATTAAGGCCTCTTAAGATAAAGATAAACTCTTAAGATAAACTCTGTCAGGCAGGTGTGGAGATATATTCATCTTGCAGTTGTTCAAGACAAGTCTTGTATGTAAGTTCTCTTACTTGTTAAAACTGCGACCTACTAATGTATACTCATCGGCTTCTTTCTTTATTCTTCTTGTCTTTTATATGTGGGAGGCCAACTTCAAAATTCACCCAGAGAACTCCTGAGGCTGCAGACTCACAATAATTTTGATTTAATGAGAGTTCATTAAATCTCTGGTTTGCTAAGTGCTCTGTCTTGTAGAAACAGTATGGAGATTTAGAAAACGAGGCTTTCATGTATCTGGATTTGCAAAAATTATTCAAATTTCAGACAGAGCAAACTTCAAAGTAAGGACAATTACTAGGAATGAAGAAGGGAATTACATAATGATAAAGAGGTTAATTCTTCAAGAATACATAACTAATCTTAATATGTATGTACCTGACAACACAGCATCAAACAATGTGAAGTAAAAACTCATAGAAATACTGAGAGAAATTGTTGAATTCACTCATTGTTTGAGACTTCAGTAGCCCCCTCTCAGGAATAGACATATTCCAGCAGTTGAAAATCAATAGGGCATAACTGAACTCAGTAGCACTATCAGTCAGATAGGTGTATTTGACATCTACAAGTTACTTCTAATAGTAGAATATACCTTTTTTCTGGTAGTAGAATCAGCATTTTATAGTAGAATCTACATGTAATAGTAGAATATACATATGGATCATTCAACGAGATAGGCCATATCCTAGGCCATAAAGCACACCTTAATAAACTTAAAATAATATAAATCATACAATGTCTGCTATTAACCACAATGGAATTAAATTGGAAATCAATAAAAAGGATAACTGGAAAATCCCAAACGTGAAGATTAAATAACATACTCAAAAATAACATATGGGTCAAAGAATAAATTTCAAAAGAGAAATTTTTAAATGTTTTGAATTAAATAAAAATGAAAAAATTATCAAAAATCAAGAGAAATCTATAGTATTGAATGCATATGTTGAAAAGAAGAAATTAAATAAAAGAAGAGAAATATAAAATTAATAATCTAAGTCTCCACTATAGAAAACTAAAAGAAATAGGAACAAATCAAGTCCAAAGTAGAAGAAAATAATAATAATTAGAGATAAAATTGAAAACAGAAAATCAGTAGAGAAAAATTAATTAAATTGCAACCTGATCATTTTTCAAATCAATTTTTTAAAACTTCTAAAAAAATTTAAAAAAATAAAAAAACTTCTAGCCAGGCTTAATTGGATAAGGAGAATACACAAATTATTAATATCAGAAATGAAAGAAGTGACATTAGTACAGATCCCATGAACATCAAAAGGATAATACAGCAATATAACAGACAACTTTACACTCACAAATTTGATAACACAGATGAAAGACACCAATCCCTTGAAAGATACAATCTGCCATAACTCACATAGAATAAATAAAATATCATAATAGGACTATTCTTATTTAAAAATTTAACCAAGGTACGGTTTGGTTTTTGGTGCTATTGTAAATGAATCAATTCTCTGATTTCTCTTTCTACAGTTACACTGTTAGTGTATAAGAAAGCAACTGATTTTTGTGCATTGATTTTGTATCATGCCACATTACTGAATTGCTGTATGAACCCTAGTAATTTGGGGGTGGAGTCTTTTGGGTTTTCCACAAAAAGTATCATGTCATCTGTGAAAAGAGAGAGTTTGATTTCTTCTTTGCCAATTTGAATACATTTTATTTCTTTTTGTTGTCTGATTGCTGTTGCTAGAACTTCTAGTACTATGTTGAACAACAGTGGCGAGAGTGGGCATTCTTGTCATCTTCCTGATCTTAAGGGTAAGGCTCTCAGCTTTTCCTCATTGAGAATGATATTCACTGTGGGTTTTTCACAGAAGGATTTTATAAAATTGAGGAACATTCCCTGTATTCCTATACTCTGAAGAGTTTTGATCAGGAATGGATGCTGCACCTTGTCAAATGTTTTTTCTGCATCAATTGAGAGGACCATGTGGTTCTTCCCTCTCCTTTTATTAAGGTGTTCTACCACATTGGTTGATTTGTGAATGTTGAACCTCCCGTGCAACCCAGGGATAAATCCCACCTGGTTGCGGTGGATAATCCTTTTAGGGTACTGCTGGATCCTATTAGCTAGGATCATGTTGAGAATTTTGGCAACCATATTCATCAGGGATATTGGTCTGAAATTCTCCTTTTGGATGGGATCTTTCCCTGGTTTTGGAATCAAGGTAATGCTGGCATCATAGAGAGAATCTGAAAGTTTTCCTTCTGAAAACAAAAAAAAAACAAAACAAGCAAAAAAAAGCTTTTGAAACATTTTCAGGAGAGTAGGGAATATTTCTTTTTTGAATGTTTGGTAGAATTCCCAGGGAATCCATCAGGTCCTGGACTCTGGCTTTTCTGGGAAGTTTTTGATCACTGTTTCAAGATACCTTGGAATAAACCCAACCAAAAAGGTAAGGGATATATACACTAGGAACTACAGAACACTCATGAAGAGATTGAAGAAGACACAAAAAGATGGAAAAATTTTCCATGCTCATGGATTGGAAGGATAAACATTGTTAAAATGTCTATGCTGCCCAGAGCAATCCATACTTTCAATGTTATCCTGAGCAAAACACAAATGGCATTTTTAAAGGTGCTGGAATAAATAATCCTAAATTTGTATGGAACCATAAAAGACCCCAAATCAACAAGGAAATATTCAAAAAGAAAAACAAAGCTGGGGGTATCACATTGCCTGATTTCAAGCTATATTACAAAGTTGTCATCACCAAGACAACATGTTACTGGTCCAAAACAGACACATAGGCCAATGGAACAGAATAGAATACCCAGATATGGGTCCTCAACTCTATGGTAAATAATCTTCAACAAAGCAGGAAAAATGTACAATGGAAAAAAGACATGCTCTTCAATAAATGGTGCTGGGAAAATTGGACAGTTTTATACAGAAGAATGAAACTTGACCATTCTCTTACACCAGGCACAAACATAAACTCGAAATGGATAAAAGACTTCAATGTAAAGCAGGAATCTATCAAAATCCTAGTGGAGAACATAGGCAGTAACCTCTTTGATATCGGCCACAGCAACTTCTTTCAAAACATGTCTTCAAAGGCAAGGAAACAAAAGTGAAAATGAACTTTTGGCACTTCATTGAGATAAAAACCTTCTGCACAGCAAAGGAAACAGTCAACAAAACAAAGAGACAACACACAGAATGGGAGAAGATATTCACAAATGACACTACAGAAAGAGGGCTGATATCCAAGATCTATAAAGAACTTCTGAAACTCAACACACACAATACAAGATAGTCATGTCAAAAAATGGGCAGAAGACATGAACATACACTTCTCCAAAGAAGACATACAAATGGCTAACAGACACATGAAAAAATGGTCATCATCATCAGCAATCAAGGAAACTCAAATCAAAACCACATTGAGATACCACCTTACACCAGTTAGAATAGCAAAAATTGATGAGGGAAGAAACAACAAATGTTGGAGAGGCTGTGGAGAAAGGGGAACCCTCTTACACTGTTGTTGGGAATGCAAATTGGTACAGCCACCTTGGAAAACAGTGTGGAGGTTCCACAAAAAATTAAAAATAGAGCTACCTTATGACCCAGAAATTACACTACTGGGTGTTTGCCCCCAAAATACAGATGTAGTGAAAAGAAGGGCCATATGTACCCCAATGTTCATTACAAAAATGTTCAAAATAGCCAAACTGTGGAAAGAGCTGAGATGTCCTTCAACAGATGAGTGGGTAAAGAAGATATGGTCCATATATACAATGGAATATTTCCTAGCCATCAGAAAAGATGAATACCCAACATTTGCATCAACATGGATGCAACTGGAGGATATTATGTTAAGTGAAATAAGACAAGCAGAGAAAGTCAATTATATGGTTTCACTTTTTGTGGAACATAAGGAATAGCATGGAGGACATTAGGAAATGAAAGTGGGAAATGAAAGTGAAAAATGAAGGTGGGGGAGTTGGAGGGGGAGATGAACCATAAGAGACTATGGACTCTGAGAAACAAACTGAGGCTTTTAGAGGGGAGGAGTGTGGAAGGATGAGTTAGCCCATTGATGGGCATTAAGGAGGGTACATATTACATGAAGGATGGGGGGTTATATGCAAACAATGAATCATGGAACACTACATCAAAAATGAATGATGCACTGTATGGTGACTAACTACATACACAAACAAACAAACAAACAAAATCTGATCATTCAAAAAAAAATAAAAACAAAAAATAAAAAAAATAAAAACTTAACCAGTATTAAGTAACCACCAAACAGAAAGTACCAGGGCCAGATTATTTCACTGGTGAATTCTACCAAATATTTAAAGAAAAAAATTATACCATTGTCTACAATCTCTTTCAGGAAATAGGAGACTTCCTAATTCATTCCATGAGGATAAGGTTATCCTAATACCAAAATCAAAGAAATTATAAGTAGACTATAGACTGATATCTCTCATGAACATAAATATGAAAATTCTCAACAAAATATTATCAAAATGAATCCAATAAAGTATTAAAAAGAATTATACACTATAACCAAGTGGGACTTACTCAAATATGCAAGACTGATTCAACATTTGCAAATAATTAATGTAATGCAACACATCAACAGACTAAAAAGGAAAAACAAGATATCAATATATGCATAAAAATCAGTTGACAAATTCTAATGTCCATTCATGATTAAGAACTTTCAGTGAACTAGGAATAGAGAATACTTTTGACTTGATAAAGGCTATTTACAAAACACCCACAGTTAACATCATACTTGGTCATGAAAAACGAAGATTTCCCACTAAGATCATGTATAAGGCAAGGATGTCCTTCCTCACCACTCCTTTTCAACGTCATAATGGAAGCACTTCCTGTTGCAATAAGGCAAGGCAATGAAATAAAATATATACAGATTTGGAAGAAAGACAAATGTGTTTTGTTCACATTGACATGATCACCTGAGTAGAAAATCAAAAGTTTCAACAACAACAAAAAAAACTTCTGGAGTAAGTGAAAAGTATTATAGATATATTGTAGGATGCAAGGTTAATATACAGCAGTCAATCATTTTCCTATATACCAATGAACAACTTACTGTTTACATTAGTTTATATTAAACTTACATTTACATTTGTACAAAAATAATATAAACCTAACAAAAAAAATCTATTTGAGTAAAACTATGATAAGTGAAAGCAAAGAAGTATTAAATAAATGGGAAGATATTCTATGTTCATGGATAGGAAGATAGTACTGTCTAGATGTCTCTTCTTCCCAACTTGATCTACAAATTCAATGCAATTCCAATTCAAATCCTAGGGAGCTATTTTTTGGTTATCAACAAACTGGTTCTAAAGTTTTTTATGGAAAGGCAAAAGACCAAGAAGAGCCAATAAAGAATTGAAGGAGAAAACAAATTTGGAGAACACTTCCCAGCTTTAAAAATTACTATAAACTACAGTGTGGGATTCAAAAAAAGAACATACAAATGGGTCCAAAGAACAAAGTAAAGAACACAAAAACAGAACCACTTAAGTATGGCCAACTGATCTTTGACACAGGACCAAAGGGCACCAATGGAGCAAAGACACTCTCTTTAACATATAGTGCTGTAATGACTGGACATACATATGAAAAATAAAATAATCTAAACACAGACTTCATGCCCTTTACAAATATTAATTTAAAATGGATCATACTTGTAAATGTAGAGTGCAAAACTATAAAATTCCTAGAAGACAATACAATAAAAACCTAAATGAATATGAATATGACGATGACATTTTAGGTACATTAAGAAGTAACCCATGAAAGAAATAATTGATGATATGGACTTAATTAAAATTAAAAAATTCTACTCTGTGACAGATAATATCAGGAGAATTGGATGACAAGCCATAGACCAGGAGGAAATATTTGTAAAAGACACATATCTTAATGCATTTTTACCTAAAATATTACAAAAACAAAACAAAACAAAACAAAACAAAACAAAACTTAACAGCAAGAACCTGGTTTAAATGGGCTAATAACCTTAACAGACATCTCACCAAAGAAGATAAACAGATGACATAAGCATATGCAAAGATGCTCTGAATCATATTTTATCAGGTAAATGAAAATTAAAACAATGAAATACCATTAGACACCTATTAGAACGGCCAAAATCTAGAACACTGACAATGCAGAAGATAGACAGGATATGGAGAAATAGAAACACTAATTGATGGTGGGAATGCAAAATGATATGCCTTTTTGGAAGACAATTTGGAAGTTTTTTTTAATAAAACTAAACAAACTAAACTAAACTGACCCTTATGAAACTAAAAGCTCTTACAAACTAAACAAGATCCAGCCATCACTCTCCTTGGCATTTACTTAAAGGAGCTTAAAATTTATGCCCACAATAAAACCTATAATAAAGTGTTTATAGCAGTTTTATTCATAATTGTCAAAACTTGGAAACAACCAAGATGACTTCAGTAGGTAAGTAAACTATCGTACATCTAGACAATGATGTCTGGAATATTATTTTGTGCTTTAAAAATGAGCTATTAAACCATGAAAAGACATGGAAGAATTTTAAATATGTATATTACAAAGTGAAAAATGCTTATCTAAAAAAGCTCCATGGTGGGGCGCCTTGGTGGCTCAGTGGGTTAAAGCCTCTGCCTTCGGCTCAGGTCATGATCCCAGGGTCCTGGGATCGAGTCCCACATCGGGCTTTCTGCTCCACAGGGAGCCTGCTTCTCCCTCTCTCTGCCTGCCTCTCTGCCTACTTGTGATCTCTGTCAAATAAATAAATAAAACCTTTAAAAAAATAAAAATAAAATAAATAAATAAAAAAGCTCCATGAAGTATGTTTCCACCTATATGACATTCTGAAAAAAAGCAAATCTGTGGTTATAGTAACCACCCAGAGGTCAGGGAGAGAAGAGATGAATATGCAGAACACAAAATATTTTTAGGTTAGTGGAAACATTCTATAATACTATTATGATAGATACATATCACTGTATGTATCCAAACCTATGGAATGTATAACACCAAAAGTATACTCTAAGGTAAACTACAGAGTTTAGCTGAATAGGATTTATCAATGTAGTTTAGTCCTTGGAGGGAAAAAATTACCATTCTGATGAAAATGAGGGTGCCTATGCATGAGGGTATATAGAAACTCTAGGTATCTTCCTCTCGATTTATTATATATATAAAAGTGCTCTAAAAATAGTCCTTTAAAAAAGAAAATAAATAAATGGACTTACTTTAGAGTCTGTGAAGCCAAAGATCTGTCAGAAGAAATACCAATGATGATTGTCATCAAAGTGACATTTATAAATTGATGTGTTTGGTAGAAAGGAATTTATGAGAAAGGTACATGAAAGGCATTTTTCTTGGAAGAAACAAATGGTGCATAGTTTTATTTGCCCTTGTTAATATCTTGTACTTTAGTTCCTATGGCAGCTATATTTCTTTTCCCTACAGTTGAAAAAAATTCAAAAAGGAACTTATAAAAATTAATATCCACACACTGAACTACGTCATCATAGTCTCCCTAATTCATATGCTACTTTGGGGTTTAACCTACAAAACCTTATTTTCTATGTTCTTAGAGATAGCCAAAAACCTATAAGTTTTCCAAAATTTTGGTATTATATTTACAGTGTCATTTTAAACAAAGTCTATCTGAGAAAACAGTATGTATAATTTTAACAGTATCTCAAAAACTTTTCAAAAACAAATTGACAAAATCAACAGTAATTAGCTGAATATTTTTAAAGAAATGAAATGATCCATTTTTAGCAAACTGTTACGAGATATTTGAATACAGATCTTCTATTCATCTACTTTGGTCATATTTATAAAGCCAGGCATTTTTATGACAAAATACAAAAGGAAATCAGCTGTTTGTGACAAGTTTCCCTAAATTCTGTCAGTATATATTTTCTCTATGGAAGCCCTCTCTTCACAAATCCATTAAGAACTTTTCATTCTGAATAGGAAACTAGGCTTGTGCCTGCCATCTCTATGTTGCACAGAACTTTATAGTATATTAATGTATTAAAATGTAGTTTCATAAAGTGTTCTAATAGTTCTATTGCAAAAAGACCAGCATGTACAAATATAATAAAGATTTATATTCTAAAGAAGCAGATCTATAAAAAGAACTCTATTTCCTATATTTCCTATTTTATAAATATATCTTTCATAGTCTAGAGCACTTTGATAAGATTGTCAGGAAGTAGGCTATAACTGTCTTCTGTTCTTAAGTAAAGAACAAACTGAACACTACATATGCAAAGTAGAAAAACAAAACAAAAAATAAAAACAATGTATATCACTGTCATCAATTATTCTACTATTTGAGGTCATTATATGGACATTTAAACAAGGTTTAGGATTTGAATCTGTCACTGAAAAAATACAGAACCCTTCAACTTGAGTAAACAAAATACCTGGTCACATATTTACTTTATTGGCTTCTCCTTCCCTACCAAATTCCTCTTAGAGAAACACACTGGAGAATTTTCCTTCCTAATGCTGCAATGATCCACTTTTTAAAAATTTGTAGCAGCTTACTACTCATTTTGTGAAAATGATTTAGGAGTTACTTATGAGAGTTACTTAGTATTTATGGATAGTGATTTTTTTTTTTTTTTGTAGAAAAGTGTTTTCTAATATCAGATGACACCAGTCCCCTACCACCACCCAGTCTTCTTTTTCCTTCTTCAGTTTATGTTAATCTGGACTCTCCAAATTGCCTAGTCACTAAGGAAAATATCACTTTAGGATTTCACTTGATTTTCCATTTGCCCATTTAGATCATTTGCATGGTCATAGTAATGATACCTTTACTACAAAATAATCCTTGTCTGTTTTCTAGCTTCCAGTGATAAAGTATGGAATTGGTAATAGTGAGAAGTACCTGTGTTTGTTGATTGAATGACTCAGTAAGATTTAGAATTTATTTTTATGCTGAAGTTGGAAGACATTAGATATATATTAAACCAGAGTCTGGGAAATAATCCAATAACTAACATTTCTTGGCACTGCCATTAAAAATGAGTATCAAAAATATCTGAATGTAACAAGTAAAAGAGAGAAGAAATTATATTTCTATCTTCAGAGAAATGTTGTAATACTTAAAGAGTTGTTTATGCAGAACAGGAATTTATTGGAGAAGAAGTGTGTGTGTGTGTGTGCATGATATTCACAAAATTTGGAAGAAAACACTACCAATTTTAATCTTGTTTAAAGAAGAAATTGAATCTATTTAGCCATTTGATAATTAGAACTTTTGTTTTTACTTCAAATCTCCATTCTTTCAGATTTTTAGAAGACAAAACCAAATTAATGTAAGCCAATTCTAACTCAACTTATGCACATTGAACACAATTATAACTATTTAGACTCCTTTAATAATCTCTGAGGCAAGTTTTAAATAGGTATCGATTCTCCTTTACTTATTTCTATCAATCTATATTTGATCATGATCAAATCTACCTCACATAAAAATGGAAATTAAAACTTTAAAACCTGGAGAGTAACATCAGCAAGATGGAAGGATAGGAGGTTCCTTGCTTAAATCACCCAGCAGCAACTATTTGGCAGTCATCCATGGGCAAAAGTACCTCTGCAGGAGTTTAGCAACTCAGGTAGGAAACTGTGGAACTGAGACCAAGGAGGGCACTTAAAAGAAGGCAGGTCCATGTCCAGATGGCAGGATCAATGATTATGGTCCCAGCTGAAAACTTAGAAACAGTCTTGTCCCCAGTCGCTTCAGCTATAGACCTGTTTGGCCTTCGTCCTGCTCTCAGGGGACCCAGCAAGGGTCACATGTACCCATGACTCAGATAACATGCCTGCCAATGTCAGTACTGGCCGTGAACCTGGAAGCAGCCCAGGACCTGGCTGTACTCCCTTTGGCTTCCAGTTCTATTCACCCAGTAACCAGGCAGGAGACATACCCATCTGTGTCTGTGAGGCTGGCCTTCTTAGCTCAGTCCTACTGGAGAGCTTTGTACTCTGCTACAGTCCTTCTCATGTCCAGTCTAGGAGCAGTCCTGCACCATATTATAATCAAATTGCCAAAGGTCAAAGATAAATAAGGAATTTTAAAAGCAGAAAGAAAAAAGTGACATGTCATATATAAGGAACCCCTATAAGACTATGATCTAATTTCTTAGCAACAAATTTGCAGACCAGAAGAGAATGGAATAATATATTCAAAGTATTAAAAGAAAAAAACATTGCCAACCAAGAAAACTGTGCCCAACAAAACCGCCCTTCAGAAATAAAGGACACAGAACAACTTTCCCAGACAAACAAAGTTTGAGTAAATTAATCATCACTAGGCCTGGTTTACAAGAAATGCTAAAAGGATTCTTCAAGTTAAAGCAAAATAATGCTAATTAGAACTATGAAAGTTTAAAACTACTATAAAGATAAATATATAGTCAAATTAAGAATATTCTGTAATATTAAAACTCCAGTAGCTGACCCCATAAAAAATGGATATCTATGAATTGCATGATAAGGAATTATTCAGTAGTAATACCAGTGAAGCCCATTGAGATGTGTGTGTGTGTGTGTGTGTGAGAGAGAGATTCACTTTTAACTCTATTTTGAAGGTTAAAAGACAAAACTATTAAAAACAATTTAGCTAACACAATTTGTTAATGGATACACAATATAAAATAATGTAAGGTGTAATATCAAAAGCATGAAATATGAAGAGGAGTAAAAGTATAGAATTTGTATGTGAATCAAGTTAAATTGCTATCAACTTAAAATAGATTCATAAGATGTTTCATTCAAGACATAATAAGAAAGCTCTGGGACCAACACAGAAAAAGAAAAAGATAAAGAAAGAAAGAAGTGAAAGAAAGAAAGAAAAAGAAAGAGAAAATAGAAGAAAGAAAGAAAGAAGGGAAGAAACAAAAGAAGAAGGAAGGAAGGAAGAAAGAAAGTGGGAGGAAAGAAGGAAGGAAGAGATCAAAGAACCAGACCAATACAAAACATTAACAAATCACAAACAATGACAGCAAGAGAGAAAGCAAGGATCAAAGAAACTACAGAAGAGCCAGAAAACAATTACTGAAAAGCCAATACTAAGTTCTTACCTATCAATAATTACTTTAATATAAATGGAAAACGTACCTAATAGTGTGCTTCCTACAAGTGACTCACTTCAGCTTTAAGAATACATTGTTTTCATTTGTCATTCAGCTTGATATCACACCCGGAAAGAACCAGGGTCTGAACACAAGAGCTGGCCTGTTGCCTCAGTGAACCCCAGGGACCTCTTTCACACAAGACCCATACCACCTCAGCTCGAGATGGCTTGTTAGGGTACCCTTCACACAGAGCACTCTAGAACCTCTTGGCTCATACTTGCTTTGTCTCCAGCTGTGCCACAAGGCACACTCTTGTGTGAAGAGCCCTGGAAACCCCCATTCTGCACCCTGCCTTGGATCTAGCTATCCCACCAGCATTCCTCCTGCATGGAGCACACCAGAACCCTCCAGTCTGTACCAAGTACAGCTCCAGTTGCCCCATCAGAACACTTCCTGCACTGAATACCCCAGGACATTCTGGCTTGCACCCACTTCAGCTTTAGCTCTATTGTCAAGATGCCATATGTACAGAAAGCCCTGGGACTCCCCTGCTTCATGCACCCTTCACTCTGGCCATCCCACCAAGGCAGCCCCAGGATGAAGTGCCCCAGGAATGTAGACCATGCCATACAGAGCACTCGCAAACCAGTCAAAGTCACCAGCCACATAATCTACAAAGGACACAACCATTAAAAAGACCATTCCTTCAAGTTTAGAAGTAGCTCTTACACTGAACTCATAGAAACAAACACAGAAGATCAAGCAAAATGGAGAGACAGAGGAATATGTTCCCAAAAAATACCTCAGAAAAAGAACTAAATGAAACAGATAAGCAACATGCCTGAGAAAGTTTAAAGTAGTGATCATAAAGATGCTCACTGGACTAAGAGGAAGACTGGAAGAACTTGGTGACACTATCAATAATTAATTTAAATGTAAATTATCTCTTAGATGGTGAAGTCAGTTAAGCCTCTGACTCTTGGTCTCATCTCAGGCTGTGATCTCAAGGTCGTGAGATGGAGCGACATATGGGGCTCTACACTCAGCATGTAGTCTGCTTAAGATTCTCTCCTCTCTCCCTCTCCCCCCTACACTCTCTCTTTTTAATAAATCTTTCATAAAAATGAATATATATATGTATATTTATAAAATACATATGTAAATGGTCTAAATGCTCCAATCAGGAGATATAAGGTTGTGAAATGCATTAAGAAACAAGTCCTATCTATATACTACTGCTAAAATACTCACTTCAGGCCTAAAGACACATACAGACTAAAAATGAAAGGGTGGAAAAATGTACTCCAGCTAACAGAAGTAGAAAAAGTCAGAGTAGCAATGCTTATATCAATCAAATAAACTTTAAAACAAACAATAACAAGAGAAAAAAAGAGTATTACATAATGATAAAGGAAAATCCAATAAAAGGATATAAAATTGTAAATATCTATACACCCAAAATAGGAGTACCTTTAATACATAAAGTAAATATTAACATATCTAAAGGGAGAAAGAGTAATACAATAATAGTAGGGGACTTGAATAACACACTTACATCAATGGATGGATCATCCAGACAGAAAATCAGTAAGGAAACAGTGTCTTTGAATGACATTAGACCAGATAGACTTAACAGATATATATATACACAATATTTCAACCAAAAAATGACAAAGTACACATTCTTTTCAAGTGCACATAGAACATTTTCCAGTATAGATCACATGTTAGGACACAAAACAAGCTTCAATTAACTTAGGAATATTAAAATCATTTCATGCATTTTTTGGCAAAAAATAATATAAAATTCAAAATCAATCACAAAAGTTTTTGGAAAAAGCCCACAAATATGTGAAGGCTAACCAAAATGCTACTAAACATTTGTAACACACACAATAGAATATTACTCAGCCCTAAGAAAGAAGGAAATCCTGACATTTGTGACAGCATGGGCAAATATGGAGGACATTATTCTAAATGAAATAAGCCAGACACAGAAAGAAAAGTACTCTATAATCTCACTTACAAGTAGACTCTAAAAGAGATGAACTTAAACAGCCAGATAGAACAATGACTGCCAAGTTCTAAATGATTGGGGAAATGGGAAGATGTTGGCAAAAAGGTACAAACTTTCAGTTTTAAGTTAAATGAGTTTATCTGGGGATCTAACACACATCATGGTGATTATAGTCAACAATATTATAGTATATATTTCAAAGTTCTAAAAGACTAGATGTTAAGTGTTCTCACCACAGAATGAAATAAAAATTATGTGATGTGATACAGGTTTCAACTAATGCTAAGTAATCATTTTACAATATAGAAATCAAATCAACATATTGCATAATTTAAAGTTTGTGGTTATAGTTAATAATACTGTGTTGTGGCCAATGTCGAAGAGGTTATTGCCTATGTTCTCCACTAGGATTTTGGTAGATTCCTGCCTCATGTTGAGGTCTCTTATATTTCAAGTTTATCTTTATGTGTGGTGTAAGAGAATGGTCAAGTTTCATTCTTCAATATATACGTGTCCAATTTTCCCAGCACTATCTACCGAAGAGACTTTTTTCCACTGGATATTTTTTCCTGCTTTGTCGAAAATTATTTGGCCATAGAGTTGTGGGCCCATATCTGGACTCTACTCTGTTCCACTGCTCTATGTGTGTGTTTTCATGCCAGAACCATGCTGTCTTAATGATCACAGCTTTGTAGTAAAGTTTGAAATCAGGCAATGTGATGCCCCCAGTTTTGTTTTTCTTTTTCAACATTTCCTTAGCAATGCAGGGTCTCTTCTGGCTCCATACAAATTTTAGGATAGTTTGTTCAAGCTCTTTGAAAAATGTCAGTGGAATTTTGATCAGGATGGCATTGAAAATATAGATGGCACTAGGCAGTATAGACATTTTAACAATGTTTATTCTTCTAATCCATGATCATGGAATGCTCTTCCATCTTTTTGTGTCTTCTTCAATTTCTTTCATGAGTGTTCTATTTCTCGAGTACAGATCCTTTACCTCTTTGGTTAGGTTTATTCCCAGGTGTCTTATGGTTCCTTGTGCTATAGTAAATGGAATTGATTCTCTCATTTCCCTTTCTATACTTTCATTGTTAGTGTATAAGAAAGCAACTGATTTCTGTGCATTGATTTTGTGTCCTGCCACATTACTGAATTGCAGTATGAGTCCTAGTAATTTTGGGGTGGCATCTTTTCAGCTTTCCACAAAAAGTACCATGTCACCTGCTGAAAGAGAAAGTTTGATTTCTTCTTTGACAATTTGAATACCTTTTATTGCTTTTTGTTGTCTAATTGCTGTTGCTAGGACTTCTAGTACTATGTTGAACAAGAGTGGTGAGACTGGGCATCCTTGTCATGTTCCTAATCTCAAAGGGAAGGCTGTCAGCTTTTCCCCATTGAGAATGATATTTGCTGTGGGTTTTTCATAGATAAATTTTATGAAGTTGAGGAATGTTCCCTCTATCCCTATACTTTAAAGAGGTTTTGTTTTGTTTTTTTAAGATTTTATTTATTTGTCAGAGAGAGAGAGAGGAACGAGCATGCACAAGTAGGCAGAGAGGCAGGCAGAGGCAGAGAGAGAAGCAGGTTCCCTGCTGAGCAAGAAGCCCAATGCAGGACTCAATCCCAGGACCCTAGGATCATGACCTGAGCTGAAGGTAGTGGATTAACCCACTGAGCCACCCAGGCATCCCTGAAAAGTTTTAATCAAGAGCAGATACTTTATTTTGTCAAATGTTTTTCTCTGCATCAATTGGGAGGACCATTTTGTTCTTCTCTCTTCTTTTATTGATTTGTTCTATCACATTGATTGATTTGCAAATGTTGAACTACCCTTGCATCCCAGAGATAAATCCCACCTGGTTATGGTGGATAATTTTTTTAATGTACTACTGGATCCTATTAGCTAGGATCATGTTGAGAATTTTGGCATCCATATTCATCAGAGATATTGGTCTGAAATTCTTCTTTTTGATGGGGTCTTTGCCTAGTTTGGGGATCAGGGTAATGCTGGCTTCATAGAAAGAGCCTGGAAGCACCACACTCAGTGCTCCATGCGATATGTGCCCTCCTTAATACCCACCACCAAACTCACCCATCCCCCCACCTTCTTCCCTGCCATAACTCCCAGTTTGCTTCTCAGAATCCACAGTCTCTCATGGTTCATCTCCCCCTCTGATTTCCCCCATTCACTTTCCCTTTCCTTCTCCTAATGTCCTCCATGATATTCCTTATGCTCCACAAGTAAGTGAAACCATATGATAACTGACTTTCTCTGTTTGACTTATTTCACTCAGCATAATCTCCTCCAGTCCCATCCATGTTGATACAAAACTTGGGAATTCATCCTTTCTGATGGAAGCACAATATTCCACTGTATATATGGACCATATTTTCTTTATCCATTCATCTGCTGAAGGGCATCTTTGTGCTTTCCACAATTTGGCAATTGTGGCCATTGCTGCTATGAACATTTGGGTACAGATGGCCCTTCTTTTCACTACATCTGTATCTTTGGGGTAAATACCCTGTAGTGCAATTGCAGGGTCATGAGGTATCTCTATTTTTAATTTCCTGAGGAATCTTCACACTGTTTTCCAAAGTAGCAGCACCAACTTGCATTCCTACCAACAGTGTAAGAGGGTTTGCCTTTCTCCACATCCTCTCCAACACTTGTTGTTTCCTGTCTTGTTAATTTTGGCCATTCTAACTGATATGAGGTGGTATCTTAATGTGGTTTTGACTTTAATTTCCCTGATGGCCAGTGATGATGAACATTTTTCATGTGTCTGTTAGCCATTTGTATGTCTTCTTTGGAGAAATGTCTGTTCATGTCTTCTGCTCATTTTTTGACATGCTTATCTGTTTTGTGTGTGTTGAGTTTCAGGAGTTCTTTATAGATCTTGGATATCAGCCCTTTGTCTATAGTGTCATTTGTGAATGTCTTCTCCCATTCCCTGGGTTGCCTCTTTGTTTTGTTGACTGTTTCCTTTGCTGTGCAGAAGCTTTTGATCTTGATGAAGTTCCAAAACTTCATTTTCGTTTTTGTTTCCTTTGCCTTTGGAGACACGTCTTGAAAGAAGTTGCTGTGGCCGATGTCGAAGAGGTTATTGCCTACATTCTCCTCTAGGATTTTGATAGATTCCTGCCTCACCTTGAGGTCTTTTATCCACTTCAAGTTTATCTTTGTGTATGGTGTAAGAGAATGGTCAAGTTTCATTCTCTTATACATAGCTGTCCAATTTTCCCAGCACCAGTTATTGAAGAGATTGTCTTTTTTCCACTATATATTTTTCCTACTTTGTGGAAGATTAGTTGACCATAGAGTTGTGGGTCCATATCTGGGCTCTCTACTCTGTTCAGACTCTTTCTATGAAGCCAGCATTATTCTGATCCCCAAACCAGGCAAAAATACCATCAGAAAGGAGAATTTCAGACCAATATTCCTGAAAAATATAGGGTGCCAAAATTCTCAACATGATCCTAGCTAATAGGATCCAACAGTACATTAAAAAGATTATCCACCATGATCAGACAGGATTTATCTCTGGGATGCAAGGGTGGTTCAACATTTGCAAATCAATCAATGTGGTAGAACAAATCAATAAGAGAAGAGAGAAGAACCACATGGTCCTCTCAATTGATGCAGAAAAAGCATTTGACAAAATACAGCATCTGTTCCTGATTAAAACTCTTCAAAATATAGGGATAGAGGGAACATTCCTCAAATTCATAAAATCTACCTATGAAAAACCTACAGCTAATATCATTCTCAATGGGGAAAAACTGACAGCCTTCCCACTGAGATCAGGAATCAGTAAGACATTTTTATTTAACTTGGAAATTCAACAGATTCAAACAGTGCTCTGTGACAACAGTTTCACTAGACTCAATGACTATTCATCTTCACTATAAACACCAAAATAGAATTTTTATCCATTTTAGGGTCATAAAATACTGTTGAAGACTCTTCTAACAATGTGATGATTGGGGAAGAGATTTTATAAAATATAATTTTTAGGCTTAATGAAAATCTTTTAAAGTTCTGCTCCCTATGCATTCACATATGCATATATAAATAAATATACATTACAACTTGTTTTTCATGAGGTTTTATTTAGCTATAACAGCCAGGATCAAACAGTATAAAGAACTATAATGACAGATGGCTGATACTCAGTTACAAAAGTTTTATCAGTTTTATTATTCAACAAAACAAAGCCATTGACATTATTAAGGGAACAAGGTGTTTATCATAGAAATGAGAACTTACACAAATGTGGCAAAGTTAAAGAAAGGTTTCAGAGCAGGAAGTCAGAGCATCAGAAAAAATCACTGGTGTGAGGCAATGGTGTGAGTAGGTGCTTAACAGTTTCCTGGAAATGCTCCAAAGCTATGGGTATCTGGTAGTCCAGTGTATCCAGGAACAGTTTCATGTTGTGGTCTGAGAAAGCTGTTACCTTTGAGGAAACTTCAGTGTAATATTAGATCATCAGCTCACATTGCCATTGGATGGTGGGGCCAGTCATCTGCTTTTGTGTCACCCTGTCTGTCCATCACAATCATCTAAGAGTAATGGCTTCCTCTTCATTTTTGCCATCTAAACCTTGTATATGTTTCTGCTTTGGCCAACTCTAACTCCAAACCACATAGGGAAGAGTACTTGAGAAAACAGAGCTACAAGAAGTGAGTTATATAAGTGATTCAGAACTAAAGTATAAGCTCCACTACATTCTCCTTACAAAAACAAAAACAAAACAAAACCAAACAAACTTGAATAGAAAAAGTGAGAAGAATCTAGCCTTTTTATGAAACAAAATCTTTATGAAACAAAACTTAATTTTTGGCATACAAAGATTAAGCTTATCACGTAGTCATAAGAATTTTGATTTTAAATACCAGTATCTCTTCCATAAACTAATTTTGATTTTAAATGTCAGTATCTCTTCCATAAACTACAGATGATTAATTCATTAATGATTTTTTTCATTTTTTCTTTCAATTATTATTTTCTTCTTTTAAGAAATATTTAGTAAGCACTCAAATATCAAACATGTATAGTGGATACAAGTATGAAGATAAAAGCAAATTCTCTTCATACATTCAAATTTCATTCTAGTGGAAAATAAGGAAACACAAATGTAAGTTAATTATAGTGATGTAAAAAGAATAAAACAGGAGCTAATTCATCAATCAATTAAAGAAAGCATCTCAGACAGGACATCTCATCAGAGACCCGCATCAAATGAACAAATGAGTTCTGGAGAAAATGGCAAAGCGAGCACCTCATGCAAAATGAAGAGCAACACTGCAAGCATCAGAGGCAAAGATATGTTTATTGTTTTGAAGAAATAATAAAATGCTAATGTGATGGATTGTGATGAGGAAGAGAGAAATAGGAATACAGTAAAAATGGAATCAGAAGGGGCACCTAGGTGGCTCAGTTGGTTCAGTGTCTGCCTAGGGCTCAGGTCATGATCCCAAGATCTTAGAATGGAACCCCATGTCAGGATCCCAGCTCAGCAGAGTCTGCCTCTCCCTCTCCCACCCAGCTCCTGCTTGCTCATGCTCTCTCTCTCTCTCTCAAATAAATAAATTTTTTAAAAATGGAATCAGCAAGTGATAAAGGAATTCCAAAAATGGACTACAGGCTTTGGAGGTCATGGTATGACAGAATTATTTTAAAAGAGTCAAAATCCAGATTTGTACATAGATATCAAATAATCTGCATAATAAGACTTTAAGGGTCAATAATCCAATTGGATGATACTTTGGTCTATTTTAATGAGGCAGCACATATTCCTTTCTTTTTTCCCTCCAAAGAGAGAAAGTGCACAAAGAGGAGATGAGCTTATAAAGGGTACAAGATATGCCACTTCTTATTTTTAAGATAAAAATATTTATTTATTTTTAAGATTTTATTTATTTGATAGACAGAGATCACAAGTATGCAGAGAGGGTGGCAGAGAGAGGGAGGGGGAACCAGGCTCCCTGCTGAGCAAAGAGCCCAATGTGGGGCTCGATCCCAGTACCCTGGGATCATGACCTGAGCTGAAGGCAGAGGCTCCAACCCACTGAGCCACCCAGGTGCCCCATTTATTTTTAATTTTAGATAATGGCAGTGAAAAATATATATCACTTGCTGTTTATCCCTTCTATGTGAAACACTAGAATAGCAATTCTAACAAGCATGGTCTCTATCTTTTGCAATTTTATTCTGAATATAAGGACTAAAAAATAATATTAAAATAGAACCTTGTTAAGGTTTTTACATCATTGTTACTCAGTAATAGCTTAATGAAAATTTATTTCATTTTAATTAGAACTTTCAGTAGGTGATTGGTTCCTGGACCTCATGAAATAATTTTCACTTTCCCGCTGGCTAATTACCCAAGCTAAAATCCATCTTCTACCCTGTGATATTTCAAATATGGTATAAATGATGAAAATGGAAGCACTTAAAGTTATTGTCAATTCAGTTGTAGTTATACTAGGCAGAATTACATAAATTTATCATTAATTCTAGACAATAACATTATTTTAATCTCTGCAGTTTTATGGTTTGCTGATATGCTTAATTGCACAGAGGTTGGCCAACAGTATAAATTAAAACAGCCATGTTTTTCAGTTGAGTCAGCCATGTTAATAAAATTACAAGCTTCTAAAGTATCTTATCAGATTATAGTAATTTAAGTTGTTTTTCCATTTACATGATCATTTCAAAATTTATTACTTTGAACTTTAAAAAGTAATATGTAAAAAAGCTCTCACTTAAGCTTAAAAGAAAGTAACCAATGCCCATTCAGAAACTGTTTTTGATGAGCAGCACTGAAGACAACTCATTCAGAAAGTAGAGGTAGCATTCACTAATGACCTACCTCACTAAAGTTAAAATAGCAGCATAACAATCTATCAAATTCCAAATGATATTATCATCTATCTGAAAATGAAAATGGTGTATATGAGATACAAGTAAATTAAAAACGGCAGATAGGGATAATATATCTAATCATTGTTGCATATCCTAAATTGCTTACTTTGTCAAGAATGTGCTGCACAGAAAAAAACTTATCCATAAAAGTATATTAAACCAATTGTTTTAGGTTTCTTTTGCACACACCAATTCCAAATGCTCTAATTAAACTCCCAAATTTGTAGAATCCCAACAGTTCTTATAGCAATAATCGCGCCTCGGATAAACCTCATTGGCTACGATACTGCCACTGCACAAAGCTTCCAACAGTTCTTATAAACATATACAATGCAAGCAAGGCAAAATAGAACAAGCCTAGAGTATAAAATATGCACCAATTACCATATTTTAAAAAACCTAAATCAAAGTCAACTCCTGATGTAAATGATTGCAAACAAAAATTAAGCTCAATAATTTAAAATGCCATCAAATGAAGTTCATACTGCTGAAACAGAATGAGAATCTCTTTCCTTTTTTCTCTCTCTCTCAGACACACATTTTGCACACCAGCTATGAAATAGTTGTGATTTAATCTTCTATTTTTATAAAACAAATTGTGTGCCTAAAATAACAATTAGAAAGATCAAAAAAATTGATCTACTTAAAAAACAAATCACAGCAAAGGCTTAATTTTCTTAGTATATAAAGATTCCCAAAATTAACAAAACACCAAAATCCAAAGAGAAAAATGGTCAGAGGAGAAAGACAAACAGGTATCAGAAAAGGAAAAATAATAATAAATATTTAAATGAGTAAATGAATAATGAAACAAACAAGCAAGTCTTAAATATATGAAAAAACTTGGAATTTTTTTTTCTTCCCTGTCCTCAGGGTCTCTCTGTTAACATGGTAATCTCTTAAATTCTTCTTCCAGTTTTCCGGTGTTGATATATTATCTTTCTCTCCAATATGGGGCTTTAATAGAATCTAGTTTTATCAAGCAAATAACACTAGCCAGTCAATTCATTCTCTCCAATTGTTTCAGGCTGCATCTTGGATACCAAACCTTTCTGTCATAAACACATGCCATTTCTCAGAAGGTGCTCTGCCAACTTCTTACACAGTCCTTAATTACTGTTACACTAGAATGCCAAATCTCCACTTATCCACTCATCTAAGAACATGCTACTCTTGCTGTATCCTAATATTCTCCTCCACTTAGATTGGTAAGGGAGAGGAGAGAATTACAGAAACAGAATATCTGGGAAAGGAATTTCTGCGTTAATGATACCTACCCATTTTACTCTCCCCCTTTTCTTGAGAGAAGCCATCCTGGGAGCCCCATACTCAGGTCTGCTCCTTGGGAGAGAGTTTTTGTGGAAGGGGGCCCTGACCGGTCTACAGCCAGAAAATAATGAGCATCACTCTGGGCTTCAGCATAAGGACACAGACTCCCTGCAATTATGTTTGTTCATACTTCAATATAAACATTTCCAATGGTATTTGCTGGAGCTGCTGGTCTTGTTTATTAAATGATTCAAGAAAAATCTGACTGTGCTCTCCTCCCTAAAATTTAATACACACAAATTCTTCTCAAAAGCAAGCATATCCTAAGATAGGCAGACAGTTCTAAAATCAAAAGCATATTCTCATTGTAATCCACAATACTGTTGTGATTGTTCTTTGGTCCTAAATTCTCACTCTTGCTTATTTTACACACATTAAAATGAAACTTTCTATAAGAATTATTTCACCTGTGTAATTTTAATGCACAATTTTAGCCAGTGAAACATATTTCTCAAGGACGTAAAAATTTTCATATACTTTGTCTTTTAAGGTGCTTCTTCCTTTCAATTTGTCAAAACAGACTATTAGTGTTAACCAAGTTATATCATATTTAAATTAATTCAGACAGCTTAATGCATGAATATATTCATATGCAAAGCACATAATAGTCAAATCAAATAGAGAAGTTAACATATGAAGTTTTATAGAAGGGAAATCACATGGAGTGCAATTTTACCTAATTGAGACTTATTTTAAATCACTTTTATTTTAAAGGTGTATTTAATCTTTCAAGATTAACTTTTGTCTGTATGAAGTTCAGGGCATTTTGAATATTTTTTCCTTTTTCTTCTTTTTTTTTCTTTTCCTTTTGTTGTTATTTTAATCTACTAAGTGGATGAATTTCTGTCTGGCAAGATTTCATTATCTTCTGCTTTGATTAGAAATCATTACAATGTGTAGTATATTCTTTACCTCCTTTGAAAGGACTTCAGTCTCTGTTGGTTTAATAAATATGCTAATATGCATTACAAGAGTAAAACTCTAAGTAAGGAGATTAGAGTAAGCTCCATTGTGGAGAAACTATGTGATTTTACTTTTCTTAAGCATACATTAGAAATTCTTAAAGTGAAAGGATGTCTAGAATTTTTGAATAATCCTTAAGAGTCAATAGCAGCCATTTTATTACATTTAACAATTTTTAACAATTTTTATTGAGTGGCTAGTATGGAAAAATTCTAAGACCACCACTGAGGGTATGTCAAACAAGGCACATACCCTCATGATGCTAGTACCCAAAAACTAAACAATTACAGCTGAGGATTATAACTATTCTGATGGTCAGTAGTGTGGGGCAGCTTGAAGGGGATTTGAACTATGTATTTACAGAATTTAAACTTTGAGAAAATGATATCTAAGGTAATTCCTTAAGATAAATGTGATTCATGCAGGTAATGTATGTGAATATTGGGTCCAAAGAAAGGAAATAATAATATCATGGTTTTCTCTAGAGTATTTATAATCCAATTTTATTGACCATCACTCTTTATTTTCTGTGATTTTCTTATTGATAAATTCTGTTTACTTTTCTTTTTTTTTCTTTTGCCTATTCCATAATAATTTGCTGATGTTATTTATGTGCAAAAGATTATATGTATATTGGTTCAGAGCAAGAATCTGGACTCCTGAAACCTAAATGCATCTAAATCTCAACTCTGCAATGTGCAATCACTGTGACCTTGGGCATGTTCTTGATGCTTCAGTTTCCTCATCCATAAAATAAGATAACAATGTCAATCACACAGGGGAGATGTGATGATAAAAGGAGCTAATATGTAGAATGCATAGAAAAAAATATACAAGGTAAGAACTTTATAATTGTTTGCTATTGTATCATTATGAATTATATAACTGATGTTAGTGCAAATCTCTAACAGCTATCTAAAAGCTATCAAGCATTCATTGTGTATTTCAATAGCTCCTCCATTGTGTATCTCATTTTCCCAAATTGAAACTGTACTTCTAATTAACTTTTCCACTAGCTTGCAGACCTGTGACTTAGGTTCTGCCAATTTGATGCAACTGCATGAGACTCTGATTCATAAGTAAGTCACATCAAGAAACAAGCCAGGAATAATAAGGCACCAAAGTTGCTATAGCACACAGGAGGAAAGGCAGTGAATTTATGGGGTTGGCAATAATGGTGGCCTTTGCTTTTCTAGGGATATGTCTGGAGGCATTTTGAATGGTACAGTATTTGACATACTGTCATATGCCGTCCTACAAAACAGCCTCTAACAAAACTAGGCTGTCACAAACCCCTGGTAATAGAATTGTTTACTTTTATATCAAGAGGTTTGAGAAAGCACCAAAATCTGCACGTGACATGTTTCCAGGCTGACTTCAATGGGTTCATGCTGTAAGAGCTAAAGTTCTTGTGAACATGTCTAAAATGAAAAAAACTTGTCGGTAGGGCCTATGGTACTTCCATGTCTGCTTAATGTGCCCCTGACCAGAACAAGTGTGTTTTTCCTTACTGAGGAGCAGAAAATTGTGAAAGTGGTAAAGGCACAGCACACAGTTTAAAAGCTAAGTAATAAAATGAAGCTTATTTTGAGTAATAAAACAATTTAAAAGCTAAAGGTAAAATAAATAATTATGATGGCTCTTTCCATATAGCAACTGAAGCAGTAGGATCAGCAGTTTTAGTTAGTTAACCACCTAGTTCTTTGGTGTGGTCTGAGAATTGTTGCTGGGACCTTATTAATATTTCTTAATAAACACTTCCTGCCTAAACCTGTGGGAATGTAGTCTATTAACTCAGTGGGGAGAAAGACCAACATAATAATTGACTTCAGGCATGATGATTCAGGCATCTAGCACTCAAAAAAAAAAAAAAAAGGAAATTTGAAATTGGTCATCTTATCTGATTGAGTTTGAGATCAGAAAAGAAAAAAAAAAAAATGCCATCAGTGAGGGGTTGTTGGATGCTGGTATTCCACAGCTTAATGACAAACATTGACTTAGCTTATCACTGTGGTCACCTAGAATAAAGTGTGTTTTTAAAGATTTTTATTTATATATTTGACAGAGAGAGTGAGAGAGAGAACAAGCACAAGTAGGCAGAGTAGCAGGCAGAAGGAGAAGGAGAAGCAGGCTCTCTGCCAAGCATGGAGTCTGAAATGGGGCTGGATCCCAGGACCCTGGGATCGAGATCTGAGCTGAAGTCAGCCACTTAACTGACTGAGCCACCCAGATGCCCTAAAGTGTGTTTGAAAAGTAAGTTTTTCCAAGTGCTCAACATCATTCAGAATCAGGGAAATACAAATCAAAACCACAGTGAGATACCACCTCACACCAGTCAGAATGGCTAAAATTAACAAGTCAGGAAATGACAGATGTTGGCAAGGATGCAGAGAAAGGGGAACCCTCCTACACTGTTGGTGGGAATGCAAGCTGGTTCAGCCTCTCTGGAAAACAGTACGGAGTTTCCTCAAAAAGTTGAAAATAGAACTACCCTATGACCCAGCAAGGTATTTACCCTAGGTATGTACCTAAAGATACAAATGTAGTGATCTGAAGGGGCACATGCACCTGAATGTTTATAGCAGCAATGTCCACAATAGACAAACTATGGAAATAACCTAGATGTTTATCAACAGATGAATGGATAAAGATGTGGTATGTGTGTGTGTGTACACACACACACACACACACACAATGGAATACTGTGCAGCCATCAAAAAAACAAAAATCTTGCCATTTGCAATGATGTCGATGGAACTGGAGGGTATTATGTTAAGTGAAATAAGTCAATCAGAGAAAGACAATTATCATATGACCTTTCTGATATGAGGAATTTGAGAGGCAGGGTGGGGGGTCATGGTGGGTAGGGAGGGAAAAAAATGAAACAAGATGGGATCGGGAGGGAGACAAACCATAAGAGACTCTTAATCTCATGAAACAAACTGAGAGTTGCTGCGGGGTGGGAAGGGTAGGGATAGGGTGGCTGGGTTATGGACACTGGGGAGGATATGTGCTATGGTGAGTGCTATGAAGTGTGTAGTCCTGATGATTCACAGACCTGTACCCCTGTGGCAAATAATATATTATGTGTTAATTTTAAAAAGTAAGTTTTTCCTTGCACAGTGAAGGAAACCATCAACAAATTAAAAAGGCTATCTACTGAATGGAAAAAGATAGTTGCAAATGATATAGCTTCTAAGGGGTTAATATCTGAAATATATAAAGAAGTTACACAGGACAATAACAAATAATCTAATAAAAAATAGGCAGAGGACCTGAACAGACATTTTTCTAAAGATGACATATAGATGGCCAACAGACACATGGACAGATGTTCAACACCACTCATCATCAGGGAAATGCAAATTAAAACTACAATGAGATATCAACTCACACCTGTCAGAATGGCTAAAATCAAAAAGACAAGAAAACTAAGTTTTGGTGAGGACGTGGAGAAAAAGGAACCCTCATGTATTGTTGGTTGGAATGCAAAGTGGTGCACCCACTGTAGAAAACAGTACAGAGATAGCTCAAAAAATTAAAAATAGAAATACTATGTGATCCAGTAATTCCTCTACTGGATATTTGCCCAAAGAAAATGAAAGCAGTAATTTGAAAAGATATATGCCTCTGTGTTAATTGCAGCATTATCCACAATAGCTGGAATATGGAAGCTACCTAGGTGTCCGTTGATGGATAAATGAGTATCACGTGTGACGAAATATTACTAAGCCATAGAGAGCAATGAACTCTTGACATAAGCAACAACACGGGTGGAACCCAGACTGTATGATGCTAAATTAAATAAGTCAGTCAAAAAAAAAGGGCAAATAACATATGAATTCATTTATATATGGAATTTAAGAAACAAAATTTAAGAAACAAAGCAAATACTGGCTCTGTCAGTAGAACATGTGACTCTTTATCTCAGAGTTGTGAGATCGATCCCAATGCTGGGTGTAGAGATTACTTAAAAATAAAGTCTTTAGGGAAAAAATGAATAAGAAAAAAGAAACAAAGACAAATATAGGGAACAAACTGGTGGTTGACAGAGGGGAAACAGGTGGAGAGATGAATAAAATGGATAAAGATTAAGAGTACAGTTATTGCAATGAGCACCAAGAATTGTATGGAATTGTTGAATTGCTATATTGTACACTTAAGATTAATATAACATTTTATGTTCATTATACTTCAATTAAAAAAAACTAAAAGAGTAGTGGTGACATTCCAAAAAACGGTAAGCCTGAAAGAGTTCAGGGATTACTATTTACACCATTTTAATGTGTATCAAAAATACCAGGGCTCTTTCATATGTAGGTGGTTTCTAGCACTGCTGGAGAGTTTAAAAAATAATTTAACAGCTCAAAGTTTGAAATTCTTACTTCAACCATTATCAGATAACCAAAAGATTCATATGACATGCTTTTAAAATATTTTGTTGTTTAGCAACAAGGCTGTTTAGCAACACAGAAACTGAAGCTGTTATTACTAAATTTCACTATAGGCAGAATCCACAGTGTTAGACTTCCTTCTTCATGCATTTACTCATCCAACAGGTATTTGTAGCCAACCATGTGAAAGGCACTAGCACAGGTGTTGCATTATAGGAACTAGAAATAAAGTCTCTACCTTCAAGGATCTTACATTCTATTGAGGAAAAAAGAAAATAAGCAGATATAAAATAGCAGATGTCAACTGAAAAAAAAAGAAGCTGGTCTAAAGAAACTGGAAAGTGATGGGGTGGTATTTTGCAGAAAATGACTAGGGAATGCCCTGTGATAGTCTGGGCTCTTCAAAAGCGGTCATCAGATGGGTCAGGTGAGCAAGTGATTTATTGAGGAAAATGCCTGAATCAAGGAGCAGAGCCAAAGAAGGTAGACTGAGAACACAACCACCTTATAATAGAAAGGAAGAAAACTGGGGTGCCTGGGTGGCTCAGTTGTTAGCATCTACCTTCAGCTCAGGTCATGATCCCAGGGTCCTGGGATCAAGCCCTGCATTGCACCCCCTGCTCAGAGGGAAGCCTGCTTCTCCCTCTCCCACTCCCCCTGCTTGTGTTCCCTCGTTCACTGTGTATCTATCAAATAAATAAATAAAATCTTAAAAAAAAAAAAAAAGGAAGCAAGAAAACTGAAAATGTAGAATCTCAGACTTCACTGGAGTTTTAAACAAATTTTGACAAGACAGTTTCCAAGCCAAAGTCACCCGTTTCAAGGAGTTTCCCATTCTACAGGAATGGACTAGCCTTAGTTACTCCCATTATAGGCATTTATTGACTCAGAGGAATCCTTAGGAAGCACAGTTTTGATTCAACACAATAGTTGAACTGGTTGGGAGCATCAGTCCTGCTTCCAAGGGCATAAAAGCTCAGCACCATTTTTTCGTGTCTACCACATCCCTCTAATAAGAAAGTATTAGCAAAGAGAGCCTGGAGAAAGTTAGTCATCAACTAACAGAAAATGACTTCTGTGCTAGTTTGGGCATTACTTTGGGTTTTAACTTAATTATTTATTAGTTTAATTATCATTCATTCTTTCATATACTATTTATAGAGCTAATTGGACAAACAGATCAATAAAAGGCTAGCCCAGAAATTTTAAAAACTCAACTTTATTGTTGCTGCGCTTCTACTGGCATAAGGAAATACCAGACATTTTCTTTCTAATGTTGTCTCACCTCCTTTGACATATACTCTATTTGCCAATGCGTTCAAAGTATTCCTGCAAAACTTCAAAAGTAGAGAAAATTTAAATCCTATTTTTTTCTCAAAAAAAAAAACATTTGTTTTAAATGAAAGTAAATACTTTCAGTAATATAAATACCGTAGTTGCTTGTCTGTGGCTATGCTTTTAGAGAAGATAAATTTACTTAAAAAAAAAAAATCTGTGGATTTTCTCTACTCAGTAACAAATAAAACATATGACCATATTTTTCCATGTAGAATAAAGCCTTTTGAATACTTTGGACAAATTTTTACTTTATTTGTTATCTAATATTAGTTATATTCTATCAGTATGATAGAAACACAGAATTGCAACCTTGCTCTATAAATACTGTCATTTCTTTCTATGGTTGAGAGATCACTAAAATGAGTGAACTTGAACTTTTCTCAGTATTTTTATAACCTAAAGGTCCCCACACCCTTCTGTTAATTCTTGCTTCCTAGCTCTTTGAAACTGAAATTTTGGCTGCATGTGAAACATATTAAGGCAATTATTAATAAGAACAATCAGACCAGGGGTCCCTGGGTGGCTCTATTGGTTGACTCTTGGTTTTAGCTCAGGTCATGATCTCAGGGTCCAGAGATGGAGACCTGCAGCAGGCTCACTGCTCAATGGGGAGTCTGCTTGAGATTCTTTCCCTCTCTCTTTTTTACTCTGCCCCTCCCCCTGCCTCACATAGTCATGCTTTCTCTCCCTGCTCTCTCTCAAATAAATGAACCCTTAAAAAAATCAGAACAAAAAATATTTTTTCTCTTCTTTTAATACCTAATGCCCTTTGGGGGCCTTATTCCTTTGTTTAAAGATAAAATAAAATGGAACTATTAGTTTTCCCATCTTTTCCTAACTAGAGAAACTGGCATGTGGTCAAACTAGGTAGATTATTGCATTAAAGCAAATGTTTTTATCTCAAAAAAAGGCAATGATAAAATTTTAATTAATAATAAAATCAAACCATTTAGTTATCAAAGCAAGCTTTCTTAAAAAAAAAAAAAAACTGTACCTAAATATCCCTTAGGCATAACTATTGACTGGTTCTCTCTATGCACATTTTTACTCTGATAATCTCAGAATTGCCAGTGATAACAGGTCTGTGCTCTAACAAAATTACAGTTGATACTTAGTGTTCTCCATCAACAGTAAATGAACCAGAAAGATAAATCCAAAGAGGCATAAAACACTTTGCTTTCAACACAAAGAAAATCAATACTAATCTGATCTAGTCAAGAAGTAAAAGCACATGTTATTTATCATTCAACTCTCTTTTCAAATTACCCTTTCCAGACATAAGGTTTTTGACACTGTCATTTGATGATTATGTTCAGTTAGATGAAAGAAGAATGACACATTGGACAGGCTCATTCCCAAACTAGTGATTTTTTTAAATGGACTATATTTTAAAGAAAGTTCAACTTAATAAAAAAGAGTCTCCAAGAATATACACCACATGCAATGTCAGTAACAGTCCTCCTCTCCAGATTATTGATCCGTTGATGTAAACACTGACTAAACAACTATTGTATGCTAACATGATTATAGGTGCCAGGATTACTACAGCAGTGAATTAAACAGATAATTCCATGTTCATGCAGAGCTTATATCTTGATGTTTTCTGGTCCTGACCTTTTAAGGTCACTTAAATCCCACTTGGTCATGTTGCCCCCATTCTTGAATCCCTCTTTCTTACTACTAAAAATGCCATATTAGTGTTCAGAGATTCTTATTCTGGAATTTTGAACATTCTGAAAACACATTAATCAGTTTCACCACAAAGCCCTAGATTTCAAATTACATTTATTTTGCAATGCTGATGAAGCTTCTTTTACTTATTTTTAGTTGACTTTGTATTGTATTCCAATAAACTGTTAATGTAAACATTTCCAGGCTTCTCTAATTCCCATCCTTACACAATCCCACCTTCATCAATAGATGATATATCCTGCTCAGAATAAAGACTAGAAATTGGGAAGACAAGTTGTTTGTGCCTTCTTCGATTTCTTTCAGCAAAGTCTTAGTTTTCATTTGCACAGATCTTTTACTTCCTTGGTTAAATTTATTCCTAAGTATTTTATTGTTTTTGATGCTATTGTGATTGGGATAGTTTCTTTATTCCTTCTTTTGGTGCTTCATAATTAATGTAAGGGAATGCTACTGATTTCTGTGGGTTGGATTTATAAGCTGCCACATTGATTCATTCCAATGGTTTTTTTAATGACTCTGGGACTTTTCTATATATAAGATTATGTTGTCAGCAAATAGTAAGAGTTTTCCTTTTTTCTTCCTGATTTGGATGCCTTTTATTTCTTTGTCTTGCCTGATTCCTCTAGCTGGGATTCCAATAGTATATTGAAAGAAAGTGGTGAGAATGGGCAACTTTGTCTTATTCCTGATCTCAGAGGAAATCTTTTCTCAGTGTTTCTCCTTTAAGTAGGATTTTAGCTGTAGGTTTACCATATATTCCCTTTATTATTTTGAGATATATTCACTCTATACCCAGTCTGATAGGAGTCTTTATTATGAAAGTATGTTGCATGTTGTTGTCAAATTTTTTTTCTTGCACCTTTTGAGATTATTATGTGATTTTTATTTTCTTGTTTTATTGATGTGATGAGTTACATTTATTGATTTGTATGTGCTGAATCATCTTTGCATCCCAGAGTTAAATCCCACTTGGTCATGTTGTATAATACTTTCAATGTGTTCTTGAATCAAGTTTGCTACTATTTTGTTAAAAGTTTTTGTTTTACTTATTAACAATACTGGTCTATAGTTTCCTTATGTTATCCTTATCTGGTTTTAATATCAAGGCAATGCTGGCTTTGTAGAATGAGTTTAGAAGTGGTACCTCTTCTGTGATGTTTTCTGAAAGGAGTTTGAGGAGGATTGGTGTTGATTCTTCTTCAAATATTTCATAGAATTCACCAATGGGACCATCTTACCATATAGTTTTCTGTGTTGAGAGCTTTTTCATTACTGACAGTCTTTTGACTCATTACTGGTTTGTTCAGATTTTTAATTTCTTCCTGATTCATTCTTGGCCAGTTGTATGTTTCTAGAAATGTATCCATTTCTTTTAGGTTACATAATTTGTTGCCATGTAATTTTTCATAGTGGTCTCTTATCATTCTCTGTATTTCTGTAGTATCCATTGCAATGTCTCTTCTTTTATCTTTAATTTTATGCATATGACTTGTCAATTTGTCTGTTTTTTCAAAGAACCATTTTCTGGTTTTGTTTATCCAGTCTATTGTTTTTGTGAACCATATTTATTTCTGCTGTGACTTTTATCGTTTTCTTCCTTCTAACTTTAGATTTAATCTGTTCTTCTTTTTCTAGTTCCTTGAAATGTGAAGTTAGGTTGCTTATTTGAGATCTTTTTAATTTCCTAAAATATGTTCTTCTTATATCCTAATATCTGTTCTTCTTTTTCTAGTTCCTTGAAATGTGAAGTTAGGTTGCTTATTTGAGATATTTTTTGAATTTCCTAATATATGTGTTTATTGATATAAACTTTCCTCTCATAACTGCTCTTACTGTGTCTCCCAAATTTGGCATGTTGTATTTTCATTTTCAGTTGTTTCAAGATGCTTTATTTATCTGTTGATTTCTTCTTTGATCTGTTTGATGTCTTTTTTGATCCACTGATCAAGTGTGTTGGTTATCATCCACATATTTGCAAATCGATTCATTTTCCTCTTGTTGATTTTTTATTTTATCCCACTGTGGTCAAAGAAGATAGTTGGTATGATTTCAGTCTTCTTAAATTTGCTAAGATTAGTTTTGTGGCCTATTAAATGATCTATCCTGGAGAATGTTGTATGTGCATTTGAGAAGGATGTGTATTCATCTGGTTGCTAGTGGATGGAATTTACGTATATATATTCCTGTTAAGTTCACTTTTCACAAAAGTGTGGTTCAATTCCAACATTTCCTTGTTCATTTTCTGTCTGGACACTCTGTTGCTCATAGTGGAGTGCTGAAGTCCCCTATTATTATTGTATTTCCCCTATTTCTCCCTTAAGATCTATTAATGTTTGCTCAATATGTTTTAATGCTCAGATGTTGGGAACACATGTATTTATGACTGTTCTATCTTCTTGGTGTATTGACCCCTTTATCATTATATAATGACCCTCTTTGTTTCTTGCTGCCATTTTGGACTTGAAATCTATTTTGTCTAAGTATAGCTATACCTACTTTCCTTTGATTACCAAGTGCTTGGAGTATCATATTCCACACCTTTAAGTCTATGTTTTTCTTTGGAGTTGAGTCTTCTGAAGGCAGTATGTAATTAGGCCTGTTTATCAATCTATACAGCCACTCTATGCTTTTTTGATTAATGAGTTCAATTCATTGATGTTTAGGATGATAATTGGTATATGAGGACTTACTATTGACATTTTTCTTTTGTTTTCTGGTTGTCTTGTATATTTCTTTGTTTCTTTTTCTTTTTGTGCCTGTTTATCTTTTTAGATTGGTGGTTTTCTATGATGATTTGTTCAGTTTCCTCTTTCTTGTGCTTTGTATCTTTGCTCTAGATTTTTTGTTTTGTAGTTATCATGACATTAGTATAAAATGTTTCATAGATCTAATAGTCCCTTTTTTGCTGATAGCAACTTACCTTTATTTGCCTGTATAGGTCTCATCATTTTCTTCCTCCCCTTTTATATTTTTGTTGTCACAAATTATCCTTTTTAATGCTATGAGTTTCTTACCAAACTGGAGTAGCCATGGATATTTTTAATGCTTTTTCCCCATTTAACCTTTTTGTTATAATTGTTTAACACCCTGTTCTGAAGGAGCTGCAGTTTTCTGGTTCTGTTTGTCTATCACCTTATTCAAAGTCTTGTGTCATTTCGGGCTTTTGTTCTTTTCAGGTAGAAGAGCTCCTTTCAACATTTCTTTTTTCTTTTTTTTTTTTTTCCAGGTAGAAGAGCTCCTTTCAACATTTCTAAGGTCTAGTAGTGGTGAACTACCTCAGCTTTTGTTTGTCTAAGAAAAGTTTAATTTCTTGTTCATATCTGAAGAATAGCTTTGCTTGATAGAGTATTCTTTGCTGCCGAATCTTATCTTTCTGTACTTTGGATACATCATTCTACTCTCTTCTTCCAGCCTACAGAGCTTCTGCTGAGAAATCTGCTGATAGTCTAATGGGAATTTCTTGGTAGGTTATTATCTTTTCTTTTTCTTTTTCTTTCTCTTTCTCTCTCTCTCTCTCTCTTTTTTTTTTTTTTTAATCCTGGCTGCCTTTAGGATTCTTTCTTTATCATTGACTTTTGACAACTTTATTATAATGTGTCTTGGAGAGGGTCTTTACACTGAGATAGTTAATGATCTATTAGCTTCATGGACTTGTATGTCTAGTTCTTTCCCAAGTTTCTGAAGTTCTCAGTTTTTATTTCCTTAATAACCTCTCCAACCCCTTCTCCTTCTGGTATACCCATTATTTATATGTAGGTTCCCATAATGGAGTCTGATTGCTCTTGTAGGATTTCTTCACTTTTAAAAATCTTAGTTCTCTCTCCTTTTCCACTTGAATCATTTCTAGATTTCTATCCTCCAGTTCATTTTTTCCCCTTCCATGTGATCTTCTCTATATTCCCAATGCTTTCTAATGTGCTATTCATCTGAGTTCTTCAGCTCCAAAATTTCTATTTGGTTCTTTTTCATAATTTCAATCTCTTTGATAAAGTAATTCTTCTTTACATTTATTTTATTCTTGAATTTTCCTGTAGCTCCTTGAATTCCTTTATAAAAGCTATTTTGAATTCTCAGATCTCAACCTTCTCTGACTTGAGTTTGGTTGCTGGAGAATTGTTATTTCATTTTTGTGATAGATATTACCATGATTTTTCATGGTGTTTGATGATGTACCTCTGAGAGTGCATTTGAAACAGTAAATACCTTTTTTTATTAAGGTAAAGTTCTGTTTGATTTCAACAGTTCAAGAGGGTCGGAATTAGAAGACTTTCTTTTGTTTTCCAGCAGGTGATGCTATAGCACAAGTTTTTGGTTTCTCTTACCTGCATGGACCAGGGGTTCTGTTTGGGAGTGGTCTCTTTCAGTCCTCCACCCCTCTACCAGAGGGCTTACTGGTTGTCCTTTGTGCCTTTGGGGTTACAGGTGCTGCTGCCACTTCTCCCGTGGTTCTTGTGCTGTTCCTTCAGTTCAACCACATCTACAAGGTGCAATCCACCCATCTGCAGAAACACAGATGTATGAATCTCTGCCTAGTATATTATACAGAGGAAATTTTGTATTTATGAATGTTTCATTGGTAACAAATTAAAAAGGAGGGACCAAAGGAAGGACTCATGCTGTCATGATGCTGATATCACTCCTCATTCTTCCTTCTTAATCAATTGGTTTATTTGGTTTTTCAGTAAAACACTCCAGGAAAGTGGTCTATTAAAAGTGGAAACTACCTTGAGCTGGAAGAAGACTAGCTCAAATTCTTTGTAAAGTTGTTAAGCATCTATGAATCTGTTTTTTTTTTTTTTCAATATATATGATCCCTATTCTAACAAAATCTTTTTATGAAGACTGAATTGATATAGACATACACACACACACGAATACATTCTGTAAAAGGTCATAGGACATTAGGGAGGTACTTATGTTTTAAGAAAAAAGGTTTTTATTTTAAACTATGGACTTGCTTTTGTTTTGTGTTCTCTCTACTATTTCATCTGCTAAATTCTAAATTATTTTGTCTTATTTAATCACATTGAATTCATTACTCACACTTGAGAAGGAATCTGATATAATTTTTAAGGCTCTCTTTAGGAAATTATAATTAAGAAAAGGGTAATTTTTGACTACAGAATTATGATTAAAATTCACATAAGGAAATCATCTTGAAATAATCTTCAGGGAGCTAAGAAGGCAAGATAATATTAACAAAGGAGTTAATTTAGTAAAGGCAATGATAAGCATGTCAACCAAAAACTCAAGAAAATATTTGCAGATAAACTTCAATCTGCCTTTGAATAGTCAACTGTTTTGTGCATTTTTCTATGTGAAGCAGGGAGACTAAAAATAAATAAATTTGGATTAGTAACTTTACCTAAATGGATGTAGAAGACTTTTAGTCATTATTACTTTACCTTTTAGCTAAATAAACCAGTGCTATTTATTTTCAAAGATATAATCTAGGAAAACAATCTAAAGGATTAATTGTCCTCACTGAACCACCAGATAGGAAAACAGCCCTGATTATTTGGAAGTAACATCACTGTTGAAGCACTTTATGTCATCTTTCTTCCACTTTGAGTGTGTATCCATAACCTAAGACCTAAGGTTAGTCTTTGGTGAAATGATTTCTTTTTAAAGATTTATATATTTGAGAGAGAGAGAGAGAACACAAGCATGAGGGAGGGGAGGGGCAGAGAGAGAGGAAGAAACAGAAAAAAATCTTCAAGCAGACTCCCCACCAAGCATGGAGCCCAACTCAGAGCTTGATTCTGGGACCCTGAGATCATGACCTAAGCTGAAATCAAGACTGAACCACTCAACTCACTGAGCCACCCAGGTGCCCTGGTGAAATAATTTTTTAAAGCACACATATACTTACTGTTGGGGCCGATTCCAAGTTAAGACCTATTAAACCCCTAGGGCTTGCCTGGGCCTACTCAGCGATAGTGACTCCATGTTGCCTAGGTAGCCATGTTGTTGTTTAATAAATGCCTCAGCAGTTACTAGTACCGGTTCTGGATAACTGTTACTAAAACACACAGGTAGGAGACATCCAATCAGCCAATCAGCCAAAGCCAAATACATAGAGGTCTGTGGTTGCGCCCTATAAAACTAACCTGTAAGACCAAGGGGCGGGTCGCTCTCTTAGGAGGCGGCCCTGGCCGGTCAATCTGACTTCTAATGCTTGGCATAGAAAAAAGCTTTGCATAACTTTCACTTTGTCTCAGTCTCATTCCTTTGATAACGCACCCAACACTTACATATATCTGTGTGTGAATACACACACACATCATTTGTAACATGATATTTGTGTATGAAACATTATTTTTCCAGACCTTTTTTTCCCTTTCTTCCTTAGGCTGTACAGTTGCTGTTTTCTCAAATGGTACTTATTCCCCCTGGATCTTTTTTCTGCTAAATCCATCACCTCCTTTCCATCTCTGATAAAATGCCACATACTCCAACTTCCTTTCTTGACAACCTTATCTAAATAAGCCAGACCTAAAGAACAAGTCTAATCTAAATTTTCAGGATAATTTTTCACACAGTTAAAGACAACCAAGTTTTCTCTTTTACCTTCTGGTTCTATGCACTGTCATCACTCCTGTTAACTGTCTTCTAAATATTTTCCAGTTTATCAGTGTATCTTTTATTTGCCTGTCTGAAGTTAAAAAAAAAAAAAATGCATTACCTCTTTCATTCTAAAGGTTGTGTTTTCATTAAAGGACTTTGACTTTTTTTTTTAATTTTTAAAAAGGTTTTATTTATTTATTTGTTTATTTGAGAGAGAGAGAGACAGAGATAGCGAGAAAGAGCACAAGCAGGGAGGGGTGGGAGAAGGGACTCCCCTCTGAGTAGGGAGTCCAAGATGGGGCTTATCCCAGTACCCTAGGATCAAGACCTGAGCCAAAGGCAGACTGTTAACTGACTGAGCCACCCAGGTGTCCAAGGACTTTGAAATTTTATTAAAATATTTGGCAGCCAGCTCTTACTGTTGACTCACCCTAAACTTATTAGAAATTGAAATATCTAAATTGTATGTAATGCTATTGACCCACTTTATCCTCTTAGATTTTGTAATTATTTTTTGGAACCCTAGTGTTGGACTCTACGTTAATACATATTAAATGTGTTATATTTGGCTCATCATTTTCAAATTATTGATATAGTTCTGGTGTTGAACTCTTTAAATTGATGTACTTATTTGTTGATCCTCCCTCAGAAGTTTGTTCCAAAATTTCCCTAGTTAATGATACAGACTTCATTAATGTGTGTGAATGATTTTTGTCCTAGAGGTATGGTTAAACAGTTGGAACAATCAGTCCTTAGAGAACAATGACACTTCAAAAATCTAGAGCTACAAAAACATAATTCATAATTCAACTAACTAAATTAAGGACCCAGTCTTTGCCAAGGAAACTCTGAAACTACTGTAATCAGCCGAATCAAACTATGTTTTCTGGCTAGCGTGCCTCAGTTTTGTTTGCCTGATGACAAAACGTTTAAATTGCCCTCGACCCTTTTCTCACTGACACCCACTTCATACTTTGTTACCAGGGCTCTCATATATTCTTATGGTTCTAAGTACAAATCATGTGGCAATACCAAGTTCAAATATAAGACTCCAGACGTGACTAACTCATACTCACTGTTCAGATATTCTCTTAAGTGTTAATTCTCATAATAGAGGACATCTTCATAAACAGAGAATCAATCTTCTGTGGGAAACCACCATCTTTAATACTTGTATGTATATCTAATAGAAACCAACCTTTATCATATCTCACCTTCCTAGGCATAGCAGTGATTCATGCCCTACCAATTAGACTGTCCAATTAGAATTTACTGTGTAGTTACCAGCACAAACAAGGACTAATCATCCATTTAACATATGTCTATATCAGTAGACTGTAGTGGCTGCAATATTAGAAATTCTGTCTCTTGCTCACCACTGGAACACTAAGATTAATGCAATATCTACCTCAAAATAGGTCTACTTTCTCTTTTACAGTGTACAATTTTTTTCAGGTTGTTATAATCAAATACCATAGACTAAGTGGCTTGTAAACAACAAAAATGTAAGTCTTACAGTTCTGGAGGCTGGGTAGTCCAAGTTAAAGTTCTGCTTCCTAGCTCATAAATGACAATCTTCTTGCTACAACCTCACATGTTGAAAGGTAGGTAGTAAGCTCTCTGTGGTCTCTTTTATAAGGGTACTACAAATGCCCTCATAATCTAGTCACTTAACAAAGCCTCATGTCCAAATACCATCACATTGGAAATTATATTTCAACATATGAATTTGGGGGGAACTTAAATAATCAGTGTATAGCTAGAAGGAACCCAATATTAAGCCCTAAAATTTGTAAACTCCAACAAAGTTGGGAAACTTGGGGGCTAATTCTCTTACACCGAGGGAAGAGGGACCATTAATTTAGATCCATCATTTTTAAGGGACTCAGATATTATAGGCATATAAATACACACACACACACACACACACACACACACACATGCAAATTATGTCCACTTGGGATCCACCAGCCAACACTCACATGCAATCCTCATGCTTACAGCTATGACTTGTGCTATTCAAGTTCTAAGGAATATTTCTCTATAATTCTTATTCTAGATCCTCATAACAAAATATAACTACATCTGAGGGTCCCAGGGAGACTGGCAGACGGTGTTACTGTCATTGTGGAGACAAATACTAGTTTGCATTGCAGAGAGGAGTTACGTGATAGAAGTGCTTAGATAAGATAAAAGACAAATCAATTAACTTGTTACCTCCTTCCTCTCACATAGCAAGAATGTAACAAATTCTTGCATAATGAAGTATAGTGTTAAGCATATGCTTTTTTATTTTTTGGTGCTCCAGTTTGTGATACCAGGGTATGCACAAGTTAGCACAGTAGCCATAATAAGGGCCTGTAGTGGCCAAGGAGATTTTTCCAATATTAAATAATCCATTTTATTTTTAAATTGATGTGTGTGCATGTGCATCATAAATTAGACATGATGTGCATTAAAAAAATGTATTAGGGTTCTCTGGAGAAACAGAACCAATAGTAGATACACATGGCATACATGGATGTGGCAATGAGAAAGACAGGACAAGTATTTGTTATAAGGAATTACCTCATGTTATTACCGAAACTGACTAGTTCCAATATTCACAGGGTGAATGGCAAGCTGGAGACTCAAGAGAGCTGATGGTAGATTTTGAGTCCTAAGCCTGGCGCAGGGCCCAGGAAGAGCCAATGTTAAAGTCCCAGCTAGAAGGCAATCAGGCAGAAGGAAGGAATTCTCACTTATTTGGGGGAAGGTCAGCCTTTTTCTTTTACTCAGGCCTTCAACTTAATTAGATGAGACCTATCCACAATAAAGAGTGCAATTTGCTTCACAGAGTCAACCAATTTAAGTGTTAGCCTCATCCGAAACACACTTACAGAAACACCCTGAATAATGGACCAAATGTCTGAGCACCCTGTGGCTCAATCAAGTTGAAAAATAAAATGAACAATCAAAGTGTAATACCATTTTTTACTTTGGTAATATTTTCACTGAACTGTAAAGGGTTTTCTTTTTTCCAAAAATACTTAATAAGATTTAATAAAGATGCCAAAGATTAAATAAAACATTTGTTTTATTTTTTAATTTTTATGTGATTTCATTTATTTAATTATAATTTGTTATTCATTTTTAGTATATGGTTGTGAATACTTTAATAAAATACTCTGAAAATATAATAATTTCTATTTTATTAACTTCTATATTTAGTTTAGTTTAATTTTTAATTAGATTATAATGAAAATGTGAAAATATTAAATAAATACTATGTAAATATTAAATAAAATATTAATTAAATTAATTAATTTAAAATTAATTAATTAATTAATTATAAAATATTAAACAAATAAATTACATTTATTTTTAAATTCTTTAAACAACTGAGAATGAGGACAACTAAGACTTGGGGAAAATAGAAACTATGAAAATAAATGCCAGAAAAGAAAAATTCTAAAAGTAAGAAAGAAAAAAAATCTTTAAAAATCCAGTCTTATTAAAAAAAAATAGAAATAATTAAAGTAAGCAGACATATATAAAGTATGACCCATATGAAATTTATGATAAGAATAATACCAGGTCTTTATTAGATGAATATTTAATTACTGTCAAAAAAACATGAGAATATAAGTGTACCTTTATATGCACTCAAGTCCTAAGTCCTATGGAAGAAATTTTTCAAAAGAGCTGTCTGCAGATCTAATTAAGTTGTCAGACATGCCACTGCAGAGATTTTAACATCAAAATCAGAATGCCTGAGAGGAATGAAGTGGATGATAAGGTGAACAGAAGAGTTTGGGGCCCCTAACAAAGAGACTTCTAGGTATAAGCACTATAATTATAATGTAAAACACTAGATAGAAGAAATTGCACAAGGAGACTTTTATGCCTAACCTTAAGATTTATAAAGTTTTGTTTAAGTCACTAAACAGTAAAAAATAGTCAAAAATTTGTTGTTATGCCAAATTAACTGACTGAATTTGAAAGTAGAGCTTAGGATATTTTTGTTTGAAATACTGAGGTAGGCGCATTCCTTTAAAGGGATGGGACAGGGGCACCTGCATGGCTCAGTGGGTTAAAGCCTCTGCCTTCAGCTCGGGTCATGATCTCAGGGTCCTGGGATCGAGTCTCACATCGGGCTATCTGCTCAGGAGGGAGCCTGCTTCCCCCTCTCTCTCTGCCTGCCTCTCTGCCTACTTATGATCTCTGTCTGTCAAATAAATAAAATCTTAAAAAAAAAAAAAAGGGATGGGACATGAAAGGACAGCAGTAATAAGAACACATTCATAGTTTCTTACAAAAAAGTAAAAAGTCAGATTTGTACTTAAAGATCTTAATTCTAGCATCACACTTTAGGATATATATATATATATTTTTTTTTTTTTAAGACTTTATTTATTTGACAGAAAGAGAGAGAGAGAGATCACAAGTAGGCGGAGAAGCAGGGGGGCGGGAAGCAGACCCCCTGCTGAGCAGAGAGCCCGATGCGGGGCTCAATCCCAGGACCCTGGGACCATGACCAGAGCCGAAGGCAGAGGCTTAAACCACTGAGCCACTCAGACACCCCACACTTTAGGAAATATTCATACAGAGAGTTTCTGGATAAAACTAAATATTAAAACCATTAGTAAAACACCACAAAAAACTACATGAGTGTTGTGACATCCAAGAAAAGTATTTCACAGATCTTCAAATAAGGGGAAAGTAATAGACTCAGGTCACCACTGAGGCATTTATGTCAACCCCTGCTCCTCAAAGATTGTCCTTAGGAATACTGTAGATCTCAGTAGGAATACTAAAGGCAGGCCCATTCCTGAGAGACATAAGAACCATCTGAGAGTTGGCTTGACTTAAAAGTCCTCCATAGTTTGCTCAACTTTTCTCAGACTCTATGACATTCTTAGACACTCCCACCCAAACTTTATTCTTTTATTCCCGGACAATCTTGTATCATGACCTGATGGCTCTCCCAGGCTTTCTGGAATTGTCACCACTTTCTTTCATGTATTTCCTCTAATAAAGGTCGAACATGTTGGCATCTGCTTGATATTTGCTGCCTAAGGGACCTAGACTAATACAAGTGCAGAGACAGGTATACAGACAAGAGTATATGCAAGCAATTTTTGGAAATAAAATTAACAGAAAGTATTAGCAGATTTTTTCAAAGTAGAAGAGTCAAATGGTAGTCATATTAACTGAGGCTTTGGAAAATGCTACAGACTGGGTACCCCCAGTGCACTGTGCCATAAGCCCCAGTTATCACAGATTCACACAAGGAAGGCCAGATGCCATCTGCACACATAGAGGGTTGTGCTATTGAAGACAAACCCTAAGCTTAAGAACCCCAATCTTTGATAATGAGTAATAAACATGCCTGCCCTTTCCTACGGGGGGAAGGGGAGATTATCTTTATTTTCTAAGGTTATTTTCTATTAAAGTACCTTTGAAAAAAAATAGTCTAAAAAAAGAACAGTCTATGGTTCCCTCACAAAATATGCAGAAACATTAGAGACCCAAGGGACACCTGCCAAACATGAACAGTAGCAAATATATCATAAAGTAACCAAATCCTCTTGAAAAACTGGTATGCTGGCTAAAACAATTAGGTAACATTTCCCACCTCAGATTAGAAAAAGTGGACACCTCTGTGTGTGTGTGTGTGTGTGCACGAGCGCGCGTGTGTGTGTGTGTGCGTGCTTATGTAGATGCTTTATTTTCTGAGCCCACTCAGGTCTAGGAAAGTATATTAGTTTCCTATGGCTGCTATAAAAATTTACCAGAAATTAGGTGAGATAAAACAAAGGAAATGTATTCTCTTTAAGTTCTGGAGACCAGAAGTCTAAAATCAAGGTGTCACCAGGACAAAACTCCCTCTGAGGGCTCTAGGGGGAACCCTTCCTTGCCCTTCCCAGCTTCTCGTGACTCCAGGCTTTCCTTGGCTTATGTTTCATGTAACCTAAACCTACCTTCATTTTCACATTGCTTTCTCTGCTGTGTAGCCTTCCCTCTTCTTTTCTCTTTGTATTTGTCACTGGATTTTGAGCCCACTACAATGCACAATGATATCATCTTGAGATCCTTACCTTAATTATATCAGCAAGGACATTTTTCCAAATAAGATCACATTACTTTGTTATCTCTAACAGATTCATGGGAAACCAAAGCAAGGCTCCCCTTCCACAGCCTTGGCAGGCCATTTCTAAGATATGTATATTAATGTCCAAGAGCCCTGAAAATGAAAGAACAAGATGGAGAGACAAAGATATTGTAGCACCCCTACCAAAAATAAATAAATAAATAAATAAAAATTTCTACCTTCATGGAATGAATCTTAGAATGCATGGAGACAGAAAACAATAACAGCAGGCGCCTGACTGGCTCAGTGGGTTAAGCGTCTGCCTTTTTGGCTCAGGTCATGATCTCAGGGTCTTGGGGTTGAGCCCCGCACAGGGCTCTCTGCTCAGCAGGGAGCCTGCTTCCCCCTCTCTCTGCCTGATACTCTCCCTACTTGTGATCTCTTTCTCTCTGTCAAATAAATAAAATCTTAAAAAAAAAAAAAAAAGAAAACAGTAACAGCAACAAGTTAAATATGTATAGCTTGTTACACTATAAGTTTGTTATGGGGGGAAACCAAACTAGGAAAGGGTGAAAGAAAAGTCAGAGGGTAGACTTTTAAATAGAATTGCCAGAGAAGTGATATTTAAACAAAAAAGTAAAGGAGGAAAGGGAATGAGTACCTAAAGGAAGAATTTTCAGGCAAAACAAATAGCAAGTACCATGTCCCTTGAAATGGAGGGTATCTGACATAAAAGAATGAGGCCAGAGTAAGACGGAAAATAGGACACAGGTCTGAGAAGCATTGGGATCAGACTCTAAGATTTTATAAGTAATTATTTGGGCTTTGACTTGTCCTCTTAAAAAAACATGAGTATGGTAGAGGGATTTTAAACAGAGAAGTGTCATAATCTGATTTGTACTTTGAATGAATAAAACAAAATAAAGTGAAGCCAGACAAGGGTGGTAAGGAAGTGATTGCATTAATCCAGGAGAGAGATGTAGTAAAAACTAGGATGGTAGCAATGGAAATGTTGGTAGTCAATTTAATTCTGACTATATTTTGAAGATGAGGTCAATAAATTTGCTAAAGGACTGGATGAGCATTGGGAGAAAAAGATACTATTGGTCAATTTCCAGCATTTAGACCTGAGTTTTTGAAAGAATGGAGTTGCAGTAACAGAGAGAAGGATACCAAATTAGGTAGAAGTTTTGAGGAAGAAATATCAGTGGCTTGAGAAGAAACATTAAAATTCAGATGCCAATTACTCATCTAAAAAGAGACTAAAAAGCAGATAGCTAGATATAAGTATCTAAAATTCTAGGTAAATAAATATATATGTATATACTGGAAATATAAAATACAGATCAGTAAACAGGAAAAGCTGATATTACAGAATTAAGAGACAGTGGTTGAAGTATGAATTGCAAAGAAGTGAGAAAAGATGAGATGCTATTCTCAAATGAGGCTATGAGTTGTTACCTAGGAGCAAGAATACTTCACCACAGTATCAGGAAAAAGACAGAAATATGGGTAGAGATGCTGGTAAGTAGATGAATATTTTTGGAGTCCCTCTTAGTTTTTTCTGTTTTCTCAGTAAGGGGAAGCTATGTTATGAGTTGTAAGTGAAGATGTGAGGTATTAGGGATTTGAGGGGAGAAGAAAATGTATGAAATTACTAAGAAAGTAAATGAGTGAATGGACCTGGAAAATATGTATGATTCCCAGGAAGTACTAAGGGCCAGAAAACTATGACTTTTAAGTTAAACTAATCACTATGGTCATTTGATTTTCTCCAGGATGACTCAGCTCTGTAGGAGCAGACAGAACTGAATTTATCAGGGCTATGGCTTGGCCAAGCTAATATTATAAAGTAAGAGGAAAGAAAGAGGGTGTTAGCCAGGCAATGAGTCTAATAATCAGTCATGGATTTTAGGCTGTGTAGGGGGAAGAATAAGTAAAGTGAATCTAATCTGAAGCTAAGGAAGCTTTAACTTCAGGTCTCCTCACTTCATCTGCCTTCTCCCAAGGCTCTGCATAGGGCTGTAGTCATGTGATAATACCACTGATTGCAATTAAAAATAATAAGATATTTAACCAAAATTATTTAAGTTCTCCCCTTTATATATGTATTTTTTTTTTAATTTTACTCCTCCTAGCCCTTTGTTTCACTGCTTTTTCTGTCACGTGGTGTTGAATCAACATAAAGTGAAAATGAATAAAAGACACACTATTTACATTACAATTAGTTTGATATAGGTATGTGTTTTGAAGTCACATTCATATAGTTTAGTGCTTGTTAGCTATTCCATTATAGAAATGTTTTCTATGAATATTCTTATCACATACCATGGGACCTGACACAAAAGTGCTAGGCCGGTAGCCATGTTGAGTCATAAAAATAACCTACAGCATTTACACCTGGATAAATGTCAATAAGAAAGGAGAAATGTTTGGAGTCAATGTGGGTGGACCAATTTAAATCCTTTAGCTTATATATGAAAGAAATGTAATAGAAATTTCACCACATTTGGCAATTTTTAATAATCACTTAGTATTACTGCTACAACTTGTAAATTTGAAATTTATTTTTATGAGCTATCAATGATAACAACAAGACAAATTTTGATGATCCACCCTGGAGAAAATCTAAAATATCTTTCTATTCCCTCCATAGAAAATTATATTACAATACCATTATCATAAATGAAGCAATTTTAGAACTTGCAACTAAAAGTATTGAATAAAAACCATTTAGGGGTGAGTCAAATAGTTAATATAATGTTATTTTTTTCTGTGTTTTTTGTTATTTGTGCTATTTTTCAACTCTGCATAATTTGCAATTAGTTCATAATTTTCCCATTTTTACTTAAAATATTTACTTATATTTAGAATATTTATCCAAGATTCATTTATATTCCTAATTTTATATTTATATTACTTATTCTCTACCCTAAGAAAAGCCTCTAAAATGTAAACGTTTCAGGCACTATGAAGTCTGGATTTGCTCTAGAAAGGAATTCAAGAGAGGGGTGTTGGATAGCAAAGTTGATAGGTTCAATAGACCACTCTCTCTGTGTGATAGAAGAGCACTGTTGGAATTAGAACTCTAGGGAGAGAGCAATAATCAGTCAAAATTTAATACCATTGCTAATAACTTTAGTCACTTAATTTCATGCCAATACAAACCAAAATATGCTTTTGTTTTTCATTTTAATAAGAAGCTTCTTTTTCAAGCTTTAAATTGTCAGCTTAGTGGTAGCAAAATGAAGTAGGCAGGTACATAATCATGAAATGATCACTTCTAATTCCACATGAACACAAATGGAAATTAACATTTTTTATAGTAACATGCACACAACTTTTTCTTCTTGTGTGCAGCATTCCTTTAAACCAGATAAAATATAGATATCAGAATAAAGGTACAAAGAATTTTTTTAGGATAATTTTTTTTTTTGACTGGGAGCTAAAGAGCAGAATGGAAAGGAAAAATCCAGTTATTGTGCATTTTCCCCAGGTATAATGAAAGCAGTCAGTTGTCTTAACTATTTCTTATAAAATGAGCCTCAAGTTTTCATAATAGTTCAATTAAAGAAAAAAAAAAAGAGCTTGTAGGAACACAGCAAGATGCCTTACTTTTAATAGGATCCCCAAATCTGATTATTTTTCCCTGAAATGCTATTACAGAAGTCTTCATATAGAAAAAAAAAAAAAAAAGGTTTAAAACAGGTAAAAAAACTAATGCAGAAGATTGTAAAGAAGGAGGATCCTGAGTTCTGTTTACCCCCATGGGTATACCAAGGAAAGAACTATATCTATGCAAGCAAATCTGAAAATGATCTGAAGACTAGCAGAAGAGACCTTCCAAAGCTAGTTGTAGACAGAAAAGCCACATCAGAAACTGTAGGAGGGGTAGAGACATGGTCAGGAAACATGTGTATCTAAACACAAACAGGAGGGATATTATAAGCCCAGAGGAGTGACAGGGTAAAACCCCACAACAGGCACCTCCAGCTTTGGGGACTAGCACTGAGAGGGTGAACCTCCATGATGTCTGCTTTTGAAAATTAGTGAGGATTTACTCCAGGAGAACCAGAGGTTGATAGAAAACAGAGTCAGACAGACACTAAATAATTCAGGTGAGACACAGCAGAGAGCTGCAGTTTGAAAAGTGCTTGAGACATATGTGAAGGAGATTTACTGACTAATCTTAAAATGGGTGCTAGAGATCTGCAGGAGATTTCTCCAGGAGAAAAAGTGCTAGAGAGTGCCATTTTTCTTGCCCTTTCCTGCCCTAGATGGTTAAATGCTTATGGAAGCCAATTCTAATTCTCTCCAACCATCTTGCTAGCACAGTGTGTCCTGCCTCAGCATTCCCCTGCAGACAAACCACAACCAAACTCCCTGCATTGGCAGGTATCCCTCCAAATTAGCTCCTGCCTCATCAGACTTGGCAGGTAGGCCCAGCCAGTACTAGCACCACTCCAAAGTGAATCCTACACTGGAAATGTGGGGAGATAATTCTACACACCAAAATAACTGCAGTTTCCATAGCTGGGCCTTTTACCTGGCAACACACAGAACAAGCCCTGCCCCCTCATATCAGTATCACTACAGCCAACTAAACTGAGAGCCAGCCTGAACAACCAGTATGCCCACAGTAATTATGGTTCAACCACAAAAGGAGAGTACATGCAACACACACAGGGGACACTCCTGAAGCACTGATTCTGGTGACCAGTGGGAATTGCACCGTAAACCTCTTCTACACAATGCCGATACTGTCAAGACCAGGAGACATAGCTGTCACACCTAAATATATTAACAAACACAGAGAGTAAAACAAAATGAGATAGAGGAATATGATCCAAATTAAAAAAAATAATAATAATAAGACAAAAACACAGAAAAAGAGTTGAAAGGAAACAAATATAAGCAAACTACCTGATAGAGTTCAAAGTAATAGTCATAAAGATACATGCCAGACTTGGGATAAGAGTGGATGAACTCAGTAAAAACTTCAAAAAAGAGATAAAAACATATAAAAAAGAAGCAATCAGAGCTGAAGAATACAAAACAATAATTAAAACTATACTAGGAGAAATTAACAATAGATTAAAGAATAAAGAACAAATCAGGGGTGCCTGGGTGGCTCAGTTGGTTAAGCAGCCGACTCTTGGTTTTTGGCTCAGGTTGTAATCTCAGGGTCATGAGATTTCTCTTCACATGGGGGTCCACACTCAGGGAGGAGTCTGCTTGGGATTCTCTCTCACCCACTTCCTTTGTCCCTCCCCCGGCTCATGCTCATGCACCCTTACTCCCTCTCTCTTTCTCAAATAAATAAGTGAATCTTTAAAAAAAACAAAGGAACAGATCAGCAATCTGGAAACTAGGCTAATGGAAAGCAATCAAGCCAAACAGCAAAAAGAAAAACAAATAATAAAAAATGAGAATAGGTTAAGGGAACTATTTGCACTAAGATCAGAAGAAAGGGACATAAAATTTATTTGAAAAAATAACAGCCAAAAACTTCCCTAATTCAGGGAAGGAAACACAGAGAGTTTAACAAAATGAACCCAAGAAGGTCCACATCAAGACATGTAATTAAAATGGCAAAAATAAATGATAAAAAGAGAATCTTAAAAGCAATCAGAGAAAAGTTACACACACGGGAAATGCCACAAGGCTATCAGCTGGTTTTTCAGTAGAAATTATGCAGGCCAGAAGAAAGTAGCATCATATATTCAAAGTGCTGAAAGAAAAAAAAAAAAAAAAAACTACAACAAATAATACTCTACCTGGCAAGATTATCAATGAGAATTGAAGGAAATATAAATACTTTCCCAAACAAACAAAAGTTAAAAGGATTTGAACACCCCTAAACCAGCCCTACAAAAAATATTAAAAAGAATTATTTAAGTGGAAATATAAGGTCATAATTAAAATAAGAAAATTATGAAAGGAAAAAAAATTCATAAATAAAAGCAAACATATAACGACAGTAGGTTAATCTTATAAAGCCAGTAAGGAGGCTAAAACATAAATGTAGTAAAACCAATTATATCTACAAAAATTAGTCAGGGATATACAAAATAGAAAGGTATAAAATATGACATCATATGTATAAAATTTGTAGAGGGTAGTAAAAGTTTAATGCTTTTAGAATGTGTTTGAATTTAAGTAATCAACTAATATAGACTGCTCTCCACATATTACATATAAACCCAATGGTAACCACAAATCAAAAACCTATAACAGATATGAAAGAATAAATAAATAAAAAGGAATCCAAGCATAGCACTAAAAAACTGCAAGAGAAGAAGAGAGAGAAAACTATAAACAACCAGAAAACAGTTAACAAAATGACAATAAGTACATACCTATAAATAACTAACTTAAATGTAAATAGACTAAATGCTCCAATCAAATAACAAGGCACTCACATAAGACATAAAGAAAAACAGACTGAAAGTGAAGGAATGAGTAAAAGATATTCCATGCAAATGGAAGTGGAAAAAAAGCCAGGGTCATAATACTAATATCAGATAAATTACATTTTAAAACAGAGACTATAGCAAGAGAGAAAAAAAGGGCATTATATAATGGTAAAGGTATCAATTCAACAAGAAAATATAACAACTATAAATATCTATGCACCTAACATAAAAGCACCTAAATACAAAAAAGGAAATATTAACATACATAAAGGAATAAATGGAAAGTAATACAATAGTAGAGGACTTTAATATCCCACCTCAATGTATAGATCATCCAGACAGAAAATCAAAAAGGGAACAGTGGCTTTGAATGACACATTGGGTAAGATGGACTTAACAGGTATATATAGAACATTTCATCCAAAACCACCAGAGTACACATTCTCTTTAAGTGCACATGGAATATTCTCCAGAAGAGATCACATGTTAAGCCATAAGTCTCAAAAAATTTAATAAGACTGAAATCACATCAAATATCTTTCCTGACCACAATAATATGAAACTAGAAATCAATCACAAGAAAGAAACTGGAAAAAGAAGACATGGAAGCCCAACATGCTACTTAACAGCCAATGGGTCAACTAAAAAATCAAAGAGAAAATCAGAAAAATACACAGAGACAACTGAAAATGAAAACACAATGATCTAAAGTCTTTCGGACACTGCTTTTGCTAAACTAAGAGGGATGTTTATAAAAAATACAGGCCTACCTCAAGAGACAAGAAAAATCTCAAATAAATAATCTAATCCTACACCTAAAGAAACTAGAAAAAGAAGAGCAAACAAAGTGCAAAAGTAGTAAAAAGGAGAAAATAATAAAGACTAGGGCAGAAATTAATGAGAGACTAAAAAATAAAAAAGTAAAAATGATCAATAAAAACAAGAGTTGGCTCTCTGAAAAGATAAACAAAATTGATAAATCTCTAGCCAAATTAATCAAGAAAAAAAGAGAAAGAGAACTCAAATAAATAAAATCAAAATTAAACAACTGCTCAATAACAACTGATATCACAGAAATACAGAGCATTGGGGTGCCTGGGTGGCACAGTCAGTTGAGCATCTGACTCTTGATTTTGGCTCAGGTTGTGATCTTAGGGTCATGAGATTGAGCCCCATGTTGGGCTCCATGCTCAGCACATAGTCTGCTTGAGACTTTCTCCCTCTCCCTCTTCAACTCCCTGTTTTTCTCTCCCTCTCATTCTAATCAATCAATCAATCAATCTTGAATAAAAAAGAAATATAAGAACTATAAAAGAACACTATGAAAATATGTATTCCAAAAAACAACTGGATAATCTAGAAGAAATGGGTAAATTCCTAGAAACCTAAAATCTTCCAAAACTGAATCAAAAAGAATGAGAAAATTCGAACAGACAGATATTAATGAAATTTAATTGGTAGAAAGAAAGAGTTAATACTTATTTCTCCTCAAACTATCCCATAAATTAGAAGAAGGGAAACTCCCAAATTCTTTCTGTAAGGTCAGCATTATTCTAATAACAATCAGACAAAGACACTACAGAAAAAGAAAACTATAGCCCAATACAGCTAATGAATATAAATGCAAAATCCTCAACAAAATAATAGCAAACTAAATTTAACAATATGTTAAAAGGATCATTCACTACAATCGAATGAGATCTATTCCCGTGATGCAAGGATGGTTTGACATTTGCCTATGAATCCATATGATATATCACATCTACAAGAGAAAGAATGAAAACTACTTGATATGTAAATAGATGCAGAAAAAGCATTTGACAAAATTTGACATCCATTCATAATAAAAACTCTCAAAAAAGTGGGTATAGAGAGAACATTCTTCAACATAATAAAGACCATGTATTAAAATCCCACAATTTACATCATACTCAATGAAACAAACTGAAAGCTTTTCCTCTAACATCAGGAACAAGACAAGAATGTGTACTCTTACCACTTTTATTCAACATAGTACTAGAAGTTCTAGCCAGAGCAATCAGACAAGACAAATAAATAAAATTCATCCATATTGGTAATAGAGAAGTAAAAGTGTCATATTTGCAGATAACATATTATGTATAGAAAACCCTAAAAACTCTACTAAAACCAATTAGAGGGACGCCTGGGTGGCTCAGTTGGTTAAGCGGCTGCCTTCGGCTCAGGTCATGATCCCAGGGTCCTGGAATCGAGTCCCACATCGGGCTCCTTGCTCAGCAGGGAGCCTGCTTCTCCCTCTGCCTCTGCCTGCCTCTCTGTCTGCCTGTGCTCACTCTCTCTGACAAATAAATAAATAAAATCTTAAAAAAAAAATTAGAACTAATAAATGAATTCAGTAAAGTTGCAGAATATAAAATCAGTATACAAAAATCATATGTGCTTCTATATATTAATAATGAACTATCAGGGGGCACCTGGGTGGCTCAGTGGGTTAAAGCCTCGGCCTTTGGCTCGGGTCATGATCCCAGGGTCCTGGGATAGAGCCCCACATTGGGCTCTCTGCTCAGCAGGGAGCCCGCTTCTCTTGCTCTCTCTCTGCCTGCCTCTCTGCCTACTTGTGATCTCTCTCTGTCAAATAAATAAATAAAATCTTTAAAAAAAAAAAAAAGAACTATCAGAATGAGAAGTTAAATAACTAAATCCAAATGAGAAGTAAAATAACTAAATTCCATTTACAATTGCATGCAAAAGAATAAAATACCTAGAAATAAATTTAATGAAGGCGGTAAAAAACTTATGTAACACTGATGGAAGAAATTGAAGATTATATGAAAGATATCCTGTGTTCATTGACTGGAAGAATTAATATTATTTAAATGTCCATACTACCCAAAGCAATCCACAGACTCAATGCAATCTCTATCAAAATACAGTTCATAGAACTGGAAGAAATAATCCCAAAATTTGTAAGGAAACACAAAAGACCTTGAATAACCACAGCAATTTCTAAAAAGAACAACAAAGCCAGAGGTATCACAATTTTAGATTTCAAAATATACTGCATAGCTATAATAATCAAAAAAGTATCATACTGGCACAAAAATAGACACAGAGATCAACAGAACAGAATAGAGAGCCCAAAAATAAACCCATGCTTATTTGGCCAATTAATCTACAACAAAGAAGGCAAGTAGAGATATTTTCAATAAATGATGCTAGAAAAACTAAACAGCTACATGCACAGGAATGAAACTGGACAACTCTTCTAACACCATTCCAAAAATAAACTCAAAATGGATTAAAGATCTAAATATAGACTTGAAATCTCCTAAAAGAAAAGATAGGCAGTAATGTCTAAGACATCAGTCTTAGCACCATTTTTCTCCATATGTCTCCTTAAAGGAAACAAGCAAAAAATAAGAAGACTACACTAAAATAAAAGCCTTTTCACAGCAAAGAAAACCATCAACAGAATAAAAAAGCAACCTACTGAATGGAAGAAGATATTTGCAAACAATATATCTGATAAGGGGTTAATATTCAAAACATATGAAGAACTTATGCAACTCGATACTAAAAAATAATACAACAAACAAACCCAAACAATCTGATTTAAAAATGGGCAGAGGACTTGAATAGACATTTTTCCAAAGAAAACATACAGATGGCCATAAAAAAAGAGACTGAACATCACTAATCATCTCGGAAATATAAATAGAAACCACAATGAGATAACACCTCATACAAGTGAGAAAGGCTAAAATGAAAAAGACAAGAAATAGTAAGTTTTGACAAGGATGTGGAGAAAAAGAAATCTCATGCACTATTGGTAGGAATGTAAATTGGTAAAACTACTGTGGAAAACAGAATGTAGGGGGCCTGGGTGGCTCAGCTGGTTAAGGGCCCAACTCAGTTTCGGCTCACGTCATGATCTGGGTGGTGAGATCCAGCCCCATGCTGGGATCCATGCTGGGCATGGAGCCTGCTTAAGATACTCTCACTCTCCCTCTACACCTCCCCACTCAAATAAATAAATAAAACCAGGAAGGAAGGAAAGAAGGAAGGAAGAAGGGAGGGAGGGCAGAAAGAAGGAATGGAGGGAGGAAGGAAGAAAACAGAATGGATGTTCCTCAAAAATTTTAAAGGGGTATACCATATTATCTAGTAATTCCACTCATGGGTATTTACCAAAGAAAATGAAAACACTAATTTGAAAAGATACATGCACCAGTATGTTTAGTGCAGTATTATTTACAACAGCCAAGATATCAAAGCAGCCTAAGTGTCCATCCATGGAGAGATGCATGAATAATGAAAAAGTGATATATGCATACAACGGAATATTCCTTAGCCCTAAAAAGAACGAGATCTTTTCATTTGTAACGAACTATAGAAATGATCCCTGAGTCTTTGAGTTCCTTCCATTTGTGACAACATGGATGGATCTAGAGGGTATTATGCTAAGTAAAATAAATCAGACAGAGAAAGACAAATATCACATGGTCTCACTTATATGTGAAATGTAAAAATCTAAACAAATGAACAAACACAAAAACAGAAACAGATTCATAAATACAGGGAATAAATTGGTGGTTGCCAGAGGGGAGGTGGTGGGGGATGGTTGAAAAAGGTGAAGGGGATTAACAGGTACAGACTTTCAGTCATAAATAATGGAGATGAAATTACAGCATAGAGAATCTGGTCAGTAACACTGTAATAACTATATGATGACAGGTAGTAACTCTGTAACAACACTCCAACCATCTAAAAGGTTAAATTGCTTCATGTTAACACAACTCTTTATTTGTTGACCTAAATCTTTTGATGTATACAAGAACTAATTTGCTTCATTTCAGATTCAGAGACCCCTGGCCTAGAGGATTGAGAGACCAGAACTTTCCCACAGAGGCCAGCAAGTCTGTTTGAAGCCTCCTCAGCTTTCTGATTAACTCTGCAATTTTATTAGCAAAATGTTTTTTGCTTTCTAAGGTCACACAAATGACTTACTAACCTCCTTTGGTGTATCTGTGGACCTCCCCCACCTTTGCAGAAAGAACAGAGTACTCTTATGCATCATGAAACAATGGATACAGCACCAAGCTCTGAGATAACATCTAGCTGGCACCATTGAATCTGCACCTAATAGAAACATTGCAGACTACTGCATTTCCTGTACTGATTACCCTAACCCCTTTTAAAAACCCTGGGGCAGGCAGAAACCCCAGAGTTGGCTTTTGGATAGAGTCTGCCTTCTCCCCAGGTTGGCAGCCTCCTGAATAAAGCTGGAATCCCTTTCCAATCAAAATTCCAAATCAGTTTGGCCTTCCAAGTACTAAGCAGCTAAACTTGGGTCCAGTAACAACTACTTTTGTGGTGATAATGGAGTATTGCATAGAATTCTCTAATTATGTTGCACAAATGAAACTAATACAACATTCTATGTCAACTTCAATAATAATTTTTAAATATTAAAGAAAATTTCTCTCAACCCAGAAAACTTCTTTTTGAAGATGGTGAAAACTGGAAAATACCACTTAATTAATATTAAACCAGAATGTGATGCATACCACAGGCAATGTGCTAAAAAATTGAAAAGATGGAAAGAAATTTCACCATTTTGTGTCAGCCAAGCAGATACAATCCATTACATCACCTTTTTGTTGTTGTTGTTTTGGCTTTTGTTTTTGTTTTTTTAAGAGAGAGAGCACACATTAGTGGGGTGGGAGAAGCGAGGGAATCTTAAGGAGCAGGCTCCATACTAGTTGTGGTGCCTGACACTGGGCTGGATGCCTTGACCCTGAGATCATGACCTGAGCCAAAAGACACTTAACTGACTGTGCCACCCAGGCATCCCCATTACATACATTTCTTAAGGTCGACAGTAATTAGTCAACAAGTAAGAGAACTTGACTGCAACTTTTGTTACAAATAATTCTTGCTAACTTTGGGAATTGAGGGAACTGCCTGTATTAGATGATTGGCTTTATCCTGAGGGAACATAAACTTCTCACATCTTTAAGACAAGAGATTGTTTTGCAACTTGGAGCAGGGTGCCCACTGTTGTTAGTTAGGCTTTTACTCTCCCACAGAAACTGGAGATGGGGACACTACCTTTCTTTATGGTTGTCTTTCAAGGGCATGGTTCCTAAGTTCTTAAGAAAAAACATTCCTGAGTCACAAAGTTGGCAAAAGATCTACCTAGTTTTCAAAGAAAGAAGAAAGTATTCACAAAGGCAGTGTGTCTAAAGTAAATACTCTAAGAAAAAGGAGAGGCAAGAAAGCCCTCCTCTTTTTTCCAATGGGGAGAAGCCTTTTATATTTAATTTATATTTGTCCTTACAAAAGCAGCAGTTAGGGAAGGATACCCTAGGAAAACTGTAGTTTAAGAAAACCCCACAATAATTCTGGTTTGTTTTTAGCTCTTTACTCTGTATTAATGAACAATTATCCTGGTACTCAATGTACCTTGCTGCTTCTGAATACTTGACTGAAACATATTATTTATTTCTCAAACTATGTGTCACTGCAGCCAGAAAGACCTGGTTTAAATAGAAAAGTATAGAGAATAAAAGACATTTGTATATAATTTTTCAAGAAAAGTGGAAAATATATAGGGTTTCACCAAGAATATTAATTATACTTAGGGAAAGAGTAAAGAAGGAATGAAGACATTAGATTTTTATATTTAAAATTGGCACAGTTTATCATTGACCACGGATGTTATTATTTCTTAGAAATATTAGCCTAGTTCAAAATAATGCAATGGATTATTGCATTTCTAGACAAAAACAGTATATTAGAAGTAGGTGTGACATATGTTTCACCCTGCTTCCATTCTCTTGAAAGCCATTAATACTTAACTTAGTCCATTTAGAATTAATTTTCTTTGGAATCAATGCTCCAGTGACAATATGCTTAAACTACAGTGAGCACCATAGACAGCTGAACACAAATCTCTCTTTTCTTTCTTCTTTTTAAATATGAGTCTTTTTTCTCTTTGAAAAAAAAGAAAAACGTGTACACAACATATCCTATAGTTGTATTAATCAATAATAAAACACATAAATGCTGTAACAATATTGTTTGAGAGATTATGTGGAAAGATAATACATTAAAAGATGCCACTTTTACCATATCCTTTTTTTTCTGTTGAGAGATATCCTGCAGAACAAAGCTCAGAACCCCATGGAAACCAATTCCCAAATGGGTCTGTACACCCTCAAGGCTACTTCACTGCTCTTTTGTCACTAGTTGTATTGACAGCTGGTAGTTCCAACTTTGAGACAATTTCTCTCCTCACTGCATATTTATTGAAACATACCTTGTTGTAGTATTGACCTTACACCATGAAGAAACAGTGAATAATGGCAAAGTCCCCTGGGGCCTGACAGATGGTTTTGCTATTCAGCTCTGCTGCCAGCATAGGACCTCACAGCATACGCAAAACATAAGAATATTAGCTTCTGAAGGAAAAATGAAATGTTATCTGAATTAAAGGGGCAATGTGGCAATTCATATCCAATGTTTGTGCTTAGTCCTGAATTCCAAGGATAAAGTATCTTCAGTTGCAAAAGAATATCTCAAAACTAAAGACAGGAAATACAGATAGGCCAAATATGTGTACCACTAATTTATGTGCCAGAGTGAATCATGTGTAGTCAAAAGATTCCCATAATTTGAATCTGTTTTTATTAAGTAAAATATTATTAAAATATCCATAATATTTTACTTTGACAAAATGTAAATAAATAAATAAAATATTTATTGAATATACAAATTTTATGGTATTTAGGCAACACATCATTATTAATGTAGTACATTAAGACCCCATAGACTCTCAATGTCAAGTGACTAGACACTATACACATTTTTAAATGAGATTTTAAAATTTAATTCATTAGAGAAGCCCATATTTAAAATAAGTATTTATCTTATTAACATGGCATTCCAGGCACAAATCTGAATTTTGTTTTTAAAGGCAAAATACAGAATCTTTTATGATGAATCTTCCATTTCCATTCCCACTCCTGGTTCCTCATCTCCTGCATGGACTCCTGCCATTTACTGGATCTCCCTGCCCTCCTTTCACCCCCTACTTGAATCCATTCCTTATTTTCTCAGCAGTGTTCTCTTTTCCAAAGAAAGATCTGATTATGCCACTTACCTGCTTAAAATTTCTTAATGATACTCAATTTCCTAGGAAATATTCAAGTATCTTAGTAAAAAATCAGACCCCTTCATAATATGGCTTCTATTTTTTTTTTTTTTTTTACCCTCATGACTAATTCTTATCTCAAGCTTTATTAAATTGCCTTCTGGTAAATATATCTTATTAAGAATCTCTAAAAATCCATGTCTTTGTATAATTTCCTCTCATTGAGTATGACCTGCTTCTCATCAATACAATATAATAAATGTGATGGGGTCCTAGATTGTGTTATATGGCAAAATTGATGAGAAGTTACTTCTGACATTATATTACAGTATAGAAGAGCCCATCTTAGCAGACTACTGAGAGAAAGAGAGAGAGAGGGAGAGAGAAGGGGGCTTTGCCATCTTGACTCTGAAGAAGGAAGCTTCCATGTGTTCAGAGAGCTTATGAAGAGGGTAACATGCCAAGGAACTGGTGGCATCATGTGGGAACTGAGTGTGGTCCCTGGCCAACTAAAAAAAAAAAAAAAAAAAAAAAAAAAGTGGACCTCAGTCAAATAACCCTAGAAAATGAGTTGCACCCACAACCTGAAAAAGCACGAAAAGGAGTTGTTCCCCAGTCCAGCATGCAGATGAGAATACACTATGCCTGATGTCTTCATTCCAGCCTTGTGAGATCATTAGCTAAGGACCCAGCTAAACCATGCCCAGACTCCTGACTCACAGAAATCATGAGATAAAAAGCATGTATTTTTTTAAGCTGCTAAATTTGTGGTAATTTCTTCTTTATGCTGCAATAGAAGACTAATACATGTCTTTAGCCACTTAAACATAACACATTTTTTTCCGTTCTCTAGCCATTGCTCATACTGCTATGTCCTTACCACTGTCTCTGACTAAAAAACTCCTATACTCAGTTGAAATTCTACTACATTATATTCTCTTTGAAGATGTCCCTAAAATTATAGGATCAAACACTCTTTCAGGACTCTCATAAAATTATTATAAGTTAATAGTATGTCTTGTATAATGTAGCCTTGTTAAGTACCTATTCCTTTACCTCACTTCCCCCCATGTTCATGTATGCATATATATGTATAAACACAAAGAAACATATATAAATGATTGTCTTGTATTATGAAAGAAGGAATTTTGATTTATTCTATTTCTCCACCACCAAGCATGAATGATTGGTACATATTTATGTGCATTAAATGAGTATTAATAGTCACTTTTAAAATATAATTATAACAGTTCTGTCATTAATAAACACTGTGTCCAATGCACTGTGCTAAACACTTTACATACATTTACATTAATCCTCATGACAAAAAATGATTACTCACATTTTTAATTTGAAAAAGCTAGAACTAAGAACATATAGCTGGACTCATGCTATTTTTAAATTCCCATTATCTCTTTCATACCCTTCCCTTTTTTCAATCATTTTTCCCTTGGCAATCTCCCCTCTCTCATTCCACATAGTAAAGACAAAGCAGTCTATTATGAATGTCAGTCCTCTCCTGCCAAATGGAAAGTCTTGTGACCCAAACTAGGCTAACCAAAGTGTTCCCTCACATTTAAAATGGGTATAATAAGAGACAGCATAACATTCTTTATCTTGCATACAACACACAGTGTGTGTGTAGAACTGTGATGGCCATTTTTCTGGCAATAAGAGGGAAACGGCATGCATACTGAAATTAATACGTTGAGGAAGGCAAAACCAAAATATGTAGAAAGAAACAGAACTTTGCTTAACTTGTTTGAGCTCCTGGACTGAGCAGTTATGGAAATGAATCTTACCCCTGGCTGGTATATGAATTAATAATTCTCTTTAGGCTTGACATCATTTGCATTGGATTTCTCCTGAAAAGTACAAAGCCCAGTGTCTCACTGACTGCAAATGATAAAATCAGGATCTGAACTCAGCTGTGCCTGAGTCCAGAGTCCATGTTTTTCTAACAATTTTTTGCTTTTCCCCCAAAGAGAATGTAAATTCCTAGTAAGAACCCTGAATTAAATGTCCTTTTATATAATTATACTATCAACAAAATGTCATGATTATAATAATGACCATAGTAGTAATTTATCATACACATGTAATAAAATGCTTATAGTATAAATGTATTACTTTATGCATTACCATATATATGTACCTTTAGGTATATTATTATAGATTGACAATAAATATGTGTGAACTGATCAACAGGAGTAGCAGTTGAACATCACAAGTCTATCCCTTAAACAAAAGTCAAATACAGCTTTGGAGTTCTATGCAGGTTGGTTTGCAGAGGAATCAAAGACACAGAAAAATGCAAGAATCTACTTCTTAATCCAGGAATACATATTTGATGCTTTATACAGACAAAAATGAACAGAGATTAATGTAGGACATAACAGTCATAGGATACTCAGTAACCATTTACACTCTGTATTTTTCTCCACATGTATTTCCTTTCATGGTATAATTTTAAAAATTAAAACAAAGGGATAATTCTCATTTTTAAAGTGCTAATAAACATATTTATTTATTTTAATTTTATCTGCGAATGCACTTTGTTTTTAATACTACAGAGCCTAAAGAATAAAACGAACCTTTCCTATACTAATGAAAATGTTGATATTACGTGATCATATGGACAGAAAAAGTACACATCTCTGTATTTTTAATTTTCTGCTACCTTTCAATAAAATGTTTCCATAATAATTTGAAACATACACAATGTAGCCAACCAAATAACATCACTGTTCTTTGAATAATAAATCCATCAAAAAAGATATATGCATTTTTTCCTGAGATGAAAGACAATATGTTAATCCAAAGGCTTTTTTAAAAACCTGCAGAATGAAGATATTCAGCAAGTGAGATAATTTAAAATTAAAAGCAGAACTAGAAGCAAGGTACAGCCTTTGAAAAGTAAGTGTCATCACAGTAGCTGATGTGATGTTCGAACTGCAATATTTTTTTCTTCTCTATATTGATATTTAAATCATAAAAATTGCAATAATAAATTCTTTTTTATATAATACTTGAGTAACTTTCCTAATAAACCACAATTTACATTTATCAATATAGTGCAAGATATTATTTATTGCATCATATAAAGATAAGTTTAATAGTAATAGTCTTATGGTTAGCTTAAGGGCAACAGTCAACATGAAGATCCAAATTCAGCCACTAGTTTTATTTCTGGTCTGGTTTTCTTTAGTCAATGTGGCATACCAATTTTCTGATTAACAACAGCAAATACAGATAAGCAAGCTAAATATTTCAGAATCTTATGATCCCTGTGTTAACTTTTTTTGAGATCTCCCTAAAATAGACAAAGTCTACATTTCTATTTCATTTTTATTCTGTAGAAATAGATCAAGAATAAATTTTAGAAGTCTCATATTATCTAAAAGTGATAGGAAGGATTTACCCCCATAGACTAAAATAAAGTTTGAATTAAGAATACAGATGAATACATCACACAACATTAAGGATGGAAGATACACAAAAGATCCTCAGATCAACTTTCCCATTTTATAAGTAAGGAAACGGAAATCTAAAAACATACCTGACTTTTCTGGAATTATAAGAAATCAGTCATATTCTCCTGGCAAAAACATCAACCCAGATATTATGAATTAAATTATGTTCCCCTGCTGGGAAAAAAATGCATTAAAGTCCTAAACCCCTGTACCTCAGAATATGAACTTACTTGGAAATAGGTTCATTGTGGAAGTCATTAGTTAAGTTAGAGATCATACTGGAATAAAGTAGGCCCCTAATTCCAATATACGTGGTACTTTATAAGAACACAGCCATGTAAAGATAGAGAAGTGAAGAGGCAATGTCAAGGGATTACAAAAGCAGAGAATGGAGTTATGCAACTGCAAGCCAAGGAACGCAGAAGATAGTCAGTAAGCCACTAGAAGCTAGGAAGGAGCGAGAAAATGTTCCCCTATAGGTTGCAAAGGGGGCATGGCCCTGCTAATAGCATGATCACTAGCCTCCAGAACTGAGAAACAATATATTTCTATAGTTTTGTGTACCAAATTTGTGGTACTTTGTTACAGCAGCCTTAGAAAACTAATACACCAGGTAAACCCACCCATCTGCCTTCTTTGTGTGTCAAGAACCACCTAAAATGATGGAGAAAATCACACCACTCTGTGGACTTGTCTTATTTTAATTAATGACCACAAAACTCAAAAAAACACTTTGTAGCCATCCTATTAGACTTTCCTAGTGAGTGCACTTCCCTATATACAACAAGGGTAATTGCACAAACTGTGCTCTTCTAAATATTCCAACACCTCATCCCTTTGTCATCTGATGACCTTTTCTTTATACCTCACTGAGATAATAGAAACAATTTGAACAGACTCCTTCATCTCTTACCACCAAATCTACAAATATGACTACAACTATATACATATGCTTTTTCTTTCCTTCTGTTGCAGAGCAGAAATATTTCTATAGCTGTCAAAATCACCTCTTCCCTGTGGGCTCCTGCATTCACTCTCACTCTAAGGATACTGATCCTTGTTTTACTATGTGATTTGGGGGGTGGGGGGTGGGGAGCTGGTATTCTAATATTTTAGTATTATTCTGTAAAAAAGAAAAGAATTCCAGAATTATTCTAAAAAAAAAAAAAAGGCAAAACTTCCCTTTTACCGTGGATATCCTTCCAGGTGTTCCCTGTTCTCTACTTTTCAGAATAAAATTTTTTAAAGAGGAGCAAGTATAGCTCCATATACTCATTTGCTTTTTACTTTGCAATCCACAGAAACCTGACTTCTGTCCTCTGCAATTATTTTAACATCTTTTAGCAAGGTTACTAAAGACTTCCATATTGTCAAATTTATTACTTCCTATTTGTTGTCGTTACGGAAATTTCTTGGAAGCCTTCAGTGAGGTTAGTCACTCTCTCTTTCTTGAACTATTTTCTTCCCTAGGACTTTCTTTTTTTTTTTTTTTTTAATATTTTTTATTTATTTGACAGACAGAGATCACAAGTAGGCGGAGAGGCAGGCAGAGAGAGAGGGGGAAGCAGGCTCTCTGCTGAGCAGAGAGCCCGATGTGGGGCTCGATCCCAGGACCCTGAGACCATGACCTGAGCCGAAGGCAGAGGCTTAACCCACTGAGCCACCCAGGCGCCCCTTCCCTAGGACTTTCTGACTCCTCATTTTATTGGTTTTCTTCCTACCCCTTGGCTATTTCTTCCCAGTCTTCTTTGCTAAATACACTCCTCCAGACTTTCTCTCAAGGCTGGCATTTTCAGTCCATGATGTCAAATGAATCTCTCCAAAGGATTTCATCTGGTTTCAAGCCTTGGAAAATATTTCCATGCTGATGATTCTCAAAAATTTAATCTAGCACTTCTATAATCTCTGATTTCTTGACTTTTACACCTATGTGCCCAACTGCTTGAAGCCTCCTTTCTGGGATTTGATAGGTATCTCAAATGTAGTGCATCCAAAATGAAATGATCCCCAAAGCCTGTTTCTTGTCCATTATTTCCAATCTCAGAAAATGCCATCAAAACCCAGATGCATAATCCAAAAATCTAGGAGTTACATTTAATTGACCTTGAACAAAGCATGTATGTATGTATGTATATATATATATACAAGTAGGGTCAAGATCAAGTAGGGACTCAGCGGAAGTTGAAAGTGGCTTATTATTTATCCTAATGATTCAGGGTACCCAATATGGTTGAAGTGTCTGGAATGGTTAATAAATATGGAGTGGGCAGAGCAGCTGGAACAGCTACATTAAACAAACTGCCACTTGGTCCAGGGTAATCAATCTGTCCCAGGAATCTGGGTAATAATGGTTGGGGAAAATTGGCCTCAGTCACATCTTGCCTTCAGCCAACTGCCCACAACACATCACTGAGGTGACTGAAGAAGATAGTACAAACAATCATATGAACAAGCAATTCTGATTTCTATGCCATCATTTTCTTTCTTTCTTTCTCTTTCTTAATTTTTTACTTTCTTTCTTTCTTAAACTTTTAATTAACATATAATATATTATTTATTTCAGGGGTACAGTTCTGTGAATCATCAGTCTTATATAATTCATAGCACTCAGCATAGCACATACCCTCCTATCCCATCATTTTCATAAGGTAAGGGATATACACCGAAATCTGCCATTCTGTTTGAAAGTCATTGCTGTTGAGAAAGTTTACCATCTAATAATTATAGTCTACTTAAACTTTATGCAGATGAGCATAATAGAAATAAATACTTCTAAAGTTATGACAAATAATGATTTTCCTATCAAAGGTGAAACAATTTTAAAATAAAATTTAACCTACATTTAAGACAGAAACAAAACAAAGCAAAACCCTACTATTTATTGTGTAAGATCTGTGTATTCTCACATCTTAATGTTACATTCTTTAATTGAATCCTCACAATGGCATGAAAGTGATCTTACTGCCACTTACAGAAAAGGAAATATGATTTCTAAGGCTGAAGAACTTGCCCAAGGTTATAAAGTCAATACTGTGACTCACATTTAGAGATGGGGCACTCCAGTGGCCCCATGCCATCCTACTTAACTGGCCATTAAGATAAATATATTAAAAAATTTACCAATATTGATTTTTATTTTTGTCAATTTTTATTTATTCATATGTGAACTGACACTATTAACCTCTTCTAAGAGGTAACCCTTAGGCATAGCTTCACATTAAAAATGTATAATTAGACAACCTAGAACTTAACTTTGGAAATAGTACACTGAGTTTTCCTTACTTATCTAAACATATTAAATATGCTTACTTAAGAAACTATATATATATATATACACACACACACACACACATATACACACACACACATATACATGCTTTGTTCAAGTTCAAATATATATATTATATATAATAAACATATAATATATATATTCTCAAGGCTCGTTAGAGAAATAGAACCAAGAGTTTATATTGGAAATAGAACCAAGAGTGCATATTATATGAATTGTGGGGAAGGTGAACAGGTGAACTGGGATGCTGTGGGTTTGTGTAGGAAGCTACTTCAATAATTGAGGCAAAAAGATGACATAATATTTCAAGATTGGTGGCAATAGAAATAGTGAAAAGTGGGTATATTTCCATATATATTGAAGATGGAACCAATAAAACAAATTGGATGGGGAGGAGGAGGAAAATGTAGTAATTAAATTTAATTTAATTTAAGAAACTTGTCTATTTTTCAAAAGCGTGTGTGTTAACATAGCTTATCAGTTACAAGGAATAGACTTAGAAACCTAATAATCGAATAAATGAATTATCCAGGACTATTTAAAACAGTCAAATCCTAAGTGATATTGTAATTTCATGCACCAACTCAACTGCATTCTGGTTTTCTTAATGACAAATATTTGGTAGGCACACTCAATTATCATGACTGTTAAATAGTAACTCGAAAATAAATAAACATTCAAAAAATATATTTTGGTTAACTCAAAATGACTTGGTATGATTTGTATTCATTGGTTTCCTTTTAATATATCTTTCTTTTTTAAATGTTATTGAACTCTAAAATTCTCTTTAAATTTCTAAAAAAAAGCCTTTGAAATTATCAATGCATAGATATATTATTCTCTTATTGTTGCAGATTTATTAAAAGATAAGCCCAAATCCAAAGAAATGTCCTTATTTTAATCATTTAACAAAGTCAAAACTAAAGTCTTTTTAAAAGTAAGTATACTTTTAAAATATTATATGTAAAAATCACTTTTTAGTGTTATAACAAACATATAAATAATAATGTGAATTTTAAAAATATACACTTCAAACTGTCACATCAAATAGCTAATGGAAAGCAATATACACTAGTATTGATTTGAGAGATAGTATCTAAATTATTTGGGCTGCCTATTGATTTCTTTTCAGAATATCAAATGTTTCTTATAACAAAATCAATATGGCACTTTACAAGACATCTGGCCAAAAGCAAGGCCATTCTTTGTGCAGTACTTTCAGAAATATCCATTCCATCCCCATTTGGTTACCACTATAAACTTGTTAATGGAAATATTAATATGGACTGTACAATGGACAACATATATCTGCTACACTAGTATAGGCAATTCAGATACTATGTACAACTAAATGACAATAAAAAAGATAAACATGAATAAAATGTAAAAAGAATGTTACATACCCACTATAGTAGATGATTATTATATCAAAATTTTACATTTAAAAGATTGCTTTTACAACTTATCTCTTAAAATATATTAATAAATACAAGTAAATGAACTCCTGATATTGTAATCCAAGTTCTGAAAAGAGAATAACTTCTGCCATTTCCACGTACATTATAAAATATTCTAGTATGAACAGAAGACCTGTGGTTAAAAAAAAAGAATATTTCATCCATATCATGAATACCATTATAACTGAACAAGCTAAAATAAATTTTTAAAAATAAAATCTGATTGTTATACACTAAGTATAATTTCATTGTAAAATCTGACTAAATGTTATATACTAAATAAGGCCAAAAGATGGAGTTTATACATTCTAGTATAAACCTGGATGGTATATTTGGTTAAAAAAAAGTAAACATTTTATTTCAAAAATGAACTTAAATATTTTATGACATAGTGTTCAATAATATGTTCCATATTTTTGGATACATACATTTATATCTAGATCATTATTATTCATAATATCAATAACAATGTTTTCTCTTGGGCTAATATTGGTTTTCTTTGTATTAACTGAAATTACAGGCATACCTTATTTTATTGCACTTCGATTTATTGTGCTTCTCAGATACTGATTTTACAAATTAAAGTTTTGTGTAAACCCATCATCAAGAAGTCTATCAGTGCCATTTTTCCCACAGCATTTGTTCACTTTGTTGGTAATTCTTGCAACATTTCAATTTTTTTATTATTATATTTTTTACAATGATCTGTGATCTTTTATGTTACTATTGTAATTGTTTTGGGGTACCACAAACTGCACCCATTACCAAACTTGGTAAGCATGTGTGTTCTGATTGTTCCACCAACCAGCCATTTTCCAATCTGTCTCCCTCTTCTTGAGTCTCTCTATTCCCTGAGATACAATCATTTTGAAATTAGGTCAATTAATAACCCTACGATGGCCTCTAATTATCTAAGTAAAATAAAGTTATCCATCTGTTACTTTAAGTCAAAAGCTAGAAATGATTAAGCTTAGTGAGGAAGGTATCCTAAAAGCCAGGACAGATTGAAAGCTAGACTTCTTGTGACAATCAACCAAATTATAAATGCAAAGGAAAAACTTTTGAAGGAAATTAAAAGGGATGCTCCAGTGAAAATATGAAGATAGCCAAACAGCTTTATTGATGATATGGAGGAAGTTTTAGTGGCCTGAAGAGAAAATCAAACCAGCACAGCATTCTGTTTAACCAAAGCCTAATCTAGAGCAAGGCCCTAATTCTCTTCAACCCTATGAATGCTGAGAGAGGTGAGAAAGCTGTAGAAGTTGGAAGTCAGCAGAGGTTGCTTTATGAGGTTTAAGGAAAAAAACCATCTCCATAACATAAACATGCAAGGTGAAGCAGCAAGGGCTGATGTAGAAGCTGCAAGTTATCCAAAAGATCTAGTTAAGATAATTTATGAACATGGCTACACTAAATAACATATTTTTAATGTTGACAAAACAGCCTTCTATTGGGAGAAAATGCCCCCTAGGAATTTCATGGCAAGAGAGAAGCCAATCCCTGGCTGCAAACCTTCAAAGAACAGCTGACTCTCCTGTTAGCAGCTGGTGACTTTAAGTTGAAGCCAGTGTTCACGTGCCATTCCAAAAATCCTAGGGCCCTTAAAAATTATGCTAAATAGCCTGTGTCTGTGCTCTGTAAATAGGAAAACAAAGCCTAGATGACAGCATATCTATAACAACATTGTTTACTGAATATTTTAATCTCACTGTTGAGATCTGTGCAGAAAAAAAAAAAAAAAAGATTCCCTCAAAAGATTAGTTCTCATTGACAATGTCCCTGATCACCCAAGAGCTCTGAGGGAGATGTACAAAGAGATAAACATTATTTTCATGCCTACTAATACAACATCCATTCTGTAGGGCAGGGATCTAGGAGTTATTTTGATTTTCAGGTCTCATTATTTAAGAAATACACTTCATAAGCCTATAGCTGCCATATGTAGTAAGTGATTCATTTGATGGATATGGACAAAATAAATGGAAAACATTCTGGAAGGGATTCATCACTCTGGATGCCATTAAGAACGTTTGTGGTTTGTAAAAAGAACTCAAGATATCAACACTAAGACGAATTTGGAATTGGTTGATTCCAAACCTCATGAATGACTTTGATGGGTTCAAGTCTTCTGTGGAGAAAGTAACCAGAGATGTGGTGGAAATAGCAAGAGAATTAGAAATAGAACCTGAAGATGTGATTGAATTGCTGGAATCTCATGATAAACCTTGAACAGATGAGGAATTGCTTCTTATGTATAAGCAAAGAAAACAGCTTCTTGAGCAGAATCTACTTTTTTTTTTAAAGATTTTATTTATTTATTTATTTATTTATTTATTTATTTATTTGACAGAGAGAGATCACAAGTAGGCAGAGAGGCAGGCAGAGAGAGAGGAGGAAGCAGGCTCCCTGCTGAGCAGAGAGCCCAATGTGGGGCTCAATCCCAGGACCCTGGAATTGTGACCCAAGCTGAAGGCAGAAGCTTTAACCCACTGAACCACCCAGGTACCCTTTGAGCAGAATTTACTTTTAGTGAAGATGCTGTCAAGATTGTTGAAATGGCAACAAAGAATTTAGAATATTTTATAAACTTAGTTGCTAAAGCAGTAATATGGTTTGAGAAGAAGTTCTACAGTGATAAAATGCTATTAAACAGTATATCATGCTACAGAGAAATTATTCATGAAAAGAGTTAATAAATAGAGTAAACCCTATCGCTGTTTTATTCTAAGAAATTGCTCCAGTCATCCCAACTACCAGCAACCGCCATCCTGGTGAGTCAGCAACCACCAACATTGAGTAAAGATACTTCATCAACAAAAAGATTATGACTTGCCAACAGCCTGGATAATGGTAACAAAGTATTTTTTAGATTAAGGTATGTACATTTTTGGACAGTGCACTGCACACTAAAAAGACTATAGCAAAAAAAAAAAAGACTATAGCATAGTGTAAATATAATTTTTATAAGTACTGGAGAATAAAAAATTCATTTGACTTGCTTTATTGCAATATTTGCTTTATTTCCATGGTCTGGAACAGGACCTACAACATCTCCAAGGTATACCTGTTACTTGTCACATAAATACATAAGTGATAATAATAGAGTCTATCAGTACGTCAAAATCTAGTGAAAATTACTTCCAAGGGGAGAGAAAACAGACAACCCACAACTGTTTACACAGAACATATAGTTTGACTCCACTGTTCAGTGTTATAGAAGGGGTGTGGGAACTATAAAAGCTCAGGAATTCAATTTTTGGAAGGCACATTTTGAAAGAATAGAGCTTGAGACCCTTGATACAGTTAATTTCATTAAACTTGCTTGAGGTACTTGACTTCAGTAATAGAGCTTAGGTTCTTTTCTATGTAATGGAGTCAATTTAAAAAGATAAGCACAAAAATAAGATTGTGCATTTGGCACTATACAAAATCAATGTACAAAAATCCATTGCTTTTCTATACACTAATAATGATACATAGGAGTAAACTTAACCAAAGTGGTAAAAGACCTGTTAATCTGAAAATGATAAAACACTAATGAAAGAAATTAAAGACAACACAAAGTATTGGAAAGACAGTCCATGTTCATTGATTAGAAGAACAAATATTGTTAAAGTGTCCATACTACCCAAATCAAACTACAGGTTTAATGCAATCCCTATCAAAATACAACAGCGTTTTTCACAGAACTAGAATATATAATCCTAAAATTGGTACAAAACCACAAAAGACCCTGAATAGCCAAAGCAATCTTGAAAAAGAAGAACAAAACTGAAGATATCACAATTTGAGACCTCAAGTTATATTACAAAGCCATAGTAATCAAAACAGTATGGTACTGGCAGAAAAATAGACATGTAGATCAATGTGGCAAATAGACAATGTGACAAAATAGAAAGTCCAGATACAAAGACACAGTTATATGGTCTATTAATCATTAACTCATAATTTATCTGACTAATAGCAGAATTGGGCCTCAAATCTAAAATAGGACATAAAAGTAGAGAGTAACACATTGGATTTACATGGGTTGGAGAGCTGCATAACCAACAGTGAATCAAGACAACACAGTGACTGTAGCTTGGCATGTCTCAAATTTGGTCCCACATTGTTGCTTTTTTTAATTTCTCCATATTGTTGTAAATTTCTTGAGAATTATTTCTTACTTTGTTCTTACAACCAAGGTTATAAACTGTCTGAAATAAATATTACTTTATATTATGCAGAGAATACAATACTGTTGTACATTTAAGTAAAACATGTATGTCTTAGAGTATCCTAATAAAAAAGAGAAATAACCAAAAACATATTTATCAAAAACATCAAATCATACTTTATTTTTAGGTTAAATGTATCTTTCTGTCCACCAAAATCCTAGAGAACATAGGTGGTAACCTCTTTGACACAGGCCACCCCAAACTCTTTGGAGACTCGTCTCCAAATGCAAGGGAAACAAAAGTGAAAATGAACTTTTGGGACTTCATCAAGGACAAAAGCTTCTGTACAGCAAAGGAAACAGTCAACAAAACAAAGAGACAACCCATGGAATGGGAGAAGATATTCACAAATGACACTACAAAGGGCTGATATCCAAGATCTATAAAGAACTTCTCAAACTCAACACCCAAAAACCAAATAGTCAAGTCAAAAAAGTGGGCAGAAGACATGAACAGACACTTCTCCAGAGAAGACATGAATGGCTAACAGACACATGAATAAGTGTTCATCATCATTAGCCATCAGAGAAACTCAAAGAAAAACCACATTGAGATAATACCTCGCACCAGTCAGAATGGCAAAAATTGACGAGGTAAGAAACAACAAATGTTGGAGAGGATGTGGAAAAAGGGGAACCCTTTTACACTGTTGGTGGGAATGCAAGTTGGTACAACCACTTTGGAAAACAACGTGGAGGTTCCTCAAAAAGTTAAAAAATAGAGCTACCCTATGACCTAGCAATTGTACTTCTGGGTACTTACCTCAAAGATACAGATATAGTGGAAAAAAGGGCTACATGTACCCCAATGTTCATAGCAGCAATGTCCACAATATCCAAACTGTGGAAGGAGCCAAGATGCCCTCCAACAGACAAATGAATGAAGAAGATGTGGTCCCTATATACAATGGAATATTACTCAGCTATCAGAAAGGATGAATACCCAACATTGGCATCAACATTGATGGAACTGGAAGAGATTATGCTAAGTGAAATAAGTCAAGCAGAGAAACTCAATTTCATATAGTTTCACTCATATGTGGAACATAAGAAATAGCATGAAGGACATAAGGAAAAGGAAGGAAAAAATGAAGGAGGGTATGAATCAGAGGGGGAGATGAACCATGAGAGTCTATGGACTATGGGAAACAAACTGAGGTTTTCAGAGGGTAGAGCGTGAGGAAATGGGTTAGCCCAGCTATGGGTATTAAGGAGGGCATGTATTGCATGGAGCACTGGGCATTATATGCAAACAATGAATCATGGACCACTATATCAAAAATTAATGATGTACTGTACTATATGGTGACTAACATAACATAATATTTAAAAAAAAAAGGAGAGAGAGAGTGCATGAGTACAAGTGGGGGAGGAACAGATGGAGAGAATCCCAAGCAGACTCCCCACTGAGCAGGGAGCCCGTCATGGGGCTCAATCTCACAACATATGAGATCACAACCAGAGCTGAGAGCAAGAGTCAGACACTCAACTGACTGAGCCACCCAGGCACCCCAAAATGTCCTTGGAAGATTTTTTTTTTTAATTTTTAAAGGTTGTTTTTTTTTTTTTTAAGATTTTATTTATTCACTCGATAGAGATCACAAGTAGGCAGAGAGGCAGGCAGTGAGAGAGGAGGAAGCAGGCTCTCCGCTGAGCAGAGATCCCAATGCAGGGCTCGATCCCAGGACCCTGAGATCATGACCTGAGCAGTAGGAAGAGTCTTTAAGCCACTGAGCCACCCAGGTGTCCCTCCTTGGGAGATTTTAATAACTAACGACCTATGGTACTTATTGATAGTATTGATTTGCCTTTTCTGCTTATGTTTAATTTTCACTTTTGTCTGTGGATAGTGAGTATGTGTATGTGTGTGAGGTAATCCTTTGTCATCCACCTGCTCTGACAGAGTTACGGTAACAACTGGTTTGGATATGGGCTTTTGTACCAAAGCTCAGACTATTGTCAGGTTGGTGAATAAAGCTCACTATTTATTTATGTGCTGCTGATTAAAAAATAAATGTATCTTTCTGAATCATTTGTGAAGTATATAGTAATACTTTAAATAATTTTATTAATAGGAAAAAGTAGGTGTCAATGAAAGTCCTGTCTCATCATTCTTGCTGAAACTGCAACTTATTTCTTATTTGTTATTATTTAATTTTATACACTTTTTCTCTTTGATTATTTTTCTTAATTTCTGGTCTTTGGGGAAAAAAGGTTAAGGAATTTCCAACAGAGAAAAACATTTAGATTTATTAACAAAGAATTTTAATGCCTATACAAAATAGATGAAAATGCTTAAGTATTTTACTATTTATCTTTTGGTAAAATATAATTGAAAACTATGATAGTATCATTAAAATTATACCCAATACCCAAGATGCTTCAAAATATTTTCCTTCATGCTTCAAAATTGGCTCTTTGGAAATAAACCACAGCCTTCCATTATTGAAATATCATATTGGACATGTGCAATTATATACATCCCAATTCACCTGTTGATGTGTAGATTGCTCACTTCTTTAATCTCTCAAATTCTCTAAAGAAGCTAGTAGAGAATTCAGTTTGAAAAAACATAGATGTAGTATATTTATGTGTATTTTTATTTCAAGGATTTATAACTTACAGGAAAAAGTTAGGTAAAAATGATTCAGGATTATCCTGGGTGGCTAAGATGGTTAAGTGTCTGCCTTGAGCTCAGGTCATGATCTCTAGTTCCAGGGATAAGAGTCCCACATTGGGCTCCCAGCTCAGCAGGGTGTCTGCTTTTCCCTCTCCATCTGCCTCTCCCCATGCTTGTGCTCTGTCTCTCTCTCTCAAATGAATAAATAGTCTTAGAAAAATGACTCAGGTATTTATCAATTTGACACATGAGAGCTTCACAGTAGAGAGATTACCACTGTTCTACATAAATCCTTAAATAGAATTCATTATTAAGAGATATTAAAAAACTATAAATATTACTGTAATTTCATGTGTATATTTTATATATAGAACAAAATATTTTCAACCATATAAAATTGAACTAAAATGCCAACTTCTCATACAATGTTACTTAAACATCCTATTTATTACTAAGTCAGATTTATCCTACTTTTATATTCACATAAGAATGAAACATTTTGTTATTGTGGTTCATTAAATGACATATTAGAAACTTGCTTAGTTTACAGTTATATGCATATCACAAATATAATTAGAAATGGATAGTTTTAAATTATTGTCTATGTATTCACTTTATGCTGGGGCTTATGAAGGATTCACAGCAGTGCTTGGTGGCTTTTATTCTCATTTGACTTTATACTCTAAATGGAAAACGCAACACATAAACCTGTGGAAAGGTAACTAATAATAAAAGACAAGAAGCAATAAATGCTGAGGAAGAAAGATGCTCAATAATTTCCATGGACTATGTGAGTAAGGAGAGAGAACTCTGGGCTGAAGGTTTTCATAGAAAGTACAGAAAAGAATGGTATTTTTATAAAGGAGCCATCATTTTTAAAGGCTATAGGCTGCAGAAATGAAATGCACTTTAAGCTAGAGCTCTGTTTAAACAAATATCAATTGGTTTGTTAGATTGAACAGTCTCAGATATGGTGAGCAGTGCACATTTGGAGAATTAGTATGGATGGTACTTGGCTTTAGGTAATAGGATTGTAGGAGTGAAGAAAACAATTTATGGCCAGACAGTGGAAGGCCTTAACTGCTAGCTTAAGGCATAATGGCTTCATTCTTCCTATCTGGCAAGTCACTGAAATGATTTTCTCTTGAGGCATTTTTGTATGGTTTGGTTTTTTCCTCCAATGCTATGAGACATTTGTTCAAATTATTTCCACCCATAATCTATTTGGGGCTCAGAAAAACCAGGTCTCAGCAATAGAATTTTTTGTCCAAGTAGAGTAATCTAATGTTGAAATAGAACTCTCCAAATGCTATTTTCAGGACCCTCATGAACCATCTTCTGAATGGATAAAAACCTGACAGAAGCACCTAACACAGCATTTGATTTGAAAATACCTTTCATTGAAAGGAAACTGTCCTGATGCCATTGCTTTTGGAGTACACTCTGGGTAAATATACCACTTCATTGATCCCATATTCCAAAAGTTGACTAAGATGTTGTAAAAAGAACGAAGGAAGTGATCTGAGGGCCAGATCCAGGCAGTAGAGGCCCACTGACAATCCAGTACAGCTGTTTTTAAAATGTCTGCATTAAGGGGGCGCCTGGGTGGCTCAGTGGGTTAAGCCTCTGCCTTCAGCTCAGGTCATGATCTCAGGGTCCTGGGATCGAGCCCCACATCGGGCTCTCTGCTCAGCGGGAAGCCTGCTCCCCACCCCTGCCTGCCTCTGCCTACTTGTGATCTCTCTGTCTGTCAAATAAATAAAAATAAAATCTTAAAAAAAAAAGAAAAGAAAAAGAAAAAATGTCTGCATTAGGGGCACTTGGGTGGCTCAGTTGGTTAAGTGTCTGCCTTCAGTTCAGGTCATAATCTCAGCATCCCCCCCTTTTGGCTCCTTGCTCACTGGGGAGTCTGTTTCTCCCTCTCTCTCTGCTCCTCTCCATCCCCTCATTTTCTTTCTCTCCCATATAAAATAAAATAATAAGATAAAATAAAATGTCTACATTATTTCCTGAGTTTTGGGTATGCTACATAGCAGTTACAAATCTTTCCAAGATTTTTAGCAGATAAGTGAAATTGGTATTTTGGGAGGGCTGATCTCTCCGCATTGTGCAGGATGGGTCATTGGGTGTGGAGGATGGAAATTAAAATAAATTATAACACAGGAAGAGTGAAGTGATCTGGCTTAACTGAATGACCATAGCAATCGGGGAATTTGAACAAACAGTACTGTGTAAAATAGAGAAAAATAAACTTTAACTATATAGTTATTAAATGATTAATACTGGGTCATTTGCAATTTTAATCATAAAAATCAACTACTGGCCAGAAATGAGATAGCAATGTTAATCATTAACTTGGATGGATTGATAAAATATGACTTATAAAAACCTATAACCATACTGCTCCCATCATGTTTCCAAGATTCTTTTCTCTACTATAAGTGGAAATTGACAGGGTTCAAAAATAAAATTAATGTCAAACTTTGTAAAGCCAGTCATTTCTAAGTTATTTTGATTGAATGAAAGGTGATGTGGAAATGCTCATCCTTCTCTTTCAATTATTTCATGAGGATGTTTTTAAAAATTCAGGGTCTGGCTCCTATCCCTAAAAATGACATATTTCTCTTCAACCTTTCAATCTTTCCTCTCAGTCCTTTGTGTAGACACTTATCTATGCAAATGTTAATAAACATACTAAATCTAGATTTAGAAAGACTTCCAAATTGTACTTAAATACACTTTATACTATTATTCCCTTTCAAGGTCAAACACATCTGTTAACACAGGCTAAATATTTAGGACTCTCTGAGCTAGCTATATAGAAATATCATCTTTATTCCTTAGATTATTTGGGAAACTTTATTATGACCCCAAATTTTCAAATTTTAGTTCTAAAGTAGAAAGTATCAGGGGACACCTGGGTGGCTCAGTCGTTAAAAGTCTGCCTTCAGCTCAGGTCATGATTGCAGGGTCCTGGGATCAAGCCCTGCATCAGGCTCCCTGCTCAGCAGGAAGTCTGCTTCTCCCTCTCCCACTCCCCTGCTTGTGCTCCCTCTCTCACTGTTTCTGTCAAATAAATAAAATATTTTTAAAATAATAAAATATAAAGTATTAGAAGTTATAGACTGCTTGAAAGAATTTTAAATACAGATCCTCATAAAGACACTGTACAATTTTAATCATCTAGAATACTCAGATTTTAAGTGTTCAGGCGTTCTACAAGTTTTGAATTTGCAGAATATAGAACCACATTATAAAATCAGATATAATGTTACTCTTCCTTCAGCTGAGGAAGAAAGAAACATAAAGTGGCTCATATATAGATGATGGCAGACACAGCTTATGTTTTCTGAAATTCAAGCACTCATAATGATACACCACAGAAAAGTAGATTTTAAAAAAGAATTAAATGAAATGAGACATGCAAAAACCAAACTAGAACTTAGTAAACTATAAATCAACAAAGATAAATATACTATAATCAAGTAAAACAATGGTATATTTGCAAGGACATATTTACAAGAACCAGTTAGTTCGTAATTTGAAGGTACTATGGAATAGTGGAATCAGCCCCACTCTGGAATCAGAAAGATGAGTCAGAATCCCTACACTTACATTTTGTGATTTATGGCAACTCACTGAGCTTAAGAAAACTAGTTTCTTTGTTTTTTCTAATGCAAATAATAACCCACACTCCGTCAGGTTATTGCAAATAAGGAACAAAATAATGTAAATACAGTTTCTGCCGTATAGCAGATGCTGAATAGTTACCACTCTTATTATACAAGCGTACGACCGTATATTTTACCTGTACAAAAAAAATATAAATTTGACAAGTCTTCCTCTATCAAGCATTCATGGACTTATAAAGTAATAATTAGCTACCATATTGCCAACCGAAAGAAATTTAGTAAAATATAGAGGGTAAGTTTGATTAAATTTCTCCTTAAATTCTTTAAAATTGTATTCTAATTGATAGTGGTTATGCTGAAGTCCTCCCTTTAATAAATCTGCTTTCTATATACTTTAAAAATTGTTTTTTACATCCCAACATAAATATGCATAGTCAAAAAATGTACATAAAACAATTAAGAAGGGCAGATGAGAAAATCTGGCACATTTTGAACATGAAACATATTGGATCAAAGGTCCTTATCATCCTAAAAGAATATGCGATCCCTAACATTATGGATAAATTTTTAAGAGGACAAATCCCATGGATTTTGCAAAGCTCTTCACTGAGGAAAGGATAATGTGGTTGACTAGATCTCAGAACACCATTCAAATCATCAAGATGTGCACATGCAAATAGTTGCACCTTATGACCAGGACTCCGTCTTGTATTGGCAACCTTCACCCACATAAGCAACACTTAATTACTAGAATACTGGATACTCTCCACTGTTTATTAATTACATCAGAAGCAGTTGCTTTCCTCCAGTGACTCATTTTCTTCTGTGATACTCTAATAGCTAAGAGCCAATTCAGTTTTGAACTCAGAGCTTCATTTTCCTGAGGGATATAAACTTTAACTAATACTAGGAAGTATAACTTATTTTTAAGTCAGGTTATATGATCAATATAAAGTGATTATTCTCTCTCATTAGTTATTTCAACCAAAACTTACTTTTTTCAATTCTCATTTTCCCTATTCAAGGTCTAGATCAACATCCTTAAGAATTTTTCTATATGTTGTCTGATACCTAATTTCTTTCTCATATCTGAAGATGATGGTAAACATGTACTTACCTTTTTGAAAAGTAAAAAGCATGAATTAGAATCAGGTGTGCTTCACTGGGATATCATCTATTGCTGCATAAATGTATTCTAAAACTTCTCTTAAAACAATATCTCTCTCGGGGCACCTGGGTGGCTCAGTGGGTTAAAGCCTTTGCCTTCGGCTCGGGTCATGATCCCAGGGTCCTGGGATCGAGCCCCACGTCGGGCTCTCTGCTCAGCGGGGAGCCTGCTTCCCTTCCTCTCTCTCTGCCTGCCTCTCTGCCTACTTGTGATTTCTGTCTGTCAAATAAATAAATAAAATCTTAAAAAAAAAAAACAATATCTCTCTCATTGTTTCTGTAGGTCAGAAAATTAGGAGTGGGTTAGTTAACATGTTTTAACTTGAGAGCTCTCATGAGGTAGCAATAAGTTGTCATCTGCATTGGAGTCCTTTGAATAATTGGGACTAGTCAGTCTTCTTCAAATGTAGATAGCACATTTTCACCTTGTTAGCAAATTGGAAATAGCTGATAGTTGTGATTCTCAGCCTCTCTCCATACAGACCTCTCCCTAGAGCAGCTTGAGTATCTTTATGGCATTGTATCTGGCTTTCCCATGATCAAGCAGTCCAAAGTCCAAAGCAGATGTTAACATGCCTTTATAACCTACCAATAGAAGTCATGCAAACCCCATTCTGCTATATTCTGTTAGACACATAGGGCCCAGCCCTCATTTCATGTGGAGGGGTACTAAACAAGAATTGAATACCAGCAGGAAAGCATCACTAGCAACCATCTCAGAGGGTAACCACCAGTTTATTCAGTGATCCCTAATAATTCAGGACTCCCTATGTGCAAAAATCCCTTAATCTTCTAAATACATTAAAAGGTATCACATCAGTACAAATTCAGCTTGCAAGTATAGAAAAAGCAGTTCAGGTATGATTACTGAAGTACAACTACTTGGAAACAATCCCTTTCAACTAAAGACCTATTAACTAAAGAGACAAGTTAACTTTCTCCCTATTCCCTTTCCCCATACACCTACTATGCAATAAGATAACCTCTCTAGACCTTCATTTTCAAAAAGAGAAAAAGGGAACACGCAGCTATTATTCCATAACAATTCTGATATTTGGCCAGGCACATGATACCAATTCTTTAATTAGAAATCATCCCTATTCCCCGGGAGTAATTCTTCTTGGCTCTTTGTTCAGTCCCTCGGATTCTAGATTCTACCATCTGTATTATTCTTTCCTTTTCATATAAAATGGGCTGGTGCTCGTCTCTGAGAAGTTTTTTCAGCTTGTTCATGTCCATAATAGTAAGGGAGACCATGTGCCTGTTTTCATTTTGTATTGTGTCTGTCCTTTTGAGTTGAAACTTGAAGGTATTTCTGATAGTATAATCATCTTTAAAACTTTGTGACACTCATATGAATCTTATGTTCACTTCATTATATAAATGCCCACATGCACAAATACTCTTTAAGAGAAGCTTTTCTCAGGGAAGGCACCTGGGTAGCCAGTGAGTTGAGCATCCAGCTCTTGGTTTTGGCTCAGGTCATGACTTCATGGATCATGAGATGGAGTCCTGCATTGCACTCCACACTCAGCAGGCAGTCTGCTGGAAGACTGTCTCCCTCTGCCCTTCCCCCCATTCTCTCTCTCACTCTCAAATAAATAAATCTTTAAAAAAAAATAAGTTCTTCTCTTTCTCGAGAATATGTTAAGTTGGTTAAAGGATGACACAATTATGTTTCTTACAACACATATACTTTAAAGGAAGAGGATCTGTGAGGCATATTCTTAAGCTCCTTAGTGGGCTTTTATATGACAAAATACTCTTAAGGGAACCATGTTAGACTTTTCCGAAATTATTTTTTTAAAAATTTGTATCACTACAACCTTGGTTTTATCTTTAGATCCTGTTTTCCTGAAAGTGGCATGGATTTGATCTCTGCCTGGCAGCCATTTGCCATTTCTTTTTATCATTTGGAAAAGCTGTGAATAAGGAAAAAATTAGTATCAGACTCTGAAAATCCTGTCTCCATTATATTTAACAAATCTTCCTTTGACTTATATCTCTCCTTTAGCATTTTACTTTGATCAGCTAGAAGAAGCCAGGCAGCACCTTCAACGTCCTGGCTAGAAATTTCCTTAGCTAGATCAGTTCATGAGATAAGCTTTCTAAACTGCACATTTCAATTTTTTTAAAGATTTTATTTATTTATTTGAGAGAGACAGCATGAGTGGGGAGTGGGAGTGGGGAGTAGAGAGAGCAAAAGGAGAGGGAGAGCAGACTCCCTGCTGAGCAGTGAGCCTGATGGCCTGATATGGGCCTGGATCCCAGGACCTTGAGATCATGACCTGAGCTGAAGGCAAACACTTAATGCACTGAGCCACCCAGGTGCCCCTAAATTGCACATTTCTGCAAGCTAAAATGTTGCAAAACTTTCTATCACTACGCTACCATGATCCTCTCTCTTTCCAGTAATGTTTTCTTACTTCCCATTAAGTACTCTGACCTTCAGGCTTTCTCTTGCAGTTTCTTCAAGGCCATTTCAACTTCTGCTTACTATTTGGTTCCAAAATCACTGCCACATATTTAGATTTCTGTTAGAGTAGCACCCCTCATCATGGTACCAAAATCTATATTAGATATCTATTGCTACATAGCAAATCACTGCAAAATGTAGTGGCTTAAAGCACTGAAACTCCTTCATTGTTTTTCACAATTTCTGTGGGATAGGATTTCAGAAATAATCCACCTAGGCATACAGGCTATGGACTGTCTCCTGAGGTTGGGCTGCAATCATTGGTGGGCTTGACTTGGGCTTAATTACCCATTCAGAGAGCATATTAGCATCATATTATAGAGAAATATACTAGAACTCTGAGCAATTGATTAAATTACTCAGTGTAATGGGGGGGCGATGCTAAATACATGGCAGGAGTTGAATTATGTTCTGTGTGATTCTGGAGCCCCTGAATTTTTCATTAATAACGCAGAATGAGAAGTGTCAGTAAGAATTATGAATTTAGTAGGAAGGAACAAACTGTCTTGGAGAAGGTAACAAGAAATAGTTTGGGATAATGGTATTTTATATACCACATATACATGTGTATGGGTGTATATGTACATAAGTGTGTGTGTGCGTGCGTATGAGGTTTTAAATAATGGAGTATAAAATCCAATAATCAGTAATAGATTGCTCTGGTGGCTTTTTCTCATTTTATATTTATCTTCAGTTGCATAACCTCACACAGAGTAAGGTAAATAAAATGGAAATGAATGAGAACATATTAACATATCAATCAGGACAGAGAATATCATTGATTTGTCTTTACTTTGTTGAAAACAATTAGCATCAAATTTTTGTAAATTGACAGTTTTTTATTGCCAACATTCAGATTGCCAGAATTTTAAACAATCAAGCTACCAGAACTCAAGATATATGAAAACTAATAATATTTAATTCTTTTTTTTGACTAGTTACTTTGTTTATTTCATTATTAATTCTTTAAATGAAAACATTTCCTGTTAAATGTGAGTCTCTGATGTTTTACTTATGTGCTTTTGTGACTTCATCTGTCACAAGGCTTTAAAAATGTGCTATTTTAAGTTCTCAGTAAACTGAATGTTCTTTTCTATTTTACTCATCAGAGTATTTTGTTCAACTAAAGAAATTATGTCACTGACTTCTAGGCATAAACTTGATAGTAGACAGAAATAATTTAAAAACACAAATACGTGAAAGTGTTGAGTAGAGGTAAAATTTGTGCAAAAAATAAGTCACTTGTGAAAATGTTTTGTGAAATGTTTACTCAAAAAAATTATTTTCATTTATTTGCCTGAATTGTGAAGAAGACAGCAGGAGGTATTAAATATTGCTGAAACTGAGATTTTTAGTATAATTACATGTCAGAATTTTTCCAGCAACTTTCAAGGGAAAAGCTGAGACTCAATAAAAAATTGTTTCTATAGTTATGGTTATGATGAAGATTTATGCCCTTCTATTCTTTAACTATTTGTTTTTACTTGCATCATGAATAAACTTTAATATAGGTACTAAAATCTGTAAAGAAATTTAAATTTGGGGATTTCAATCCTGAGATCCTGGCAATAATCTTCAAGATTATTTTAATCCTGAAAATAATCTTCTAGGTCTTTTTTTCCATAGGTTATCTCTTCCATCCTAAACTCTACCAGTATATGCCACTGATTTTCTTAATTTAGAAAGCAAGAGCTCAATCTAAAAAATGCCTTCTTCCAACACCTCAGAAATTCAATCCTTCTGTAAGTCTTATCAGCTCTATCTCTACAATATATGTGAAGTTCACTCACTTCTATCTACTGTCACACTATAGTTTAACACATGCTTATTTCTCATCTATTCTGTCCCTTGAATTTAATTCTCCTCCCATTCCCCTGCCATTCTCCATTCTCTGCAGAGCAGTTGGAGGGATTTTGTTAAAATACAAATCAGATTATTTAATTCCCATGTTCAAAATAGTACCATTGCTTTCACTGAAAAAAGAATAAGTTGCAAAAATTTTAGCAAGCTTAGCTTGGCACTGTCTCCTCTCAAGTACTCTTTTGTGTCTGGATCATAATAAGCATATAATAAAGATTATTTAGCAAATGTACTATGCATAAACACATCAATTTCTCATACACTATACAATATACTTTTCTATCTTATAAATTATTTTTTTAATTTTTCAATTTTTTATTTGAGAGAAAGAAAGAGAGAGACAGAGCATGAGCAAAGGGGGAGGGCCAGAGAGGAGGGAGAAGCAGTCTCTCCTCTGAAAAGGGAGCCCAATGTGGGGCTTGATCCCAGGACCCCGGGATCATGACCTGGGCTGAAGGCAGATGCTTAACAGACTGAGCCACCCAGGCACCCCTATTGTAAATTATTTATCACTTCCATAACAACAAGGAAACTTATGAAAAAAGAAAAATTGAGCAAATTTGGTTCTTTAATGCATTTCTAACACCTGAAATTGGTCCCAGATTAAATCTCCAAATATCACTTATCTGTTGACCAAAGGTAACTGCAGTGTCTTCTCTATAAAATAAGAAGATTGAAAAGATTGGTGACTTTCAAGGGTAGGAAGTGCTGCCTGCAATAGTTGATTTAGAAAGTTTGGGAAATCTGTGTGCAGGTGTATGGGGGGTGTGGTGTGTGTTACAAGGGGTATACTGTTATTTAGAGCATGGGTACAACAGATTTACCTTATCCTTGATTATGCTGTACAACTGTATACAATGAAAAATTATTACTACATGTCCCACACAAATTTTGACTGCCTCAGCAGACATTTATATAGGTGAAAAATCAGTTTTTAATTATGTCAAGATAAAATATCATTTCATTTTACATATAAATATACAGCATTTTAGATGGTTTTAGGGTACTCTGAATTTCCAGAAAATTGGAAAATGGAAGCTTCCTGACTATTAAATCATAATTGCACCCAATTTTTTTTTCCAAATAGTTTTTCATTATTTTGGAAATTGCACTACTGATACAAATAGCACTTCTGCTATTTAAGTTACTAACATATCACCCTCTGTTGAATCTGTGTTTCTTGGTTTCCCAGTCATAGCTATGCTGACTTCCCACACAGTCAAAATCCATATAACTTTGATTCTCCCAAAACTTCAATACTAATAGCCTACTGTTGACTATAAGCCTTAATAGTAACAAGTAGTTATTAACATATTCTGTATATGTATTCTATACTGTGTATTCTTACCATAAAGCAAGCAGAGAAAAAAATGTTTTAAAAAAAACAAAAGGAAGAGATAATACATTTACAGTGCCATACTATATACAATGATATCATGTATTGATATCAGTTTTGCATCATCTGCATTGATATCAGTTTGCATCATCTGTTTACAAGATGAATTATTTGTTAGTACCTACATCAATATTGTCTCATATGTACAAAATACTAGGGATGTTGTACATATTACTAATACTAGACATCAAAAATGAAAGCATGATGTGAGGGGCGCCTGGGTGGCTCAGTGGGTTAAAGCCTCTGCCTTCGGCTCAGGTCATGATCCCAGGGTCCTGGGATCGAGCCTCCACATCAGGCTTTCTGCTCAGCAGGGAGCCTGCTTCCCTCTCTCTCTCTCTCTGCCTGCCTCTCTGCCTACTTGTGATCTTTGTCTGTCAAATAAATAAATAAATAAAATCTTAAAAAAAAAAAAAAAAGAAAGCATGATGTGAAAAAGAAAGTCATATTTATTTACAGGATAACAATTCATGCTTAATTGACGAAGGCGGGAAAAAAAAATGCTGTTAACTACAGCATCCCAAAGAAATGAAGCCTTGTCAACACCTTGACCTTAGCACAAGGAGATCCATTTTGGACATTTGTATTCCAGAACTATGAGATAATAAATTTTTGTTGCTTTATGTCAGTAAGTTTGTGATCATTTTGTTATAGCAGCAATATAAAACTCATACAGGTTCTCAAAGAAAAATTGCCCTGGAAAAATAGTCAAGGAAGACTTTATTCAAGACTATGGATATGGGAAAGAGATTAAATTCAACCCTGTTTTAAGCACTGGTGAGCTAGTGGGAAAGTATTGGAGGACATTAGGGGACAGGTTAATTAATGTGATTAGGAGATATGCATTTGCTAATTGTTGTTTATTGAAGGTAGGCTCCTACTCTCTCATAGACTTGTGGGACATAAGGGTCTTGTCTTTCTTGATGATTAACTTTCAGAGGAATGACTCCTAGGTACTTAGGATAGACAGTTGTGAGTTGTAAAACTGGCAAGAGACTTCTGAGAATGTTTATCTGCATTTCAAAGTGTCAGAGAAATAATTTGCAATTGCACATTTTCTAAAGAGGGAAGATAGATGGATAGATGGATAAAATACATATGGGGATTAAGGAATGCATTTGCTGTGATGAAGAGTGTTGTATAGAAACATTAAATCACTAGATTTTATACCTGAAACTAATATTACACTGTATGTTAACTAACTATAATTTCAATAAAAACTTGAAAAAAAATAAAGTAAAGGCACTAAGAAAAGAGAGGTCTGGGGCCCAGAGTAGGGGGCAACAACCTGTCCAAATTTCTATCAAGCTCAGGAGAATGCTAAGGCCTACTTGATCTGGAGGCATTAAAATATATTTGTTTAAAAATAAGTATTATGGGGAGGAGAGGCAAGATGGCGGAGAAGTAGGAGACCCTGTTTCAACTGGTCCCCTAACGTGAGCTAAATATCTACCAGAACACTCTGAACAACCATGAAATCAGCCTGAGATGTAAGACTATACACATCTGGGTCTCTACAGGGGCAGAAGACATCAGTGGAGAGGTAAAGCAAAACAGGAACACTAGGACAGATATCGGAGGATAAGCAGAAGGGAGAGGAAGCCACCAGAAGTGGCCCAATGGGAAAGTAATATCCCAATATGAAAGTTCCCTGTGGTCGGGGACCAGAATTAACTTGGAGTCTGGTTGAAGGCACTCAAAAAGAGCAAAAGATCTTAAGGGGCAACTGGTGGAATTGGGTGATCACAGGCACCCAGGAAGGCCACCGCCGGCAACTACCCATGCCAGAGAGAGTGTGGCAGAGCCTCCAGTCCATGGTCCCTGAGCCCACCACTTTCCACTGCTTGCACCACCTCTTGGCTGGGTACACTCCCACCCAACGTGACAGAGTCTGGTATGAGCACCAGCCGAGGTCCACAGCCTTCTAGGCTCTGCTCACCTTCCACGACCACAGGGTGTGAGTGCTGTCCTGCCCAGGCCTGAAAGAGCCAGTGTTCTTTAGCACTGCAACCTTCTGCTACTGTCTGGGGATATGGATGATCCCAGCGCACGCCTGGGAGAACCTGGTGCTATCTCTAGTTGGGATCCCTCTGCAGCTGCCTTTGGTGACCTGATTTTTTTTAATTTGTTCTCAGGATTATTGTTCTTTTAATTTTTTTTTAACATACTCACCATTACAACTAGAGGTTTAAGAAAACATATTCCATAATAACTTTTTAACTTGATCTTTTTTCATACATATACCTGTGTTTTTCCTTTTCTTTTTTTTAATATACATATAGATATAAGCTTCAAGGTAATCTTTTTCCCTAATCAATACTACCTCTATAAATAAACCAGTTTTAATCTCCCTTTGTCTCTGGAAAGTTTGAGTCCTTTAACAAAGATGTCAAGATACACCCAGTAAGAGCCAAAATAATCTTCCTTGCACACATTGAGGATTTATAACCACCCTCCCATCTTTTTCTTCTATCAGCATTTCTGTGTATTTGTTTTTGTTCTGGTATTACATAAATCTTATTTGTGGGGTTCATTTTGGCTGTTTTTTTTTTTTTCTTGTCATATGCTATTGTCTGTCTTTTTGTCTGTCCGTTTTTATTTAATTCCTTATAAGTCTTGCTTATGCAGCTCATTCTGGCTGGATTTTCTTTTCCTTTTTTTTTTTTTTTCCTCTCTCTCTCTCATTCTCTTTTTTCTTTTCTTTTCTTTTTTTTTTTTTTTCTTTTTGGTGATGCCATCTGATTGCTCCAAAACGTCCCAGGGTGCACTTTGCCTGGATCGTGGTTGATATATTCAGCTATACATCCCCTCAACCACCTCCCACCAAAATGATTAGGAGGATGAACATCCAATAGAGGAAAAATTCAGAGACTGTGCCCTCTCCATCAGAACTATTGGATATGGACATAAGCAGTATGTCGGAAAGGGAATTCAGGGTAACAATTATCCAGGCAATGGCTAGGCTAGAGAAAACCATTAGTGACAACATAGAATCTCTAAGGTGGAAGTGAGAGCCGAACTGGCAGAAGTTAAAAATGCTATCAATGAGATCAAATCTAATCTAAATACTCTAACAGCCAGGGAAACCAAGGCAGAAGATAGAATTAGTGATCTAGAGGACAAACTGATAGAGAAAAGGAATCAGGAGGAGGGATGGAACAAACAGCTTAGAAGCCATGAAAACAGAATTAGGGAAATAAATGATGCCATGGCACATTCCAATGTCAGAATTATTGGGATCTTGGAAGGGTTGGAAAAAGAGAGAAGACTAGAAGATATAGATGAACAAATTCTGGATGAAAATTTTCCCAATCTGGGGAACTGAAAAAGTGCTTGTGCCCGAGAGGCAAAAAAACCACCCACCACAATCAACGAATCTTGAAAGACCTCAAGAAACTTGATTGTGAAACTCACTAACCATAATTTTAGACAAGAGCTTCTGAGGGCAGCTAGGGGGAAGAGATTCCTTAGGTACAGAGGAAGGTCCATCAGAATAATGTCAGACCTGTCCAGAAATCTGGAAAGCCAGAAAGGGCTGGCAAGACATATTCATGGCACTAAATGAGAAGAGCATGCAGCCAAGAACACTTTATCAAGCAAGGCTGACATTCAAAATGGACGGAGAGATAAAGAGCTTCTAAGACCGGGAAGGTTTAAAAGAGTGTGTGACCACCAAGCTGGCACTACAAGAAATATTAAGGGGGGTTCTACAAAAGAAGAAAGAACCCAAGACTGACATAAAACAGAAATTTACAGAGACTATCTATAGAAACAAGGACATAACAGGCAACATGATGTGAATAAAAACGTATCTTTCAATAATCACTCTCAACATGAACAGCCTAAATGCTCTCATAAAATGAAACAAGGTTGCAGAGGGATAAAACGACAGGACCGTCCATATGCTGTCTACAAGACACATTTGGAACCTAAAGATACATCCAGACTGAAAGTGAAGGGATGGAGAAGCATCTTTCATACCAATGGGCCTCAAAAGAAAGCTGGGTTAGCGATTCTCATATCAGATAAATTAAATTAAAGACTATAGTCAGAGATAAAGAAGGACTTACATCATTCTTAAAGGGTCTATCCACCAAGAAGATCTAACAATTATAAATATTTATGCCCCCAGTATGGGAGCAACCAATTACATAAGAAAACTGTTAATCAAAGTAAAGAGTCCTATTGATATGAATACATTAACAGTAGGGGATCTTAACACACCACTCTCAGTAATATACAGACCATCCAAGCAGAAAATCAGTAAAGAAACAAGAGCTTTGAATGACACATTGGACCAGATGGACCTCAAAGATATATACAGAATATTCCACCCTAAAATAATAGGATACTCCTTCTTCTAGAGCGCACATGGAACTTTCTCCAGAATAGACCACATACTGGGTCACAAATCAGGGCTCAAGTGATACCAAAAGATTGAGATTATTCCCTGCATATTCTCAGACCACAATGCTTTGAAACTGGAACTCAACCACCAGAAAAAGTTTGGAAGGAATTCAAACACCTAGAAGCTAATGACCACTTTGCTTAAGAATGTTTGGATCAACCAGAAAATCAAAAAAGAACTTAAACAATTTATGGAAACCAATGAGAATGATGACACATTGGTCCAAAACCCATGGGATACAACAATGGTGATCCTAAGGGGGAAATACACAGCCATCCAAGCCTCACTCAAAAAATTGAAAAATCCAGAATACACCAGCTCTCTTTACACCTTAAGGAACTGGAGAATCAACAACAAATTAAGCCAACCCCACACACAAGAAGGGAAATAATCAAGATTAGAGCAGAGATCAAAGAGATAGAAAAGAGAGATACAGTAGAACACACCAATGAAACGAGAAGCTGTTTTTTTGAAAGAATCAATTAGATCAAAAAACCACTGGCCAAACTAATCCAAAAGGAGAGATAGAGGACCCAAATTAATAAAACTATAAATGAAAAGGGATAGATCTCTACTAACACCAAGGAAATAGAAATAATCATCAGAATTTACTATCAACAGTTACATGCCAATAGATTAAGCAACCTAAATGAAATGGATGCATTCCTGGAAACCTATAAACTTCCAAAACTGCCATCAGGAAGAAATTGACAACCTGAATAGACCAATATCTAGTAATGAGATTGAAGCAGTGATCGAAAACCTCCCCAAAAATGAGAGCCCAGGACCTGGCGGATTCCCTGGAGAATTCTACCAAACTTTCAAAGAAGAAATAATACCTATTCTCCTGAAGCTGTTTCAAAAGATAGAAACAGAAGGAAAACTTCCAGACTCCTTCTATGAAGCCACCATTACCCTGATCCCTAAACCAGATAAAGACCCATCAAAAAGGAGAATTTCAGAACAATATCCCTGATGAATACGGATGCCAAGATTCTCAACAAGATCCTAGCTAATAGGATCCAATGGTACATTAAAAAGATTACCCACCATGACAAGGTGGGATTTATCCCTAGGATGCAAGAGTGGTTCAACATTCACAAATCAATCAATGTGATAGAACAAATCAATAAGAGAAGAGAAAGAACCACATGGTCTTCCCAATTGATGCAGAGAAAAACATTTGACAAAACATAGCATCCGTTCCTGATTAAAACTCCTCAAAGTATAAGGACAGAGGAAACATTCCTCAAATTCATAAAATCTATTTATGAAAAACCCACAGTGAATATCATTCTCAATGGGGAAAAGCTGACAGCCTTCCCTTTGAGATCAGAAACACGACAAGGATGCCCACTCTCACCAGTCTTGTTCAACATAGTACTAGAAGTCCTAGCAACAGCAATCAGACAACAAAAATAAATAAAAGGTATTCAAATTGGCACAGAAGAAGTCAAACTCTCTCCCTTCGCAGATGACATGATACTTTATATGGAAAACCCAAAAGACTTCACCCCCAAACTACTAGAACTCATACAATTCAGTAATGTGGCAGGATAAAAAAATCAATGCACAGAAATCAGTTGCTTTCTTGTACACTAATAATGAAAACATAGAAAGGGAAATTAAAGAATCAATTCCATTTACTACAGCACCAAGAACCATAAGATACCTGGGAATAAACCTAACCAAAGAGGTAAAGATCTGTACTTGAGGAACTACAGAACACTCATGAAAGAAATTGAACAAGACACAAAAAGATGGAAGAGCATTCCATGTTCATGGAATGGAAGAATGAACATTGTTAAAATATCTATACTGCCTAGAGCCATCTACACTTTCAATGCCATCCTGATCAAAATTCCACTGGCATTTTTAAAGTGCTGGAACAAACAATCCTAAAATTTGTATGGAACCATAAGAGACCCCAAATTGCTAAGGAAATGTTGAAAAAGAAAAACAAAACTTGGGGCATCACATTGCCTAATATCAAGCTTTACTACAAAGCTGTGATCACCAAGACACCATGGTACTGGCTCAAAACAGACATAGAGACCAGTGGAACAGAGTAGAGAGTCCAGATATGGACCCACAACTCTATGGTCAAATAATCTTCTACAAAACAGGAAAAAATATCCAGTGGAAGAAAGACAGTCTCTTCAATAAATGGTGCTGGGAAAATTGGACATCTATATAAAGAAGAATGAAACCTGACTCTTCTCTTACACCATGCACAAAGATAAACTCGAAATGGATAAAAGACCTAAATGTGAAGCAGGAATCTATCAAAATCCTAGAGGAGAATATAGGCAGTAACCTCTTTGACACTGGGCACAGAACTTCTTTCAAAACATGTCTTCAAAAGCAAAGGAAACAAAAGCAAAAATGAACTTTGGGGCTTCAACAAGATCAAAAGCTTCTGCACAGCAAAGGAAACAGTCAATAAAACAAAGAGGCAACCCAAGGAATGGGAGAAGATATTCGCAAATGACACTACAGACAAAGGGCTGATATCTAAGATCTATAAAGAACTCCTGAAACTCAACACACACAAAACAGATAATCATGTCAAAAAATGGACAGAAGACAGGAACAAACACCTCTCCAAAGAAGACATACAAATGGCTAACAGACACATGAAAAAATGTTCATCATCACTAGCCATCAGGGAGATTCAAATCAAAACCACATTGAGATACCACCTTACACCAGTTAGAATGGCCAAAATTAACAAGACAGGAAACAACAAGTATTGGAGAGGATGTGGAGAAAGGGGAACCCTCTTACACTGATGGTGGGAATGCAAGTTGGTGCAGCCACTTTGGAAAACAGTGTGGAGATTCCTCAAGAAATTAAAAATAGAGCTACCCTATGACCCTGCAGTTGCACTACTGGATATTTACATCAAAGATACTGATGTAGTGAAAAGAAGGACCATCTGTACCCCATGTTCATAGCAACAATGGCTACAATCACCAAACTGTGGAAAGAGCTAAGATGCCCTTCAACAGACGAATGGATAAAGAAGATATGGTTCATATATAGAATGGAATATTATGCCTCCATCAGAAAGGATGAATACCCAACTTTTGTATCAACGTGGATGAGACTGGAGGAGATTATGGTGAGTGAAATAAGTCAAGTAGGGAAAGTCCATTATCATATGGTTTCACTTACTTGTGGTGCATAAGAAATAACACAGAGGACATGAGGAGAAAGAAAGGAAAAGTGAATTGGGGGAAATCGGAGGGCGAGATGAACCATGGGAGACTGTGGACTCTGAGAAACAAAATGAGGGTTTTGAAGAGGCGGGGGTGCGGGGTATGGTGAGCCTGGTGGTGGGTATTAAGGAGGGCACGTATTGCATGGAGCACTGGGTGTGGTCCATAAACAATGACTCTTGGAACACTGAAAAAATTAAATTAAATTAAAAAAATAAGTAATATGTCTGATAGAACTGAGAATGATTTTTTTAGAACTGAGAATGATTAATCAATCTGATAAATTCTAAATGTTGTTTTCATCTTTTTAAGCTAGATATCTCAAAACATTGAATAGTTCATGTTATTTTCATAAATCTGCTAAAGATTGTTTTTATTTTCTTAATTTATCAGGACCTACCTGTAATCCAACTTTTCCACAGCTTTTTACTGATTTTCAAGTCAAATTATGTCTCTTATCAGAATCCCTACAATAAAATGTTTTCATATAACTTTTTGCATATTTGTTATACCCATAATTAGATTATATGCTGTTTGAGGTCAAGGACTTTGTTCTGCCCTAGATTATATATTCTTTCAACCACAACTCATAGGTTGTTATGCTTTCAATGGTATACTCTCAAGAACATCTGTTCATTGTTTTATAATCCCTCCTATATTTTATTAGTTTTGATAGAATAAAATGTTCAAAATGATTATTTTTTAAATTATATTAATAGAAAACTATAAATAAATCTACACTGGTCAAAATTGGCAAATTTATAGTGAATTCTAATTTTCTTTTTTTTTTAAAGGTTTTATTTATTTATTTGACAGACAGAGATCACAAGTAGGCAGAGAGGCAGACAGAGCGAGAGAGGAGGAAGCAGGCTCCCTGCTGAGCAGAGAACCCAATGCGGGGCTCGATCCCAAGACCCTGGGATCATGACCTGAGCCGAAGGCAGAGGCTTTAATGCACTGAGCCACCCAGGCGCCCCAGTGAATTCTACTTTTCTGATGTCTTACTAAAATGACCATACTGGGGCACCTGGGTGGCTCAGTGGGTTAAAGCCTCTGCCTTCGGCTCAGGTCATGATCCCAGGTTCCTGGGATCGAGCCCCACATCGGGCTCTCTGCCCAGCAGAGAGCCTTCTTCCTTTCCTCTCTCTGTCTGCCTCTCTGTCTACTTGTGATCTCTGTCAAATAAATAAATAAAATCTTTTTTTAAAAAATGAGGGAGGAGTCAAGATGGTGGAGAAGTAGCAGGCTGAGACGACATCGGGTGCAGGAGATCAGCTAGATAGCTTATCTAACCATTGTGAACACCTACAAATCAAATGGGAAATCGAAGAGAAGAGCAACAATTCTAGAAACAGAAAATTGATCACTTTCTGAAAGGTAGGACCTGCGGAGAAGTGAATCCAAAGCGACGGGAAGATAGACCCCGGGGGGAGGGGCCGGCACCCGGCAAGCGGCGGAGCAACGGAGCACAAAATCGGGACTTTTAAAAGTCGGCTCCACTGGGAGACATCGCTCCAGAGGCTAAACTGGGGGGAAACCCAGGCGGGGTCAGCATAACCCCAGGTCCCGCGGGGTCACAGAAGGACTGGGGGTGTCTGAGTGCCGCAGAGCTCACAGGTATTAGAGTGGGGAAGCCGGCTACAGTGACAAAGCCGAGGAGTGAGCTCTAAGCCCGGGGTTACCTTGTGCCGGTCGCAGGCTGGGTGGGCTCGGAGCGCGGCCGGAGGCCACAGAGATGGAAGCGACCGGGTGCTTTTCTCCAGGCTCCAGCAATTGACTGCTTTCCTCAAGGCGCGAGCGCAAGCCAGGGAGGCGGGGCAGTTGGGCGCTTTTCTCTAAGGGCACACTGAGGAGCGGAACCCCAAGCTCTCGGCTCCTCGGGGCCGAGAGCTTGGGAGGCCGCCATCTTCATTCCCATCCTCCAGAACTCTACAGAAAGCGCTCAGGGAACAAAAGCTCCCGAAAGCAAACCCGAGCGGATTACTTAGCCCAGCCCCTGGCAAGGGCGGTGCAAGTCCGCCTGCGGCAAAGACACTTGAGAATCACTACAATAGGCCCCTCCCCCAGAAGATCAACAAGAAACCCACCCAAAACCAACTTCAGTCGCCAAGAACAGCGGAATTCCACAGCAGGAGAAAGCAAATCTTATCTGGATAAAATGACAAGGCAGAAAAACTCACCTCAAAAAAAGGAACAAGAGGCCGTACTGAAGGCTGGAGACCTAATCAATACGGACATTGGTAACATGACAGATCTAGAGTTCAGAATGACAATTCTCAAGGTTCTAGCCGGGCTCGAAAAAGGCATAGAAGATATTAGAGAAACCCTCTCCGGAGAGATAAAAGCCCTTTCTGGAGAAATAAAAGAACTAAAATCTAACCAAGTTGAAATCAAAAAAGCTATTAATGAGGTGCAATCAAAAATGGAAGCTCTCAATGTTAGGATAAATGAGGCAGAAGAAAGAATTAGTGACAGAGAAGACCAAATGACAGAGAATAAAGAAGCTGAGCAAAAGAGAGACAAACAAATACTGGACCACGAGGAGAGAATTCGAGAGATAAGCGACACCATAAGATGACACAACATTAGAATAATTGGGATTCCAGAAGAAGAAAGAGAGAGGGGAGCAGAAGGTATATTGGAGACAATTATTGGACAGAATTTCCCTAATATGGCAAAGGGAACAAACATCAAAATCCAGGAGATGCTAAGAATGCCCCTCAAAATCAATAAAAATAGGTCCACACCTCGTCACCTGATAGTAAAATTTACAAGTCTTAGCGACAAAGAGAAAATCCTGAAAGCAGCCCTGGAAAAGAAGTCTGTAACATACAAGGGTAAAAACATTAGATTGGCAGCGGACCTATCCACAGAGAACTGGCAGGCCAGAAAGAACTGGCATGATATATTCAGAGCACTAAACGAGAAAAACATGCAGCCAAGAATCCTATATCCGGCTAGGCTATCATTGAAAATAGAAGGAGAGATTAAGAGCTTCCAGGACAAACAAAAGCTGAAAGAATTTGCAAACACCAAACCAGCTCTACAGGAAATATTGAAAGGGGTCCTCTAAGCAAAGAGAGACCCTAAAAGTAGTAGATCAGAAAGAAACAGAGACAATATACAGTAACATTCACCTTACAGGCAATACAATGGCACTAAATTCATATCTCTCAATAGTTACCCTGAATGTTAATGGGCTAAATGCCCCAATCAAAAGACACAGGGTATCAGAATGGATAAAAAAACAAAACCTATCCATATGCTGCCTACAAGAAACTCATTTTAGACCCGAAGACACCTCCAGATTTAAAGTGAGGGGGTGGAAAACAATGTACCATGCTAATGGACATCAGAAGAAAGCTGGGGTGGCCATGCTTATATCAGATCAATTAGATTTTAAGCCAAAGACTATAATAAGAGATGAGGAAGGACACTATATCATACTCAAAGGGTCTGTCCAACAAGAAGACCTAACAATCGTAAATATCTATGCCCCTAACATGGGAGCAGCCAACTATATAAACCAATTAATAACAAAATCAAAGAAATACATCGACAGTAATACAATAATAGCAGGGGACTTTAACACTCCCCTCACTGAAATGGACAGATCATCTAAGCAAAAGATCAATAAGGAAATAAAGGCCTTAAATGACACACTGGACCAGATGGACATCACAGATATATTCAGAACATTCCATCCCAAAGCAACAGAATATACATTCTTCTCTAGTGCACATGGAACATTCTCCAGAATAGACCACATCCTGGGTCATAAATCAGGTCTCAATCGGTACCAAAAGATCGAGATCATTCCCTGCATATTTTCAGACCACAATGCTCTGAAGCTAGAACTCAATCACAAGAAGAAATTTGGAAAGAACACAAATACATGGAGACTAAACAGCATCCTTCTAAAAAATGAATGGGTCAACCAGGAAATTAAAGAAGAATTGAAAAATTTCATGGAAACAAATGATAATGAAAACACAGCGGTTCAAAATCTGTGGGACACAACAAAGGCAGTCCTGAGTGGAAAATATATAGCGGTGCAAACCTTTCTCAAGAAACAAGAAAGATCTCAAATACACAACCTAACCCTACACCTAAAGGAGCTGGAGAGAGAACAACAAAGAAAGCCTAAACCCAGCAGGAGAAGAGAAATCATAAAGATCAGAGCCGAAATCAATGAAATAGAAACTAAAAAAACAATAGAACAGATCAACAAAACTAGGAGCTGGTTCTTTGAAAGAATTAATAAGATTGACAAACACCTGGCCAGACTTATCAAAAAGAAAAGAGAAAGGACCCAAATAAATAAAATCATGAATGAAAGAGGAGAGATCACAACTAACACCAAAGAAATACAAACAATTATAAGAACATACTACGAGCAACTCTACGCCAACAAATTTGACAATCTGGAAGAAATGGATACATTTCTAGAGACATATAAACTACCACAACTGAACCAGGAAGAAATAGATAACCTGAAGAGACCCATAACCAGTAAGGAGATTGAAACAGTCATCAAAAATCTCCAAACAAACAAAAGCCCAGGACCAGACGGCTTCCCAGGGGAATTCTACCAAACATTTAAAGAAGAACTAATTCCTATTCTCCTGAAACTGTTCCAAAAAATAGAAATGGAAGGAAAACTTCCAAACTCATTCTATGAGGCCAGCATCACCTTGATCCCAAAACCAGACAAGGATCCCACCAAAAAAGAGAATTACAGACCAATATCTTTGATGAACACAGATGCGAAAATTCTCACCAAAATACTGGCCAATAGCATCCAACAGTACATTAAAAGGATTATTCACCACGACCAAGTGGGATTTATTCCAGGGCTGCAAGGTTGGTTCAACATCCCCAAATCCATCAATGTGATACAACACATTAATAAAAGAAAGAGTAAGAACCATATGATACTCTCAATAGATGCTGAAAAAGCGTTTGACAAAGTGCAACATACCTTCCTGATTAAAACTCTTCAAAGTGTAGGGATAGAAGGCACATACCTCAATATTATCAAAGCCATCTATGAAAAACCCACCACAAATATCATTCTCAATGGAGAAAAACTGAAAGCTTTTCCGCTAAGGACAGGAACACGGCAGGGATGTCCATTATCACCACTGCTATTCAACAGAGTACTAGAAGTCCTAGCCTCAGCAATCAGACAACAAAAAGAAATGAAAGGCATCCAAATCGGCAAAGAAGAAGTCAAACTATCACTCTTTGCAGATGATATGATACTATATGTGGAAAACCCAAAAGGCTCCACTCCAAAACTGCTAGAACTTATACAGGAATTCAGTAAAGTGTCAGGATATAAAGTCAATGCACAGAAATCAGTCGCATTTCTTTACACTAACAACAAGACAGAAGAAAGAGAAATTGAGGAGTCAGTCCCATTTACAATCGCACCCAAAACCATAAGATACCTAGGAATAAATCTAACCAAAGAGGCAAAGAATCTATACTCAGAAAACTATAAAGTACTCATGAAAGAAATTGAGGAAGACACAAAGAAATGGAAAAATATTCCATGCTCATGGATTGGAAGAACAAATATTGTGAAAATGTCTATTCTACCTAAAGTAATCTACACATTTAATGCAATCCCTATCAAAATCCCATCCATTTTTTTAAAGAAATAGAACAAATAATCCTAAAATTTATATGGATCCAGAAAAGACCTCGAATAGCCAAAGGAATATTGAAAAAGAAAGCCAAAGTCGGTGGCATCACAATTCCAGACTTCAAGCTCTATTACAAAGCTGTCATCATCAAGACAGTATGGTACTGGCACAAAAACAGACATATAGACCAATGGAACAGAATAGAGAGCCCAGAAATAGACCCTCAACTCTATGGTCAACTAATCTTTGACAAAGCAGGAAAGAATGTCCAATGGAAAAAAGACAGCCTCTTCAACAAATGGTGCTGGGAAAATTGGACAGCCACATGCAGAAAAATGAAATTGGACTATTTCCTTACACCACACACGAAAATAGACTCAAAATGGATGAAGGACCTCAATGTGAGAAAGGAATCTATCAAAATCCTTGAGGAGAATGCAGGCAGCAACCTCTTTGACCTCAACCGCAGCAACTTCTTCCTAGGAACATCGCCAAAGGCAACAGAAGCAAGGGCAAAAATGAACTATTGGGATTTCATCAAGATCAAAAGCTTTTGCACAGCCAAGGAAACAGTTAACAAAACCAAAAGACAACTGACAGAATGGGAGAAGATATTTGCAAACGACATATCAGATAAAGGGCTAGTATCCAAAATCTATAAAGAGCATATCAAACTCAATACCCAAAGAACAAATAATCCAGTCAAGAAATGGGCAGAGGACATGAGCAGACATTTCTGCAAAGAAGACATCCAGATGGCCAACAGACACATGAAAAAATGCTCCACATCACTCGGCATCAGGGAAATACAAATCAAAACCACAATGAGATACCACCTCACACCAGTCAGAATGGCTAAAATTAACAAGTCAAGAAATGAGAGATGCTGGCGAGGATGCGGAGAGAGGGGAACCCTCCTACACTGCTGGTGGGAATGCAAGCTGGTGCAACCACTCTGGAAAACAGTGTGGAGGTTCCTCAAAAAACTGAAAATAGAGCTACCCTATGACCCAGCGATTGCACTCCTGGGTATATATCCTAAAGATACAAACATGGTGCTCCGAAGGGGCACGTGCACCCGAATGTTTATAGCAGCAATGTCCACAATAGCCAAACTGTGGATAGAACCTAGATGTCCATCAACAGATGAATGGATAAAGAAGAAGTGGTATATATACACAATGGAATACTATGCAGCCATCAAAAGGCATGAAATCTTGCCATTTGTGATGACGTGGATGGAACTAGAGGGTATCATGCTTAGCAAAGTAAGTCAATCAGAGAAAGACAACTATCATATGATCTCTTTGATATGAGGAAGTTGAGATGCAAGGTGGGGGGCGTTGGGGGGAGGTAGGAAAAGAAAAAATGAAAAGATGGGATTGGGAGGGAGACAAACCATAAAAGACTCAATCTCAAAAATAGACTGAGGGTTGCTAGGGGGAGGGGGGATGGGAGAGGGTGGTGGGGAAATGGACATTGGGGAGGGTATGTGCTATGATGAGTGCTGTGAAATGTGTAAACCTGGCGATTCACAGACCTGTACCCCTGGGGATAAAAATACATTATATGTTTATTAAAATAAAAAAAATTTTTAAAAAAATGACCATACTGTAGAGACAAGAACTATAAGCATCAGAACTATACATGTTAAAATATAGAGTTACAAAAATACTCTGTTTTACTATAATTAAAAAGTCATGCACAATTGTTATAAATTAAGTTCATGGTCCCACAGAACCCTCTGCCATGATGTAAATGTTCTGCAACTGCACTAATACATTAGCCACTAATACTTTAGCCACTACCTATATAGGACTATTTGGTCCTTGGCATATATTTGTGTTTGAGGAACTGAATTCTTTATTTTATTCTGATTAATTTAGCTTGTGGCTTCCATACTGAGAAGCTCAGCACTTGACTCACTGAGACCTCCTAAATATTTTTAACCATAGGCACAGAATAGAACTTATAGAGGAATCCCATGGTATTTGCTGCATGAAATAATAAACATAAAAATATCAAAAATGTTGAAATATAGCTATATACTTTTTTCAAAAAATAAATAGCCACTAAGCCAACTGAAATCAAGCATTACAATTTTAAAAATCACATTTTTATTTTGTATTTAAAGGATATGTGAAAGAAATGAAATCTAAGGGTAAGATATATAATCCAATATTTTTGCTTTGGAAGTCTAATTAAACTAATGTTGAATGAATGCAAACATAAACATGCTTGTCAACTATCGAGTTATACTATTATTGCTTGTTTTACTTTATGCACTCCTTTAATGATTATAATAACTGAGCATCAGGTTGCCTATGTTTGTCAAAATGATTTCTGAATTTTATATTTGAGAATATAATTAGAACCAAAAAGTAGATGTCAACTTTACTGTACAAACTCAACAATTCCCACAAGGCCCTGCTCTTATTTTTGACAATGCCTAAGATTTCTTGATGTCCTGTAAGCTGCATTCAACTGTTTTGAAATTTTCTTATTCATTGCCACCCTGATTTTTGCACCTCGATTTATAATTCATCACTGACTTTAATTAACCTCAAATAACACACAAAATCCAGCTGACTGAGCCACAAACTGAGTGACAGATGGGGAAACAAAAGAAAAGACAATAGAGCAGAGCCTTAAAAGAACTGGAATGACATATGAGAAGTACTTCTTTAAATGAAGACAGCTTTCCATGATCAAATCTCATATGTAATCATTTGGCTGCTCTGAAAATGAAGGAAGTACTGTCTGCTGATCACAGCATGTCATTAAGTGCTGTAAAAAATAATTACACAAAATGGCTAAAACTTTTTTCAGCTCATTGTCTGCAGAGATACAAAGAAAATGAAACAATTAGGAATTCTAAATATTATAGTATATGCTCTATCCTTTGAATCGTTTACAACTTCTGTAATCCTATACACAGACTTTAAACCATAACTCTGTCACTAATTATTGTGATTTTAAGGGATACAGAAAAAGCTTAAGTAATCACCTCAAGTTCAAAGAGATATTGGATAACAAACCTAGAATTTTAATTTAGACAGCCATTACAGTTTACAGAAGCAGCTAACTTTTGAAGTTCAAGTTTTAAAAAGATTATATCCAAAACCAGATTAACAAAATATGAAATGTGATTTTTATCTTCAAAGTCCAGAAAATTTCATTTTGGTCCACAAAGCTCACTATAGACTTTGATCTTCTTTCCATGAACCAATAATTAGTTCTCCTCACCCTTCCTGAATGCACAATAGTATCTCATTGAGGAACTTTTTTGCCAAGAGCAGAATTATTTCCATCTATGCTTTGCTACTGTTGTAGTAAAAGATCTCTATACACAATCAACTTTCAGTGAGAGGCATTCTTGCATGAGATATATAGCATAATATGAATATATAAGGTCATACTGTCAGGATTTAAATCATGGTTCTGTCATTTACCACCCATGTGACCTTGGCCAAGTTACTTAACCTCTGTGTGTTTCCATTTCCTCATCTGCAGTAAGCAATAAGATAACAATACTACTTCTATCAATACTACTTCTATCAAAGGGTCTAGGAAGATTCAGCCAATTTATATATTTACTATACAGCACTAGCTACTAGCAACTAGCACTATGATACACACACATATACAATTATTGTCACTGCTACAAAGGAGAACAGAATTCTGAACTACTTTATCTTAATTATCAATGAAAATACTTTTGAAAAATAATTATGAGTGGTATGAGCATTTTCTCAGATGTTGTATTTTTTCCCATCTTCCACCTCCCCAAGGTGATTAAGTATATAGAAAATAGAAATTCTCTAAGCATTTTACATGCATTGTACACTTTGACTTAGTTTCATTCTCTCAATAGTCTCCCCTTTTCAAGTGTGAATACTGAATTTCATAGAGTTGGTAAACTCTGAGTGACTTAGTTAAAAGCACACAGTTTAAAGGCATATGGGTTTTATGACTTCAAATCTGTCAATTTTCCCACCATCTCAGGTTACCTTGCCCACCTGACATAAATCTTAAAAGGACTGTTTTCAAGGATACACTAACATTCCTCATCTTAAGTAGGTAAAGTCATTTGGTTGGTCCTTTCTTATGTCAGGAAAAGAGATAGTAAAGGAAAGAACTATATATATTTTTTTTAATTTTTCTTAAAGTTTAGATGTATGGTTCAGTGTGAAATTTTCAAATACACTGATATTTATTAATGTCCTATTTTACACAAAGCTAAAAACATAGATCTACAATATTATATCAAAACACTTAGTGCCAGGTATATTTTAGGAAAAAAATATTTTTTCAGACTTCATACAGGAAAAACAGCACAAAAACATAACTTACAGAACAATCTCAGAATTATCTGAAGATCTATCTCATTAGGAAACATATTAACATTTCTACCCCAAGCATAAGTAGCCTAAATAAAGACAATGCATATTTTCACATTAATTGAACTCAGGTTTTCAAGTCGCATGAGTTTATCTCACATTGCCAAGGTGGTGGTTGGGGGCACATTTTTGTTTTTCAGAGCTTTTTGGATTTTGAACCATAGATGGGATGTTGGACTTATTTTTATTCTTCATCATTATTTAATTGATTTTCTAATAGAGTGTTGGCTGTAGACTAGATTGTCAACTCTTCAATTTATCCTCATGTCCCTACAATTTGTCTACGATCCAGAGTTGCAGATTCTGACCTTAGAATCCTCAACCTCCTTAGCAGTATGAAGCAAACTGTCCTGGCCTTATGAACCGCAGCCCCTGAAACCATCTGAAGAGGCAGACACAGGAAACCACTAAACAGTAAGCACATGCTCTCTTACAAAGAATAGAAGTAAAAGTTACAGTCTCCCAGTTGAAGTTTTTTCCCTCCGAGTCTTGAAATCTAAAATAACACGTAGAGATATAAATTTATAACTTAATCAGTACTTTGGAATTGCACATAGTCACTTTTTCATACTTGCAAACACCCTGAACTACTGTGACCAGCACATGTGCATATGTGCATTTTCCTGGGTAGAGTATTCTTAGCATAAATCAGAGTGTGTCTGATTCCCGCCCCCCACAAATGATCAGGAATGATTATGAATTTTTATCTAAATAAAGATCTGATCCCAGAAACAGGTTAACAACTCACTCTCTTAATTATTTACATGAGTCCAAAAAGATAAGATGAGACAAAGCTCTTCCAGATATTCATTTTCTATTTCCTCGTGCTCTTTTCTCAATCCTGGACATAATCTATGGCCAAGCAGTTATGAGAGGATCAATGCACAAAACAGAAAAATGTGGATGCAGCTCAATCAATTCCTGCCTACTGTGCCTCAAGTGTGCCCAATGGTTCACATTGTTCATTTGGTAAAATTACCGCCTCCCACACTCTATATGAAGTCATGCCAGGCTTCTCATATGGCATGTTTTTAGCCCAATCTGCTGTCCTTTCTGTAGAGGAGAAAGAAAATGAGGCTCACTCTTTTGAAATCTCAAGATATATACCCAGATTTCATATATGTGAATATTAGAATAAAAAGTTCTTCCTGGGTTTTAGCTTGGCAGGTTGGTTTTTTTTTTTTTTTCAAGTATTCCAGAGTTCCCCCTTAAATACAATCTAGGTAAACATTAGTGTCTCATCTTCTGCCAACTCAAATTCAGAGGAATTGTAATGGGAACTGAAGGACCAAATGCTCAGTGTGTCTTCAGCACCCCACTGAGAAGATCCAAGAACAGAACGACTTTTGAAGTGAAGGTGGACTCCATGCTCTGATACTACCATGGGAGGTGATAAATGAGATGAGAATGGACCCCAAGGAAGCTTTTACCTGGTGTTTATTATGATGCACAGGAAAAATCATTGGATATATACCCCTGAAGTTGGACAAAGAAACAAAATATTGGCTAGGAAGCATCAAAAAATCACAGAGCATATTTAATTCATATTAATTAACATTTTACCATTTTAAGAAACATTTTAAGAAATATTTTACCATTCAGTAAAAATTTAAAACATCTCTCAAACTCAAATACTTTGCAAGGTTCAGGGACCCCATGTTTTATATCAAATCAGGTTCAATCACTGGCATCCCAATAAATATCAATAAAAAAATTTCCTTCAGGGAAGATATTATAAAAATATTTCTTTTTTTATGTTTTCTTGAGCACATAAATACTACATTTACAGCTATTTAAAAAAAAAAAATCCTAGGTCAGCACTGAAAGGAATGTGACAAGAAAGAGTTCATATAGCTGTATCTTTGAGAACTGTTTTTCTTAAGACATGCTTTTTGAACTTTTAAAGAATCAAGTTATCTAAATATTTCTTTCTGCCCTGAATTTAGCTTTGGAGGTCCCATTAAGAGAGAATGCTTGGAAGCAAGTGAATTTAGGTAGAGTAATCCTATTTAGAGCTATTTTTTAATCTGTGGTCACTCAGTAAAGACATAATATGTATATTTAATAACATCATCCTATTTTTACAGTAAATCTGGCCTCCCTTACAAAGTGCTTTTTCTGGAGTCCTAAAAAGTAACATTTCCATAAACAGCTGGCTCCCACTAGGACATATTTGAAAGCGTTATCAAAAAACAGAGGAACTAAAACACAAGAAGTACTAGGAAGGAGCTGAGGTTTCAAAATTCTTCTAGGCCTGTGAAAATTTCAACAGCACCTGTAGTAGTAAACCAAATGACTTACTCGGACTCTAAAGTCATGTGTGAAGTCAGTCACTCTCAAAGCAAACAGCTCTTCAGTGGAAATAAGGAGCTGTTAGGAAGAAGAAGAGAATGATGGATGCTTGGGCAGCAAGCAAAGGGGGCAGGTGTGCTTCATCTCCTTGACTGTATAATCACCATCCACATCTTGCTTCCCAAACATATGATCAATAATAAATACTCGCTTGAAACATACTGGCTCCCTCAGTGACTTAAATGTATTGCCACCAGCTCTGAGTCCTGCATATCTGGATGATGGCAATCCTATCAGTTCTGCATTGAACTCTTGATAACCTAGTAAACTACAGATAAATGATGTTATTGAAGTTAAATATACTCTAATACCGTCCAATGAAATTCTCATTTGATTATGAAGAAAATGGGAAACAACACACAGCAATCATTGATGTACGTCACATACTCTCTCCTCCGAGACAGAAGTCATAGGCAATTATTGCTATGGGAACACAACAGAATCATTGAATGGCCACAACTTTGCAGTATTGGTTCTAACAAAAGTGTCCTTTATCCATTTTCTCCATGGACACTGATTCTGCCAATAATAAAAATAACCTTTGTCAATTTTATTCCATGTGAATACCTGCAATTGGCATTTGAGAGGCCATTTGGTTAAGGCTTTTTTTTTTTTTTTTTTTTTTTTTTTTTTTTTTTTTTAGCATCATGCTCGTTATCAACTTTGGGTGCCTAAGAAGCCCACAACTGAGCAAACACAGATTGTAAGTAACAGGGCTTGGGTTTCTTTATAAATATATATTCTTTAAAATTGCAGCTAGCTCTTGGCCTATTTATATGTCACCAATTCCATGTTCCAGTAATCAAAACTAGATCATATTTAATTGTAACCCTTGAGCCTAAAACTAGAATTGGAAGTTACTCTTTTCTAGTAGTTGGTATTGATCTTCAGCGCTATGATGGTTCACCTGGATCTTTTAAAAGAGGTTCGCCTCTTAGAACAATTTGAAGTAATAATTGGGTTGGTAAATTATGTATATTTATATCTTGGTCCTAAGCCTATATTTTTGTTTCATTTCCACAATGTGAGCAGTTAGCTCCTTTATCATGCAGGGTATTTTTAAGATAATGCTATAGGGTGAGGCCAGTGGAATCATGTGTATCTTAGTTCCCTATATTTTCTCCTGCTAAATTTCCCATTTCCCTGTTAACCTTTTTACCTTATTGTAGGGAATAATGCTCATGTGGCCATTCAAATACTTGAATTATCAGACTCTTAATTTGGATTGTAGACCAAAAGTAGAAAAGCCACTTTCAGCAACACTTCCTTTTCTTTGCTTTCTACCTTCAGAGAACACTTGCAGAGCAAGCTTAGCTCTTTTCTTGGTAACAATTTCAGCATTAGAACTCTTTTTGACTCACTCCTTGTAATATTGGAGCCTTGGTAGGCACATGATCTGAGGTCCACAGTAAAAGAAAAATTCTTTAAATGTATGTTGAGCAATTAAATAGTAAATATCCTCAATTTCTCACCTACCACATCCTAACAGAATTCAGGAATATCTTAACATATTCCTGAACCCAATATTTTAGAACCTGTTAATTCTGAAACCCCACTCTTGGTACCAATGTGGTATCAGTTATATACTTTCAATGGAAATAACAGAGAATAAATATATAAACTTAAACTAGAAAATATATGGGGAAAAAAAAAAAAAAAAAAAAAAGAAAATATATGGGGAAGTTATTGTCTCACATGACAGAACAATTTCAGAGAATAGGTCAAATTCAGCATTCAGTTTGTAAGGACTCCATATCTATATGTGGGTATGTATGTCACTACTTAGATTTGTCTTCTTCATAAATCGTATTCATCCTGAAATGATGAGTAAAATAAAAAGCACTTCTAGTCCTCACAGGTGCACAAAACACTATCCAGAGAAAGGACGTAATTCCCACCAAAAGTCCTGAAACATTACTCATATTGGACTCATTACAAAAAGAGGTATATTCTCCTGATACACGTAAGTTATATTATGCACTTCACCCATGGGACAAGGAACAGTGCTATATTTCCTATAAACAAGGCATTTGCCAACATACAACCTCAGGTATTGGGAGGTTAAAGAGGGGAATGTACTGTGTAGATTTTTACTTTTTGTTACAGTTCAATAAATATGGATAGAAAACAAAATATATACTGGATTATATTGACTAATCAACACAACACTGAAATTAAATTCAGGTTATGCCACCCTAAATGTTGAGTCCTTTTTCAAAATATTACATTCTTAGTTAATCCATGCAAGTGCATATAGATCAATTAATGACAAACTTGGAAAAGATAATAGATCACACATTCTTACCACTTGAATTTTAAAGAATTTAATTTTTTTTAAAGATTTTACTTCTTTATTTGAGAGAGATAAAGAGTGGTGGGGAGGGCCAGATGGAGAAAGAGAGAGAGAAGCAGACTCCCTACTGAGCAGGAAACCCCAAGCAGGGCTCCATTGCAGGACCCTGAGGATAAAGACCTGAGCCAAAGGCAGATGCTTAACCTACTGAGCCACCCAGGTACCCCAAGAATTTAAAATCTTGTTCTGATTTATGCCTTCTAATATTTGTAAAATTTTCATTCCTTAAGTAAATATATAGGATCGATGCTAAAGTTCTAACCATACTGAGTCCCATGTTTTTGAATCATCACTTGTGATTTTACCTATAAACTGTCTCAGATAGGGTTCTTATAAATAAATGCTCCAAGAAGTTGAAGCCAAAATGAAACATAGATATTCCCTTCTTATCCTTCTTTCGAAGTACACACATTGTAATAATATGTATTGTGTCATATGTGTGAGTTCATTTGAGTTTGTATCAAGATATAATACTTCTGTTTCATAGGATTTGAAATCTTCAGACTCAGTAGGAAAACTGTTTTCCAAGTGGTTATGCCATTTTACACACCCATCAGCAAAGTATGAGAGTTTTAGTTTTTCAACATTGCCAATTTAGTATGGTCGGTCCAATCATACTGCTGCAGTTCTGAAACATAAGGAAAGGATTTTGCCTAAGCTCCCATTTCCTCATTTTTACAATAAGGAAATGAAAACAGTGTTATATGAATACTTTGCAATATCTGGTACCAAAAATAATTGGTACCAACAAATAACGTGTGTGTATATATACATATGCACATATGCATACATATACGTATGTGTGTGTGTGTGTGTGTGTATCACCTCTTCTTTATCCATTCATCAGTTGATGGACATTTGGGCTCCTTCTGTAATTTAGCTGAAGTTGATAATGCTGCTGTAAACATAGGGTGCATGTGTCCCTTTGAATCAGTATTTTTGTATCTTTTGGATAAATACCTAATAATACAACTGCTGAATCATAGGTTAATTCTATTTTTAACTTTTTGAAGAGTCTCCATACTGTTTTCCAGAGTGGATGCACCTGTTTGCATTCCTATCAACAGTACAAGAGGGTTCCTTCCCTGTTCTCTGTACTCTCGCCAACATCTGTTGTTTTCTATGTTGTTAATATTAGCCATTCTGACAGGTGTGAGGTGGTATCTCATTATAGTTTTGATTTATATTTCCCTGATGATGTGATGTTGAGCATCTTTTCATGTGTCTGTTAGCCATTTGTATGTCTTCGTTCGAAAAACGTCTATTTATATCTTCTGACCATTTCTTAACTGAATTATTTGTTTTGTGGGTGCTGAGTTTGATAAGCTCTATTTTAAGCCAATGACAACTACATTCCCTAAGCTAAAATTTAAAACATACCATTTCAACATTACCTTTACTATTCAATATCAGGGCATAGAATCTCATGGCTTGAAAAAAATCTAAAGAAGCATAAAATATTTCCTAATGCCCAACTGGAGTTTCATCTAAATCATTACATACAGCAAAATATTTATATGCCAAGTTAGACAGGTTAGTTTCTTCTTTTGCTTAATTCACAAAACAGCTGTTTGCCTTCCTCAACCCCCAAATACAATAAAATCAATAAATATGATATTGTCAAAATTATGGACATGGTTACAAAAACACAAGTTAGATACCTAATAGCCTTTTAAAGGCACATTTCTTCATTATAGTAGTTATAAATTCAGCATAAGAACCTAATAATATGAATTTGAATGAATAGTATGAAGTTGAATAAATGTGAATATGAAAAACTGAATTTAACACATATTTCAACAAACCATAGAGTTCAAGCACAGTTCTAAATAGGTGCGGACACTATTCACTCTCCTTGTGGTCAGTGTTTGCTGCTCTTTTTCTTTATATCTTTAGGTGTTTCCTAGAGCCACACCTATATCAAAGCACCTGTATTTGTTGAAGTGAATTGATGTGAACTTAATTCCTAACAGAAGACAAACTTAATTGTCACCCCCTTAAAAAAGTCTTTGTACCTCATTTGTAGGTATTAATTCACTGTTGTCATCTGTCACCCCTGCCAGATCAAGGACAGGAACCATGCTTCTTTTATTCAGCAGCAGAATACTAACAGTTAGTACAATGAAAATTTGTTATCAATGAATAAATGAATTTACAGTTCACTTTTAATTGGCTGACACATACCACACAACATTGAACTCCATTCTCTGGAACTAAAAATCTGTCAACTTTAATCAATGTTTCTCAAGGGGAGAGAAAAACTGGCTTCAAGCATTAGACTCTTCTTTAGGGATTCAGTGTGTGGTATCCTAATGTTATTCTTGATTTGCTAAGCTCTTTGAAACTTGAATGCTTTTATAAGCAAAAATTGAGTTTGATTTCTAATGTGAAACTACAGCTAGAATTTTTCATAAATAAAAAAGGCTGTCATTTTATATATTTCCAATGAATATAAAATATATTAATAGCAAAAGCTTTCTTTAGGAACAAAAGGAAATATTGCTACTGAAAAAAAAACTTCACAAAATCAATCTAAAGACATTTAAAAAGGAAAAGGTCAGTGGGTAACAACCCCACATGCTTTCTTTCTAAAGAAAGTTTCTGTTAGCATTAGAGGAAAAAATGGGATCTGTTTTAAAAAAAAGAGAGAGAGAGGTGGAAATTTTTTTTTGGAAAGTTAGAGAGATGTAAAAGGAATTTAAATTAAATAACACAGAGCTACAGAATAATATTTCTCTCTGGTTCTCATTATTCAGGAAAAATGCAGCTCTCAGGTGGTGAGTGTGGGGATGAGCAAGCTTCTAGAACAATGCCTGGCCAAGTGAATATTTGAAGTCCTTCACTTTCCCAGTGGATCATACCTCACCTGCCCTGCTTGTCTTTCACTTTTACCCATACTGTGGCCAAATCCTCTCACTCCAACCTAAGAGGAAGCTTTTATAATCTCATCTTCTTCCCACCATGTGCCAATATAATTCCTAGAGCCATGCGCTGTTTTTCCAGCTCCTCTAATGGTCTTGCTTCACAACAATTAACTTTTAGGGTCTGGAAGTATTCTACCATATCAGTATCATATCTATTATATCTACCATATCATATCATATCTATATTCTATCATATCAGTCGGACCAGATGAACTCAAATGGTATATATAATTCTTCATATTTAGATATAATTCTCCAAGCTGTGAGGCTGATTTTGATCAGTTTTATACATTAATATATTATGCATCTCACACTGACAGATGTTGTTAACATTTATATTTGTATGAATGTATGTATATATACACATACACATATATGCATTTTTTTCATTAAGAATAATATGGTTATATAAAATATTTTTTGTCTCCATGTACAATATTCATTCATTCAATAAAAATATAGTAAGTTCTTATTATGTTCCAGACACTATTTTAGGCATGAGCATTCAGGAAAAAATTTAGAAGTTTCAGAACTCCTACAGTGAAGGACAAAATTAACAATTACAAATCAAAATTATAAATATATTACAAACATTTATGAGATTTATTTTAAGTAAATGTGGTAAGGAATCTACAAACATCTCAGAGCAAATATGCCTCAGAATGAGGTTGGTTTCTGACAGTGTGTGTGTATGCATGTATGTGTGTATGGGGGGGGCTCATGCATACGCACGTGTATAAAATCTGCATAATATTGAATTTTTTACCAACACCTTTATATGTTTGACTACATTGATCTTATTTTTATCTAATATTCCGGTTATTGAAGAATGTTAGAATAAAAATGACAGCTCTGTCACTGAACTTTTTTACTCGTAGTTTTATTTTTCAGTGTACAGTTTATTCTCAGACATATTTAATCTGCTTGTCCACTTTGTGAAAGACAGGTAACAAAGAAAATAGAACTGAAAAACCCACTAGATTTGGCAAAAATAAACTGCAACATGTCAAAATCCTCTGAAGACAAATGAAAGAGGTAAGCCATAAACAATAACAGCATTTTTCTTCACTGTTGGGTCACAGGCAGCAACAACCACTGCAGAGATGTGACCATCTGACAAAAGGCTATATAGGAACACACTCTTATCTCTGAATTAAACATTTTTTACAATACATGAATGCTTTATTAACATGGTAATGTTTTTGTTGGTGGTGTTTTGTTTTGTTTTGTTTTGTTTTTCACACATGGTAAGGTTTGGGCCTTAAATACTTGTCAGGCTTGCTACTGCAATGAACTTAGAGCTGGACAACTTAGAAACCTTGCAGAGAGCTATTCCCTGCCCAGTTCAGGTCCTAACTCCTCCTTTATTCTTACAGGAAAATTAAGTATGAACCAAAGTTTGACTATCTTTTTTTGTGCTCCACTGAAGCATTAGAGACCACGTTAGAGGCCACTGTCCCAGAGCAGGCAGTCATTTATGATTTTATCATTAATGTGTTTTAGTCCTCATGACGTGATTCCCGTATTTGTTGGGACCATTATGGGGGTGACTGCCAGAGGAAGATATGATACACTGCTACATCATGCAATCATGCAGCCTCCTTTTACTGCTGATACCTAAAATCCTCAGGATTTAAATGATAATTTTTTTCTAGCAAGTATGAAATATATCCTTAAATATGTGATGTAAAGGATATAAAGTGTTATTAGTTCAAAAATACAGTTCAAAAATGATCTAATATCTAGTTCCACACTTACCTTAGTAATTTGAACCTAGATTTTTTTTTTTTACTTTTTTCATCTTTAATTTTCAGTGTAACAGTATTCATTGTATTTGCACCACACCCAGTGCTCCATGCAATATGTGCCCTCCCTAACAACCACCACCTGGTTCCCCCAACCTCCCACCCCCAGCACCTTCAAAACCCTCAGGTTGTTTTTCAGAGTCCATAGTCTCTCATGGTTCACCTCCCCTTCCAATTTCCCTCAGCTCCCTTCTCCTCTCCATCTCCCCATGTCCTCCATGTTATTTGTTATGCTCCACAAATAAGTGAAACCATATGATAATTGACTCTCTCTGCTTGACTTATTTCACTCAGCATAATCTCTTCCAGTCCCATCCATGTTGATACAAAAGTTGGGTATTCATCCTTTCTGATGGAGGCATAATACTCCATAGTGTATATGGACCACATCTTCCTTATCCATTCATCCGTTAAAGGGCATCTTGGTGCTTTCCACAGTTTGGCGACCGTGGCCATTGCTGCTATAAACACTGGGGTAAAGATGGCCCTTCTTTTCACTACATCTGTATCTTTGGGGTAAATACCGAGTAGTGCAATTGCAGGGTCATAGGGAAGCTCTATTTTTAATTTCTTGAGGAATCTCCACCCTGTTCTCCAAAGTGGCTACACCAACTTGCATTCCCACCAACAGTGTAAGAGGGTTCCCCTTTCTCCACATCCTCTCCAACACACGTTGTTTCCTGTCTTGCTAATTTTGGCCATTCTAACTGGCATAAGGTGGTATCTCAATATGGTTTTGATTTGAATCTCCTTGATGGCTAGTGATGATGAACATTTTTTCATGTGTCTGTTAGCCATTTGTATGTCTTCATTGGAGAAGTGTCTGTTCATATCTTCTGCCCATTTTTTGATATGATTATCTGTTTTGTGTGTGTTGAGTTCGAGGAGTTCTTTATAGATCTTGGATATCAACCTTTTGTCTGTACTGTCATTTGCAAATATCTTCTCCCATTCCCTGGGTTGCCTCTTTGTTTTGTTGACTGTTTCCTTTGCTGTGCAGAAGCTTTTGATCTTGATGAAGTCCCAAAAGTTCATTTTCGCTTTTGTTTCCTTTGCCTTTGGAGACATATCTTGAAAGAAGTTGCTGTGGGTGATATCGAAGAGGTTACTGCCTATGTTCTCCTCTAGGATTCTGATGGATTCCTGTCTCACGTTGAGGTCTTTTATCCATTTCGCGTTTATCTTTGTGTACAGCGTAAGAGAATGGTCAAAGAGTTTCATTCTTCTACATATAGCTGTCTAGTTTTCCCAGCACCATTTATTGAAGAGACTGTCTTTTTTCCACTGGATATTTTTTCCTGTTTTGTCGAAGATTATTTGACCATAGAGTTGAGGGTCCATATCTGGGCTCTCTACTCTGTTCCACTGGTCTCTATGTCTGTTTTGAGCCAGTACCATGGTGTCTTGGTGATCACAGCTTTGTAGTAAAGCTTAAAATCAGGTAACGTGATGCCGCCAGTTTTATTTTTGTTTTTCAACATTTCCTTAGCAATTCGGGGTCTCTTCTGATTCCATACAAATTTTAGGATTATTTGCTCCAGCTCTTTGAAAAATACCGGTGGAATTTTGATCAGAATGGCATTAAAAATATAGATTGTTCTAGGCAGTATAGACATTTTGACAATGTTTATTCTTCCAATCCAAGAGCATGGAATGGTCTTCCATCTTTTTGTGTCTTCTTCAATTTCTTTCATGAGTGTTCTGTAGTTCCTCAAGTACAGATCCTTTACCTCTTTGGTTAGGTTTATTCCCAGGTATCTTATGGTTCTTGGTGCTATAGTAAGTGGAATTGATTCTCTAATTTCCCTTTTGCATTTTCATTGTTAGTGTATAAAAAAGCCACTGATTTCTGTACATTGACTTTGTATCCTGCCACGTTACTGAATTGCTGTATGAGTTCTAGTAGTTTGGGGGTGGAGTCTTTTGGGTTTTCCATATAAAGAATCATGTCATCTGTGAAGAGAGAGAGTTTGACTTCTTCATTGCCAATTTGGATACCTTTTATTTCTCTTTGGTGTCTGATTGCTGTTGCTAGGACTTCTAATACTATGTTGAACAAGAGTGGTGAGAGTGGGCATCTTTGTCATGTTCCTGATCTCAGCAGGAAGGCTGCAAGCTTTTTCCCATTGAGGATGATATTTGCTGTGGGTCTTTCATAGATAGATTTTATGAAGTTCAGGAATGTTCCCTCTATCCCTATACTTCGAAGCATTTTAATCAGGAATGGATGCTGGATTTTGTCAAATGCTTTTTCTGCATCAATTGAGAGGACCATGTGGTTCTTCTCTCTTCTCTTATTAATTTTTTCTATCACATTGATTGATTTGTGAATGTTGAACCATCCTTGTAACCCAAGGATGAATCCCACCTGGTCATGATGGATAATCTTTTTAATGTGCTGTTGGATCCTGTTTGCTAGGATCTTGTTGAGAATCTTAGCATCCATATTCATCAGGGATATTTACTGACATTATCCTTTTTGGTAGGGTCTTTGCCTGGTTTGGAGATCAGGGTAATGCTGGCTTCATAAAAAGTGTCTGGAAGTTTTCCTTCTGCTTCAATTTTTTGAAATAGCTTCAGGAGAATAGGTGTTATTTCTTCTTTGAAAGTTTGGTAGAATTCCCCAGGGAATCCATCAGGTCCTGGGCTCTTGTTTTTTGGGAGGTTTTTGATTACTGCTTCAATCTCGTTACTAGATATCAGTCTATTCAGGTTGTCAATTTCTTCCTGGTTCAATTTTGGGAGTTTATAGTTTTCCAGGAATGCGTCCATTTCATCTAGGTTGCTTAACTTATTGGCATATAACTGTTGATAATAACTTCTGATGATTGTGTCTACTTCCTTGGTGTTAGTTGTGATCTCTCCCTTTTCATTCATAATTTTATTAATTTGGGCTTTCTCTCTTTTCTTTTGGATTAGTGTGGCCAATGGTTTATTGATCTTATTGATTCTTTAAAAAAAACCAGCTTCTAGTTTCATTGATACATTCTACTGTATCTCTGGTTTCTACCTCATTGATCTCTGCTCTAATCTTGATTATTTCCCTTCTTATGTATGGAGTTGGTTTGATTTGTTGTTGATTCTCCAGTTCTTTAAGGTGTAGAGACAGCTGGTGTATTCTGGATTTTTCAATTTTTTTGAGGGAGGCTTGGATGGCTATGTATTTCCCCCTTAGGACCGCTTTTCTGCATTCCATAGGTTTTGGACTGAAGTGTCTTCATTCTCATTGGTTTCCATGAATTGTTTAAGTTCTTCTTTGATCTCCTGGTTGATCCAAGCATTCTTAAGCAAGGTGGTCTTTAGCTTCCTGGTGTTTGAGTTCCTTCCAAACTTTTCCTTGTGATTGAGCTCCAGTTTCAAAGCATTGTGATCTGAGAATATGCAGGGAATCATCTCAGTCTTTTGGTATCGGTTGAGTCCTGATTTGTGACCCAGTATGTGGTCTATTCTGGAGAAGGTTCCATGTGCACTTGAGAAGAATGAGTATTCTGTTGTTTTAGGGTGGAATGTTCTGTATATATCTATGAGGTCCATCTGGTCCAATGTGTCTTTCAATGCTCTTGTTTCTTTATTGATTTTCTGCTTCGATGATCTGTCTATTACTGAGAGAGGCATGTTAAGATTTCCGACTATTAATGTATTCATATCAATATGACTCTTCATCTTGATTAATGGTTTTCTTATGTAATGGGCTGCTCCCCTATTGGGGGCATAGATATTTACAATTGTTGGATCATCTTGGTGGATAGTCCCTTTAAGAATTATGTAATGTCCTTCTGTATCTCTGACTAGAGTCTTTAGTTTAAAATCTAACTTATCTGATATGAGAATCACTACCCTGGCCTTCTTTTGAGGCCCATTGGCATGAAAGATGCTTCTCCATCCCTTCACTTTCAGTCTGGGTATATCTTTAGGTTCAAAATTGGTCTCTTGTCGACAACATATGGATGGGTCCTGTCGTTTTATCCAATCTGCATTTAGGCCAGTCACATTGAGAGTGATTATTGATAGATACATTTTATTGACATCGTGTTACCTTTGAAGTCTTTCTTTCTGTAGATTGTCTATATTTCTGGTCAATGATATTTTTAGGATTTTTTCTCTTTTATAGAACCCCCCTTAATGTTTCCTGCAGTGTCGGCTTGGTGGTTGCATAGTCTTTTAAGCCTTGCCAGTCTTGGAAACTCTTTATCTCTCCATCCATTTTGAATGTCAGTCTTGCTGGATAAAGTATTCTTGGCTGCATGTTCTTCTCAATTAGTGCCCTGGATATATCTTGCCAGCCCTTTCTGGCTTGCCAGGTCTCTGTGGACAGGTCTGACGTTATTCTGACGGGCTTTCCTCTGTATGTAAGGAGCTTCTTTGTCCTAGCTGCTTTCAAGAGGGTCTGCCTGCAATTATAATTCCTCATTCTTACTATTAGGTGTCTCAAGGACTTTCGAGAATCTATAATCTTGGGGGGAAACCATTCTGCCTCTAGTACATGAATGCTGGTTCCTTTCGTGAGATTGGGAAAGTTTTCATGGAAAACTTATTCCACTATATCTTCCAGACTTCTTTCTTTCTCCTCCCCTTCAGGGATTCCAATAATTCTGATGTTGGAATATTTCATGGCATCATTTATTTCTGATTCTGTTTACATGGCTTCTAAGCTGTTTGTTCCAGGCTTCCTCCTGATCATTTCTATCTGTTTGTCCTCCAGGTCACTAATTCTATCTTCTGTCTCAGTTACCCTAGCTTTTAGAGAATTTAGATTAGATTGGAACTCATTGAGAGCATTTTGATCATCATCCCTCGTGACTTTTAGTTCTGCCCTAACATTGTGAACATCATCTCTGGTGGCTTTCAGTTCTGCCCTAATCAATTCCATTTGGTCATCCATGGCTTTCTCCAACCTAGCTATTGTCTGGATAATTGTTAGCTTGATTCCCTTTCTGACATATTGTCTATGTTGATAGCCATTAGCTCTGTTGCAGAAGGCCCATCCTCTGTATTTTTCTTCTGTTGGGCATTCCTCCTCCTAGTCATTTTGGTGAGAGATGGCTGAATGGATGTAGCTGGATGTATCGACCATGGTGCAGTCAAGGTGCACCCTGGAACACTTCTGAGCAATCAGGATTCCCCACCCGAATGAGAGAAAAAAGAAAAGAAAAAGAAAAAAAGAGAGAGAGAGACAGGAAAAAAAGGGAAGATAAAAGAGAAGGCTCAGCCCAAATGGGCCCCAAGCTAAGATTTATGAAGTATACAAACAAAAACAGACAAACAAAATGACTGATTAAAGTATATGCCAAGAGGAAAATATATATATATATATACATATATATATATATGTATATATATAAGCAAAAAAAAGGAAGAACCTCTTCAAAAAGAACCCCAAGTATAAGATTTATATACTATCAGGATAAACACAAATACACAGAAACACTGGCGGAAGAAAAAGATGGGAGAGTGGTTATATATTCTCAATGTGTGCAAGGAAGGTTATTTTGATTCTTTCTGGATGTATCTTGATATCTTTGATATCTTTGTTAAAGGACTCAACTTTCCTAAGATAAAGGGGGATTAAAAATTGGTTTACCTAAAGGGGTAGCATTCATTGGGGAAAAGGGATTACCTTGAAGTTTAACTCTATATGAATATTAGAAAATAAAAATTTAAAAAAAAATCTAGACTAAACTAAACTAAAATTTTTTAAAAATTTAAAAAAATAGAAAAGCAAAAGAAAAACACAGGTATATGTATCAAAAAGTTCAGATTAAAAGGTTATTATGGAATTTGATGTACTAGACATCTCACTGTGATGGCAAATAGGTTAAAAAATTATCTATATAGAAAAAAAAAAAAAAAAGAACCAGAATAGGGGGAACAAGTTACAAATAAAAGTTGTATCTATGAAGTAGTGGTGGTTGTTCTCTTGTCATCTTTTTTTTTTCCTTTTTTTTTCCCCCCTGGTTGGTTTTCTGGGGGAGGGACCTGCCACTTGGGTTTTCAGTCAGTGATGTTCCCTGAGTTAAGTCCTCCAGCCCTGAGGGCTCTGAGGAAACCAGTTTTTCAGGCTTTTGTTCTCTGGAAGTTTTTATGTTTGTTCACTTGTTTTCTCTCACCTTGACAGCTTTTGATGGTTTTTGGAGGTTTAGAGGAAAGCAAACTGCACCCTGACCTCCCTCTCAGAGAGAACCCTCAGTCTGCTCCACTGTGGGTGCTGCAGAATACATAAGCTCCCCCTCAGCTGCTGGCAGAGCAGGTTCCAAGTCACGGTCCCTGGGGATGCAGAATCTCCTGCTTGTACGCAAAACCAGGGCAGCAGCGGCTGTCTGGGCACCTCCAGACCACCAGAGAGGTTCCAAGCAGTGATCACACACTGAGATTTTCCTGCTGGCCCGGGCTGGGAGTGCCTGGTCTTTCCGGGTCCGAGAGTACCTCTCCCAGGGGAGGATGTGGGGCACGCGCCTCTCAGGCTCTGATAGTCTGGCACAGGTCTAAGAGCACCAGGCTAGTGCCTGCACACACCTCTCTCAGAGGAGTGTGTGGGGCGTGTGCGTCTCAGGCTCTGATAGCCCGGTGCAGCATTCTGCCATCTGGCGAGGCTCCCAGGCCCTCACGGGAGCCAGACCCCACGTGTTCTCAGGCATGTTGGCAGCTCAGGGACCAAGACCTGTTTTCTCCACTGCACTCTCTCTAGTTCAGCACCAGGGGTGGCTGTCCTGGGCCCAGGGACTTAAGCCCCTGTCCCTACCGCCCCGATTCCCACAATTTCCCCCTGTGATGCTTTGCTCTTTTTGAGTGCTTTCAACCAGACTCCAAGTTAATGCTGGTCCCCAGACACAGAGCACTCTCGTATTGGGGTATTACTATCCAATTGGTTACCTCTGGTGGCTCCCTCCCTCTTTTGTTTCTCTTCTGATATCAGTCTGACGTTCCCATTCCACTTTACCTGCCCACTGGCATCTTCTGCCCCTGTAGAGATCCAGACATGTATGATTATGATCTCAGGCTGATTTCATGGGTGATCGGAGTTCTTTGGTAGGTAATCAGCTCACTTTAGGGTACAGGTTGAAATGGCGCCTCCTCCTACTTCCCCGCCATCTTGTCTCCTCAGTAATTTGAACCTAGATCTTTTAACCATTCTATGACTAAAAATCATCCTCTATTAAATTCTTGAATTTAAATAATTTCTAACTTCTCTTCATGAGTCCATAATTTTAAAAAAATAAGCAAAACAATTTTATAATATACACTTTGATATATTGTCTACTGAAATGTATCAACTCCAAGAAATTACTCTAGAAAATGAAATACAAATACAAATTTTATTTAGATAATTATTTAATTATATAAATAAATATACAGCTCTCATTTGGTGAGTGGGGATGAACCATTAATTTAATATAATTATAAATTATGTTAATTTATATTAATAAAAATTAATATTTAATTATATAAGTATAACTAAATAGTAATTATATAAGTATAATTAGGCATTAATTATACTTATATAATTATTTTCAATTTATAAATCCCTACAAAAACAAATCATACTAATGCCCCAAATTACTCAAATATGAATTACTCAAGTCAAGGTAATTTCTACTGAATAAACTACTGCTTTATATTTTTAATAATATACTCATACACAACTAATCATAATTGTCCTCTTGTGTATTAAAATATTTACAATAAGACATCTGTTCTCATTTTGATTTTTAGTAAAAAGAGATTACATACATTTGTGCCTATATATAGATATGATTTTAATAGATGCACTCATAGATACACACAGACATAAAAGTTATATAAAAGATGTGAAAAAAATGACATGATTTCAACATTGGTTACTTCTACATGACATGATCAAGAGTAAATTTGCCTACATCTCCACTCTTCTGAATTTTGAAAATTCATTAAATGAATATGAATTACCTTGATAACATGAAAGCAAAGGATGGAAAAAGATAAGTTAACCAATATTTATATATTAGAGATAAAATTTCTCTAACAAAGTTTTATTTAAGTATAGGACATCTTCCTACTTAATTCCAACACAATTTTAACTCTATTTTTTAAAATGCAATTTGTCAGATGCTCAGTTTGGTATATGTAAAATTGGTTTTCAGAAGCAAATACATGAAAAATCATTTTTCTTTCCAGTGCATACCTTACTTTCCATACCACTCCATGCATATAAAGCAGAGGTTTAAAACTTTAAATGCCTCTGGGGCCAGGCAGGCTTTAAAGATAGGCAGTAGCTGGGTTAACACAAAAGGGAGTTGTGGGGATTCTGGAAAAGTGGAGAATGCAGGACCTGCCTAAAGACTTTTTTTTAATTGTCAACACTCTGCTAGCTAAAGGAAACATGTCCATAGGCACAATTCAGATCATAGCATAGAATTCGTAATCAGTGATTACGAACCGATTTTTTTCCTAAACAAGATAATGGAAATAAAAATGCAAATGCAGGTAAAATTTACCACTACATATTGCAAAATTAGCCAAAATGGAGAAAAGCGAGTAGCAGAGTATAACCTAATGTACTAAGAGTCAAAAACAGGGATGTCACATATCCCATATTTGTGACAAATATAGACACTATATAAAGCTTACTTGTAGGAGTCTGAGTTAGGAATATAAACTGAGAGTGATTATTTGCTCATGCTTGGTAAAGATGTTTTCCAGATTTGTATATAGAATTGACACCCAACTACACTTTTTTACCCCCACTAGGCTACTGGTATTGAGTTTTTTCAATGTGTCATTAGTCTCATCTGTTTAATACAACCAACACTGAACAGGATAAGAAATCTATCCAGAGGTTGCAATCTAAAAGTTCCTTGGGTGGTTTTGTGAAATTCATGAACACTTCCCTCAGTCTCTGCCAGGCTGATCCTGATTCCATTTAGAACTGCAATAAACTACTGAGTCTGGATTGTTGAATGCTAGACTACTTATCTATATCCTTGGATTCCCACTCAATTTGTGTCAGCCTTGACTTTGAAGAAAGGATCCTCTTCTCCATACATCTAAGTGCTAGGTACCATTCTGTCTAGAGGCCTGGTTACCTGGAACCATGATGTTCTTGCCTTGATTGATTTTAACATTGCCTATTTTATATTCTTATACAGCTTAATTCCATCCATCGCACTGGATATGCTTCTTCAACATTGGCACAAATCAAACTTAAATATATCAAATCTATCAGGACACTAAATATTTTGTTCTTAGCTATACTCTTAAGATACCAGTCTTCAGGTAGGTAGTTTTGAGACAGCCCCAGAAAATTTTGGCTTCTAATACTCCCCTTATTCCACATTTATATATCACCAATAGTCCAGAATTATTTAGTGATGAGGTATTCTGAACAGTGCCATGAAATGGATTTTTGTACAAGAAAAATTAAGAGTTCTTTTAATACTAATTATTGTCTCAATATCAGAGTTTCATTTAAGAGTCAGTAGATTGTGATTAATGATGAAATTACTTTTTACTATATAAGAGTCCCAAATAGCCAGGAAGAAGAATGAAAAGAATGTTATCCTTATTTTCTACCTGACAGAGTTCAGCCAAGATGCTACAAACTAGAAATGACTTACATTTTTCCTTCGATCCCCGGAATGAAAAGGAAGAGAAATTATCTGTGGTGAAGATGTTGTATTCTGACCATTATAAAGTGGGAAGGAGAGAATATAGGCAAAAGACAATGGAAATGTGTTTTTAGGTCTCCAGAGGAACAGTTAAAATATTCTTAATAGGCATAACATAAAAATCAGGAGCACTGTTTTGAGGGTGCATGTAAAACAATTTTTTGAAAGCAAATTTTTTAAAAAAATATTTGTAGGAAATATGATCTAAATGTGAGAACCGAAATCATAAAACTAGGAAACACAGGCAGTAGTCTTTTTCACATTGGCTACAGAAACATTTTTATACATATATCTCCTCAGACAAGGAAAACCAAAGCAAAATTGAATTATTGAAACTATACCAAATAAAACTATGTTATGCAGTGTAGGAAACAATAAAACAAAAAGGCAACCTATTGAATGAGTGAAGATATTTGCAAGTAATATATCTGATAAGGGGTTAACACCCACAACATATAATGAACTTATATAACTAAACAAAAACAATAAAATAATCCAATTAAAAAGGGCCGAGATCTAAATAGACATTTTGCCGAAGACAAATAGATGACAAATACATAAAAAGTTGCTAAACATCACTCAGCTTCAGGGAAATCCAAACTAAAACCACAATGCGATAATACTCACACCTGTGAAAATAGCTGGTTTCAAAAACCCAAGAAATAAGAAGTGCTGACAAGAATGTGGAGAAAAAAAAAATAACTTAATGCAGCCACCATGGAAGATAATATGGAGGTCTCAAAAAAATTTAAAATAGGGGTGCCTGGGTGGCTCAGTGGGTTAAGCCTCTGCCTTCAGCTCAGGTCATGATCTCAGGGCCCCAGGATCGAGCCCCGCATCAAGCTCTCTGCTCAGCAGGGAGCCTGCTTCCCCCTCTCTCTCTGCCTGCCTCTCTGCCTACTTGTGATTTCTCTCCTCTGTCAAATAAATAAATAAATAAATAAATCTTTTTAAAAAAATAGAATTACCATATGATCCACTAATGCCATTACTGGCTATTTACCTGAAGAAAACAAAAACACAAATTCAAAAAGATACATATGCACCCCTATGTTTGTTGCAGCATTATTTACAGAAGCCAAGATATGGAAGCAACTCAGGTGACCATTCATAGACTAAAGGATAAAGCAGATGTGGTACATATATACAATAGAATATTACTCAGCTATAAAAAAAGAATGAAATCTTGCCATTTACAACTATGTGGATGGAGCTAGAAAGTATTATACTAAGTGAAGTAAGACAGAAAGAGAAAGACAAATACCATCTGATTTCAGTATATGTGGAATTTAAGACATGAACAAATGAAAAAAGAAACAACAACAACAAAAATAGACTCTTATATACAGAGGGAAAAAATGGTGGTTGTTAAATATGAGTGGGAGAATGAGTGAAATAAAGGGGATTAAAAGGAGTATATTTATTGTGATGAACACTGAAAATGAAAAAAAACAGGCAATAATAAATCTAAGAAACACATGATTCCCACAAAAAAAAATTTAAGTGCTTTATTGTACTTCGATATTTAGTGAAATGAACTGGAGTCAAAGTTAGGTGTCTGTCAAAATGTATCATTAAACATGTTAACATATAAAGTATTCACTGAAATATTGTTTAGGTATCTGCCTATTATGTATCAGGGAAATTCCATCTCTGATTATAGAGCCTACCAGAGACCAGACAGACCAACTCGTCCTTGCTTTCACAGAACTTACATTCCAGTGTTGAAAAAGAACCTGGCTTGTTTCAACATAGAGAAGGCCAGGCAGCTAGCAGCATACTGAGTAAGAGGGAGTAAATTCCAAAATAAGTTAAGAGAAATGAATAAGTTCCTAATCAGATAGGTCTTGAAAATAATGACAAGTAGCAGAGATTTTATTGTAAATGAAATAAAAACAAAGTCATGAACATCTTTTAATTATGGGACAAATACTCTATAAAAGATAATTCTGTCCCATCAATGAAGAATAGGTGGTAAGACACGATTATCAATGTTGAATTTGACCTGAGCACTGTGATCGTAGAAAACAGGGATGGCAAAGAAATCTTCCCATCTTTTTGTGTTCTTGGAAATGGGAAACATCCTTTCCCAGAAGACTTAAATAAGACTTACACTTACCCCCGACTCTATTTGCCTCTGACAAGGCCAGATATAGGTTCTCAAATTCCCTTTCTTTGCCTTCTAATTTATTGGCTAAACTACTTGTTCCACTGATCAATCAGAACAAAATGCTTGTTAATGAAAATTTAGTCAGTTGTCTCTCCTTCCCCCAGACTCCTGAATTTTGACATACCTTCAGCCTGAGTCAGTATATAATTTTCCCTGAAAATTGACTGGCTTCATGATAAAATAAACTCTGGTCCACTGTTCCATTATGTCACCCTGTCACTCCCTTCTCCCACATTCTATTCTTCCTAGTCTTGTTTACTCCTCCCCCACAAAAGCAAAACTTCTTTAATCTAACTGTTCAGACTCTTGCAGATCTCATGATAAGAGAGCATTCCCTATTTGCAATCGTCTCCCTACCCCATCATACTTTACCCTTTCTTCCAATAATCCCTTTGAATAAAATCCCTCCTTACCTAAGTCCAGATTTGGTTTTTGACATTTCACATGTATGGAAACAGATAATTTAGGTTGTTAATGTCATAAAGGTGAGATAAAATAATGGATTATGCTTACATAGCTTTAAGAGCAAGGATAGTGACAATATGTACAAAGAAAGGGAACACTGGAGGAGAACACGTTTCTTGGTCAGAATAAACATCAAGATTGTACTTCAGTCAGTTAATTTTGAGATGTCTCTTAAGCATCCTACTCAGTAGTTGGAGCTTCAAAGAAGTGGTGAGAGCAGGGGCAGGAATTTGGGAGCTATCAGCATAAGACTATATTTAAGCAAAGGCACTGGATGAAGTAATCTATGAAGAAGGTAGAAGAAGAGGAGAAGGCTTAGGATTGACATCAAGCATTTGAACATCAAGCTTAGGAGCAAGAACTGACAAAGGAAACTGACTGATGGATGGTTCTGGAGGAGGAAAACAAAGCATTCAAGGAATTATAGAAACTACAAGGAAAATATGAAATATTTAAAAGTGTCATGAATCTTAATAGAGATATGTCCTTCCATTCTTGTATGTTGCTTCATGTTTTATATGTTTTATTAAATTTATCATGATTATCATTAAAATGAAAGCAGAGGAACACCAGGGTGGCTCAGTGGGTTAAAGCCTCCCCCTTCAGCTCAGGTCATGATCTCAGGGTCCTGGGATGAAATCCCACATCGGGCTCTCTGCTCAGTGGGGAGCCTGCTTCCACCTCTCTCTTTGCCTGCCTCTTAGCCTACTTGTGATCTCTATCTGTCAGATAAATAAATAAAATCTTTAAAAAAATAAAATAAAATAAAACAAACAAAAATAAAATGAAAGCAGAGTGAACCAACTAGAAATTGGAAGTGTGGTAGTAGTAACCATTACTGGCCATTACTACTGGCCATTAGTACTATATGTGTTGCTTCAATTAAATCTAAGCAAATTTTTTTTCTTTTTATCTATTTCTCAAAGTTCAAGAATATAATACTTAACATTTCCAGTTGGCTTCTTACTTTGGTGAACATGTCAACAGGAAATGCACAAGTGTCTGTAAGAACCAGGAGCACATCTGTCTTAGGCAGTCTATGAGCAGTTATCAACCCTAAGGAAATATCCACTGAAGCAGCAGCATGTTACCAAAGAAGTAGAAAAAATTCTGTAAAAATTGTATATACTCATTCCAATAACAATATTCATAATTACTCTTGATGTTCCTCAGTGCTCAATTCTTCTGCTGAGAATATTTTAGATAATAGAGATTCACCTTTAAAAATCTTACTGATCATGCAGAACAATAATTATGATTATTGCAAATATACATCATATCATTTTTATAAGTTTTGCTTATTAAATATATTACACAGGTGGATTACGTATATATTTCATATAACCTGCTTGTGTGCATAGCTGCAATATATATTCAAAGCAAATATAAAGAGTAACTGCTGGGGGTCCCTGGGTGGCTTAGTTGGTTAAGCATCTGCCTTCAACTCAGCACATAATCCCAAGGTTCTGGGATTGAGCCCTACATTGGGCTCCATGCTCAGGGGGATCCTGCTTCACCCTTTCCTTCTGCCCACCACTAGTCCTACCTGTGCTCGCGTTCACTGTGTCAAAAAAAAAAAAAAGAGTAATTGCTGGATTCCTTTTAAGGCCTGATAGAAAGTGGCTTAACTTCAAGGAAATGAAAATACAAAACCCAATCAGAGTCTTCAAACAGAGAAATTTTCTGGTGCTATTTACACAGTCAGTATATTCTCATTTGAGAAACCTGATATACCTATCTCTGTGTAATTTAATCTCCAATTTTATATCCCTTTATAAAACAAGTTAAAACCCTCATTATAATATAAGAAGTACATCTGCAAGACAAATTAATTTGTTTGGATTCTCATGTCTTTCAATTCATTAAAAAATAAATAAATAATGTAACTGGTAAATAGATTTTCTAACAGTTAGCTTTGCTTAGACCTCACAGTGCCAAAGTCTAGGTATATCCACAAGAGCAAGAAAAATCACACAGACACATCTATAATACTGTCAGGATGTGGCATTTCAGTGAACGCTACCAACAGTCACATCTACATCAGACATTTGAAAAATTGGAAAATAATCCTGAGAACTCTAGCTGTAATACAGAGTTGTCTTTTGTTATTTTATTTTGCCTCTTGACCTAACACCTTCATTCTTTTCTTACTTTCAACGGAGTCTGATAATCTGATGGATTTCAAAAGTGCCAGGTGTTCTTTAGATCTCAGTTTCAAGACAAGTTTTTACTTTTCTATACTAATTATCACCACTGCTAGCAATAAAAACAACTTGTGATTTTTGAAAAAGGCTTTACTTAAAACCTATGCCAAAAAGTGAAAAACCTGTTCCAATGCTATCTAGACATCCACAATGACACTAAAACTTCCAAGTAAGTTGTGAAATTTGGTAGAAGCATTTTAAAATTCTCATTGAACTCTATTTTACAGAGTCTGGGTTTCTAAATATTATTGTGGGTTAACAACTCAAAAATATTTTTATTGTAATTTTTCGCATTGTCACATTAAAAGTGACAACTCTTAGAAAGCTAAAGTGACCATGTATGTTGCTATATAAAGATAAGGGTACTAATATACATTTGTGTATCATATTAAAAAACATTATGTGTGGAAATATCAGTTTTGAATATTTAATCCATTTTATTTATATAGTTATAATTCATTAAAACCCAATAAAAACTTATGTTGCCATCTAAACCACTTACTGAGTCTAAATATCAAACTCCAGAAAAAGTAACAAATATTATTAAATACAGGTGTTAGAAATTATAAGCATATTTTGCCTATACTTAAATGTCTATTTCTGTGATCTGGTAATCATTTTCTAAATTAAATGAAAGAGAAAATGTGTGATAAAAGTATGCAGTCCAATTACTAGTCTCTGTCCAATTTATTATAATTTGTTGATTACTTGCCTTCTATCTCATTAGCCCTCTAGCACATTTTTTTCTAATTTTCAATTTTATTTTCTTCAATGATCTCTATCTTCATTATCCACACTGTTACATTTCAGCAAACTTTTCTTTATGCTTTCTTGCAGGGTTTCATTAGCATGTTTTCCAACAAGCATAATTTTTACACATAATTCACGTACTTTTGTACTTAAAATTGGTAATCCTTTAATAACACCCAGACATTTTTCATTAAGTTTTATTATTTTAATTCTAGTATAGTCAACATACAGTGTTATATTAGTTCCAGGTGTACAATACAGAGATTCAACACCTCCATGCATCACCCAGTACTCAAACATGACAAGTGCCCTCCTTAATCCCCACCATCTATTTCACTCATTCCCCCACCCACCTATCCCCCAGGAACCATCAGTTTGTTCTCTATATTTAAGAGTCTGTTTCTTGGTTTCTCTCTCTTTTCTTTCCTTTGCTTATTTATTTTGTTTCTTAAATTCCACATATGAATGAAATCATGGTATTTATCTGATTTATTTCACTTAGCACTATTCACTCTAGATTCATTCATGTTGTTGTAAATGGAAGATTTCACTCTTTTTATGGCTGAATAGTATTTCAGTGTGTGCATGTACGTGTGTGTTCACCACATCCTTATCCATTCATCTGTGGATAGACATGTGCTAATTCCATAATTCGACTATTGTAAATAATGCTACAATAAATGCAGGGGTGCATGTATCCTTTCAAACTAGTGTTTTTATATTTTTATAAAATACAAAATACCCAGTAGTGTAATTACTGGATCAAAGAGTAGGGTTTTTTTAACTTTTGGAGAAACTTCCATACTGTTTTCCATAGTGGCTGCACCAGTTTGCATTCCCACCAACAGTGTACATGGTTCCTTTTTTTCCACATCTTTGTCAACACTTGATGTTTCTTGTGTTTTTTATTTTAGCCATTTTGAAAGGTTTGAAGTGATATCTCATTGTAGTTTTTATTTGTATTTTCCTGGTGATAAATGATGTTGAGCATCTTCTCTTTCAATTATCTGTTGGACATCTGAATCTCTTCTTTGGGCCAATGTCTATTTATGTCTTCTGCCTATTTTTTTTTTAATTGGATTGTTTTACGGATGTTAAGTTGTATTGGTTCTTCTGTATTTTGGATACCAACACTTTATCAGATGGATCATCTGCAAATATCTTCTCCCATTCAGTAGTTTGCCTTTTAGTTTTGTTGTTTCCTTCACTGTGCAGAAACTTTTTATTTTGGTGTAAACTCAATAGTTTATTTTTGCTTTTGTCTCCCTTCCTTCAGGGGACCTACCTAGAAAAATGTCACTATAGCCAATGTCAGAGAAATTACTGCCTATTCTTTCTTTTGGGATTTTTATGGTTTCTGGTGTCCCATTTAGGTCCTTAACCAATTTAAATTTATTTTTGTGTATGGTGTAAGAAAGTGGTCCAATTTCATTCTTTTGCATGTAGATGTCCAGTTTTTTCAACACCATTTGTTGAAGAAAATTTTTCCCATTGGATTCATTCCTGCTTTGTCAAAGATTAATTGACCATATAATCGTGGGTTTATTTCTGGGATTTCTATTTTGTTCTACTGATCTATGTGTCTATTTTTTGGACCAGTAGCATAATTCTTTGATTACTATAGCTTTGTAATATAACTTGAAGTCTGGAATTGTGATACCTCCAGCTTTGTTTCTTTCTAAGATTGCTTTGGCTATTTGGGGTCTTTTGTGGTTCCATACACATTTTAGCATTGTTTGTTCTATTTCTGTGAAAAACACTGTTGGTATTTTGCTAGGGATTACAACAAATCTGTAGATGGCTTTGGATGGTATAGATACTTTATCATTATTTTTCTTCCAATCTATGAACATTGAATGTCTCTTTATTTCTTTATGTTATCTTCAATTTCTTTCCTCAGTGTTTTATAGTTTTTAGAATAAACTCTTTCACCTCTTTCATTAAGTTTACTCCCAATTCTCTTACTATTTTTTATATAATTGTAAATGGGATTGATTTTTCAGTTTTTCTACTGTTTCACTATTAGTGTATAGATCTCTGTACATTGATTTTTATATCTTGAGACTTTACTGAATTCATTTAATAGTTCTAGTAGTTTTTTGGTGGGGTCTTTCAGGTTTTCTATTTAAGTATCCTGTCATCTGCAAATAGTGAAAGTTTTACTTCTTCCTTACCAATTTTTTTTCTTCCTTACCAATTTGAATGCCTTTTATTTCTTTTTGTTGTCTGATTGCTATGGCTAGTACCTCCAGTACTATGACGAATAAAAGTTGTGAGAGTGGACATCCTTGTCTTGTTCCTGACCTTAGGGGAAAAGCTCTCAGTTTTTCCCCATACAGTATAATGTTAGCTGTGGGGTTTGTATGTAAGTCTTTTTATTATCAAGGTGTGTTCCTTCTAGACCTACTTTGTTGAGGATTTTTATTATGAATGAATATTTTACTTTATCAAATGCCTTTTCTGTATCTGTTGGTTTGATCATGATTTTTACCTTTTATCTTACTGATGTGAAGTATCACTTTAATTGATCTGCAAATATTGAACTACCCTTGCATCCTGAGAATAAATCCCATTTGATTGTGGCATATGTTTTTTTAATGTATTGTTGAATTTGGTTTACTAGTATTTTCTTGAGCATTTTTGCATCCATGTTCATCAGATTTTGTCTGATATAAGTACTGCTATCCCAGCTTTCCTTTGGCATCCATTTTCATGATAATTGTTTCTCCATTCTCTGTTTCAATCTAGGTGTCTTTAGGCCTAAAATAAGTTCCTTGTAGACAGCATATAGAAAGGCCTTATTTTTCATCCACTCTGTCACCCTATGCCTTTTAATTGAAGGTTTTAGTCCATTTACATTCAAAGTAATTGTAGCTGGTTATATATTTATTGCCATTGTGTTACTTGTTATGTGGTTATTTTTGTAGTTTTTCTCTGATCCTTTCTTCTCTTTCATAGGATATTGGCTCTCTTTGGTGATATACTTGGATTTCTTTCCCTTTATTCTTTGCATATTTATTATTGGTTTTTGATTTGTTGTTACCATTAAGTTTGTACATAACATCTTCTGCATATAGCAGTTCATAAGAAGTTGATGGTCTCTTAAGTTTGAGCTCACTCTTTATTCCTCTCACCTCTACATTTTAGGTATATGGTGTCATATTTTACATCCTTTTGTTTTATAAATACCTTGATAAATACTACTTTTTATTGCTTTTGTGTTTTTTACTTTTCACACTCTCACTTTCTTTTAGATTCAAAGTATCCCCTTTTATATTTTTTGTAGGGCTGGTTTTATGGTCATGAACTCCTTTAGTTTTTGTTTGTCTGAGAAACTCTTTATCTCTCAATTCTATTCTGAATGACAGCCTTGCTGGATAGAGTATTCTTGGCTGCAGATTTTTCCTTTTTGGAACTTTGAATATATCATGCCACTTCTTTCTGGCCTGCAAAGGTTTTGCTGAAAAACCCACTGATAGACTTACGGGATTTCTCTTTATTTGTAACCTTCTTCTTTTCTCTTGCTGCTTTAAATTTTTTTTTCTTTGTCACTACTTTTTGTCATTTTTATTACTGTGTGTCTTGGTGTGGACTTCCTTGTGTTGATTTTTTGGGGGAAGTCCTTGTGTTTCCTGGATCTGGATATCTGCTTCCTTCCCCAAATTAGAGAATTTTTGAGCTATTATATCTTCAAATACATTTTTGCCCCCTTTTGTCTCTCTTCTTCTTCTGAGATGCCTATAATGGGAATGTTACTATGCTTGATGGAGTCACTGAGTTCCCTAAGACAATTCTCAATTTGAATATTTTTTTCTTCTCATTTGCTCAGCCTGGTTATTTTCTATGATTCTGTCTTCTGGGTCATTAATTCATACCCTCTGCTTCATCTAGTTTGTTATTTATTCCATCGAGTGTATTTTATAATTTCATTTATTTTGTTTTTAAGGTCCCACGGATGCCCTCCATTCTTTTCTCAAGTCCAGTGAATATCTTTATAGTCATTACTTTAAATTCTCTGTCAGTCATATTATTTTTATCCACTTTGCTTAGGTCTCTTGCTGTGCTTTGTTCTGGTTCTTTCATTTGGGACGTACTTCTGTCTCTTGATTTTGTCTAACCCTGTATCTCTGTGTTAAGAAAGTCAACAGTGTCTCTTGCTCTTGACGGTAATGGCCTTATGACGAAGACATCCTGTAGTGCCCTGTAGTGTAGTGTCTCCTGTTTCCCAGGACCTGGCACTTCAGGGACTATCTCCTGTGTATGTTGCATGTGCTCTGCTTTTGAGTCCTGGATTCATTTTCCTTCAGTCAGTTGTCTACACTAGTTCTCTCTACCTTTGGTGGACAGTGTTTGGTCTCTAAGTGGGGTGCATTTTACCAAGGTGTGTGGTGGTCTGCTTATGAAATGAGACTTCCTGCCATTTACCACAGCCAACAGAACTGAGGTCCTGTAAAACACATAGGTTGGGGACTACAGTGCTGGCAAGGTTTGAGCCAGTCTTCTGGGGGAGGGGCCCACACCACCAGGACTAAGGCAAGGGTGACTGAGAAGGGCAGCTCCCCAGAAGCTTGGAAGATGGGGCTTGGTGTAATCAAGTTATGTAGTCAGTGCTGCTACCACACTTTCTACCTGTAGGTGGCCATGTATTGGATGCACCAGCTTCTTTGCTCCTGGAGGGGTCTCCCCCATGATTCCTAACTCTCTGGGCCATGCTCTGAGATTAATAAATCATTCTCCCTTCCATCCCCCCATGTACTTCAAACTGCTGCTTTCAAGGCTGTATCTCTGCTGGCTGTTTGCTGTTCTGTCTCTTTAAGATCAAAGACTCCACTTCCTAACACCCTTTAGGCTTTCCCAGAGTGGAGACTGCTGATTTTTTAAATTCTAGGATTTAAGTTCTGCTGGTTGTAAGAACTCACAAAATTCAGCCCCTCTAGCTTTCAAAGCCAAAGGTTATAGGAATTTGTCTTCCCTGTGTGGGCTCCCACTGTGAAAGTCTATTTTTTGCCCTTCTCTGTACCACCAATACCTTCCCCACCCCAGACAGCCATAGTCAGTTTTGTTCCCAAACCACATTTGTCCTTTGTACCTTCTCTGATGTGGCCTCTTCTCTACCTTTAGTTGTGGAGTTTGTTTTGCCAGTCTCTTCAGATCATTTTCTGGGTTATTTACACTAATATGTGTGTTATCTAACTGTATCCATGGGACAAGGAGAACTCAGGGTCCACCTACTCCACTGTTTTCCCAACCTCCCTCTCTAATAATGTCCAGTTATGTTTTTAGAAATCTTATGTACTCAGCATTTTTAATCCATTAGTGTCCACCATTATAAATTAGCATGTATCATTTTCGTGTAATCAGTATTTGCCTCCATGGTCTTATACTAAATGGATACTTTTAAATGTATGCTCAAATGGCAGATATTCACTACTGGAGACAGGTCCTTACCACAGAATGAAGAATTAATAGTCATACTAAACGTGGCATTTGCTGCGCTCCTGCATAGGTATTTTGAGGAAAGAGCAAGTAAACTAGTGTTTAAGAGATCAATAAGATATATGAATAGTAACAATGCTTTTCTTCCATAGTCAAGTGACTCACTGTATCTGGAGCTGAAGAATCATAAATAAGAAAAACCAGACAAACTTTGGCCAAGGAGAAAATAATAACAGAAAGTTATATGCAATGCCCTAGATTTGGGAATTTTTGTGCTTTTATATATTGAGGACATATCTATCTATAATATAAACAATTTTTAATCTTTTTCTTAGCCATGCAGAATTATAAATATAACAAAAGTCCTCCTGATATTTTGACAAGCTAAGTAAAGTTTCTATACCCTACCAATCCCATATTTGCTTGTATTTTCTAATTTCAAGGGCATGTGGAAACTCCAGGCAAAGTAGTACAACTCCTGTCTGTAATAGACAGGTTCATATATACATGGCATACCTGCTAAATTACATGAGATTGGAAAAGGAAGTATTCAAAGTTCCAAAATAAGGCAAACAAATAGTAAATGCGGGTTGTAAACATCCAAGAGGAAGTTTCTCGGAAAATCAGTTTCAGCAACAGCTCAGGAGGGTCCTGAGGGATGGTTCTAATTATAACGTCACACCTGTTATTTGAATTTGTTCTAACCCATTCACCCTATTGGAAGGTGTACACTCTACCTAGAGACAAAAGCTTTAAGTAAACAAAAAATAATAAAACAATTTTTGGCATCTAAGCACTTCTATTATGTTATTCACATAAAAGGGTCCAAAACTTGAAATGAACAGTAATTTCCCCAGGTTCAGATGAAAGGTGAATGTTAGTGGCACACATGGCAAATTTTATGTTAAGTACTGGATCAACAGTACATCACCATCCAGATGAACTGGATGAACAATTTAATAATTACATGACAATAACAGCTAAAAAATCCTAGTTAGAACAAGATCTAGAAGCCATCCAGAAATGTACAAATAGCAACCAAAAAAGAAACACAGCATAATACAGGTTTTGAGTTTGCAGGGCAATAACTATTGTCCATTTAACATTTAATGGAGGCTTCAGACAAGGTTTGACTAGTTGAAAAGTGACAGGCAGATGTGTTTTGGCATTGCCCCCAAGTAAGTTTCAAGCAAAGGGTGAAGAAACTGGTAGGATTGAGGACAAAGAAATGAGCAGAGAGCTCACCAGCCATCCAGAGATGGCAGTAGCAGAGGAAAAAAGGAAATGGTAGAACGGCCACCAGCCAAGTCCTGTAGAATCAGTATGTAGTGACATGAGGCAAAAGAGTGGCAGCTAAAAGAACAGTTCCACCAAACTTGTTAATGTGTGTGACTTAGTCTTTAACAGTAGGAATTAGCATACTGTGACCTACAGGCCCAGTCCAGCCTGTGGTCAACTTTTGAATGGCCAAAAACTAAAAATGGTTTGTGTAGTTTTAAAGGGTATTAAAGAAGGAGTAGGAGGAGGCAACAAAGGGGAAAGGAGGTGGAAGGGGATGGGAACAGAATGGGGAAGGAAGAGGGGGGAAAGGAGAAAAAGGACCAGCAGTGGCAGGAACTAAGACCTTGCCTGTGAGGCCTGCAAAGCCTCAATACTAAATAAAGTTTGCCAATCCCTGCTCTAGAGAGCAAAAACTCCAAAAAATCACCATATTTCGGAAGTCAATCTACTCAGGAGCTAAACTGCCAATGAAATTCCTGAAGCATAATTTACCTTCTGAGTAATGAGGCCTGGAGAAATTTCTTTTACAAAAGATAATTGAACCCACAAATAAAAACAAAACATCCACTAAAAAGATATCATGTGGAAACAATTTTGAAAATTATGAGTGCTTAACTCAAAAGAGTGTTCAACTCAAAAGAATGTTTAACTCAAGAGAGTATAGATGTAGGTAAGACTAGATTTCTGATAAAGAATAAAATGCATATATTTAAAGAATACAATTTGATAAATTGTTGAAATCCTCACCACAACCAAGATTATATATACATACATACATACATATATATATATACACCTATATATAAAAAAACTATGTAATATATATCACTACCTAATATAAATGGTCTAATGATATGTATAAACACTCCAAAGGTTTTATATAGGCATTTATGTAGAAATATGTATACATATTTATCACTCTCAAATTTTCTCCCGTTCCCTTGTAAATCCATCTTTCTCCTTTCTCCTTGCCCCCTAATCCAGCATGAGCTCATTCCCAGGCAGCTACTGATTTGTTTTCAATACTAGTTTTCATACACATGAAATCACACAGTAAATATTCCTTGTGTGTGCACAGCTTCTTTCACTTGGCATAATTATTTTGCTACCTATACAAGTTGCATATATCAATAGTTCATTCTTTTATATTACATCATATGGATGTGTCAAAGTATGTTTATCCATTTACTTGTTTTCAACTATTACAATGACCATTCATGTAGAGTCTTCATGTACATATGCATTCACTTCTCTTAGGTAAACACCTAAGAGTGGAATGGCAGGTCATATAGTATGTCTCCATTTAAATTTTTTAAAAAATTGCCAAAATATTTTCCCAAGCAGTTGTAGCATTTTGCATTTTTACCAGCAGCATATCAGAGTTACACTTTCCTCATCTTTGCCAACACTTGGTATGGTCAGTTGATAATTTCAGACATTCTAATAAATGTGCAGTAATGTTTCTTTTTTAAAATTTGCATTTTCTTAATGATTAATGATATTCAGCATCTCATGTGCTTATCTGATACTTGTTTATCTTCTCTGGTGAAGTATCTTTATACATCATTCATTTAGCTCTTTATCCTATGTCTGAAGCTTCCTACAATCTACTGGAATTAATTATGGGATCCCTTGTTGGGGCTATGACTTTATCATAGTACTTATTATCTTCCTATCCTCTGATTTTTATATGAATACCTAAACTCTGCAATAGCCCCTACCTAGGTCATTCCTTAAAATGTGACATTAAAGAGGTACAGCTGATCCTAATTTGTAGTCTTTGAAGAGAGGAAATAATACTGGATCAAAGAAAAGCATAAAACAATAATAGGTTGTGGTAGGAAAATCTTTATCAGTGTGTCAACTAGCTCTCCACTAGTGTACTATTTTTGAGATGACCTCCAATTCATTCAGCATCATTTATATGTGCAGTACATTGGCCAGCAACATGCATTTTGTAAAGTTTTCATAGATTAATTTTATTTTCTGGAAAAATATTATTTATTCAAAACTGTTGTTGAGGTAGTTAAGGAAAATACTTGTCTTCCCAAAACCTGTGCGGGAACAGAGAATAAGATCACCTAGGCCTTTTTCCTAAATAGGATATTACTGCCTCTCTAAGGTTATCCTATTTTTTTACTAATTTTTTCTCTAAGGGAAGATAGTTGGTAAATAGTTGGGAATTGTTTCATACAAAATAAAGGCTTAACCATTGAATCCAAAAGAAGTTAAACTAATTGTTCTAAGTTTGAGAATATTAAAAGAAAACAAAAATACCCTTGCTATATCAAGATTTCATATATATATATATATATATATATATATATATTTTACAATATTGGAGAATCCATAAGAAAAATACCTTGCAACAATGATACTTTTATAATTTTTTTTTCCAGAGAAGCTCCTCTGTTTAATTAATAGCCTTAAACTACTAAAGCTATTAAGGTGTCACCATCCATCAGTTTCCTTTTTTTTTTTTAATTTTATTTATTTATTTTTGAGAGAGAGAGAGAGAGAGAATGAGCATGGGTGGCAGAGGGAGAGGGAGAAGCAGGCTCCCTGCTGAGCAGGGACACCCCCCCCCCACCCCATGCAGGACTCAATCCCAAGACCCTCAGATCATGACCTGAGCTGAAGGCAGACACCCAACCAACTAAGCCACCCAGGTACCCATTTTCTGGTTAGTTTCTACCCAGTGGTGTAAAATGATTAAAGTAAAAGAAAAACAGCCAGTCTGTAATATAATGCTTTGTTAAATGTTATACCACACAGGTAAAAAATCATAAGATCTAATTATCTACAAATGCAACTGAGATTTACCATAACCTCCATCATCTCTACAACTTTAGAAGCATCAATATTTTACTAAGCGAGGGATTTGGAATGTTACAAGTTTGACTGCTTGTAAATTGAAAAAAATATATATATATGTTACTTATAATAATTATATTCAAATTTCATTTCTTCATTTACTACTATCCAGTTGCTAAATCTAATTATTTTGCCACTCATTTTTCCCAAATATATCATAAATTCACAGATATTCAAGCTAGACCAGCCCCTACTAATGGGCCTACAAATGGGATAATTCCAATTACCATAATGTTTTGTAATTATCTAACTCTTTGTCTTTTTGCCTCCCAATAGATACAACCACCGAAAATAAAACTGTTCTAAACTTAGTCAAAAGCAAGTGCTATACATCTCCAATACTTGTTCTAGAAATAAATAAATGGCTTATTTTTCATCATACTTCATGGGTTTATATCTAGCATGGACAACTGCACAATAAATTCAGAGTAACAATCTTAGGTTTCATTAAATAATCAATACTCTCAGTTCACTTCTACAGCATTCAGTGTCATGTTTTTCAAAATTGGACTCTAATTTTCTTTTTTTTTTTAAAGATTTTATTTATTTGACAGAGAGAAATCAGAGCTGGGCAGAGAGGCAGACAGAGAGAGGGGGAAGCAGGCTCCTGCTGAGCAGAGAGCCCGATGCGGGGCTCTATCCCAGGACCCTGAAATCATGACCTGAGCCGAAGGCAGAGGCTTAAACCACTGAGCCACCCAGGCGCCCCTGGACTCTAATTTTCATATTGACTTTGTAAAAAAATAATTCAACACAACAAAAACTAATTTAATGTCTGCCTTTTTACCCAACACTATGCTCAGCCCTGAAAATACTGGAGTGAAAAAGTAGTCCTTCAATTCACTGAATTTACAAACCAGAGGAGGAAAGACAATAATTAGGCAATTATACTATTCTATGATAAACACCATGAAAAGGACAATTTCCAAATCCATGGAAGCAACCAATTGTCTTGTGCTGTTTAAGGAAATCATTCTCAAAGAATTGATGTCTAAACTTGAACTAAAGAAGACTGATTGAGAGCTTTCCATATGAAAAGTCACAGAATTGAAAGTGGTGCACTTGAAGTATTAAAACACAGTTGCAGCGTAGAGGGGAAGTGTGGGAGACAAGATAAAACTTGTATGTTATACTTAAACATTTGTACTATATCTGAAATCAATAAAACTTAAAAGTTTAAAACAAAAGAAGGATACAACCAAATTTTTATTTGAAAAAGGTCATTGGCTATAGTACAGAAAATTGAGAAGGATGAAACAAATGTAAGTTAATTAGGGGATCATTTTATATAAATGCAGGAAAAAATGCATATAAATGATGAACTAAAGCAACAGTAATAAGAATGGGGAAAAGAAGAGCAATACAAGTGACATTAGAAAGATCATCTTTTTAACAAATAGTTCTGGGACAACCAGAGATCCACAAAGAATGAGGTTGCACCTAAATAGGAGAGCTAACCACAAAACTCTTAGAAAAAAACATAGGTGTAAGTATTAGTGACCCTTGATTGGGCAGTGTTTTCTTTTTATTTTTTAAAAGAATTTATTTATTTAGACATAGCACATGTGCCTGAGTGAGGGAAAGGACAAAGGGAGGAGAGAGAGAATCTCAAGCAGACTCCATGCTGAGCACAGAGTCCAACAAGGAGCTCAATCTCATGATCTTGAGATCATGACCTGAGTCAAAATCAAGAGTCAGATGCTTAACCAACTGAGCCACCCAGACCCCCCACTGCAGTGTTTTCTTAGATGTGACACCAAAAATACAAAAAAATAACAGCAATATAAACAGCAATATAAACAGCAATAACAGCAATAAACAGCAATATAAAATATCAAAATGTAGAATTTCTATGCTTCAAAGGACACTACCAAGTAAGTAAAAAGACAACCAACACAACAGGAGAAAAAAAAAATTTGCAAGTCATATATATCTGATAAGGACGACCAGGTTTGGAGGGATTTAGGGGCTGATCAAGAAAAAAGGCATGACCACGAGGTGGCAGTAGAGCATACAAACATCATTGGGTTATTCTGGCTAAAGTGTGGAGGTTGTTATTCAGAAGGGGAGGTAGGGAAGGAAACTCCTGGTTGCTCAGAGGGAAATCTCTGGGTTGTAGAGGGCCTAAAAGTAACAGCAGCTTGGTGTCTTTATAGCCCTGTATTTATCTCATCTATTGCTAGCAGATGTGGGGTGAGGTCTTGTGGGGTATGTAAAACAAGCGGGCTCTCAATGGCTAAAAATTGGTCTGTTTGGGCTAGTTTAAAAAGGATGATGCGTAAAGACTGAAGTTAGGCACCAGTGGGCTTTTGAACTAACAAGTCTTAACCTTCAGTGAAGAAATAAATAATCTAGTGGCAAATATACAGTCTATTTTGGGTTGATAAATATAACCCATACTTGCATCTGAAATATATAAGGAACTATTATGATTCAAAAATAAAAAAGAAAGAAATCAATTTTGAAATTTTGGATCTAAGCAGAATTTATCCAAAGAAAATATACAAAAAACAAATAAGTACATAAAAAGATCCTCAGAATCATTAGCCTTCATGGAAATGCAAATCAAAACCGTAATGAAACTAATGTAACATTTTATCAACTATACTTCAGCTAAAAAAACAAAAAAACAAAAAACACTTAAGAGGATGACTATAATATAAATGACAAATAATAAAAACTCAGGATGCTATGAAGAAATTGGAACACTCATGCATTGCTGGTGGGAATGAAAAATGCTACAGTTGTTTTGGAAAACCATCTGGCAGTTCTTTAAGTGGTTAGACATAGAGTTCCACAGGAATCCACAATTCTAAGTATATACCCAAAAGAAAGGAAAACATATGTCCACACAAAAATTTATACATGAATGATTTAGCAGTGCTATTCATAAATGCCAAAAAAATGGAAACATCCCAAATGTCCATGAGTAAATGAATGGATAATAAAATGTGGTATATCTAAACACAAATTATCCAACTATAAGAAGGATTGAAATATTTATATATACTACAACATGGATAAATAATATGTGAAGTAGAAGAAGCTAGTCACAAAAAACATATATTGTATGACTGTACTTATATGAAATATCCACAATACATGACTCTATAGAGAAGATAAGTAGATTAGTGGTTACCTGGGTGTGGCAATTGAAATGTATATTCTAAGTAGATGAATTGCACTGTTTCTGAATTATAGCTCAGTAAAGCTTTTAAAATAAAGTTATTCTTTGAAAAGTTTTTGTGATTCTTAATATGCATACGTTAAAAAAAAAAAGGTTAAAAATAAGTTACATTCAAGTTTCATAGTAGCTGGTAATGCCACTTACTGAAATAAGGAATACCTAGTAGTGCAGTTGCTGGGTCATAGAATAGTTCTATTTTTAACTTTTTGAGAAACCTCCATATGGTTTTCCAGAGTGGCTGCACAGTTTACATTCCCACCAATAGTGCTGAGGGTTCCCCTTTCTTTGCATCCTTGCCAATATCTGTTGTCTCCTGTGTTGTTAATTTTAGCCATTCTGACCAGTATCTCATTGTAGTTTTGATCTGTATTTCCCTGACAATGAGTGATGTTGAGCATCTTTCCATAGTTATGTTAGCCATCTGGATGCCTTCTTTCAAAAAATGTCTATTCATGTCTTTGCCCATTTCTTAAAGGGATTATTTGGGGGTTTATTTGGTTTTGAGTTATATCAGTTCTTTATATATTTTGGATATTAACCCTGTATCAGATATGTCATTTGCATATGGTATCTCATTGTAGTTTTGATCTGTATTTCCCTGACAATGAGTGATGTTGAGCATCTTTCCATAGTTATGTTAGCCATCTGGATGCCTTCTTTCAAAAAATGTCTATTCATGTCTTTGCCCATTTCTTAAAGGGATTATTTGGGGGTTTATTTGGTTTTGAGTTATATCAGTTCTTTATATATTTTGGATATTAACCCTGTATCAGATATGTCATTTGCAAATGCCTTCTCCCAGTCCAAAGATATAGTTTTGTTGATTGTTTCCTTTACTGTGCAGAAGCTTTTTATTTTGATGTAGTCCCAATAGTTTATTTTTGCTTTTGTTTCCCTTGCCTCAGGAGACATATCTAGAAAAAAGTTGCTACAGCTGATGTCCAAGAGGTTACTGCCTGTCTTCTCCTCTAGGATTTTGATGGTTTTCTGTCTTACATTTAGGTCTTTCATCCATTTTTAATGGATGACATAAGAAAGTGGTCCAGTTTTATTCTTCTGCGTGTTGCTGTCCAGGTTTCCCAACACAATTTGTTGGAGAAACTGTCTTTTTTTCCACTGGATCTTCAAAGGGATATATGCACCCTAAAGTTTATAGCAACATTATCAACAATAGCTAAATTATGTAAAGAGCCCAAATGTCCACCAGTTGATGAATGGATAAAGAACATATGGTGTATATATATACAATGTAATATTACACAGACATCAAAAAGAACGAAATCTTGCCATTTGCAACAGTGTGGATAGAGCTAGAGAGTATTATGCTAAACAAAATAATTCAGTCAGAGAAAGATAATTATCATATGATCTCACTCATACATGGAATTTAAGAAATAAAGCAGATGAACTTTGAGGGCATGGGGAAGAGAGGCAAATAAGAAAATAGCCTCTTAATTACAGACAACAAACTAAGGGTTACTGGAGGTGAGGTAGGCGGGGAGATGGGTTAAATGGGTGATGGGTACTAAGGAGAACACTTGTTATGTTGAGCACTGGGTGATGTACAAAAGGGATGAATCACTAAATTCTATACCTGAAACTAATAGTATATTGTATATTAACTAATTGGAATTTAAATAAAAACTTAAAAAAAAAAAGAATAGAGGAGGGCACCTGGGTGGCTCAGTCATTGTGTCTGCCTTTGGTTTAGGTCATGATCCCAGGTCCCTGGGATAGAGCCCCACATCAGGCTATCTACTTGGTGGGAAGCCTGCTTCTCCCTCTCCCGCTCCCCCTGCTTGTGTTCCCTTTCTCGCTGTGTCTCTGTCAAATAATTTTTTTTAAAAAATCTTAAAAAAAAAAAAGATTAGAGGAGGAGAAAGGGGATTTGGGAAATAAAATAAATTGGATAGGCTAGACCTAAGATAACCTTGAAGCATCAAAATAAAGATGAACAATAAAGTTTCATTTATGTATCTCTAAAAGTAGAGAGGATTTTGAGTTGACATAGATATTCTAGAATCATCATCATACAGATGTTAATTGAAAATGAAACCTTTAAGGATGACTCTATATAGGAAAGAGACCAAAAAGCCCATAGAATAAGCCCAAAGAACCCCAAGTAGCATGCCCAGGGATGGAGTGCGTTGTTTTTGTCAAGGTAAAACTAAAGTAAAGCATTAAGAACGGTAAGTATTAGATGTGGATTCTTCTTTTGCTTATGATTCTAGGAAATGCATATTCCCAGGCAAGAAAAGAAACTTTCCCTTGGTTAAACAATCTTGAACTGCAAGAACACTTTTTATCTCATTTTTCTGAGGATTCTATAGATCAGTTGCACAAAAGACCTAAAACAAATTAATTGTAGTTAATATTTTTTAATATGATAAAACATTTCCCCAAGCACAGTCCTTTTGAAGAATTTAGTAGGATTTTAAACAACAGCACACAAACTTATACGTAGCCTTGCAAACCCTCAGATTCTATACAGCTTCTAAGTTACCTTAGCTCTAAATTTGACTGAAAAATAGAAACCTAATTTCATAAAGTATATGCATTTCTATTCAAAGGAGAAAAATCATTCCCAAATATACTTTCCAAAGTGGTTTTTAATTGTGTTGAATGAATATTAAAGGTATGTTTTACATAAAAGAACTTTTACTTAATGGGATGAAATGTCCAATATTTTAAGATTAGACCAAATAATATAGAAATAACCATTGGAATATAATACATATTGCTCCATGGTCACATAATTAAACCATTAGCTATTATGAAGCAATTAAACTTCATTCATACAACATAGTCACATGTGCGTGGGTCATGTAGGTGTCAGCATTTGTGGCACTGAACCATACAATAGGGATACTGTGTTTAGTGTACCTCTTCACTGAAAATGAACAACTCTACTGTCTTCTTCTATATATAAGGACTTTGATTTGCTATTCTTGGAATGAAGAAATGTAAATACAACACCTTGCATAAGCCTGGTCAGCTTCCTTAAATATCTGTGAACAGAGTAGAATTCCTCCCACATCAGGACTGTTAAACCTGTGAATTCCTCTTCCTTCTCAAATATATGAACAGCTCCTCCTCTTCCCTCTTCCATGAATTTACTCAAATATCACCTTCTTATTAAGGCCTTCTCAGAATACACTACATTACAACTGTGCCTCTGACACTCTCTGATCTCTTTCCTGCTTTATTTCTCTTCATAATTTTTATTAAGTCCTGTGGATTTTGCTTTTTCATGGTTTGTCTTTCTGCGGTAAAATGCAGTGATGCAAAAGCAGGCAATTTTTCTTTTCCTGTTTTAGTTTGGACCTATATTTTTGGTGCCTAGAGGAGTGCTTATTGATAAACAGTCGATAAATATGTAATGGTTGAATGAATGAAATGCACTAAAGACAACATTTAAGGAAATAATTGCAGAATATAGTCAATGGTATTGTAATAGTGTTGTATGGTGACAGACGGTAGCTACATTTGTGGTGACCATAACAATGTATAGAGTTGTTGAATCACTATGTTGTATACCTGAAACTAAATAAATAAATAAATAAATAAATAAATAAATTGCTGAGACTACTGTAGAATTAATGTCATCAAGCTTTGGATGCAGCAAGTCTAAACAACTCCAAACAGAATAAATAAAAGGAAATCCATAACTAAACACATCATAGTGAAACTTTAAAAAGCCAAAGTCAAATGCAAAGCTTCAAATGTTGTTAGACAAGAAGACCAGATTATCATCCTCAAATGAGTGGCATTAGGTTGAGAGCAGACTTCTGAACAGCAGTGATAGAAACCTGCATTGAGAAATAGAACAGTGTATCCAACTAGAATTCTACCTGGTGAACATTTTTCAAGAATGAATGAACATGAAATAAATAGTCCCACTCTTAGACTAGGGCAACCAGGAGCCTTGCCTGGGGCCCTGTAATTTATAAGACCCCTCTCTGGCCCTGCCTTATCCCTCCAAGGAAGACTGTACAAACAGAACTTGGATACACACATTGGGATAGGCACATGTAAGAATCCTCATGGTGAGGGACAAAGCTGGGGATGGGAAGAGAATATGGGTTATGATACAAACCAGAGTTTTCTGTTTCATCTCTTACTATGATCCCCATAAATGATATAAGTGGGCTAAACAAAATCCCTGTGTATAAATATGAGCAGCCTGCAGAGAGACCTTTTTCAGACAAACAAAAACTGACAGTTTGCTACTAACAGGCCTTTGCCGAAGAAATCCTCTGCGTATACCTAACTCAGAATCAAAGTAGTCTCAGATAAAAGTCTGTTAATAAGGAAGGAAAAGCACAAAAAGGAGTAAAAGTGTGAGCAAATAATTACTGACTTTACAAAGTAAGAGTATATTGCAGGGTAAAAATGCATAATCAATTACACAGCACTTTCATAGAATGATGAATGGTCTAAATCCTTGTTTTTTCTGGGAGGATGATAAAGACTTTCATTCACTTTAGGGTTTGATACGTTTGATATTTGTAGTATAGTTTCTAGAACAACCTAACGCAGATATATGCATTCTAAAGTTGGAGAAGGGAAAATAATGGAAAGATTAAAAGTAAATCAATCCCAAAGAAGGCAAAGAGAGACAGAGGGAAAATATGGAGCAAGTAAAACAAACACAAAACTCAAATCATATCATAAATAAAAATGCAATCTGTTAGTATTTATATTACAAATAAATGGACAAAATGCTCCAAAAAAATCAAACATTATCAACCTAGATTTCTAAAAATCCAATTTTACTCTTAAGAAGAGATGCATAAAGATGTAGAAAGATTGAAAGTATAGGGATGGAAAATGTAAACTAAGCAAATTCTGACCAAAAGAAACTTGGTACAACTGTGTTAATAGGAAAAAAAAAAAAAGACCCTAAGACAAAATAGAAACCCCAATACTGTCCCTGGACACTGAGCTACTACCACAAAATGCCTTCAACACTGCTGCTGGACTCTGCCTTGGAGAATGAATCCCCCTTTTCACCTTTATGTCTCTCACTTTAGTTCCAAAATCTGCTTTGCCCCTTGCTGTCCTAATAGCTGAAATAGTGTCTATTCTTCTTTTGGGTTTCTGAGTAGGGAAAATGCCAATAATGTTTTCTCTCTTTTTTTCTTTTTTGGCTTGTTTATTTTGGGGGAAGAAGAGGGTTTTAATTATCTGGACAGTTATTCCTGATTTCTAATTTATTAGAGGATCACATAAACTCATAAAATACCATCACCACAGAGGAGTTGTTCTAAATAACCGAGACAGGATCCAGTTCTCCAGCTCTGTGTAACAGCAATTACATTCTGGTTTGAAATTTTCCAAATGTAAAAAGTATTACTATAAAATATTGTCATGGCAAATAGAATAATCTTCCATTCCAACTATAGCACCAGACACTAAGATTCAGAGGACTTACGACTTAGGGTTTCAACTTTCTTTTTCTATGCCTAAATCTGAATAGTATTGCTGATTTATTAGTACATCTGAAAGAAAAGTACATAAAATAACCTCAAATAATTAAAAGCATAAAATTCAATCTCCTAAAGACAAATAGGTTGTCTCACATTTCCCCTCATAGTCACATAATATTGAGCCATTTGTGATACAAAGTTCTGCCCAACAGTGATCCCTTAGCCTAAACTAATCACTGTGAGGCAGCTGGCAATTTGACAGGCAGAGACAAGCTGACAGCTTTTCCTCAAACATCAAGCATGCACTGTGTTTCCAGTGCCAAGCTGGATTTGACATTTAATTTAAAAAAGTATCTTAACATAGGTCTACACACACACACACACAAAAACCTAGGCTATTGCAACAAAATCAATTTTGTCTTATTTAAAGCTGAAAAACATTGATGCCCAAAAGGCACAAATTTTATAGAAAAGTATCACTACTCTACCACTGAGAATACTGAGAATATTAAAAATAATGCATTTTGACTAGGGCATTGAACTTGTCACAGGAGTATAAATTATAATGGTTTATTAAAGAAGTTGTTATAAATAAAAAATCACTATAATTAGCTAGCAATTTGGCCAAATGTATCATTGGCTTGAATTTAAGAATATATTTATAGACACAGGCACACACATCTATGCACATAGATGTATATATATAGAAACACATACACATATATACACACGTGTATATGCTCAGGAAAAAAGTTTTTTAAAAAAGTAGAAACGACACTTTAATTGGGTTTATAGGTGAACAAATGCACATACACATTCTTACCATAATATGTTTAGCAATAAAAAACTCAATACGGTTTCATCATATTATCGACCAAAAAAGTTGATATATTTAAGTGTGTCAAGATAAATTTTAAAAAAATTTTTGCTAGATCAATAGTATTTTTCAGCGTAATGCTATTCAGTGTGCTAGGCTTATTTTGTCCAATTTTTTATAGTGTAAAGAAAACCTATAATAATCTTTATAAAAAGCCTTTCAATTTTAAACTACAAAATATGAGGAAAACTATGCCAAATTAAAAATATAGCTAAAATGTTCACATTCTTACCATAAAATAAATGTCAGTGTGTATCATTAATTAGTAAATAACAAGTACCAAATATCAAGTCGTGCTTAAAACACATCATTCACACTTGTTGGATCGCCATTTATTCATTTTGCACTACTAGCACCCACTCCTAAGTATTCCATTGCAGAGAAGCCAGGAACTACATTTCCCAAAATACCATTCTGTGTATGTTTCCAGATTAAGAGTTTAAACATAAAAGGAACTCACACAGATTTGAAAGAAGTTCTGATTCTCTCAGGAGGTCATGATGACCACTCACTGGGGCTTCTCAGACTTCTTCCTAATCTCCTGCTTCTTTGTTGAAGACTGATAAAGTTCATAGGATCTCTTCCAGAAATTGCATCAACTTCCCAATCCCCTTTGGGATCCTCTTACTAGCTTCAGGCTAATTTCATCAGTGGCTAGTTTTTGACCCTCCTGAAATTCATCACCATGCCTCCATCTACCAACTCAAACTCCATCACCCCAGCCTCTCTTCTCACATTCACCTAAGTCCCAAATTCTCTATTGAATCACTCTATTCCCCCAATCCTTATAGCAATTCTGGTTTCCTAACCAAATCCCAAATTACATGCCTTTACTCAAAAATACAGTAGATGCTACTTTTTGGTTCCTGGATCCAGTGCCAATGTGTCTTTGGTGGAGGGGGAGGGAAAGGAGGAGTAGAGTGGCTTCCCACAGACTAGCAAGCAATTTTCAGATACCAGCTGGGTGAGAATTCAACTCAATTCTGACACTATCTATAGGGAGAGAGTACCATATTACACAGGTTAAGGATTCAGTCCTATAAGAGTGTCTTGGCCCCTGTGCAACTTCAGATATCAGTAGCAAGCCCAGGTTGTTACCTGTACTTCTAACTAACTAGATATAAATCAGAGGTTCCCAAGATCCTCTCCTGGGGTTCAATGAATTTGTGAGAGCAGATAACAGTACTCAGAGAAACATTTTACTTACTAGATCACTAGTTTATTATAAAAGGGTATAACAGTCACAGCTAGCCTGATGGAGGAAGCGCATTAGACAAAGATTAGAAGAAAGGCACAGAGTTTCCACATTCTTTAGAAATGAGCCATTCTCCCCAATTTCCATATGTTCACCAACCTGGAATCTTTCCAAATGCTGTCCTCTTGGTTTTTTATGGAGTCTTTGTTACAGAGGCGCAATTGATTAAATCATTGGCTATTGGCAACTGATTCCAGTTCCACCCCCCAGAGGTCTGGGGTGGGACTGAAGGTTTGAACCTTTTCAAACTTTCACACAGGGTGGCTTTACTGGCAACCAGCCCCCACCTAAAAGCATATTCCATAAGTCACCTCATAAACAAAAGACACCTTTATGCCTCTTATGCCTCTTATCACAGGAAATTCCCAGGGCCTTTGGAAGTCTGTGCCAGAAACAGAATGAAGACCAAATATAACTTTCTTATTATAAATCACAATACCACAATTGGGCCCTTGCAGTGGTGTGATTTTAAGGAAGGTTATTGTGCCAAATAACCAAAAAGGAACAATAAAAACCTAAAATTTTCTCTAGTTTTAGAGGTTAATGACTTCCTTAAGAGACCTTGATAGCCTTTGAAAGTAAGATTTGCTTTTCTATTGCACATAAATGTGTGAAGTGATAGTCCTCAAAGCCGCTAACAATCACATACCTGTGAGTATGAATGAAGACTCTTGAGCAAGACACTATACGATGACCATGCCAGTATAATGGGTTTTAAGGCCTCTCACTTACACCTCAGCTGCAATATTCTCCAAAGTAGGGAAAGAGAACTACCTTCCATTCACTACTCTGTTAAGATAGGATGTAAAAGGGGAGGGTTATAGTAACAAAAATGTTACAATTTTAGAAAACTTGGGCTCCTATATTCCACATTCAGCTACTATTCTGTCCTTTCCCTCTACTGTAAACCATTTTAAATGCTAGATCATACTTGTTCATTTAGATAATCTTCATTCTTAGTCATAATTTTCCTGTAGTACTTTTTCACAAGAATGTACACTATGAAAGCTTAGATATTATAATGAAAAAATGAGAACACAGAAAGCTTGAAATTATTCCTTAGTGTACAGACTAGAAAAAATTTGGATCAAATTATCTAATATTTATATAATTGATAGTATCCATTCATAGCGTGGTTAGATAAAGAACAGAAAAACAAAATCTACTTCTTCCTGTTAGCAGGAGGTAAGGAATGTTTTTAAATTAATTTTTTTTAATTTATTCATTTGTTAGAGAGAGAGAGCGAGCGAGCACAGGCAGACAGAGTGGTAGGCAGAGGCAGAGGGAGAAGCAGGCTCCCCACCAAGCAAGGAGCCCGATGTGGGACTCGATCCCAGGACGCTGGGATCATGACCTGAGCCGAAGGCAGCCGCTTAACCAACTGAGCCACCCAGGCGTCCCAGGAATGTTTTCCCTCTCTCCCTCTCCCACCCTCCCCATCATATATATAGTCACACACTCATGCAAATATACAGAAACATGCCATGCATACAGATGCCTACAAAACCATACATTTAAGTTTTAAATGTTACAAACTGATTCCACGGATTTTATAACTTTAATTATTAAAATAATTTGTTATATATGTGGGATAAATATTCAATAATTTTGTAACCAAATACAGACTTCTGAAACTTTAGTTCCTTTGTGAAGACTTTGATTTCTTCCTGAACAGAATTTTATTCTTCCTTCACTATGAGCCCTCTGCTTTCTGCATAGTTTTCACCACAGCAATGTTAATTTTATATACTCCTTTACTACAGTTTTCCCTATTACATGGATGTTTCTTAGGAAAAAAAAAAGTATATCTTGTATCTACAATCACAGTACTTAGGCACAGTACCATGCGTAGTATATCTCATGTCCTATATGAATGCTTACTGAAGGATAAAATGAACTGAAGAACTAGTTCTTTCTCTGTGAAGTTGAAAGCAATAGTATCAACTTATAGTAAGGAGAATGATGAATGAACATCAAAAAAATGATAGGTAGGCTTTGAAGAGAATGTTCTATATTCAGAAAATAAGCCAAGGGAAGACACAAGGCAGATGAATTCAGACAATGGTAACAAAGGTTGTTTTGTTTTCTACTCGTTTTGGTGTGAACACTATATTTCTTCCTTTCCATCTTATTCTACATGTCTCAGCATCTACTTGATTTCACTAAAATGAAGGTCTTCTTTTTTATATCTGTCAAGTATGAAATTTGGACTAAGAAAAATTGGAAAGATTAATAAATAACAGTCTAGGGAAATTAATAGAAGTCTACTTCATTTGTGGTGCATGATTGAATGAGAGTACCTCTAATTAAGCACCCATGATACTTAGAAACTTCCAAAATTCTAGTAGAGACACTTTGGATATTATGCTTTGGAGCTCAGGTGATGGAGTATACCATTCTCACAGCCTCAGTACAAAATCAGAATAATTCCAGTATCCCAAAGATGAGAAGTCCTCAAAATATCTAGAAACAATTTCCTTGGCAGAAGTGTTGGCATTTTAGGAAGGGACAATGGTAAGACTTATTATTAACAGCTGTATAGAAGCAGATATGTGTAAACAGCACAATTAGGGACAATTTGACATGGAGACAGAAAATTATAAATTTCCATATGGTTACATGCAAAGCATCACTGTTAGACTTCCAAAAATCACTACTAGACACTGAGGGAGAGAGTTATGCACATGCTAGTACATAGGTCAGGGCTATAAAACCAAGATTCATTTGAGTGACAAGTTAAAGGATTGCCATGTAATTTTGAAAGCCTGGTTGAAATTGGAAACCATAAATCTGCTCCACATGACAGAGTGAGGATGAAATCCATTAGAAAGTTATTCCAGTGATCCCAGTAAAAACAGATGAATTTTGAATTAGTGCAATAGCAGTTGGAAGTTAGAAAAGAAAATGAATGCAAGAGATATTAAGAGTGTGGAATCTATATTAATTTATAGCTAACAGATCATAGAATTCATTGAGAGCCAGCAGGACAGGAATTTGAAGCTTGAACAATCCGTGATGGTTTAGATCACTGAGGAAGACAGAAAAGGAGGAAAAAGAAATTTTGTAAGAAAGATGATTTGAGGGTTAACAGCATTTACATGATATTTGAACCCCTGTTGGTGCTTAAGAAACTGCCAAGAAAGAAAACTATAATGAGAACAGCAGTGAGCCAAAAGCAAGTCCTGGAGAAAAAACAAAAGGGCATGAGTAAGAAGGGACCGAGAATAGGAACATAGAATGAAAAATCACAAGGTTGTGAGAATGCCAAAGTTAAGGGAAGAGAAGTTTTTCAAGAAAGGAGTATTCCACTGATTCAATTTTGCTGAAATCTCAATGAAGTACAAAGTCAGGCATGTGCTCAATTAATTTTATAAAACAGGACAGCAAAATTATTATCAATATGATACTAAGTGCAGAGGTAAGATAGAGTATTGAGTGATTAATTTTAACTAGGAACACCTTTCTTGGTCTGTACCCTCCCTGTGAAATGGCATAAATATGGCAATAGCTAAGTCAGTGGCCTCTGAACTTTTTAATCACAAAGCTATGTCAGTAAATTTTAATATGATTCTCATTTAGACACAAAATATGTTTATTTTATGGGCATATAAATATGAATATGGATATCATGAATACAATAGCTGATGGAAATATACATATCTAGTCCTGCTTATTTGAAATAAATAGATACAGTAGAAAGGGACATACAGGAGAATATCAGGAATATACAAAGTTGAAATGAAATCTTGGAAACAGAGTGAAATCTAAGAAGAGCATTTTGTTTCTAAGTGAGGGCAATCTTACTGTATTATCTCTCACCACCTTACTTACCATAGGTAATTCAATGTTTAACAAAGATTCAAGAGAGCAACAGTATGTTATTATCATACAAATATACATTTAAAATTAATCTAACAAGAATACTCAGTAATAATCTATATTTTAATCAGTAATACTTTCCTAATATAGATTACAGAACTGATTCTAAGGCAAGTTTTCTAGTTATCATGCAGCTCCATTTCTCCACACATCTACTAAAAATTCCCATTTGTTGAAAGTTTTATTTTCCCAAGTGATACAAATATGCACAACCAGACACTAAAACTGGAAACTTTTAAAGATAGTCAGAGATTGCTGCCTTACTTGTAGTAGTTTAAAATGCTTAAAAGTAATTGAATAATTCAGAATAAGAACACATAGCCTATTATTTTAGTCTGGAAATAAAACATTGAAAACAATTCATTCTAATAACATATTGGGAATTATGCAATAATGCATGGGAAAATAATGAAAAGGGTCCTTTGTGAAAAAAAGTGGAAGTTACTAAATTATTCACTGATTCATTTCTCATGACTTGTACCAATGAAAAAGAAGGAATTTAGTTGCTGAATAAGAAATGATGGCAACCTAGGGAGTAAGTAATTTTCTCATCATAGAATTTTGATAGCCATGAAATTGAAGACTGAGCATAATAATTAATGTATCTTACTTTGGGAAGACAGACTTAAAAGTTCAGGTGTAAGGAAGGTACTAATTCATGTCTCAGAAGTGGACAATGATTCAAGAGTCTAGAATTCTCTTACAGAAAGTCTTTCTGGCAATGCAATTATATGTGAGGAAAAAATAGAACATATCTTTAAAATTATTGTAGTTGCACCCGAGCTTTGTGGAAAGTAAATGCTGGGAAAATAGATTAAGATGGAAGAAATAGCACTTAATAAGATGGAAATAAGACACAAAACTAATAGGAAGAAGATTAGAGAATATCACAGAAATGTAGGAATAATTTCAGCTGAGGCTTATAGTAATTTCCCAAAGTTCACAGATTGCTTCTTTTAAATGCATGCTGTACAAAGTTAACAATGAAAGGCTGGCTAGGCTCATTGCCTGGAGTTGATGGTGTAAAGTTGATAATATTTCAAGAATGGATGCCATCTCATGGTTTCTCTGCTCTCTGTAAACAGAGAAAACTGTCAAATGAAAATATATACAGCAAACATTTAGAAGAGCAAACTGAAAATTAAGATGAAAAAAGGTGATTAAAGAGTTTACCTCACCCTATAGGAGGTCTCCTACCTCAGAAAAAATGACATCCAAGGACACTAAAACTAAATGCTAAGTAGGATTGATTAATTAAGAAATTTCTGAGTAATGATGAGGAAATGAAGAAATACCAAAACAGAGAAAAATGGGAAAATGTGTTTGTTTGTTTGTTTGTTTGTTTGTTTGTTTCTGAAAGGGAAAAAGACTCCTGGTAGGACATAAGAAATTAAATAATATTTTGAAGAAAAAAATAGTTATTAGAAGTCAAATGAATTCATTAGGAACACATTCATAATATTTTCTATCCAATATTTTCAGCCTTGTCCAGTTAACAATTTATAGTAATAGTCTGGAGAGAAAAATTGACAGCAAGATTCCAGGTTTTTTGAGCAAGGAAGCTAAGGTATTATGGAAGCAATTAAAGGATGAAATCAATGTTTAAAAACATACAAGTGGACATTGGGGTGGGTATGTGCTATGGTGAGTGTTGTGAATTGTGTAAGACTGATGATTCACAGACCTGTATCCATGAAACAAATAATACATTATATTTTAATTTAAAAAATACTAGTGGAAAGGGGGGAGGGAACAAATTTATTAAAATATCACATGACACATTCTTACAACAATTCTGAACTATTATATATAAAGTTAAGAAAATTGAGTGCTGGTAGGAATTACAAAACTGTTCTGGGTCATTCAGCTGCTAATGAAAAAACAGATTGAAATCTGTATCTTGCTGACTTCAAAGACTGGGTTAGCTTGAAATAGTCTAACTTAAACTTTCAAAGATATGGCTAAGTGGGTTAAATGAAATGGAAAGCATTTTAGGACACACATTTAAAGAATCCAACTGAATAAAAAGAAGAAAGATATAATTTAATAACAATACATTTTGTGTGCAAATACATAGAAGTTCATTCATTCATTAAACAAGTATCTATTGAACATTATCAAGTTCTATTCTAAGCATTCGGTATAAAAGGGTAAAAGAACAGACAAAAAGTCCTGGCATTTGATAATTGCTTCTCCCCTCTGGAAGTAGACAAAAAGCATTATAATTATTAAAATACATGCTATGAGTTGAATTTTATGTGAAGGAAAAATATAAAACATGGAAAGGGGATAGAAAGTTTGGGAAAGAGGTTTACAATTTTGGATAGAGCATTCAAAAAGCCCTCCTGGAGAAGATGACCTTTAGGTGATGACATGAAAGAATTGAGAAAGGGAATCAAACAGATATCTGTGGAATGGAACTTCAAGAAGAAAGAAAACCTAGTGCAAAATCCCTAATGCAGAAATGTCTGAAAGATGTTGGGAAGTGAGTAGCAGAAACTGGATTGAGTTTGGAGTAAAATGGAGAATATTAGGAAATGAGACCAAACATTAGGCCAGATTGCCTACAGAATTCTAAGAGGAAAGGTGTCATGAAGGAAGGAAGGGCCTCTTCCTTCTATTCAAATAGGATCATGAGTGGAGTATTATCACTTAAGTCAGTGGCAACCTTGAAACTCAAGAAAATAAGCCAAGAAAAAAAAAATGTGAAGAAAGCTAAAGTCCTAAGACCACAAATAGTACAGAAAGAGCTTGGCACAACATCACTCTTCCAGAGTTATTTGTTAAGTGAATCAAACAATGGTTACATAGACTTCTGTAACTTTCACATATGTGCAGTTATTAAACAACATTGGGAGAAGCCCATAGTAAAGCATTGCAGGGTAGGGGATTAATTTCACAGAGAGAGTTCTGGCCTTTGTTCTCAGCTTCTAGGAGGTGATCTCTGTGACTTTGGAATGTGTTGTCTAATAAGAATGTCTTGGTTTAGTCAAAGACCCCATCAAAAAGGAGAATTACAGACCAATATCCCTGATGAACATGGATGCAAAAATTCTCACCAAATTACTAGCCAATATGCTCCAGCTGTACATTAAAAGGATTATTCACCACGACCAAGTGGGATTTATTCCTGGGCTGCAAGGTTGGTTCAACACCCGCAAATCAATGTGATATAATACATTAATAAAAGAAAGAACAAGAACTATATGATACTTTCAATAGATGCAGAAAAAGCATTTGACAAAGTACAGCATCCTTTCTTGATTAAAACTCTTTACAGTGTAGGGACAGAAGGTTCATATCTCAATATCATAAAAGCCATCTATGAAAAACCCACAGCAAATATCATTCTCAACGGGGAAAACCTGAGAGATTTTACCCTAAGGTCAGGAACACAGCAGTGATGTCCACTATCACCACTGCTATTCAACATAGTACTATAAGTCCTAGCCTCAGCAATCAGACTACAACTAGAGATAAAAGGCATTCGAATTGGCAAAGAAGTCAAACTCTCACTCTTTGTAGATGATATACTTCATATGGAAAACCCAAAAGATTCTGCCCCAAAACTGCTAGAACTCATATAGGAATTCAGTAAAGTGTCAGGATATAAAATCAATGCACAGAAATCAGTTGTATTTCCATACAAAAACAATAAGACAGAAGTAAGAGAAATTAAGGAGTGGATCTCATTTACAATTGCACCCAAAACCATAAGATACCTAGAAATAAGTCTAACCAAAGAGGCAATGAATCTGTACTCAGAAAACTATAGAATACTCATGAAAGAAATTGAGGAAGACACAAAGAAATGGAAAAAATTCCATGCTCATGCATTGGAAGAAAAAAAGTTGTGAAAATGTCCACGCTACCTAGAGCAATCTATACATTTAATACAATCCCAATTAAAATACCATCAATATTTTTCAAAGAAAGGAACAAATAATCCTAAAATTTATATGGAATCAGACCCTGAATATCCAGAAGAATGTTGGAAAAGAAAACAAAAGTTGGTGGTATCACAATTCTGGACTTCAAGCTCTATTACAAAGCTGTAATCACCAAGACAGTATGGTACTGGCACAAAAACAGACACACAGATCATTGGAATAGAATAGAGAGCCCAGAAATGAATCCTCAACTCTGTGGTCAACTAATCTTCAACAAAGCAGGAAAGAATGTCCAGTGGAAAAAAAGACAGTCTCCTTAACAAATGGTGTTGGGAAAATTGAACAGCCACATCTTTTGATGCAAAAGAATGAAACTGGGCCATTTCCTTACACCACACCACACAAAAAATGGACTCAAAATGTATGAAAAACCTAAATATGAGACAGGAATCCATCAAAATCCTTGAGGAAAACACAAGCAGCAACCTCTTTGACCTCAGTTGCAGCAACTTCTTCCTAGAAACATTGCCAAAGGCAAGGGAAGAAAGGACAAGAATGAACTATTGGGACTTCATCAAGATCAAAAGCTTTTGCACAGCAAAGGAATCAGTCAACAAAATCAGAACACAACCAACAGAGTGGGAGAAAATATTTGCAAATAATGTATCAGATAAGGGGATAGTATCCAAAATCTATAAAGAACTTATCAAACTCGACACCCAAAGAACAAGTAATCCAATCAAGAAATGGGCAGGAGACATGAACAGACATTTCTGCAAAGCAGACATCCAAATGGCCAACAGGCACATGAAAAACTGCTCAACATCACTCGGCCTCAGAAAAATACAAATCAAAACCACAGTAAGATACCACCTCACACCAGTCAGAATGGCTAAAATTAACAAGTCAGGAAATGACAGGTGTTGGGGAGGATGCAGAGAAAAGGGAATCTTTCTGCACTGTTCGTGGGAATGCAAACTGGTGCAGCCACTTTGGAAAACTGTATGGAGGTTCCTCAAAAAGTTGAAAATAGACCTACCCTATGACCTAACAATTACGCTACTGGATATTTACCCCAAAGATACAATTGTAGTGATCCAAAGGGGCCTGTGCACCCCAATGTTTATAGCAGCTATGTTCACGATAGCTAAACTATGGAAAGAGCCTAGATGTCCATCAACAGATCAATGGATAAAGAAGATGTGGGGTATACACATGCACACACACACACACACACACACACTCAATGGAATACTATGCATTCTTCAAAAATGAAATCTTGCCATTTGCAATGATGTGGATGGAGCTAGAGGGTATTATGATAAGCAAAATAAGTCAATCAGAGAAAGACAATTATCATATGGTCTCACTGATATGAGGAATTTGAGAAACAAGAGAGATGATCAGATGGAAAAATGAAACAAGATGAAACCAAAGAGGGAGAAAAACCATAAAAGACTCTTAATCTCAGGAAATAAACTTAGGGTTGCTGGAGTGGAGAGGGAAGGATGGGTAGCTGGGTCATAGACATTGGTGAGGGTATGTGCTATAGTGCTATAGTGAGCACTGCGAATTGTGTAAGATTGATGAATCACAGACCTGTACTCCTGAAACAAATAATGTTATGTTAAATATGTTAATATGTTAAATATGTTAATAAAAAAAGTAAAGGATGGGAATTAAAAAAAAAAAAGAGAGAGAGAGAGAATGTCTTTGTTTACCTGAGAGCCTCAAGCTACCCCAGATATTCTTTGATAATGACAGTAGGGTCTTTGACCACTCAGTATCAGCTTGACTTCCAGAGCCACTGAAAACTAAGGCAAGCCACATGGGCCATCAGTCATGCTATGTGACCAACACCCAGTGATACTGGACACCAAGGCTCAGGCAAGCTTCCTTGGTCATCAATACTCCAGGCATATTTTCACACATTCTGTTTTGGAGAAGTTAGCACTGTCTAAAACTCCACTGGGAGAGGACAAATGCAAGATATGTTTGAACCCAGCCTAATGTGTTTCTTCTCATTGCTGATTTTAAACTGCCCCTTTCCCTGTAATAAATTATAAGCATAAGGATAATAGTTATGAGTGAGTTCTGTGGGTACTCCTAGTGATTTATCAAAACTGAGAGTAACTTTGTAGACCCCAAAACTTGCAATTGGCTTCAGAAGTGAGAGTGATCTTATGGACTGATGAACCTCACAATTATTCAAGGTTATAATGGCCAATAATCCAGGCCACAAAGTTACAGAAATATGTGAGAAAGACATTTGGAGCAATTTCATGGCACAAAGAAAAAAAAATATATCACAATTTCTTAGTGTGTGGGGTTTGTTTTAGCGGACCAGTGAAGGTATGCTGAACGACTTGGCTAGATAATCAAATATAAGCATCCCCAACCTCAGGAATATCTCCCCTAGCAGAGTAATTTGGAGTGGGGTCTTCCTGTTTAGTAGTGGTAGAGTTTGAGATGCTTAAGTGGAGAGCTAATGAATGATGTTTTGTTTTGTTTACTTTGAATGAAGAAACTTGGAGCGGTTCATCAGTTTGGGACAGGGACAGTTGGGTGAAGGGAAGCCAGTTCGTATCTACCACTCAGACTTTCAAACACCAAAAGTCATTGACCAATGATCTCTACCACTTCACAGAATTCCAGAGAGTATGCTGCAGATTATTTTGAGTAGACTATACCTTCATGGAGATACAGAATCACAGTTGCCACAGCTGGAACTTGGTAGTTGTGTACTATCAAAACAGGTCTTCCTAGGTTGTTTGGCTCAAAAGATGGAGCTATTTTAATTTTATGAGAATAGGTGAGATCCTAGCACATGATTTAGGAAGTAGACAATAGACTTACTCACTGCACAAAGATTTAAAGAGTGGTACTCTGAAAGAAGGACAGGATTTTACAAAGCCTCTTCAGGAAAACATTTTAGCTAAGCAAAGATGAATTTTCTTACAATCAGAACTCTGCACGGGCTAAGTACATTATTTAAGGTTTTCCCCCATTACTGAAATTCTTAAGACATGAACTAAAAATATTTTTACAAGATAATTTTAGAACAAAGTTAAGTTGTATTAATTTGGTTAGCTTAACTGCTATATCGAATAAACTATATATACATACATATATATGTGTGTGTATATATTTATATTTATTAATATTTATATACATTTATATATTTATTTATATTTATTTATATATTTATATATTTATTTCTTCCTCACATAACCTTTTAAAGGAGGTGTTTTAACTAGTCCTGATTCAGAAAACGGCATCCATACATCTTAAAGCTCTCATTCCCTAAAACACTGTAATTCTCTATAACCAGAATAGACAAAAATAAAGTGAGAGAGCATGGAGATAACATGCCTGCTTCTTAAAAGTCTTGGTCCTTGAAGGGTAGATATCTCATCCACTCAAATTCCACTATTCAGAACCCAAACATTTAGCTCTATCTGCAAGTGGCTCAGAAAGAAGGGAAGGCAAGTGTTTTCCTGAGTAGCGAGCAGCTTCTGATTACCCATTAATGATTCATTCCCTGGAATGTGATCAATATTGCCTTCCTTTCAAGGAGCCCATTCCATATTTAACCAAATGATTATGAGCACATTGAAGGTAGAGGATATCGTTTTGTAATACATACAGATTTACTAAGAATTAATCATGTAATATTAACAGTTTATTTGGGGTTCTCTAAATTAGAAATCTTATTTAGCAGGAACTTTGAGAAAGTATCTCAAGATATTCAATTCGTCCTGAGAGATAAATGAGAAGTAGATTGCAGGGATGCCTGGGTAGCTCAGTTGGTTAAGCAGCTGCCTTTGGATCAGTTCATGATCCCAGTGTCCTGGGATCGAGTCCTGCATTGTGCTCCTTGCTCCGCAGGGAGCCTGCTTCTCCCTCTGCCTCTGCCTGTCACTCTGCCTGCCTGTGTTCTCTCTCTCTCACTCTAACAAATAAACAAATAAAATCTTTTTTTAAAAAAAGAAGTAGATGGCAGAGGAGTTAGGTAAATTCTTATTTCAAAAACCTTACCCCAAAGATTTAAACATATCAGTATTGTCTGGAGGGAGGCCCTGTGGATGGTGTTCTTAAGGACTTAACTTGATCCTGAACTCATGTAAATGTTTTTAAAAGCCTTAGATTAAGACATAGAAGTTTTATTTATCAAACTGTGACTGCCACCAAGTGGAATAAAGTTTAATAAGTTAATAGAATCAGAATTGGTAAAAACATTGATGCTCAGCAAACTCTAATAAATGATTTAATAAGTAATAAATATGATAGAACTTTGTATAAATAAAGAAAAACTCCTGCTTTTGGTTGGAGCACATTAAGTGCACAACAACTACTGATACATAAGAGGAAGGAACTTGACCTAATAATAGATCATGTGACAAGACCTAAGAGTTAGTTTACTATAAATTCCATAGAGCCATCAATTTTCGGGGGGGGGGGGACTAACACAAGCTTATCATACATAAATAGAAGTCAGTATTTTCTCAAAGAAAGAAACAGTTCTGCAGGATGATGCACTCTGACTAGGGCATATTTGGAGTAACTTTAATTTCTAAGCAACATAGTTCAAGGACATTGGTAAATGTAGTATACTCTAAAGAATGCCTAGAATCAAAAATTTGGAAAATACCTTATGAATAATAGTTGAATGAATTGAAAATGTTCAGACTAGGAAAGGAAACGATCAGAACATTTTTCTTGTGAGAAGAGAAGAGTTCCAACCCTGCTCTAACCCCACTACTAGATGAATGTCCTCTTTCACCAATATAATGTTATGTTATTTTTGGATTATTGCTACATTAATATTACAGTGTTATGTTTTTATAATAATAATAGTGAATATAGATTATTATATAGGCAAGATGCTAGCACTTTACTGGGACTATCTCAGGTATTTCTAACAACATTCCTAGGAGGTAGGCATGGTTACTATTCCCATGTTACACATGACATTACTGGAGACACAGAAGTTATACCATGTACATATGGTCACACTGCTAATAAGTGCTAGAACTTGGATTAGAGCCAAGAAATACTGACTACTGAGTTCTGCCCTAACCACTATATTGCTGCCATTCTGAGAATTATAGAATATTCTTGTAATTAAATACAAATCTTCACATTATCAGCCCCATTAGAGAATTAGACACCCAAACTTCAAATAATCAAGAGGAAACTAGGTCTCCAAATGACAGGTGGATAATTTAGAAATTCTACACTAAGTGAAATGTTGGAATAAATGATTACTGAAGCATTTTATGATTCTAGGGCACCTTGGTGGCTCAGTGGGTTAAGCCTCTGCCTTCAGCTCAGGTCATGATCTCAGGGTCCTGGGATCGAGCCCCGCATCAGGTTCTCTGCTCAGTGGGGAGCCTGCTTCCTCTTCTCTCTCTCTGCCTGCCTCTCTGCCTACTTGTGATCTCTCCCTCTCTGTCAAATAAATAAATAGAATCTTTAAAAAAAATTTATGATTCTATTATGTATATAATTTCACCTTTTCTTTCTCCACACAACTGGACACCTTGGCCTTGAGCAGGGGTGGGACTGAACTGTAAGCCTTAGCTCAAAGAAATTATACTGTATGATCAGAAATTTTAGTGGTTGCCAGGTTTTTGTCCTTGCCATTTCTTTTAGGTAAAATGCCTGCCCATATTCTTCTACTCCCATATTTCAAACATTATTTTAAGAGTCCTGCCTGTAAAATTTTCCTTGGCCCTCCAGGTATAATAAATGGTTAATTTTATATGTCAACTTGACTAGACTATGGATTTGTTTGGTCAAACACTATTCTAGATGTTGCTGCAAAGTGCATTTTTATATGTGATCCACATTTACAATCATCTAACTTTAAATAAAGCAGATCAGCATTTATAATGTGAATAGGCTTCATCCAATCAATTAAAGATCTTAAGAGGGTTCTCAGAGAAGGAATTCTGCCTCCATACTGCAACACAGAAATTCTGCCTGAGTTTCTAGGTTTTACACTTAAGGCTACAACTCTTACCTGAATTTCTAGGTTGCCAGCTTGCCCTACAGATTTTGGGCTTGACAGCCTCCACAATATAAAATAAGATATATGTTTCATGTTGATTCTGTTTCCTACCAGAGAGCCCTAATACACCGGGAGACAATTTATCTCTTCTTCCTCAGTACTCTATTCCCCCTACTCTCGTCTGTATTAACCATTCTTCTATGGAGAGTTATTTTTTTTTTTGGTCTATTTTTTTTGAAAACCCTCATTTGTTACTTCACTTGCATACTGAGTCTTCTCACACCAAACCTAGATTTTTTTCAGGTCTCTCCCAAAAAAGGCCTCATACACCACACATTTTTCCGAAACAACAGAAGTTACAGAGGTTCTAATTCAATCCATAGTTCCTCTCTAACCCAACTTGACTTAGAAGGAATCTCAAAGTTTACTTGCCCACCCAATCTGCCACATAGAGGAAAGAGTTTTCACTCTGATAAATGAATGGAATAATGTAATGCTATGCTTCAATGTATATATACTTGTTTTATATATACAATGCTGTGAACATAATGAAAATTGACAAGAAACCTACACACACACACACGTAAGTAGATATGTATTTGGCATGTAACGAAGAGAAAATACAGTGTTTTAAAGCGTAAGTACAGACAACCCAACTATTAGAATTAGCAGACAAGGACTTAGCAGCAATTATTACAAATATTTTATTTTCACTTGTAGGAAAAGTAGACCTAATAGTTAACAGAAGATAAATTTCAAAAGAGAAATGAAGTGAATGGAAATTCTAGAATCAAAAAAATTATTCTCTAAAAACATTTGCATACACACACATGCATATATACATGTGGGCTTTAAAGTAGATTAGACATTAGAAAATAAACATTAGTAAACTTGAAGATAATTCATTAGGTATTTCCAAATTAAAGCAGAGAGAAGAAATATTCAAAAACAAGAGATAAAGTGTTAGTAACCTGTGGAAGATTCTCAAGGGGCTAAATGTACATGCAAATAGAGGTTCAAAAGAGGAGAAGTAGCAGAGAATATATTTGAAGAAATAAGGGTCTAATTTTTTCTAAATTTTACAAAATAAACACTAACCCATAGTTTAGGAAGTTCAATCACCCTGAAGCAGCATAAATACAAAAACAAAACAAAACAAAACAAAACAAAACAAAACAAAACAAAAAAACTATGGCACATCACAGTCACATTACTAAAATGCAAAATCAACTACCTTAAAAACAGAGAAAGATGAATTTAAATACAGCACAGTAAAACAAAACAAATAAGCAAGCAATGATGGCTGACTTACCTAAAGATCGCAAAATAACATAAAAATACTGACAAGTATATTGACATAAATATCCAAGACCTGACAATATAGAGATGATACCTTTTCCACTAAATATATTGCTCTAAGAAATTTAAAGAATAATATTAGGGATTTCCCTTTAAAAATAAAATTCTATTTGAGAGTAAAGTTTTAGTATTTCCTCTGGAATTTCACATATGTAGGCTGTTGGCAGGGTGATATCACTTGACAGGATGAGAGGGTGGCAAAGCAACAGACCTAAATTCTTCATCACCCTCGTCAGACCTTTCTCTACTCCAGCAAGCTGCCGCTGAAGCCTCTTGCTGTGGAGGGCCACCTACAGCAGCGCACAGGCAGGCCCTTCTTCTGCCAGAGCCTCTCCAGTGCCCTCTACTGACGAGGTTTAGCGTTTGCCAACCGGCAAAGAACACTATCACCGGGCAGACTTCCGTTATCACAGGGCAAGCAATTAAGATTCTATTTGGCGCTGGCAGGCAATTAATTGACAACTGACATAATGGCAATGGGCTGAAAGTATTTTAGGGAATCTTATGTTAGTTATTTAAACATTATTATCACCATCTTTTATTAATCTGGTAGGATGAGACTATAACAAAATAAACTACAATAAATTTAGGATTTCTCATGTTGCTTCCAGAATTTCTTTCTCTGAATATGAACTTCAGTTCAATGGAAGGAAGACTTTGAGGAGAACCAATGAAGGGAAAGGAAAGGAGGTCCTTATGAAAACTTTTAATATTTATTAGTACTGATTTTGTACAAAATATGTTGTAAGTTAGTGGGGATACAATATAAACCTTTCATACCTTTTAAATACAATTGAGAGATAAGTCATGCAATTAAAAAGAAGGGTCCTTCTAGAATTCATGAGATATTTATTGCCAAAGTAGTGTGCAAACAAGAAGTACTGTACAAAATCAAAGGAGGGACAACTACTGTAGGCTTTGGGTGATCAACAAAATTTCCTGAAGGAAAAAAGGCATAAGGGTCAGGGATAGGACTGTGCGAAAAATGGTTAGAGAAAGTAAGGGTTCTGGTTTCCATACAGGAATACCGAAGAAGAGTGTAAAGATGGGATAAGATTTAGGTTGATCAAGAGAGAGAAAATATAAATAAAAGTTTCAAATTAATCTCTCAGAAAATAGACATTTAAAATTTTTAAACAGGAGAAAGATATAATTTAAGTGATGTCATAAGCAAAATAAGCTAGTGAGGGTATTCAACATGGATTGAAATTAAGGGAGAAATAGATGGAGACATCCAACGGAAATCATTGCTATAAATAGTGAAGACACTGGTACTTAGGATTGGATCTCAGTATTGACTGTAAAATGAACAGAGTCAGTTTATTGTGAAACTATTACAGAAAGGTAAGTAATCATAAATACCATCTTGGGATAATAACTAATATAGTTAAATTCACACATGTAAGTCACAAGAGAGTAGAAACAAACTTTCCATGTGAACATATTAGCTAAGAAAACACATAAAAACATGATGCCTGCCTGACCTAAAGGGGAGGCATTTACAGAAGGACCCTGATCCAGCAACTATCACAGAGACAGCACATCATCTTCACAGCTGAACTCATAAGAATTTTTTTTAAGGAAAACCATGAGAAGCAAAGTTTCTCATAAAAATGAGAAACCACCATTTTTATCACCTTTCAGCTGATCAGCTTGACCATTGACAAATAAGATTCTTTAGGAATTTGCCTTATTGCAAAGAGACAATATGTATATGCTTGATTTCCCTGAAATATCAGTAAACACCAGCTGTGTGCCAACTTAATGTCTCTGTTTTCTTTATCACTACTAATGAAAATGTAGTCAGCATTCACACCAGAATGATTTCCTCAGCATTACATTCCACTAGAATACTACCTAGCATTGCTTTTTCTCTCAACCATAGTGAGTTTCTTAAAATATCATTTAAAAATCACATCTCTATATATAATTCATATACCAGTTGGCAGATGAAGGTAGAATTGTGTTAAAAGTATCATTTGTACTATGAGAATAAGTGTCATTTATTGCAAACCTTATGCCTCATAATGAATACACCAAGATAGCAACAAAAAAGCCAGTTACAAACTATTTTTTCCTTACTTTTTCAATGTTACAACTGCTACACAACTACAAGATGAAAATACTATAACTCACATAGAATTTCCTTTTACTTCTTACCAACAAGGAGGGTTTTTTTTTAAATAAACTTAAGTGATCACAGTGTGGCAGCTTCTTCACTAAATTCTGTGGACACAAAATGACAATGTCCCTGCCCTCATATTTTAAAGTTCAGGTAGAAGTCTGCAGCAGAAGAATTACAGAACACTAAAAGAACAAAAAGTAATATAACAGAACAAGAACACTTGACTCTGCCTAGGGCAACCAAGGAAGGTTTTTCAGAGAAGTTGGTTTTTCAGTGGTCATAAAAGATGAGGTATCACAAAGGAGAAAAGATAATAAGTAGAAAAAAAAATCACATTTTACAAAGGTAAAGAAAGCTTAGCACATATTTTTATACATAAAATATAGGGAGTTAGGGCACCTGGTGCCTCAGGTGGTTAAGCAACTGCCTTCAGTTCGGGCCATGATCCCGGAATCCCGAGATTGAGTCCCACATTGGGCTCCCAGCTCCATGGGGGGTCTTCTTCTCCTTCTGACACTCTCCCCTCTCATGCTCACTCTACTGTCTCTCTCTCAAATAAATAAATAAAATCTTTTAAAAAATTTATAGGGTGTTAATACAAAATTATTAGAAAATGTTGCCTGTGAAAGTAGCTTAAACTAATCTAAAGCAATATAGTTATTTTTGTTGCCTGAAAATGTACTGATGCTATCTGATGGTTGGAAATTAACAGGCACATTAGTAGGAGGGTTTATATTTAGAAAGATGTCAGAAATGTAGTTGGAAAAGGAGAAGAAATGGTTTACTAAGATAAGTTTGCAGAGACAAATAGAATGCAGATATATTTCAAAGAGTCATTTCTTAAGACATATTTTATATACAAAATTAAAGGGAATATAATAAATGTCTCAATGTAGATCAGTTGTTCTTGATAAAGTGAATATAGGCAGATTATGTTTAATGAGCTGCTTAATCAACTGACTACTATCCCAATAAGGAGATTCATAGAGTTGGACCTTCAATCATGCAGGTGCTGGGACCTCTGACACTTCCTCCTTCCCCACAGTGGAACACTGACTTGTAACTTTTGACTTCCCCAAAACTTAACTACTAATAGGCTGCTGTTGACCAGAACCCTTACGAATAACATAAAATCAATTAACACATATTTTGTTTATTATATATTGTATTCTTACACTAAAGTACGATAGAGAAAATAAAATGCTAAGAAAACCATGAGGAAAATACATTTATAATACTGCACTACATCAAAAATACAGACCCCTTGCTCAAAGGTCAATTGTATTTTTATTGAGGTCTCAAACAACTTTTATGTCTAAGATCTTATTTATTTATTTATTTGAGAGAGAGAGAGTGAGCATGAGCAGAGGGAAGGGCAGAGGGAGAGGGAGAAGCAGACTCCCCACTGAGCAGGGAGCCTGACATGGGGTTGGATCTTAGGACTCTGAGATCATGACCTGAATTGATGGCAGATGCTTAACCAACTGAGCCACCCAGGTGCCCCCAAACACAGAACCTCAAGCAGGCTCCATGCTGAATTCAGAGCCTGACTCAAGGTTTCATCTCAAGACCCTAAAATCATGACCTGAACCAAAATCAAGAGTCCAATGCTCAACTGAATGAGCCACCCAGGCACCCTGCTCTTAACTTCTATGTGACAGCTTACTTCAACACCATTGTGCCTTTTTTACATCTCATTAAAAAGCTGGGTATTAAAGGAATGCAGAGAAAAATGTAGATTCAAGAGAACATTTAGATTCTTGAGATGTTGTGAATTACCCCTATTTTCATCCCTTTAAGGTTTAAGAATTATTCAAAATTAGTTTCCCAGAAGGTGGCAGGTGGAAGTAATTTATCATCTAAACCAAACTTCAGTTTTCAAATATTTAAACTTATGAAAAAATTTTGTCTAAGTTTGCATTTCCACAATTAAAGTATAACTTGGTAAATGAAAAATGCAATTAACTAATTATCTGTATGATTTAAACACCTACTCAAATGAAGGTTTTTTTTCCAGACTGAGTCAATTGAGATGACCAATTGTTCTGTCATCACAGTCAAGTTTTAGAAAGGACAAATATTCCATTGATGGACTATCCTCATTAAAAAGGATTTAATCCCTTGAGAAGTGCCTCTACAAAAGTCTTACTAACATGAATTATATAATATTCCAAACTTCTGATAGGTTAAAAAACAACCCCAAAATGATTCACCAAAGTATTTATTGGCTCACAGTATTTACCAAAACATCCTAGTTTGACTTTCCAAAGGTTATTTGCCAAAAATTGTGTTTCCCATAGCCCATTCCCAATTATTGCAATAGGGTAAACAGAAATTTCATTTTAACTTTTTTTTTTAATCCTCATTATATCCAAAGTTTTGTACCAACATAGTAGGTACTTTTTTATGCTCTATAAACCTACAGTAATAATTATACATGCCTAAACTATTTAATTTATTAAAAGCAAATGACACACAAATAACAATTTTATGAAGATGATATTAATCTTTCTTCATAGTTCAACACCCTTTTCAATGCCAACATTGTTAACTAACTGTGCCTTTTTATTCATATTTTTCTGCCTTAATACTTTTCTATTTAACATACAATCTAAATTTTTAATTTTTACATAACATACATTTACATATCATTTATAATACACAGTAATTCATAATTATATATAATTTATATACAATATATAATATTTTATGCCTATTAAGGCCTTCTTACAAATGGCAAGAAAGCCATTATAAATCCCTTTGCTCTTTACACGACTGACATATCTCATGAGAAATACTGCGTTTTTATGTAAAATAATAATTTTATATCTCTAACTGGTGTGTACATATCTTATATGCATATGTATGTGCGTCTGTATATGTACTGTGTATATATATGAAACACACCAGTGTTTTGTTAATAAAAGATTGACCTTTGAATCTAGTGTCTCTTTAAATTTTACTTTATCTTCAGAGAGTACAAGAGATGGGGAGATGCTCATGTGGCTATTTTGGAAAATAAACTGGATTATACAGCAAAACAAAATATATTTTGTTGCTATGGAGATAAAGATAACTCATGGTTGTGTGGATTATTGGTATTTGTTGTCAACAAGAAGCTACTTCAGTGCCTACTGCTTGAAAGGAACTATTCTAAGAACTCAAAAAATAATCCCACTCATAAACGGCTTACTCTGTGTGGTCAAAGTGTGAAAAAAGGGCCCAGAATCTGCAAAAGTAGCTCTTACAACATTTCAGCTCACACTTACTGAACATCTGTTTTGTGACAGATCCTTTGAGGTCATCAGGGGAATAGATTTGAATCTTGATTATTTTTACCTTCCACGCAATGTGTCAAGTTCCATTCTAATAGAGCAAGAATGGATTTTTAGTAGTGAAAAACACAATCATTATATAAGCCAGATTTCTGTGTAATATACTTTAAAATGTCTGTATATCAAACCTCTACAGTCCTCCTATGTTCATAGATCTACTTCATTTGCAGCAGTGACTGCTGAGTACCTACAAAAAGAATTCTGGAGGAAGTAATAAAATTGACAGTGAGAATAAAAGTGTATAGAAATTTCAAAACAACAATAAGTCAATGGTCCATCTAGCTAGGCATATAATTTCTCAATATTACTGGAAAAAAACCTAAGATCAATTGGTTGTGATACAGTCATAAATGTAGAATTAAAAGGTAACTTGATTTTCAATATCTGCTGCAAAGCAAAATCATTTTTTACTCCACATAATGATGCATTTGAGTCAAATTAAAAACAGTTATCTAAATGCTAATTATAAAAACTATTTAAAATATCAACTCTTCCTGGGAGGAGTCAAGATGGTGGAGAAGTAGCAGGCTGAGACTACATCAAGTAGCAGGAGATCAGCTAGATAGCTTATCAAACCATTGCAAACTCCTACAAATAACAGGAGATTGAAGAGAAGAAGAACAGCAATTCTAGAAACAGAAAATCAACCACTTTCTGAAAGGTAGGACTGGTGGAGAAGTGAATCCAAAGTTACAGGAAGATAGACCGTGGGGGGAGGGGCCAGCTCCCGGCAAGTGGCAGAGCGACGGAGCACCAAATCAGGACTTTTAAAATTCTGCTCCACTGAGGGACATGGCTCCAGAGGCTAAACTGGGGGCCAGTTTAAACTGGGGGCCAGGCTAAAACGGGGCCAGCATGGCCCTAGGTCCCACAGGGTCACAGAAGGATCACGGGTGTCTGAGTGTCACAGAGCTCGCAGGTATTAGACAGGGGAAGCTGGCTACAGAGACAGAGCCAAGGAGTGAGCTCTCAGCTCGGGGTTACCTTGAAAGGGTCGCAGGCTGGGTGAGCTCGGAGTGCAGCCAGAAGCCAGGGAGATGGGAGTGATTGGGCTCTTTTCTCTGAGAGCACACTGAGGAGCGGGGCCCCGAGCTCTCGAACCTCCAGGCTGGAGATTGGGAGGCCTCCATTTTCATTTCCATCCTCTGGAACTCTACAGAAAGCATTCAGGGAACAAAAGCTCCTGAAAGCAAACCCAAGTGGATTACTTAGCCCGGCCCCTGGTAAGGGCAGTGCAATTCCAACTCAGGCAAAGACACTTGAGAATCACTACAACAGGCCCCTCCCCCAGAAGATCAACAAGAAATCCAGCCAAGACCAAGTTCACCTACCAAGGGCAGCAGCAGAATTTCAGAGGAAGAGAAAGCAAAGCATGAAACTCATGGCTTTCTCCCCATGATTCCTTAGTCTTGTGGTTAATTTAAATTTTTTTTTAAATTTTTTTTCCTTCTGCTAATTTTTTTTAACTTTTACCCTTTTCTTTTTTAACATTTTTAACTAGTTTATCTTATATTTTTTTTTCTTTTTTATAATTTTTCTTTATTTGTTTTCTTTTTTACTTTTTTTTTTCCTTTTTCTGAACTTCTCTTTATCCCCTTTCTCCCCTCCACGATTTGGGGTCTCTTCTGATTTGGTTAAAGTGCATTTTCCTGGGGTCTTTGTCACCCTTTCAGTATTTTATTTGCTCCTTCATATACTCTTACCTGGACAAAATGACAAGGCAGAAAAACTCACCACAAAAAAAAGAACAAGAGGCAGTACCAAAGGCTAGGGACCTAATCAATACAGACATTGGTAATATGTCAGATCTAGAGTTCAGAATGACAATTCTCAAGGGTCTAGCCGGGCTCGAAAAAGGCATGGAAGATATTAGAGAAACCCTCTCTGGAGAGATAAAAGCCCTTTCTGGAGAAATAAAAGAACTAAAATTTAACCAAGTTGAAATCAAAAAAGCTATTATGAGGTGCAATCAAAAATGGAGGCTCTTACAGCTAGGATAAATGAGGCAGAAGAAAGAATTAGTGACATAGAAGACCAAATGACAGAGAATAAAGAAGCTAAGCAAAAGAGGGGCAAACAGCTACTGGACCATGAGGGGAGAATTTGAGAGATAAGCGACACCATAAGATGAAACAACATTAGAATAATTGGGATTCCAGAAGAAGAAGAAGAGAGAGGGGAGCAGAAGGTATATTGGAGAGAATTTCCCTAATATGGCAAAGGGAACAAGCATCAAAATCCAGGAGGTGCAGAGAACCCCTCTCAAAATCAACAAGAATAGGGCCACACCCCATCATCTAACAGTAAAATTTACAAGTCTTAGCGACAAAGAGAAAATCCTGAAAGCAGTCCGGGAAAAGAAGTCTGTAACATACAAGGGTAAAAATATTAGATTGGCAGTGGACTTATCCACAGAGACCTGGAAGGCCAGAAAGAACTGGCATGATATATTCAGAGCACTAAATGAGAAAAACATGCAGCCAAGCATACTATATCCAGCAACGCTGTCGTTGAAAATAGAAGGAGAGATAAAAAGCTTCCAGGACAAACAAAAACTGAAAGAATTTGCAAACACCAAACCAGCTCTACAGGAAATATTGAAAGGGGTCCTCTAAGCAAAGAGAGACCCTAAAAGTAGTAGATCAGAAAGAAACAGAGACAATATACAGTAACAGTCGCCTTATAGGCAATACAATGGCACTAAATTCATATCTCTCAATAGTTACCCTGAATGTTAATGGGCTAAATGCCCCAATCAAAAGACACAGGGTATCAGAATGGATAAAAAAACAAAACCCACCCATATGCTGCCTACAAGAAACTCATTTTAGACCCGAAGACACCTCCAGATTTAAAGTGAGGGGGTGGAAAACAATGTACCATGCAAATGGACGTCAGAAGAAAGCTGGGGTGGCAATCCTTATATCAGATCAATTAGATTTTAAGCCAAAGACTATAATAAGAGATGACGAAGGACACTATATCATACTCAAAGGGTCTGTCCAAAAAGAAGATCTAACAATTTTAATTATCTATGCCCCTAATGTGGGAGCAGCCAACTATATAAACCAATTAAGAACAAAATCAAAGAAACACATCAACAATAATACAATAATAGTAGGGGACTTTAACACTCTCCTCACTGAAATGGACAGATCATCCAAGCAAAAGATCAACAAGGAAATAAAGGCCTTAAATGACACACTGGACCAGATAACATCACAGATATCAAAACATTTCATCCCAAAGCAACAGAATACACATTCTTCTCTAGTGCACATGGAACATTCTCCAGAATAGATTGCATCCTGGGTCATAAATCAGGTCTCAACTGGTATCAAAAGATTGGGATCATTCCCTGCATATTTTCAGACCACAATGCTCTCTGAAGCTAGAACTCAATCACAAGAGGAAATTTGGAAAGAACACAAATACATGGAGACTAAACAGCATCCTTCTAAAAAATTAATGGGTCAACCAGGAAATTAAAGAAGAATTGAAAAAATTCATGGAAACAAATGATAATGAAAACACAACGGTTCAAAATCTGTGGGACACAGCAAAGGCGGTCCTGAGAGGAAAATATATAGCGGTACAAGCCTTTCTCAAGAAACAAGAAAGGTCTCAAATACACAACCTAACCCTACACAAAAAGGAGCTGGAGAAAGAACAAGAAAGAATGCCTAAACCCAGCAGGAGAAGAGAAATCATAAAGATCAGAGCAGAAATCAATGAAATAGAAACCAAAAAAACAATAGAACAAATCAACGAAACTAGGAGCTGGTTCTTTGAAAGAATTAATAAGATTTATAAACCCCTGGCCAGAGTTATCCAAAAGAAAAGAGAAAGGACCCAAATAAATAAAATCATGAATGAAAGAGGAGAGATCACAACCAAAACCAAAGAAATACAAACAATTATAAGAACATACTATGAGCAACTCTACGCCAATAAATTTGACAATCTGGAAGAAATGGGTGCATTCCTAGAGACATATAAACTACCACAACTGAACCAGGAAGAAATAGAAAGCCTGAACAGACCCATAACCAGTAAGGAGATTGAAACAGTCATCAAAAATCTCCAAACAAACAAAAGCACAGAGCCAGATGGCTTCCCAGGGGAATTCTACCAAACATTTAAAAAGAATTAATTCCTAATCTCCTGAAACTGTTCCAAAAAATAGAATTGGAAGGAAAACTTCCAAACTCATTTTATGAGGCCAGCATCACCTTAATCCCCAAACCAGACAAGGATCCCATCAAAAAAGAGAATTAATGAACACAGATGTGAAAATCCTCACCAAAATACTAGCCAATAGGATTCAACAGTACATTAAAAGGATTATTCACCACGACCAAGTGGGATTTATTCCAGGGCTGCAAGGTTGGTTCAACATCTGCAAATCAATCAATGTGATACAACACATTAATAAAAGAAAGAACAAGAACCATATGATACTCTCAGTAGATACCGAAAAAGCATTTGACAAAGTACAGCATCTCTTCCTGATCAAAACTCTTCAAAGTGTAGGGATAGAGGGCACATACCTCAATATTATCAAAGCCATCTATGAAAAACCCACTGCAAATATCATTCTCAATGGAGAAAAACCAAAAGCTTTTCCACTAAGGTCAGGAACACGGCAGAGATGTCCATTATCACCACTGCTATTCAACAGAGTACTAGAAGTCCTAGCCTCAGCAATCAGACAACAAAAAGAAATGAAAGGCATCCAAATCGGCAAAGAAGAAGTCAAACTATCACTCTCTGCAGATGATATGATACTATATGTGGAAAACGCAAAAGACTCCACTCCAAAACTGCTAGAACTTGTACAGGAATTTAGTAAAGTGTCAGGATATAAAATCAATGCACAGAAATCAGTTGTATTTCTCTACACCAACAACAAGACAGAAGAAAGAGAAATTAAGGAGTCAATCCCATTTACAATTGCACCCCAAACCATAAGATACCTAGGAATAAACCTAACCAAAGAGGCTAAGAATCTATACTCAGAAAACTATAAAGTACTCATGAAAGAAATTGAAGAAAACACAAGGAAATGGAAAAATGTTCCATGCTCCTGGATTGGAAGAATAAATATTGTGAAAATGTCTATGCTACCTAAAGCAATCTACACATTTAACGCAATCACTATCAAAATCCCACCCATTTTTTTCAAAGAAATGGAACAAATAATCCTAAAATTTATATGGAACCAGAAAAGACCTCGAATAGCTAAAGGAATATTGGAAAAGAAAGCCAAAGTTGGGGGTATCACAATTCCGGACTTCAAGCTCTATTACAAAGCTGTCATCATCAAGACAGCATGGTACTGGCACAAAAACAGACAAATAGATCAATGGAACAGAATAGAGAGCCCAGAAATAGACCCTCAACTCTATGGTCAACTAATCTTTGACAAAGCAGGAAAGAATGTCCAATGGAAAAAACACAGCCTCTTCAATAAATGGTGTTGGGAAAATTGGACGGTCACATGCAGAAAAATGAAATTGGACCATTTCCTTACACCACACACGAAAATAGACTCAAAATGGATGAAGAACCTCAATGTGAGAAAGGAATCCACCAAAATCCTTGAGGAGAACACAGGCAGCAACCTCTTCAACCTCAGCTGAGCAACGTCTTCCTAGGAACATCGTGAAAGGCAAGGGAAGCAAGGGCAAAAATGAACTATTGGGATTTCATCAAGATCAAAAGCTTTTACACAGCAAAGGAAACAGTCAACAAAACCAAAAGACAACTGACAGAATGGGAGAAGATATTTGCAAATGACATATCAGATAAAGGGCTAGTGTCCAAAATCTATAAAGAACTTAACAAACTCAACACCCAAAGAACAAATAATCCAATCAAGAAATAGGCAGAAGACATGAACAGACATTTCTGCAAAGAAGACATCCAGATGGCCAACAGACACATGAAAAAGTGCTCCACATAGGGAAATACAAATCAAAACCACAATGAGATATCACCTCACACCAGTCAGAATGGCTAAAATTAACAACTCAGGAAATGACAGATGCTGGCGAGGATGCGGAGAAAGGGGAACTCTCCTGCACTGTTGGTGGGAATGCAAGCTGGTGCAACCACTCTGGAAAACAGCATGGAGGTTCCTCAAAAAGTTGAAAATAGAACTACCCTATGACCCAGTGATTGCACTACTGGGTATTTACCCTAAGGATACAAACGTAGTGATCCGAAGGGGTACGTGCACCCGAATGTTTATAGCAGCAATGTCTACAATAGCCAAACTATGGAAAGAACCTAGATGTCCATCAACCGATGAATGGATAAAGAAGAAGTGGTATATATACACAATGGAATACTATGCAGCCATCAAAAGAAATGATATCTTGCCATTTGCGACGACGTGGATGGAACTAGAGGGTATCATGCTTAGTGAAATAAGTCAGTCGGAGAAAGACAATTATCATATGATCTCCCTGATATGAGGAAGTGGAGATGCAACATGGGAGGTTAGGGGGGTTGGAGAAGAATAAATGAAACAAGATGGGATCGGGAGGGAGGCAAATCCTAAGTGACTCTGAATCTCACAAAACAAACTGAGGGTTGCTGGGGGGAGGGGATCGGGAGAGGGGGTTGAGGTTATGGACACTGGGGAGGGTATGTGCTATGGTGAGTGCTGTGAAGTGTGTAAACCTGGCGATTCACAGACCTGTACCCCTGGGGATAAAAATACATTATATATTTATTAAAAAATTAAAAAATTAAAAAAAATCAACTCTTCCTATAATACAACCTCAGAAAAATAAATCATGAACTTTTTTTTTTTATTTTTTTTATTTGACAGAAAGACAGCAAGAGAGGGAATACAAGCAGGAGGAGTAGGAGAGAGGGAGAAGCAGGTGTCCCGCTGAGCAGGAAGTTCAACACAGGGCTCGATCCCAGGACCCTGGGATCAAGACCTGAGCCAAAAGTAGATGCTTAATGACTGAGCCACCCAGGCGCCCCAAATCATGAACTTTTAATCACTTATGTTTTATACACATGCACACACATACACACACACACACGTTTTTGATGCATTTTTAAATTGTGAGAAACTAGAGGGTCTGCTTAATAAAGACCTGAAAATTTTTGTTAAAGTGGTAAAACATCCTTTGAAGACTCAAGTTTTATGACCGAGGTGTTGGAAACAAATTTCTTGAATTTCATTATTTTTTTAAATATACATGATATTTACATATGTTTCAAACTGGTCTGTAATACACACACACACACATACAAACACACACACATTAAAGGTGATATATATAAAAGTACCTGTATACTACATAGTGATATTTAAATATGATTATATTATATAAAACAGTGATGAACTATCTTATTTTTTCCATACTTATGTAAATAAACCAGCCAAAACTGGATTTCTAAAACCATCTGTTTAAAAACTAATGTGTTGTTAATCATCAAAATAATAATTTCCAAAAGCAACAGACACTTGACATAATTATAGTATAATATTTAGAAGTTTTGGTCGAAGTACACTATTGATAAATCTATTAAATTCATTGATACCCTGGGGTACCTGGGTGGCTGAGTTGGTTAAATGTCCGACTCTTGGTTTCAGCTCATATCATGATTTCAGGGTGATGAAATGGAGCCCTGTATCAGGCTCTGTGTTCAGTGTGGAGTCTGCTCGAGTCATTTTCTCCCCCTCTATATCCCCTCCACACAGTACATGCTCTCTAAATAAATAAATTAAATAAATATTAAAAATGCATTGACACTAAGTAAGATGTTACACATGAAAATAAATAAATGAAGTTTCAATATAAATCAGAAGAAGAGTAGCATTGAGGATCTATTTGAATGCCACCCACTGGAAAGCAAACCATTAGAGCAGAATGAGCAAAGACTATCAGTTGAGTTCCTGTAATTAATTTTATTAATTTTTTACATCTATAAGAAATTCCAGATTTTAACAATTAGGAAAGTGGATAACAGCCCACCTCACCCATAATTCAGAGACCAGGGAGAAGAAACCAGAACGGCTGGCCCCAGAGTCACATCAGCCAGGCTGTATCTGCTAGCAAAAAGAATGGTCCACATGTGGCCACTTCTCTCTTCCCATAACTAGTTTCCAAACTCAAGTGTTGTGTAAGTGCAAGTGACTGATGAAATACAAATCACACTTGGGGAATCCTAGTTACCAAACAGCTGATGTTTACCTTCACAGGCTTTGTGTACAAGATGGCAGAGCAGAAGCAGATTGGGACAGGTGAGAACCCGCCTAAACCCAGGAGCCACAGTTCACTGCCCTGGCTCTTCATCAGGACCCACAGGCTTGTTCCTATACTTAACCTCTACAGCAATAGTTCCAGTATGTTCCAACTTAAAAATATCTCAACCATAAGTCATAAAAAAATGACATTCACATATTCTTTCTAAAAGAAAAGATCCAACTTCCCTCAGTCACTGCATTTTTCTCTGAGTAATATTTATTCCCCTTTACTTCAGAGTCCCATCTGAATATCCTCTAACCTGTGGATCTAATGAGAAAAGTTCTACAGCACAAAGCATATATATCTCAATAGATTGAATCTACATTATACCATGCCTCTCTTTTCTTCCTCTTCTCTCTCTCTCTCTCTCTCTCTCTCTCACACATACATGCATACACACACACACACACACACACACACACACACTCACACGCACATTGTGCCTGAGAGAGAGAGAGAGAGAGGGAAATATAGGCAGCTATCACATTCCTATACACCTTGGTTTTTTTAATCCTTTCACAAGGTCATAGCTGGTACTTAAAACTTCCTTCTTTCGGGGCACCTGGGTGGCTCAGTGGGTTAAAGCCTCTGCCTTCAGCTCAGATTATGATCCCAGGGTCCTGGGATCGAGCCCCGCATCTGGCTCTCTGCTCAGCGGGGGGCCTGTTTCTTCCTTCTCTGTCTGCCTCTCTGCCTACTTGTGATCTCTGTCTGTCAAATAAATAAATAAAATCTTAAAAAAAAAATTCCTTCTTTCTGTTACAATGACATCTTTCTCCTTTCCTCAGATATAAACTGGTTGGAGTTCTTTACTTGGTGAGATAAACACAACATTCATTCCTGAAAGATAGGAGTCTTGGTGGCCCTACCTACATTATTTTGTTGAAGCTCTTATTTATTAACTTTTTTAAAGATTTTATTTATTTATTTGACATAGAGACACAGCAAGAGAGGGAACAGAAGCAGGGGGAGTGGGAGAGGGAGAAGCAGACTCCCCGTTGAGCAAGGAGCCCAATGTGGGGCTCGATCCCAGGACACTGGGACAATGACCTGAGCTGAAGGCAGATTCTTAACAACTGTGCACCTAACTTTTTTATTGGATGTGACAGTTCTCCAGGTGCTGATCCCTAGGTTCCAGTCATACTTCTCTTGTCCCATTGTGAAGCAACGGTTTTACCCCCTTGAAAAATCAGGACTGACTACTAGTCAGTACAATGACACAACCACCACCACCCCCAATTTTGGCATGACTTGGAGATCAGATATAATAGTAAAAGCTGTCACTTTCATTTCTATTACATGTTCTAAGACTCATAATTATGGGAGAAATTACTGATCTTGTCACTGTGTTTTCAAGAGGCCATACTGCTTTTCTAAAATATCAGCTACTTCTACATGATGAAGTTTGTAAGACTGGGTCAAACATTCCTGGGATAAGTCCATTGCCTCATCTTTTTCAATAAAAAATGAGTAGTATTGTCCATCCAATAGCAATTAATAGAGCTAATAGTAAATGCTGATGACAGTAAATGCTAAGAGAACCAGACCAATCATAGACAGCAAATCTACTTAAAAAGTAAGTACCTATACTAGTGGGAGAAAATAACTGCTTTCTCCATGGTAGAAAATGCCCAATATAATCAATGTGCCCACCAGGTACTAGCTGTTCTAGAAAAGCCTACAATGTTATTTTTTTGTTATTTTTTCCATTTTTTTGTTTCAGGTAGATGGGTTGCTAAGCAAAAATATCAGTCAGATCAGCCTTGCTAAGATAAAGGTTGTGTTTTTGAACTTATATATAACGTCCATCTCTATCATCACAACCATTTTGATCATAAGTCCATTGAAAGAGGCTAACTGATCCTCATCATGGATCACTTCTTTATCTTATTATTGACAGCCATGTCTATAGGTGAACACTTCAGTAATCATTCACAGGAAAAACAAATACACCACACTCTAACAAAGGTTTTCTCCTTGTAACTCCTCTCATTAATTCTTCAAGCATTTTCTTTCCAATCCCCTGGCCATCTGGTCAGCCCATCAGGCTAATAAGGTAGAATTTTATCTCATGTCATGTCTCCTTGCAGGCAGAGATGACCATTACTTGTACCACTCAAATCTGTGCAGTTGAAGCTCTCCAAACTGTCTTTTGGAGATAACTCTGAGAGTCACTATACTGCTCTCCCAAATATAAGCAGCTTGCAACATGTGAAGAAACATCTACAAATCGGTCAACTTGCCAAGTGAATATCCTATGTTTCAGGTGTGGGTTAGGACGAAGTTAGCATTATAGCAGAATACTTTCTCATGTAATTGATTGTTTCCAGGATCGACTTGAGTTCAGTATTGTGTAACCATGTCCCCTGATGATAGAGTGTTTATGAGCATGATTTATTCAGTTGGTGGATCAACACCCACACCATTTATGATACACATCTCTGACCATATGGCCATTAGAAGTGCCTATTTCAGGTTTTCAGTCTCCAATAAACACTTATTTACCAAAGTAGAATACAATCCTATGGTTTTACTCCAAAATTATAAAGTACAATTATCTTCAGGACTGCCTGAGTTTTATATGATATTCCAATATGTCATAAACACATTGAGCACCATATCCAATATATCAAGTTCTACATGCCAAGTAGTTGGTGAGCTTTCTTTCCAACTTGAATCAGATAATCTTCCTTTATTCCCCAGTCTAGACCAACTGTACAACCTTCTCTTGCTGTCCATCTTTGAGCAACTACAGATAATATGCTTATCTGAACTTCATTTGAAAATGTCAGTAAATGCATGAGAGCACTATCAGCAAATATGATATACAATGACTCCAAAACAAAAAGGGAAGGAAAGGAAGAGGAGGCAAGTTTACAGAGGAGAGAGAGGAAGAGAGGATGGGTGATGACATGTACTAAGCTTTTGCTTGTACAAAATGAAAAGTAAGAATTATGACAATGATTTTTACACACCTTAGAGGCTATTTTAAACATACTCAGGTCATGGTAACTCAGAAAATCCAGGAAAGTGAAAGATCCTTATATTTTCATGGGGTTTAGATCCTATCCTCTGACATATGGTTTTCTAAATCTGCTACTTCCTGTCACCAGTTTCTGTCATCATAATGCCATTAGTGATGAGAGGTAGAAGCAGAAAAATGTTCCCCTTTAGCCCACAAGGCTGACCTATAGCCTGTATAGTTCCAATAGAGAATATGTACTGGTTGCCTCCTTCTTAAAGGGTCTATGATGGCCTATATATCTCACACAATAGTTAATATTGAATGGAATGATAAGCACCAGAGAAATCTTGTGAAAATAGTTTTATGAGTAGAAATTTGAAGAAAACATATATGATCTAGTATTCTCTGCATGTCCCCTCCTCCACTGAGCTCTACCATATAACCACCAACTTCATGCAGCAGAAGTGCAGCTCTTTCTGCCTATGCATCCTGTCCCTGTGCTACTTGAACTAAGTTGGACTGGAAAACATCTCAGGAATTCTTTCTTGATTTTCACACTTAAGTATCCCACAATATTTTTGATGGCCCTGTATAGGGATTACACAGTAAATCTAAGAGCTTCAATGTGGCTTGGTAATTTTTCTTTATCCCCAGTCTTTGTTTCTTACCTATTCCTTTAGGAGATGTCCTAAATTGTACGACCTTTTAGAATGTGTCTTGTCTGAATGCTCAGGAGAGAACCTCTTGCCTGTGGCTACACTATGGAAAGGAACAAATTCCTGCTGCCCATCTAGTACCTGGCAATAATGGTTTTGGGCTCAGAAAGTAGGCTTTCCCTGTTTAAGCCATTCTTTTAATACTTGTACTCTTCTCACATATGAGACAGCTGAGCATCTCATTAGAACAGCCAATGATCTTAAGACTTCGGTGTAGGGTTTCCTCCTAAATAAATAATGAGCATTAACTCCAAAATACATCTGACAGAATGCTTTCAAAAAAGGAAATAGTTGGAGCTATTAATGAAGTTTGAACCCTTGCCCTAGGGGCACCTGGGTGGCTCAGTGGTTAAGCCTTGGACTTCGAACCCTTGCCCAATGTGGGACCACTCCTTTGGGACTGGATCATGGCTAAAGCTCACGAGAAGGTTACCCAGATTAGATAAGGAGTTCCTCACTTTCCTTTTTTTTCAGGTCTCTCATGTGTCCTTACCCCCAGGCTGTTTGGTGTTCTCAGTCCTGCTTTCAGATTGCAAGTATTTCTAGCTTAGATATATGAAACTTAATGCAATATAACATAGCTGTCCCTTCTTGACAAAGGCCAGGACCTCTACACCATCCATTATACTAGATCTAGAAGCTCACAATGGGTATTTTTATTGGTCACCAAATATATTGACTTTCTCGAAATAGAAAGAGGCAGCCCCAGTCTCTGTAGCATTTCAGTCCCTTCACTGGTACCCACTGTAGCCTAGAATGCAATGGGGGAAGGAAAGGGCAGTGGATATCCATTCTCAGGTGGTACGAAGGTATCAGGGGGTCAACAAAGAGGGGCGTACCCACCACTCTGAACGCCAGGAAACTTCTGCAATATTCCTGATGGGATACTATTTGGAAGCCAAGGGAGATTTTGATAATGGACTCCTAGGTAGTTAATATACTCCCTTCATTTTGTGGGAATTGACTATGGGATCAGCTTCCTCAATTCCAAAGGATTTCCTCTTGGGCTATCTCCTAACACACTGGAGATGGTATGGATTTAAAGAAAAAAATGCCAACTTAACCCCCAGTATACACAACTCTCTCATGAGCTCCCCCACTCTCAGATCTCAAATGTATACTTTTCATTTCAATAAACATTCCCTCTGTGCTACATGTGTGTCTTTAAATTCCTTCTCATGACAAGACCAAGAACCTTTGGTGACTGCTTTGGGGTTTGCTGGGTCGAGGCCCCAGGGCCCAGGGTCTCCATAGTCGACCTGGCAACATCTTTTTGACAACCAGAAAGGGACAAGGTAACAGTGGGTTGAGTGACCCTCTAATCGGTGAGTCTCCAACTCTTGCCTTCCTTGTTAGAGGGTTACTTAGTCACTCTTCTCTTCTGGTCTATTTGTCTTTCTAATCTACCTGGGAAAAGGCCTAAAAAGGATACCTCATATGCTTCCTTCCCAAGTCTGTTCCTTTTATAATACTCTTGACCTCAATATAAACTAGAGGATGAGAAAGTCTGACTGGAAAAATGGACCAAAATCCCATATGGTCAAGCCTTTATGACCCAAAACCCTGATCTGTCCATACCACTTTAGCGGGCCCTAAAAACAGCCATCTCCTTACCCTCTACCCCTCAATTCACCCTCAGCTCAGCTGCCTCAGACACTTCTTCCACTAACCTCCCACCTCACCTGTGTTCTAACATGTTCTCTATGTGCCTCCCATCTAGTCTCTCTTGTAAACAGGTTGCTGCCAAGATCCTGTACACGCCTCTGTCTTTTTCCCGAGTTACTTGCCTCCTCTTTGTTTGCTTCTTCTTTTGTGTGTGAGATCTGAAATACATCTTGAAAGAATTGGATGAATGTTGCCTGACTCTTGTTGTATAAGGTGCTTCTCTCTCATTCATTTCTGGGTTAATGGCTATGATAACTGGAGACAATTGTCTGGTTAGTCTACCACAGGACACGGACTTAGGGAGTATTACCAAGCGGCTGCTGAAACTCATTTTGTTTCAGGGAGGCTCCCTGTCTTCTCCAGCCAGGAGAAGGACTGCCTATTTTCACTTTCTGTTGATGAAAAAGAAAATATGTGTCTGTTCATCTGAGCTGCTGAGCTTTAGGACCATGAGTCCTCTCTCTTCTGTGCCCACTTTGATCTGCTTCTAGCTTTGCTGGCAACACCTCAGCTTTTTTGTTGTTGTTGTTTGTTATTATGTTATGTTAGTCACCATACAGTACATCATTAATTTCTGACGTAGTGCCACCACCATCCCCTCCTCCTGTTTTTGCACCACCTTGGGTACAGCTTAAATGACAGGCTCCTATACCATCCTCTTTGCCTCCACATCACTGTCTCCTCCTCCCACCCCTGCTATCAAGGAGCAAAGAGCAGCCCTCTGTGGACTTAAACCACCCACTCCAGATTTCCCCACAGATGCTCCAAGTATAACTGACAATGGAGAACAAATTGACTGACTTTAAGTGGACCCAGGTACAACATATTTGGTATTTAAACTAATTTAAATTTGTTAGTTTAATTAAGATAGACATGTATTTAGAGTTAGGAGGGTTAAATATAAAACTTTTATTCTACCAAGGCTTACTAAAGGTCAAATAAACTCATGTTATCTCTGCTGCAATTTGTCAACAAAAAGAGGCCTTTAAATTGATTATTTATTTTTGTCTGTCTCATAAGAGTTTTCCTGGGTGATTGGTTTTTTTTTTTTTAAATAGGTTAAATAAAAAGATTTATAGGTAAAAATGTTAAATGCCTTTCAAAGTTTTGGTAACCTGAAACTATGAAGTTTTGCTAAGTTAAAGAACACATTAGATTGAATTGACTGGATACCTAAGTCTTTTCCAAATAAGAGAAAATACTAAAGCATTGATTACTGAGCATAAGTTTATGCTTTGGGCTTCTTCTTGCAGAGAACCTGAGGATACTTGGGTCAGTTGGTAAATATGCATTATGCTTTACTGAAAGATTGTACTATGGGAAAAGATGTTTGTTAGAAATTACAGAATGTTAAAAAAAAAAAAGAAATTACAGAATGTATTCATGAATTTCAAATCTAAGGAATTCTGGTGTAACAGTTCACAATTGGTTACTACTTAATTTTCACTGGAGACTAAGGTTTCTAAAAGTTAAAATTCTGCTAAATGTAATTAAGACTGATGGAAAAAATGGAAACAATTCTATGAAGGAAAGTAGGAGATATATGAGAAAGATATAAGGAATGGGAATACATTTTGTTGAGGGAAAAACAAAGCAATTTTGTCCTAAAATGAGACTAGTTATTTAGAGAAAAGGCTAAGGACAAAATTTGAATTAAAAACAAAAAGTTATAGAAGGTTTGTGAAAGGAAATCTTTGGAAGAGAATTTTAAAGGTGGCCAGGACTAAGATTGAAATGGATGGATTTTGAAAGTATACCGGTATTGGGGTGCCTGGGTGGCTCAGTGGGTTAAAGCCTCTGCCTTCGGCTCAGGTCATGATCCCAGGGTCCTGGGATCGGGCCCCACATCGGGCTCTCTGTTCAGCGGGGAGTCTGCTTACCTTCCTCTCTCTCTGCCTGCCTCTCTGCCTACTTGTGATTTCTGTCAAATAAATAAATAAAATCTTTAAAAAAAAAAAAAGAATCTTTAAAAAAAAAAGTATACCGATATTAAGACTGAAATTCTGCTTTACTCTCTGATAAAAAGACAAAGTTTTCTTGGATTGTTGGTCTGCTCTTGATAAGAAAATTATCAAAGTTTTTTTTTTTTCTTTATCTGCCCAGAAAACCAAAGCTTCTATGTTTTGTCTTTATCAAGTCTTTGATTACTTAAAAATGTTAAAACTTCTCAATGTTAAAGGAGCTAAATTTTGCTAGCAACTACATAACTTCCTATAGAATCCTTTATTGCCACTTTGGTTAAATATAAATATTAAACTTATAATGACCTTTAATCCTATTTGGGTACATCCTTTAAAACTTTCCAAGGTTTTTAACAAACCTCCTGAGAATTAAATGGTAAATGAAGAATTTTTTACTAATTAGGCTAATTAGTTTATTTGATGTTACATTATTGTAAAGCACTGTCAAACCCATAATAAGCCTTAATGCCATATTATACGGGTAAAGTCTATATTCTAAAAATACATGAAATCCCTCAAGTTTTAATATGTTTTGATATAAAGGCATCACTTGATATTCTAATTATTAAAATGTTATGTGTCAAAAAAATTCTATGTGTCACAGGAATAACTCAATTTCCTTGTCAGCTACATTATAATGGACTCTTAGATCTTTAACTATGCCCATATCTGAGGGTTTTTTTGTCATTTACAGTTATTGCTCTGGTGCTCTTACAAAATGTTTTGTCTTCAAGGAGATTCATAAAAAGGACTTCTGACAAATACAGGTTTTTGATATCTTTAAAATCATAAAACTGAGCTGGGTAAGAATTTCGAGAACTAAAAATCTGCTTTCAAACTGAACAAGAATTAGTAACACGGGACTAAATGAATTAAAGGATATGATTATAGATTTTATGACTCCCTAATGTTTGTTCTTTCAGATTAAGGGAATCTTCTCTTAAATTATCTATGATGCAGAGAAAAATGATAACATATTCCTCAGTGAACAAACTGAAGAATTTCACTTTTCTCCCTACCTGAATCCTCTTAAATTCGGAAACTCTCAGTGACTATTCTTTCTTCCATGGCAATTATAATTATTTGCATAAATTCAATGAGAATCTGTTCTTCTTATAAAAGGACACCATTGGAACCATTGATTATATTACCAAGGATTTGACTGTAATGTCGTATTTGAGAGAGACACACATAAACTCAAATATGACCAGACAGATTTAAGGAATTAAGGTTGAATTTATGGAGCCAATGGAGCCCCCTTGGGAATGTTGGCCTGATGTGTTGCCTACAGGGTTCCCAGCAGCCTTACCAGGTGAGTAAAGAATGTCTCTTCCTGGAAGGTGCAGGAACCTCAAGATATTTGGGGGAACTTAAGAAGAGGAATACACCCAAATCTACAGATATTTCAGGCAAGCTGATGACAAGTATTTGGCTTGGCTCTTCCCTTGAGAAACTATTAAAAGTTCAATCTAGAGATTCCTTATAAAAAGTTTCAGCAAAGATTTTAAAAGATCCATATGATCAGTCACTTTATTTGCTGAGTTTATATAAATAATTAGACCATGTTTGTTAAAACTGGACTTGTTTTTTTACAAAGGAATTAGTCTTGATTTATCTGCCTCTGGAAATAAAGGTGAATTTAGATAGAAAAATTGTCTCAAGAACATATTCTTATTTGGATGCTAGATTCTATTTTGATTAAGTGTCTTTAAATGTTTGTTGTCTGCTAAGCTAGACAGCTTGGGGTAAACTTCAGAGAAAATGTCATATACAATCTTTGCTTGTTACTCTATGGAGACTTAAAAAAAGGGGGGGGGCATGGGCATATGATTATTTAAACAACTGGACAGTGGGATGGACTCCTAACAACTGTGTAATTCAGGCGACACCTTCATGAATTCTATGTGGCTGGGGTAACAAAATCACATCTTAAAAGCTAGAGCATTTCTGGTGTACCTGGGAGGCTTAGTCAATCAAAGCAGCTGACTTTGGCTCAGGTCATGTTCTCAGGGCCCTGGGATAGAGCCCTATACTGGGGCTTCATGCTCAGTGGGGAGTCTGCTTGTCCCCCTCTCTCTCTCTTCCTTACCCCTCCTTCTCACTCTCAAATGAATAAATAAAATCTTAAAAAATATTTTTTTAAAAAGTTAGAGCATACCCCACTCCATGGGGTTAACTAGGAACTTGTGGAATAATGGATGGCCCCATCTTCCTTATAATTGGATTAGAGAATACACAGGGGGATGCCTTTATCTCCTAGAACAGGCCATCTCCCACTTGCCATTGATTCCTCACAATTAGGATATTGTTAAGGCTAGACATCAGGCAAAGAAGGCTTCTTAATAGTTTTATCCCTCAGCCATATTTGTCCTTGGAGCCTCCTCCATCCATGTAAAATTACAAATAGAGGCTTTAGCCAAGGATACAGCAAGCAACCTTTAACCAAATCCAACACAAAGTCACCCACAAATTTGAAGGTGACCCTCTAAAACCTGATGGCCCTTGATATCCTGACTGCAAGTGAAAATTATGTTAAAATTGAGACTAAATGTTGTATATATCCCAGATGACATTGCCAATATATCCAAAGTTTTAGCAGACACATACACCCAAATTAAGGCTTTAAATGACTCTTGACATAGTATTATATTATTAAATACTGAAATAACTCCAGGCTGTAAAGCCGTTCTACAAAGCAGAATGGCTTTGGATGTCTTACAGCAGCACAAGGAGAAACAAGTGCCATTATTAAAGTTGAATGTTGTGTCTACATTTCAGATTATGACAAAAATGTAATGAGATTAGTGACTAATCTAAATAATCAAATTGGGGCTCTTAAAGACCCTCCATTATTACTTAGTGATTGGTCACATTCCCGGTCAGAAGGTGGACTATTATGGTCTACCTTAAAGGGTCTTCTTATCACATTTTTATTATGATATTAATTCTAATGTGTTGTCTCTTTTGCTTTGTTCTCTCTTACTGTGGAGATACCTGCAAGCAGTTGGTGACTCCTTCACCCCACCGACAGATGATCCTTACTACATGAAACAGTCCTTCCTTGACGTCCTCTCTGGACTCTACAGCAATAGCCTTCCATAATAGTTACCTGTAGGGACAAATAATGACCAATTGTGGTCCACGAATAGAGACATCTCTACAACCCCCATCAGCTCGAAGAAGTTAAAGAAAATGAGCCCTTCACTTTTCAATTAACTTAAAGATTTAAGGACCAAAAATCTGTCAGGGGGGAAATGATGAGGGAAAGAAGCAGAAAAGTGTTCATTTTTAGCCTATAAGGTAACCTATATCCTGCATAGCTCTAATAAAGATCAAATATCTACTAGTTGCTACATTTTTAAAGGGTCTCATGACTACCTGTACATCTCACCAACAGTTAACACCAAACTGAATGATAGGCACCAGAGAAATCTTATAAAAAGTTTTATGAGTAGAAATTTGAAGAAAACATTTATGATCTAATACTCCCTGCATACCCTCCCCCACTTGAGCACTAAGCATATAACAACCAACTACTTGTAGCAAAAGTATAGCTTTCTGCCCACAGATCCTATCTCCACGCTACTTAAATAAAGTTACTAAGTTGCACCATAAAGCCTTTCAAGAATTCTTGACACCACACTCAGTGGGCCTGCATGTTAGTGCTGAGGACCAGTGGTAAAATCCTGTGAGATGGTGAGATAATAAGACCCATGAAGACCGAAACAGGGGAATCAAACCACAGATTTGAGGCAAGATAATGAGTATATATTTCTGCCCCTGTCAGGTAAAACAAACAGCTTTTAAGATTTTGGGGGGAGTTTGGTATAGAAAAAAAAATTTTTTTAAATCTTATTGCCACATGCCAGATAACAATACAAAGAGCATATATGCAACCATACTAAGCAATGAATTCTACACCTGATTAAACTTACAGTAAGCTATTTTCAATTTCCATGTTCTATTTTGGGCAAACAGGCAAGTAATATGTGTATGCAATAGGAATCATCAACCTTATATTTTCCAAGTTTCTGAGGGTGACATTAATATCTAACCTTCCCCAAGAGATATATTATTGAATTTGGTTTAAATTTTTTCCAAGCATTAATTCTGGGGCTTTACCTTCCCTATTTTAATATCCTATCCTCAGGCATCTGGAAGTCAAATAATGAATCCACCAATTTTCAGAGAAAATATATCACACTCTGGAGCTAGAGAAATAAACAAAAAATGGTTTCATGGAAACATATTCACTTAAAAATCATTTTTACTCAAAATTTATCACCTAACTCCCAAAACAATGTGTACTATATTGATTTCCATTAGCCCTCTAAATCACTAAGAACATGTTAACTGAAGTCAGTTTTAATTATCTTTCAAAAAATTCTACATATTTCTCTTTTCCAAGTGCACAGTCCTTTTCTTAATAAGACACTCGTGCCTTCACTGACAAAAAAGAGGAAGATTTATGGTGTGTCCTCAGGGTCCTGCTATAAAAGTACGGGGCTTCCCAAAGGACTTGGGATTCAGAGCTTGACTGAAGTCTGGGATTAGGGAAAAGGCAAAAACATCACCATTGTGACCAGATTCACAAGATTTAGAGTTCATGCTACAGATTAAAAGGGACCTCAGAAAATAGCCTAACTCTTTAATTCCCTGGGGGTGCTCCATGATGTGTCCACCTCTCCAGTTGCTACTTCAGTCGTGCTGCACTAAATGGCAACTACTCTCTATCTTTCTTCTGGCAATGAAACACTATTGCCTGGCTTCTTCCTTAACAATATCTTAACATCTACACTAAAATTAGGGTCCCATTTCAAAAGTGGTATATGCAATTTTCACAGCCTGTGACAGCCAACTTTTAGGATGCAAATACTTTTCTTCACCATTCATTCTCAATGCCTTGGTAAAAGAGGTCTTCTCTTAGAACTCCCTTGGAAGAAGAATTTAAGAAGTGTTGTGCAAGCAACTCTTCATGAATCCACTATACCACCCCTTTCCACCTAATCCACAGACTCCTTTAACATCCATTTCCTCTAACAGTGGCTAACATGATGGGGAGCGAGTCTGTTTCTGCTAGAATTAGAGATGCCCAGGGGTACTCTGGAGTTCAAAGCCCTCACAATTAACAAATCTTTCCAATGTGAAGCATCCTACTGTTTGCTAATCAATGTCTTAATCTTTATTTAACAGACCTGGCAATGCTATGAATTTAATTTACTTGGTGTTTAAGGAATCAACAAAATCATGCATCTGCTTTTAGATACCTGAGCCACAGGGCTTCAAAAAACATACTTTAAAAGAAGTCGTAGGAATTGTTTCATTCTCTGGCATATCCTGAATCAAGTTAACTCTAAGTCTGCTGCTTTCTCTCTCAAATACTCCCAGTACATTGAGAAACATACACTTTATCCCCAGAATATTTACTGTTCTATGACAGCTGCAACACGGTCTGCTAAGTCATATGTTGGTCACTTTGTTTCAAATGACCACAATAATTGGGTCAGTAACTCTTCCCACAGCATACACCAGACTACCAATGTCCCTCCTTGTAATGGTAACTAGGTCGGAACACAACTAGGTCAGGCAATAAACCATGATTTTCCAGGTGCAAAACATTGAAGATCCATGGGTTATAACGAACTCTGGCTCCAAAAACTACGGAGCACTTCTCAGTTGTAGATGACAAAAGGTCATCAACTGTTTTAAGGAGAATGCGCTACTTATAAAGTTGTTGAAAGAACTTGAAGAACATACCCTAACCTCTGCATCTAGCAAGGACTCCTACAGTAACAGGACTGAACCATGCTTATAAGAAAACTATTTTTTTTAAGAAAATGATTTTTCATTAAAATTAGGGATCTGATCAGGATATTGTCAAAGGACTGAGCACCAGGAACAGGACAGATGTGCTGACAGGGTCAGAAAGTTACTGTCAGAACCATGAGCTCTAGTTTACTGCAAGATCTGAACTAGCAAAATGGACTTAAATTTTCACTGGAATCTTCATTGCAAGCTTGGAACACACTGTTTTTTAATTTTGCTAGTTCCTACATTAAAGGAAAATATACTGGACGGATGTTGTACAACAACCTCAGCAAGCCAGTCTACTGAACCTACCGTGATCGCTAACAATCTAACGTTCAGCTGAGGACATTACCCTGCCATTAAAATAGAATAGAAGTTCTAAGAATTGGATGCAGGTAAGCACTATGGATGAGTTTCAAAATCTATTCAAGTCATGACGCTTCTGTATACTAATACTTTGATTCTAAGCAGGTCCCTTCCCCTCTCTCACCCATTATCCAATTTTTTGTATATAATATTAATGCTTTAGAAAATGCAACTTTAAAAGTTTCTAATATGTGTTTTAACATATTCTAGCATTTGGGGAACATCTGCTAAAAAGAAGAATGCTGGGATTTAGAGGTTCTCTATTCTTTACAACAGATTTGTGTTAGCTTGTGGAGAAAGAATAGAGAGTATGTGTGTATTAGTAAGGAAATGTTAAATTTATTAAAATTCAGTAAGAGTAGAATAAACATTAGACTACAAATTTATAAAAGCTACAAGGAAGAAAGATATGAATAAGAAAGTATTATTGTGCCTCAGAAAATGAAGCAGCTGCCTGGAGCTAAAGGGAAAAAAATGTATCCAGACACAAGGGACAAGCTTTATGAAATACCTTAACTTCAAATACAAAGATCTTGTGCCAAAATACATATTTAGGAACACGGTAATGAAAATATTGTAGGAAATGTTGTGAAATGTTGGGTGTTGGGACAAACTATATCCCCATTTCTTTTTATTTTCTAATCTCCATCTCAGTGCTCTGTCTGCAAAAAAAATTTTATAGTGATGATCATGTAACATTTTATTTCTGAGAGGAAAAAAAAAAGTGGAAAAAAAGGAACAAAGCAAGCTGTCAGAATCATATGCTCTCAATTCACAGAAAATACCAGAGCTGATATGTCATTAATAAAATGGTCCTCACCTTAGAGTATTTTTATTCTTCTTAGAAATAAAAAAAAAAGAAGAAGAAGAAGATGCTGGGGGGAGGATAGAGAAAGGAAGAATGTTGGAAATGGGGGAGCAGGAGAGGGGGAAGTGAAGAGGAAGTTGGGGAGAACAAGAGCAGAAAGCAATGGGAAACAAGGAGAGAGGACAGAAGAAAAAAAAACAGGAGAGGAGAGGAAAGAGGAGAAAAGGAAAGAAAAGAGAAAGATGGAGAGAAAGAAACAGTGAAGGGTAAGGAGGCTAGAGAGGAAGAAACACCGATGGCAACAATGTCACCATCCCCTGGTACTCTGAACTGAATGAATTTTCACAATCAGCCTATTCCTTCTCCTTCCAGTACATTTCCCCCAGGTACAATGAAAAGGCTACCTCAGCTTCCTAAACTCAGTAGTCTCTGACAGAGTTTCAGTGTACAATTAAAGTATGCACACACTTGGGAAGATTGAAAATACGGGGTGTGTTGTGAGAGAGACAGAGACACAGAGAGAGAGACTGAAATTAGTAATACCAAAATATATCAAATAAATCTTAATCTTTGAACTATCTTTCATTATCTGTAACCAGATGCTACCATTCTAAAGCTGAAAAAATGACCCTCTCTATAACTTATAGAATCATTCATCAATATTCATCAAGGCATTAGTCATACATTTCAAAGGGTCAAAATTTACCATTGGATTCCCAGAACAGAGATAATACATTGGCTAGTCAGAATAAACTAACCTCTACTCACTATAACTAGTATATATAACAAGACTTTCCAAAAATTTCAATGCATGTGGCCATAAGAAGTAGAAAGAAAACAAAAACAAAAACAATATGATTAGCTGGACCAAACTTCAAGGAAGTAGAAAGAAAACAAAAACAAAAACAATATGATTAGCTGGACCAAACTTCAAGGAAGTATTATGAAAATCAGGATTAAAAAGGAATTCGATCCTGTCACTCTGCATGAAATCTTTCAAATTTTTTAGTTCTCCCTTCGACAAAATATCACATCTTTTCAGAAGACTGCCCTGCCTTGCACAAACCCTATCGTTTCATTCTTCTTGTGCAAATAAAAATATTCCAACTTGCAACAGAAATGAGAATGCTAACTTTTAATATATTTTTATATATAATTGTCCTGACAGGCTATTATTCTAAGGTATTTGCTAGTTTTTTTCTTTTTTCTGTTTTCCAGCTCTGCTGAACTGAATAAGATTAAGAATCATGAATCAACAGTCTTGTTTTATTAATCAGAGAATTGGCTGTCAATCATGTGGTGAATTTGGGCTTTATCTAATCTTTGTCATTCAAGTCTGGAATGTATAATTTGCATAAAGAAAGCCACTGATTACTATGACTACTTTAAATGACAATTAACATATTTTGTTTGAGTTCTCTGTCAAGATGAAAAGGTCTTAAATTGAGTGCTCATCTCAGCAGTTAAAACGAAAAGGACCTGTAACTTCATAATCTTTTCCTTTTATATGTAAGACTGGAAAAACAGTTGAAGATTGAGACCACTTGATATACAATTTTTTGACATTTTCTCCAGTGAAACAGTAATACACATTTCTGACAACAGGTCACATTCTTTTTTCTTTTAGATGTGTTCTAAAATAGGAGATAGTTTATTTTGCCCTCACATTAAGTACAGGTTCACAGGAAATTCATCTAAGGTTTGTATGTACATGGATCCATGCTATTTCTAGTTCACTGACCCATCATTCTTGGCGTATATCTCTTATCTTCAAGGTTTAGGGAAGCACCTCCAATGGAAGATAGAGGGATTAAGGGGGAAAAAAAGAACAAAAGGGGTAGGTATGCTCTTTCTTTTTAAAGAAGGTCTTTTGGAAGCTTCCACAAGACACTTCAAATTAAATTTAATTGGCCAAAATTCTGCTATATATCAACATTCAGTTGGAAAGCAATGTGAGAAATGTTATCACTCTGGGTAGAGGTGTGTTTATGCCTAGCCCCAAATCAACAGCTCTGTCACATTGCAAAAGGAATGGTAGATATTAAAAGACAGCTGTACTTTTTTTGTCATATTTTCTCTCATTTTCTTTTCCTCCTAGATTAACATAGGAGTGCCTGGAAGTTCAGTCAGTTGAACATCCAACCCTTAATCTCAGCTCAGATCTTGGCCTCAGGATCATGAGTTCAAGCCCCACATTGGGCTCTAAGTTGCATGTGGAGCCTGCTTTAAAAAGAAGAAAAGGAAAGGGAAAGGAAGAAAGAAAGAAATAGATTAACATAGTTTTCTTTTTTTTAAGATTTTATTTATTTGGGGGGGAAGGGGAGGGGCAGGGCATGAGTGGGGAAACGGAAAGAATCTCAAGCAGACTCTGTGCCAAGTGCAGAGCCAGACATGGAGATCAATCTCAGGACCCTAAGATCATGACCTGAACCAAAACCAAGGGTCAGAGACCCAACCAAGTCACCCTATGTTAACAGCTTTCACTTCACCTTTTCCTACATTTGACCTTTACTTATCTAAATCTAGATTCTCTGGGAAGAGGAGAAAACAGGAAAGCCCTGGCCATTTTATGAAATTCTTCAATATTAGTATTATGTGACAGAATTTTAAAATGATCTTGCCTGTAACATTTCTCATTATGTACTTATATTTTTACACATGTATATTTGACTAGTCATAGGAATGAGACCAACTCCAACTCTGGCAAAGTGACTAATAATATGCTGTCTTTCAATATGTAATCTTAACATGAAATCTTAAGTATTACAATACAATTGATTATCAAAGCACTTCTGCAACATGAGGCATTATTTGGTAGACTGCATTGCTCAAAACACTTTCTTCCTATCTTGGTAAAAGATTATCACTTCTCTGTTGCACAAACTTCAAGATTGATTGTGTGACTTGCTTTCATAAAAAAATGTGAGTGGAAGTGACATGTGTCACTTCTGAGCAAAATCCTTTGGAATCAGCACACAAAACACCATGTTCTCTTTAATTCTGTGTGACTACCAGTATTGTCCAGATAGAGGCGACCCTGTGTGTATGGGGCCTGGCAAAGATAATGAGGAGCAGTATTTCATTTGACCTGGGAGATTAAGGGACAATTTTGTTCACTGTACCATAATCTTGCCTATCCTAACTTAAAAAAATCATTATGTCTAAAGTTGTGGTTTACTAAGTTATTTTATCTCTTCTCACTAGATGCTAAGCAATATGAGTGAAAATGACATTTTTTGCCTGGAAAGAAGTGGATAAGTGGTAAATGTTTGTTGAATAAATGGTTAAGATGAGATATGACACCATTTGCATGAGATAACCCTGACAAGGAACTCCTACTATTAATTCAGAAGAAATATAAAGGATATTGAGGCAATTTCTAGCATTGGCTGAATTTCCAAAGATTCTGAAAGCTATCCAAAGCTTTTCAGAATAAGACTTTAAAATAAAGATCATCACTTGGACAAATCAATATCATTTTCTCCAACCATTTCATCATCTATAAATATTCAGGCTCAGATCAAAGTAGATGATAATTCTGCCATGCTGTAGCAATAGAAAATTCATGTTTAGGATGCATTTGGAATTTTCAAATACTGAGGAACATTATCACAGTGATCAAATTTAGCATTAAAAACTCATATGGGTAAACTCTGTATTGTTCTGGTTATGGAATCATTTCCCATAGAGGCATCTACAAAGTAGCAGGATTTATTCTCAACCTCCTGATATTCTGCACCCAATCTCTCAATACGCAGCTAAAAAGTCTTCTTTTCAATGTGTAATGGTGACAAATGAGAATATTGAAAAACTGAGGGTTTGGGGGGGACGGAGGGGGAAATGAGCCTGGTGGTGGGTATTGTGGAGGGCACGTATTGCATGGAACACTGGGTATGGTGCACAAACAATGAGTTTCGGAACACTGAAAATAAAATAAAATAAAATTTAAAGGGAAAAAAAAAGAATATTTAAATTCAGTTGACAACACCCAGGCTGGAGCTCAAAAAGAAAACCCTTGGTTAATCCAAACAGTGAAAATTTAGACCGCGATTGTTCAATGATAGGGCCTTTGTGGTTTATGAAAATAATTTTAAGAGAAAATGTTCTCTCATTTACCTCAGAGAGTCAATGTAAGAGCATTGTTTCATCATACGAAATTTTATTTAATGGGATCTTTTTCATAGAATTATATATCTTAAACTAGTTATAACTTCTGGAGACAAACATGCTTATAACTTTGCTTCTTCACTCAGATTCACATAATTTTCCCATAATTAACAGTGATAAATGTTAATCAGATAATTTATCAATGGTTTTCAATCCTGTCCCTAACTGCCTACCAGCACTATTCTTACAACATGAAGTGTTTTATCAGCTAAAGAAAGTAACTAAATTCAACAAAATACATGCAAAACTTTTACAGTTGTTAACAATTAAAATAGGTCTTAATTCTAACCAAATTGACCTATAAAGTCAATGTAATTTCACTCACATTCTCAATGGGCTTTTGTTGATAAAAATTGGCTATTTGATTCTGTCATTCGTGCAGAAAGGGCAAAGGTCCTAGAAGAGACAAAATAATCTTCAAAAGAAAAAGAACAAGATTATAGAATTGACATTATCAGATTTCAGTGCTTATTAAAAAGTTATGCTCATCATGACACTGTGGTATGGGCATAAAATCAGACAAAAATATCAATGGGACTGAACTAAAAGTCCAGAAATAATATGCATGCTTACACAGTTCATTGTTTATCAACAAAGTAACACATTCTTGGGTTGTGGACATTGGGGAGGGTATGTGCTATGGTGAGTGCTGTGAAGTGTGTAAACCTGGCCATTCACAGACCTGTACCCCTGGGGCTAATAATACCTTATATGTTAATAAAAAAATAAAAAGTTTTTTTAAAAAGTACCAAATTCAATGACAGAAAATAGTGTGTTTTCAACAGATGATGTGAAACCACAGAATAAATTGTAGAAAAAAGTAAACTTCCACCAACACCTCCTACCACCCACAATAATTACCTCACAACAGATTACAGCCATAAATAGTGAAGCTAAAGCTACAAATCTTCAATAAAAAACATAGAAGATACTTTAGTGTGGATGCAGAATGTACTACTATAAGTAGTGGATAAACTAGACTTCAAAATCAAACACTAAAGTGTTTAAATGTTGTCTTTAATTATTGTTTAAATATTGTTTTTTGCTAAAGCTCAGCAAAAGACAATATTTAAGAAATGAAAAGGAAAGCCCAGACAGGAAGAAAATATTTTGGTACATAAAGTTAAGGAATAGTATCCAAAATATATCATAACAAATAAGAAATTAAGACATATGTCCCCCCAAAAGGCAATTATCACAATATCCAAAGCAGCATCAACTAAACTCTGGAAATTAACTAAAAATAACTATGTTGTGTAGCAATGGAAACAACCAATCATCCTCAATATAAGAAGGAATAAATACACTGCAGTATATTCTTGCAATTATACACAATTTTAAAAAGAATGAACTACTACCACATGGAACAACTTTGGACAGACATCAAAAACATTGACAAAATGAAGCCAAACCCAAAACAGGACTGTGGGGATCTGTTATATTAACTTCAAGAATAAGTGAAATTAACCTGTGATAAAAAGGGAAGAGCAATTTCTTGTGGGCATTTGAATTGACTGGACGGGGGTACAAGGAATTTTCTAGAGTGATAGAAATCTTTCACAGTTTCATTATGTTGTTGGTTATCTGAGTACATTTCTGTGTTAACATAATTGAACTTGGGAGACTTCCAGCTCCGCATGAAGCTTGTAAGTCCTTTCTCTATTCTAATAAAGAAAAACTAAACACGCTGAGAATCAATGCTTCTTAAATCAGTAAGAGAACTGAGGCTGCAGGGACAACTCTCTGCCCTCAAAACTGGAGACTCAGATAGGCAGATGGAGGGAATCACAACCTACCTGAGCAGAAAGAAACTCAGGAGCGGAAACTTCGGTGGGAAGGAGTGCCGGATAGGAAAACCGCAACTGTAGTTGACAGATTGCTGGAGGCTCAATGCAGACAGCTTTGAGTGTTAACAACTCCAAGGAACCCAGTAAAGAGGGGCCACCTCTTTTGGGGAAGTTTGGGAAGTTTTTCCCCCAGGAATCTGATCAGCTTCTCACAGTAAATACCTTTCCTGCTTTTGTCAGTGGAGGGGAAGGGAAAAGGAACCATTTTGAAATATGCCAGAGCACTGTGTTCCTCTTAAAAAGGGCTGCCCTGGGGCGCCTGGGTGGCTCAGTGGGTTAGAGCCTCTGCCTTAGGCTCAGGTCACAATCCCAGGGTCCTGGGATCAAGCCCCACATGGGGCTCTCTGCTCAGCAGGAAGCCTGCTTCCCCCTCTCTCTCTCTGCCTACTTGTGATCTCTGTCTGTCAAATAAATAAAATCTTAAAAAAATAACAAAAAATATTTTTTAAAAAGGAGGGGGGGCTGCCCTCAGGAGAAACTAATGCATTAGAGCCTGACTCCCTGGGTTTTTAGCAAAGCCTACCTCACCTGGGAGAAGGGAGTTACCCAATTCCAGTACAATCTAGCCATCCTGTTCTACTGAAGGGGAGAGAAAATAAATGAGAAATGTGTGTGAAGTTCACAGCCCCAAAGCACAGGCTCTCTAAACGACAGACCTACTAACGGGACTGTAGAATGGTTCCCCTTCCCCCACACCTCCCCACAGACATTTCCAAAGATCTACTTACAGCACTAATTTTACCTAGTGTATTATGTCAGCCTAACAAGAAAAAATTACAAGGGCATACTGAAGGGCAAAAAGCACAACTTGATTTCTTTCAGGTTTGAGTGTCAGGTGAAGGGGATTTACTTATTTCTCCCACTAGTTACAACTCCTTTATACCAAAACTTAGTGGGGAAAAAATTGAATAAAAGTAGCAGAGAGGAATGATAGCCTAATTTCTTACCTTGGTGTTAAAAAGCAAGTTGCCTGAGGCATAGCATCCTTATACAAGAGTTCACCCAGCTAATAATTATTACATTTGCTTTTATTTGGCAGATTTTATGTATATTTTTTAGGAAATTATTGCTTTAAAGCTAAAAAAAAAAAAAGACAAGTTCTTAAAAATAACTTGCAAATTCATATCGGGGAGCATATCAAAGGTGGGCAGGTATATTTATTAAGAGAATGAAATCTGGAACATTTTTATGCAAAAATCTAATTATAATGGATGTCAATGTGTTTCATTGTCTCTCAATCTCTCAATCTGCTTTTTCAGGTTTTTTTTTTTTTTTTAATTTCCTGTATTACACGTTTTTCTGTAACAAATTAACACAATGGCTTAAAACACAAGAATTTATTCTGTCACTGTCCTGGAGGTCAGAAATCTCACACCAAAGTGTCAGCTGTATAACATTCTGGAGGTTCTAGGGAGAATCGGTTTCTTGCCTCTTCCACTTCTGGTAGCTGTTGGCCCATGAGTCCCTTGACTCATGGCAACATCACTCCAGTATCTGCCTCCATGTTCACATTGCCTCTATATTCTCTATGTGTCTTTTACGTGAATATTTATCAATGGAGTTAGGGCCTGTCCACATAATCCAGGATGATCTCCTCATCTCGAGATCCTGAAATTAATTACATCTTCGAAGACCCTTTCTTTTAAATGCAGTAACATTCACAGGTTTGGAAGATTAAGACAAGGACACTCCTTTTCAATTAATATCAAATGAACATTACCCCATGCCTAGCACGGTGGTTTGAAGCAACATCAGAGGACATACAGAGTAACAATTAAATTTCCAAATACTTGACTTTATATCCCAGCTCAATTTCTTTTTTTTTAATATATTTTTTAATTTATTTGAGAGAGCATGAGAAAGAGAGAGAGAGAGAACACACACAAGCAAGGAGGAGAGGGAGAGGGGAGGGAGAAGCAGACTCCCCGTTGAGCAGGGACCCTGATGAAGAACTTGATCCCAGGACCCTGGGATCATGACCTGAACTAAAGGCAGATGCTTAACCAACTGAGCCACCCAGGAGCCCCAGTCCCAGCTTAATTTCTTAAGCTGAGTGAGAATGGGTAAATTACCAAAACTTATTATGTTTCTGTCTTCTGTAAAATGGGAATAAATAATAATATCTACATTAAACATAATTTTGTGATTTTAAAAAGAACAATGAAACAAGTAAAATATTTCCTGGCACATATTAAGCGTTGAGTATATTTTAATTACTATTTGTTCAATAAAAAAGACACATTCACTGATTTTCAGGAATTTTTACATCTTAAAATCTACACTAAAGGGAAAAACAAACTGCTTCCTGATACATATTTGGAATTTGTGGTCTCATCATGGAAATTATTTACCTTCTTAGCAATTTCTGTTTCTGTTATACTGGTAAAAGTTGTGTTCCTTGCTTTATATTACCTAGCAACTAAGAAAAGTAGATCAGAAGGAATATAAATGGCTTAAGAAAGGTACCCTGGAATTTAAAGTTTGACATCAATAACTAGAGTGGAAGATCACCCATAGGCATATTTTTCCTTCCTCTCTCTTACTTTCTGCCCATTTCCCTCCTTTCTTTTTACTGTACCGCGTTCTACAGAGTTCACCAAAAAAGCATATGTTGAAAAAAAGATAGAACAATAAAGTAAAAAGAAAACCAAAACAGATTTGTCTTTTCCAATAAACAGACTTTCCAATTTCCCCTGTACTCTCTATTCTGCTGTGTGGCCCCCAGACTGGTACTCACAGTAGGGTGTTTGTTTGCAACCAGTCAGCTCTCAGCAGTTGTATGCTCACATTCAACTGTACTTGCTTCAAACTGATTATTTAAGTAAATATTATGTAGATAGAAAATTATTAATTTGAAACAATATTGGTTGTTTTTATAAAAATGAAGTTGAACTATTTAGCAACATTAGATAAAAGTGAGTATCCCATTCAAAATTGTTTTCATAATAATCACAGGCCATAATCCAGGACTGGGGGAAAGAAGGAGGGAATCATAAAAAATCTCAAAAAAATTCTACATTCCAATTGCTTCACAGACGTATTTCTTCCACTTTAAAAAATTGAGACCGGAAACTGCAGTATAAGCAAAAGCATGCTCTTTGGAATTCTAGTCAGTGAACCCAAATCAAAGAAAAAGCCTTCATCCCCTATCAAGTAATTACCGATATATTCGTTTCTGACAGCTGCCATAACAAAGTACCAAATACAGTAGGTGACTTGAAGCAACAAAACTGTATTCTTTGTTTGTTCCAGACGTTACAATTGAGGTGTCTGTCAGCAGAGATGGTTCCTTTTTGGAGACTCTTAGGGAGAATTTGTTCAAAGCTTCTCTCTTAACTTCTTGCAGTTGCCTGCAATACTTGGTGTCCCTTGGTTTCTAGACACATCACTCTGACCTCTGCCTCCAGCTTCACATGATTTTCTCCTTCCCCTCATTTATGTGTGTGTGTTTGAATTTGCCTCTTCTAAAAGGCCATCAGTCATGACCTCATCTTAATGAGATTACATCTTTAAAAACCCTATTTCCAACTTAGGAACGAGTACAAGTTATGAGTGGACACGAATTTTTGAGGGACACTATTCAACCAAGCATAGCTAATAAATTCCATTTTTACTTATGTGCTTTAAGATAAATTAATGCTTAAAATACACTTCTAATATTTTTATCACTATTTTTAAATTAGTTTTCACTTAATCACATAATCACATATCCCAATTGCATAATATAGAAAGATGGCCTTACATGGGGGAGATGGAGTAAGCTACATAACTTTTAATATATATGTAAAAAAGTAAATTATTCAGATCAGAAACATATAAAATATATAGGACTATAATTGGGCCTTACATGGGGGAGATGGGGTAAGTTATATAAGTTTTAATATATATGTAAGCTTCTATCTTAAGAAGCAAGAAAAAGAACAGCAAATAGAACCTAAGACATAAAGAAGAGGAAAGGAACAAAGAAATATAAAATCTTAAAAATGCAATAAAGCAAAAATCAAAGGACAAAATTGGGGTCTTTGAAAAAATTAACAAAATCTATAAACACTTAGCAAGACTGACCAAGGCAAAAAATATAACTTTAGTACTTTAGTATTAGGAACAGAAAGGAGAAAGGACATCAGTATAGATCTGACATTAAAACGATAATATGGGGTGCCTGGTTGGCTCAGTCGGTTAAGTTTCCAACTTTTGATTTCAGCTCAGGTCATGATCTCAGGTCATAAGATGGACCTCTGTCAGACACTGTGCTATGCATGGATCCTGCTTAAGATTCTCTCCTTCCCTCTCTCTGCTCCTCCTCCAACCCATGTGTGTACACGCACTCCCTCTAAAGGAAAAAAAAAAAAAAAGATAATATAAAATTATGTTGAATACCTTTAAAACAATACATTTAAATTTTTATATAAAATGGACACATTTCTCAGAAAAATACCTTATTGAAGCTGACACAGAAATTTAAAAATCAGATTAGTGTGATATCTACTTTAACAATTGAATCTGTTACACAAAGAAGTCCCTTGGCAGAGATGGATTAACCAATGCATTCTTTGAAGTGTTATTTAAAGGGGATGGAGGGTGGCAGAGAGACCAATTTTATCCAAATACTTCCAGAGAATAGGAAAAGGGATAGCAAAACATTTTGGGAACAAAACGTTTGATGTGAAAAGTGTAAGCCTCATAAAAATGGCATAAGATTACTGTTAGAAGGCACTACCACAGAACAATATCTCCCCTGACCATAGATGCAAATGTCCTAAGTTAAATGTTTACAAAGTGAAACCAGAGATATAAAAAAAAAGGATAATATATCATGACCAAGTGACACTTTTACAATGATTGAAATATTGAATTCACATTCAAAAACTAACATAATTCACCATTAACAGATTTAAAAAGATAGAAAATTCCTTGACTAGATAGGTAAGGAAAAGCAAATTTCCCCAAAATCAAAACATTAAAAAGAAAAACAGAACAAATAAAACAAAAGCTTCTCAGCAACCTAAGACAGGAGATAGCTTCCTTAAGCCAGTAATGACTGTAATATTTTAAAAAGGAGAAGAAAAAACTATAGGAAACCTCATTCCTAGTGATGAAATACTGAAAGCTTTTCCTCTAGTTTGGGAAAAAGTAAAAAGTATCACTGTTATCTCTCTATTCACTATTATACTGGGGTTTGTAGACATTGTAATCAGGATAGCAAAATTTATTAAGTATATAAGGATTCAAAAAAAGGAAATAAAACAATTATTAATTTTATAGGAAAAAAAAAATCTGGAGACATGCTCTCATAATACATAAATGTTTCATGGTGTGGACTCAAATATATGTGAATATATACATATATACATATAAAATAAAAGTTAAAAGTAAAACTTTAATAATACTACTCAAAATACTTTCAAGCAATCTTAAGATAGAAAGAGGTTAGACTGACTTATAAGGAAAGATATATAGGACCAATATAATGAAAATTGAAATATATTCTCATAAGAAATTTTAAAAGACAAATGTAGTTATCCACATCTTTATCACAGAATAACATTATATAATATTACATCGCTTTACAAAGAAGTAATTCCATTTCTTCCACCACCAACCTTTGTGTTCTTCTGGACATATATTTTACTCCTACATAGGTTATAAATATACAAATAAATTTTTGTATATTTTTTTATTAAACCTAAAGAATCTCCTTTAAATTTTAAGTGTTTCTGCCAGGGACGGCTGGGTAGCTCAGTGGGTTAAGCATCCAACTCTTGATTTTGGCTCCAGTCATAATCTCAGGGTCATATTTCAGGATCCTGAGATCAGACCCCCAGCTGGGGCTCCGTGCTCAGCATGGAGTCTGTTTGTCCCTCTCCCTCACCCTCTGCCTTCTTGTCCCTCCCCGGTTCATGCTCAAGTGCAAATTCTCTCTCTCGAAAGAAAAAGAAAGAAAGAAAGAAAGAAAGAAAGAAAGAAAGAAAGAAAGAAAGAAAGAAAGAAAGAAAGAAAGAAAGAAAGAAAGAGAAAAGAAAGAAAATCTTAAAAATAAAATAAAATAAAATTTAAGTGTTTGTGCCAGTGCTAAAATTTTTCAAATTTTGATTTTGAAGGTTTCATTATTTCATCTTCATTTTTTATAGAATACTTTATTCAGTATAGACTTCTAGGTTGATTTTCTTTTTCTTTCTATATCTTAAAAATGTCACTTCATTCTCTTCCAACCTTCACAATCCTCCATCTTCTGTTGTTGTTCCCCTGAAGGAAACACATCTTTTTTTCCTCTCTGGCCACTTTTAAGGCCACTTTTAAGATTCTTTTTTTTAGGCATTTGATTATGATAAGCTTAGGTAGTGTGTGTGTGTGTGTGTGTGTGTGTGTGTGTGTGTGTGTGTTTAATCCTGCTTGGGGTTTACTGAGCTTCTTGGATCCATTGATTGATATTTTTCAATAACTCTGAAAAATTCTCAGCTACTGTGTCTTCAAAAATTTCTCCCTCTCTATTTTTCCTCAGTTCTGGAACACTAACTGTAACTGTGCATCTAATGTTATGTCATAGGTATTGGAAAGCTCTGCTCAGTTTAGCTTTACATTCCTTTTCCCCCTTTGTCCTTTAATTTAGGTACTTTTTTTTTTTTTAACCTGTCTTCATTTTCTCTGTGTGGAGTCTATTGTGAAACCCACTGCATAAATTTTTTATTTCTGACGCTAAATTTTTCTGTTCTGGCATTTCATTTTATTTCCTTATACTTCACAGTTTTCTGTTGAAATGCTCCCTTTACTTATACATTTTCCCCACCTTTCTACTCAGTGATTTAAAATATTAACCATAGTCATTTTAAAGTCTTTATCTTGTAATACTAATATACGGAACATACAGATTGACTGTTTTTCTTCTTATTGTTTATGATTGAAATTTATTGTTTCATTGCATACCTCATAAGTTTTATTATATATTAAACATTGTATGTCAAAGAAAATAAAGATTAAAATCAATGATATTTAACCTCAACAAAAGACATGTTTCTTCTCCTATCAAGTTGCTTCAAGGGTGGTAAAAAGAATCACTCTAATATATACATCGGCTGGTTCTGGGCTTTGTTGCAGATTCTTGTTAGAGTCATTTAACCACTGGCTTCAAATATTCTGATTTTGAGATTAATATTTTCTTCAGCAAAGCTTGAGATGTGAGCCCTGACAAGACTCTGGAGATCTTTCCTTGTTTTTCAATTTATTAGCTAATTTTCTGAATTGTAGGAGATCTCAGTTTTATATCTAGCCTTTCAGGTGACTGGGGACTTCTCTTTCTTTTCCTAGCTTTTCACCTTTGAGAGATCCTTCTCCACGTCGTCGCTGCATTGTTCCCAGCCCACAGGGGGCTCTAATTTGAGCTAAATATAAATCTGCTGCATATTGTGATGACTTCTCAGCTACTCTGCCCTTCTGCCAGCTACAGGGCACCTGCCTGCATGTGATGAGAGCCTTGTGTACCCCTAGAGAATCTTTCACAGCCTTTCCCCCTCTCCCATCCTTCAGTAACTCAGGGAAGGCTCTATATGTCTTGAGGGACGTTCTCAGTCCTTTTACTCTGCCCCTAGTCTTCAGCTCACTACCTTCATCCACCTGGTGATCCTGTGTACCTGAAGGAACTCTCTTTCAGTTCTCCTGTCCTGCCCTTGGGCTGCTGAGTGTCTAGTAAGTTCCTTGTGACTCTTGGGAGTACTCTGTCAGCTGCTCTGGTTTTTGGATAGCACTTAATACACAGCTATTAAGCCCTCATTGAAGGCCTTGTGTGAAAAAATTAAAGGATGGGCAGAAACTGAGGTTGCTTGGCATACTAAGTAGTCATGTCAGACCATATGAAGCCATTACAATTCTTGAAATGTTATACTTTTTTCTTTTGCTATTATATTATTGGTTCACTCACTTCCCACCAAGTGTGCAAAGAGGAAAGCAGCTGTTGGGGGGGGGGGAGGCTCTCCTCTCTCCTAGGATGGTCTCCTCCTCCTCTTTAAAATATTTAGGTTTTTCTATTTATCTTAAATTCTTGGATGGGCTTAAAAACAAAACTACAATTTTGTACCTTATTCAGTTTCTTCTTGGTAAGCTGGAAACGTTTTCTTAACTAGGACCAAAAAAGCCCTAACTATAAAAGAAAAAAGTATTGATCAGTACAATTTCATTAAAATCCTATTTACCAGAAGACTGTAAACATGCAGTATATGGGTAGGAGAAGATAGTTTTATACATGTAACTAAAAAAACCATTTATATCTAAAGTATGTAAAGACCATTCACAAATTAATAAGGAAAATGTAGGCATCCATCCCCCACAAGAAAAAACACAAAACAAAATTCCAAAAACTATTCAAAAGATCTGAAAAAAGCATTTTATAAAAGAGGGTATCAAAATGGTCAATAGGAATTTGAAAATATCTTGTACCACATCATAGCATTCATTCTAGGATCTAGCATTCTTCTAGGATGAGTTTGGCAGTTTGCCAGTATCTACTAAACCTCTATCTCTGTACACTTTCTGACTTGGCCATTCCATGCTTGAGTGTATGATCAACAGAAGTGGGTAAACACATAGTCACTAAATTACACATACAAGAATGTTTTAGCAGCACCGTTTGTAATAATAGTCAAGAATGGAAGCAACCCAAATATCCTTGAAGAGCAGACATACGCAAATTGTTGTATAATCATATAATGAAATATTATGCAGCAATGAGAATGAAGTATTGCCACAGACAACATGATTGCATCTAATAGTAATTGGGCTGATTGAATAAAGATAGATAAATAGCTTCAATTTTTACAAAGTACAATACCAGGCAAAACAAATATAGGATGATAGAAGTCATGACATTTTTCTCTGGTTGGTTAATGAATGGGTGTACATGTGAGAGATTTCTTGGTCTGTTCTAATACTCTTTTTCCATAATGGAGGTGTCAGGTATCCATTTGTAAACATTCATTAAGCCATACACTTAGACTCTGGGCATTTTATGTAGGTTACATTTTTATTTTTTCAAAAAGTGGCAGAGCTGAACCTCAAACCACCAAAATCTTATTCAAGATAACTAAAACCTTACCAATGCTACTACTTCATCAAGCTAACAATTGTTAAGGGTTCCTCTTTTCTTTTATCATGTAATAAATATGTACTGTGGCTTCAAAAAGTCAGTCTTCTTGCACTTGAATAATGTGATTTTGATATACAAAAAGTAAAAAACACATTTCACCACAGATGGGCAGATTCCTTAGGGCAAAAGCCAGATTTTGTCCATAACTTTTCAGATTCACATTTATCACAATTTTTGACCTCTGATTAGTCATATCAGGCTATATGCAGCGATTATAATTTCTTTCTTATCTCCCACTAGTTTGGTTATGCATTTAAAAAGATATTTTAAATATATTGTCTGGAACTGTTAGGTGTTCTGTTCGGGAATGGTTTATCCAGATACCCAGATTACCCAGATAATCTGGGTAATCCCAGATTACCAGAATTACCTTGATTCTTAATAAATATTTTCAACACATTGTTTCTTTTTATTATGTAAATTATCTAATCTTTATCATACATGGTTTATAACTTCCAATTATGAACTCATTTTCAATGAGGACTGTTTCTTTTGTTTTAGAGACTGAGAGAGAGAGAGGGGGCATGAGTAGGGGGTAGGGGCAGAGGGAGATGGAGAGAAACAATCAGAGGCAGAGACCACACTCAGCACAGAGACTGACACCGAGCTATCCCATGAACCTAAGATCATGACCTGAGAGGAAATCTGATAGGTCTGACACTTAACCAACTGAGCCACCCAGGTGTCTCTTAATCAGGACTGTTTTCAGTAGGCACTCCCAAATACTGGTTTGTCCAGGCCAGATTTCAAGTTGTTTTCATGTGAGTTTCAACTGTTCTGAACCAGTTTTCTACCAATTTCTCAGCTCAGTTTTCCAGAACAATGTAGACAGCATTTTATCAGGCCCCGCAGCAATGAGTCAAGTTTGACTCCTAATGAGTCTTTATCCTTTCATATCCCAACTTAGACTGGTACCTACATGCAGCTTCCCAATGCCAGTAGGCACAGCTGCTCAGGTACCTATCCCTGGATGGGACAGTCAGCGGATCCTTGATTTACTCAGGAATATACCTGTTCCCCAGATTGTACAAACTTGAGACACTATTCTTCATTTCTCTTCAAGCATTAAAACCACCACTTCAAAGGCCTTTACTTGATTTTTATAACCTTCTGTTTCTGGCTTTGCCTAACATTGACCAAATTATCTTCTAGTTACCTTTTAGTTCTAAAAATTGTTCACTCCTTTTCTTATTTGAAAAACTAACTGTATAGTTTGAAAGTATTTTATTATACTTTCTATGTGTGTATGTGGTGTTATATGTATTTACAATGGGTGGGGTTGTCTTTCTATATTAGCTTGGCTTACGATATTGACCAGAATTTTGTTATCATTTGAAAAATCTATGTGTTTACTTTTTAGAAACAACTTACTGTGATTTCCAGAGTGTTCTTTGTTTATGCAAATTTAATCTTTCTACCCAAACATTTTACTGGTTTCAAATTCAAGCAAAATTTGGGAAGAGTCCTAAGATTGTTGGATTATTCCTCTTTATCATTCACTTCAAATGAATTGTAGAATACATTTTTAAAATTCTGTATATTGGAAGATATGCATTGATTAACAATTGTTTGTAATTGGCATAAATGTCCATTTAAAATTTCTGTAAGTACACACATTTAAGTGCAATGAACAGGTTTCTTTGAAAGTCTTTTATTTCCCAAATCGGTTCCCATGACACAGAAGCCAACTGCTCGGCAGCCAGCCAACAACCTCAGCTAATGATCTCATGTTTTCTATTATAAAAGCCCATCTACTGCTGCCTCCAGCCTCCTTTTTGATGTGTGCAGACATCCCTAACCTGTGTTCACCCAACTTGTCTCTTTAAGACACAGTACACCACAGCACATTCAAGTACCATCGTGCAATATACACATGTGCATTTGTCTGTGTTAAGTCATGTCCTTCTCCCTCTTACATTGAAATATAATACAGTAATTTCCCTTGTGGTGTTCTGTTTGTCACTACTCACCCAACATCGTAAAGAGCAAAAGTTTTGCCAGGATCTGATGTCGCATCATGTGATGTACTAAACTACTTATTGGGCTTCATCCTGCTAAATTTGAAACTTCAAACTCAAGGTGACATTTCATATGTCAGGATCAATAGTCTTTAAAGTTGAAACTGAGTAGTTTTGGTGTCACCTTCCTCAGACTGAGGCTGTTCTAATCTTCCTATGTCCCAAAATGTGTATTTCCTATGTTCTGTAAATCCTGCTAGCAAAAGTTTTCTCAATGATTTACAAAATGCATTTATGTTCTGAACTGCTCCTTAAATGTCTGCAATTTGTTACCTAAGGCCTTTTCAAGGACTGCTGTAGAGGCTAGATTTGTTTGTTCCACAGAAGTTGTACCATTGAGAGACCTTATTAACTATTCTAAAAGGCAATACTGTACTGTATAATTCAGAAAACTTTAAAAATTACAATTTTGAAAAGAGAAGTTTTGCATTATAAAGGGCAATAATGCTCCAAACCAAGCTATTGAGTCTGTTTATGAAATACAGGTGGAGATCTTTTCAAAAATTTTAAAAGCATGAAGTTAGAGATTTTGCCTACCTTACAAATATAGTAAAATACAAATTTAGTACTCTACACTTTTGACTATATAACCTAATACTTTAAGTTATTTCTGGATGATCCAAAATTTGAAAAGTTAAAAAAAAAAAGACTAGGCAGTATATAAACATTTGACTGAAATTCTAGAAAATTAATTGTTTAACCAGGCACATTTATTCTTTCATATGAATAATGGACAGCTTCCTACAAGAATTACCAGATGGAGTTGAGAAGTCCTATTCAAGCCAGAGTTGAGATAATGTTTAGGACTAGTCCAGGCTGGTGAAATTTCTGAGAACTTTCAAATGAATTCAACATAGTGAATAAATCTGTAAGGAAAATAAAGTTCTAATCTTATTCAGCTTTCCAGTGAAATAACCCAAGTTAATATTTCCATTATGGAATCCATTATGGAATCCCATAATCAATTGTTATTATTACTATTCCAAATCTTTTTGTTTTGTTGTTTTTAATAAACTAAAGGGATTTATTAGCTAGAATGTAGAATCTTATATGTCTATTTGCACACACACACACACAAACACACTCATTCTAAATGAAGTGTTATTAAACTTAAATCGAATTGATTTTTCTCCTTTTTAAATTGAATTCATTTTTCCCAAACTAGTATTACTTATCAGAGAAAACTTCCCAACCAGTAACCTTCCAAAGAACCCTGAGATTTGCCCAGCAATATTGTCATTTTTTAGAGAGAGGTACTATTGGGCATTAGACCAATCAAACCTGTTTGATTCCTCAAGAAAGTCAGTAATGAGTTATCATCCATAAATATTTTCTATGATGAAGTGAGGATTCACAAGCACTTGAGAATTGAGTATAACAAGAGTAAGATGAAAATGGGAACAAGCTCTATTTGTAGTCAATATATAAATGTCTTATTAACATGATAGAGACACTATTCCAAGATCCACTGGTGAATTGCATTCCATTTTCCCTTCAAGATTTCCTAGGTTAATGTTTACTTCTGACAGAATGAAATATTTTCCTTTCTACTTCATCTTATTACACTAAAACAACAGGTCCATGCCAAGAGAGTTCTGCCTTCTTACATTTTTTTTAGAAGTTTCAATATGTTGGGTACTTGAAAGTATATAATTCTTTTCAGTATTGTTTTTATGTTATATCTGTTTTCTTTGAAGAAAAACTTTAGAAAAGAAACATTTCTCACTGATGACCTCTTAGGACATTGAACTGAATTTCATTTAGTGAACAATTCCTCAAAATATTTTTGATTTCTATGGAAAGACTATTTTCCTTAATGCTGTCTTTATTTTTAAGGAATCACTTCATTTTCCTTAAGGCTAAAAGGTGTTTTGTTTTGTTTTTCCTTGTCTCTAAAAGGAGCATCCCTTGGAAATTGTCATGTCTCTTAATGACAGTGTTGCCCAGAATAGTTCCATTGTTAGTCTCATGCCTGCTCTGTGCTGTGCTGCCAGTTCCAGATGCTAAAAGGAAACTGAATACAAAGACAGATAATGGGAGCTTCTGCTATTACTCACAAAAAACAAAGAATAAATGTGAGGTGAAGTTGTCCATTTCAGTACATGAAAACATAATATTTCCAAGGAACTTAATTTTAATTCAATCTATTAGATATATAACTTTGTTTATAAAGATAAATTCAATTCATAAGCTACAGACAAAATATATTTTATTATTTCCAATCATATATCAAATATCATCAAAGTTCCTCTTATGGAGATAGGAATGTATATTTCCCCTTTTTTCATGGATAGTAGAGAAAAGCTTGTTAATTCCACAGAAACAGTGAATGTATTTAAGGCAACCTGTGGACAGTTAAGCATCATGCATGCTAACTGCTGCGTGATTGAAACAAAAAATAAATTTGAAGTAGTTGATGACATCACAAATGAGTTAGCTGAAATGACAAATGTATTTCCAGACCTTGATTTATTTTCATATATTATTAACTTTGTGCACATAGAGGTGTTTGCAACTTATGTATCTTTATATTTCTATTCCTCCTATTTTTTTGAAATTCCCTTTAACTATAATGCTCATTTGGTTTATGTTCATGAATTTTTCATTTTATTTTGAGCTCCAGGTGATTCGTCCAAAGGCAAAACTGTAACCATCATTTATACAACACTTTCTATTTTCTAAGTTATTATTTTTTAAAATTAATTTATATTCTGTCAGTGCTGTCTACTTCATTTATTTTAATCGTATTTTTGTCTTTTCCCATTGCATATATATTTTACTCTAAAGCAAGGTTTTCAGGAACATTCTAAGCATAATTTTTACCCTTTTATGTTATTATTGCTACAATTTCAAACAATTTCTGCTTTCAAGATTGAAGCTGTGGAAGGAAGTATGTGCAACCTCAATGAACATGCAGTGACATGTTTAGAGAAGAAAATTGAACCAAAATGCTAAGAAACATGTACAAATTTTCTAAACCCTCCCAGAGTTCACCAAAAAAATTACTTCTCCCCCAACTTTTGATAAAATGAAAAAATACTTAAAGCTGCATAAAAATTGCAAAAACATCTCCACGATGCACAAAATTACAAATAATTTGAAGCCAATGACTAGAAATATTCATTTTTGACCAATTTGTCATGTTGAGCAATTTGTCATTATGATCAATTTGTCAAATCAGCCAGTTTATTTTCAACCAATTCACCTGCAGTTTAATAAAATTGTTCTGTAGTCTCTTGTGTTACCACGGAAATTTAAAGGCCCCTTGGAGAGAAATTCTGTTCAAAGTAAATGTTCATAAAATCTTTCAAGGTAAGTACATTTTTTCTTTGACCCTTAGTTTTTGTTCCTGTCAGGGCATTCAATAACTATGCATGCAAAATATTCCATTTGGTAAGTGCATTTAATTTTGACCAAATTTAATGTGAAGGTATGGCATACAAGGATCTTAAAAGTACCAACTTTTCAAGACTTTAAAAGTTGAATATCTCAAAGATATATCAAGGAGTAAAAACAAGTCACAAAAATATGATTAGCATGGTTCTACATTCACAAAAAATAAAACAAAAGTCTGCATTTTTATGACAACTCCCTGAACAAATGGGATTATGGTGAAAGGAATTATAGGTAGGAACTCTCATTTTTATTTGGTAGCTTTTTTTTTTTTTTAGAAATTTTTTTAAAGATTTTGTTTATTAGACAGACAAAGATCACAAGTAGGCAGAGAGTCAGGCAGAGAGAGGAGGAAGCAGGCTCCCCACTGAGCAGAGAACCTGATGCAGGGCTCGATCCCAGGACCCTGAGATCATGACCTGAGCTGAAGGCAGAGGCCTTAACCCACTGAGCCACCCAGGTGCCCCTATTTGCTAGCTTTTTGTGCTATTTAGAGTATTTATAAACATTTAGTACTTTGATAATTTAAAGATTACATGGTTTGGGTAACTAGGCAGCAATCTGGCTAATCATACAGAAAGGTCTTGGCATAAGTCTAGAGGAAGCCTTAGAGTCTAGGGTAAGAACTACAAAGTGGCAGATTCAGGCACAAGGTTGACATTCAGAGAACTGTACATGACAGGATACAGACCCCATAACAATACAATGAGTGTCCTTGACTTCCTAGAGACCAAGGGAGGATAGATTGGTGAGCTGAGTCGCTCTTGTTGCTGAGGTAGAAAACCATAGGCTTCCTAGGTTCTATCAAAGCAAAAATTGCACCAAAGCTAAAAAAAATAGAAGGAAAACTTTATTCAAGATTATTGCAGGGGCACCCGGGTGACTCAGTTGGTTAAGCCTCTGACTCTTGATTTCGGCTCAGGTCATGATCTCAGGTTCCTGAGACTGAGCCCCCGCATCTGGCTCCATGCTGATCATGGAGTGTGCTTAAGATTCTCTCCCTCTCCCCCTCCAACTCCATGCTCTCTCTCTCTCTCTAAACAACAACAAAAAAGAAAAGACTATTGCAAGGAGTGAGAGATTAAATTCCACTCTGCCAAAAGAAAAGTTGGGAGAGTGACTTAAGTGCTGAAGGGTGCTAGTGGGAAAGTACTGGAGAATGTTGGGGGTAAATTCATCAATGACATGTGTCAAGCACATTGAATTTTTCTTCAATTTTTTCTTTGTGATTAAGCCACCCGTTTACTAACTGGTGTCCACCGAGCTTAGACTCCTACACTCCAACAAAGAGATAGAGACTCTATCTTCCTTAATGATTGTATTTCACATTTATAGCCCCTAGGTCTCTGAGAAAGACAGTCCTGGTTGAAATATGACAAGAAGCTTTTAAAAGGGGGCACAGAAAGGATTTACAATTTTAAGTTTTCTAAGATAATTTTTAAGAAAAAGGAGATATGGGGTTTCTGGTTAAGAAGTTCAGTCACTAAGGAGAACATTGAGGCCATCTTGGCCATTTCTTTAAATTTATATCTCATAAGGTCAGGGTTTCTTTGCCTTTTACCACCTAAGGGATCCTGATAAAAATGCTACAATAACCAGATATGAGCTAAAATGAGTTCATAAATAAAAAATAACATTTTATATAAGGGAGTCTAGTAGTCAGAGAGACAAGGTGAGGTAGATTTCAGAACACAAAAATCAAAGATACAGAATTGCTTGAAGTTGTACAAATATCTAAAATTAGTCGTACAAATATCTAAAAACTACATAATAAAGCACTTAAGAAGATTCAACACATCACACAAAAAATAAGACACACTCAGAAACCAAGTTTATTTTTAGCAAACTAAAAGAATCCGGAAATGATTTAAGGGAAGTAGGTTACCTTTAAGACTTGCTTTATTGTCTGAAAGGTTAAGTTTGAAAAGTATCTTACAGTACAAATACATATAGAGATAGAAATTGTATGAGGAAGAAAAGAAACAGGAGACATAACATATAAGTCAAAATGGGGGGATGAGAATATGGAAGAGTAGCAATAACTAAATAATAACAGTAAAAATTACTACAGGAAAAAAAAAATGAGAGTTTGAAAACCAGAAAGATTCAGCTATTTTTCAGGTGGATGATGAAAAATTACATATACCTCTTAGCATGATAAAATTCTGAATCTAAAGGGTAAAAAAAATTCTTTCAAAACTCTGACAGAAAGAACAAGGTAACTACAAAGGAAGAAAACAAAAGAAAGCAGATACCATACATGAACACTATTCACCATACTAAAATTTAGAATATTATATATGCTTGCCAGGGAATAAGAAAGCTATCAAAAGCATCTGGAAGAAAATGCTATCCATCAAATATTTAATATATGAAATGATGTTCAATTTCACAAATGATCAGAAAATAGAGTAAAAGTTAAGATCATGAAGGAAATGAAGCCATGGAACCAAAAAGCGATTGTATTAAGAATAATCAGTACACTGATTTTTTTCAGAAATCTTCAGAAAATGAGAGGGAGTAACCTAAGGTCTGTAGATGATTGCAACAAGAAAAGGTTATCAGACAGTATAAGGTTCATAGAGGGGCGTTTAGGGAGGAGAAAGTGAAAATTGCATAGAAAGAAAATTGAGAGACAATTTCTAAGTCTCTTTCCATTCCAGGCTACCTGTCTCACAAGCAGACTGCCTTTGCTCTGACCTTTCTTTCCAAGGATGTTTGTACAGCAAACAGCTCTGGAAGATTGAGTTAACAAAGGGCAGATTTGTTTACTGGCCATTGCAATAAAAATAGTGTCTCTCTATAACAAAAATCAGGAAGTCTTATCACCCCTTTTGAAAGATCTGTGTTCCCTAAGCTCAGGGTTCCTCTCCTGTAATGCATCCCCATGTGTGTCATCACCTGACCCTCCCTGTATCACCCTGCAGGAACCAGGTTTCAGGGAACTGGGACAAGAAACAGGTTGATAGTCTGGCCACTGCTATTATTATAATAAACGTTCTTTGTCTTTTGGAAGGAAGGAAAGGAGAAAGAGAGAGAGAGAGGGAGGAAAGGGAAAATAAATAGAAGGAAGGAAAGAAGGAAGGGAGGGAGGGAGGGAGGAAGGAAGAAAAAAAAAGAAAGAAACTGATCCAAATAAAAGAAACTAAACTGAGACTTGAAGACAATGAAAGAACAAAAAATAATGACATACAACATAAATATATATAACCACAGACAGAGTATGTGTGTCTCTACATATTGTCATACTTATTAAAGTATGATAACCTGCTGGGAACAGAAAATATGAAACCTGGAACAAAACAGGACATGCTATGATGGAATCCTCATCAGTACTCTAGATCTCCTAAAACCTAAGAGTTGGCACAGGGATATGGAGGTAAGTGCTAAATCCTCCCTCAGTGGAGAAGGAAGAAGGAGGAAAAAAAAATGATTGTATTTTGAAGATCTCAGCCGTGGGATGGGTTCTGGCACTGTGGAGAGGAAACAGTGCTTCTCAGCGGGGAAAAAGTGTTGGCATCTCGTTTCTGAATAACAGTCATATATAACCCCCCCCCCAAAAAAAAACTAGGGAAGGAGATGTAACTAGGAATATAAGGGAGAGGCACAGAACAGCCTCCACATACTGGGGTAGGCTGTGGCAAGGTAAGGAATTACTAGCATCTCCATTAAATAAGCAAAAAGAAGAAGGAGGAGGAAGAGGAAACATCCTGTTTTGTACATGAAGGCTTTCTGGAGGGCACTGGAAACCAAGAGTAACCTTAACTGGTCTGGACCAAAAAAAAAAAAAAAAAAAAACAGGGGCCAACAGGTGAGCCGTTCTCAGCTAGCTGACAGGGTAATAGGCTTCTCTGCAGAACGGCAGTGTAGAGATGCACAGCTATAGGGGTGAAAGGGGCTTCAAAGAATCAGAAAAGCATGACAAAGAGGGGCTCAAGTAATTACTTCTGAGTATATGGGAAAGATATCTCATCCAAAGTTAAAGCTTCTACACTTTTCTAGCTTGGAACAAAGAAGGCTGGAAGCCAGCCATGCCACTCTTCCATCTTGGTTTCAAACATTCATATAAGACCTTGAAGACCTCTGAAGCCTCCAGGGTTGGGGGCTGAGTGAGAAGTGGTAAAAGGGTAGAACAAAGTCTTTTTGGATTACTCTTCTGGTGGGTCTTGTGGCTTCATATAATACGCACATTCCAACATGCCTATCTTCCTGGGCTCTTTATTCCTTTCCCCACCATCTTCTATGATAATTCAGGCATTTCAGACTCACTCAGTGCAGGCCACTGCTCTCTCTACACTTCTCCGAGCCACAATAGCCATGAGTTTGCCTACTCCTACTGAGTCCTTGCCAGAGAGCTAATGTCCCAAAAAGCGCTTATGCAAGTAAATTAATTCTTGTTCATCCAGTCCTATGCCAATGCCAAGTCCTCCACTGAAACAAGGAACTTCGGAAGTCACTAAGTGCCCTTTAGTGGCTACCCCCATAATTTCAGACACTAGGGAATTCCCAACAGCAAGAAGCTGTGCAATGATATATTTGAATGCTGTATTTATATGGGGGAATCACCAAAGCCAGGGGACCAAACAGAAGTTATCATAAGATATCAGGGGATCTGTAAGTCATTAAGAGCATGAGTGGTGCCTATTCAACAAACAGCAATGGCTCACCTTTCTGGAGCCATTGACTTGAGATAACTGTGTCTGTCTCAGAGCAGACTGAGTGGTGCACTGGCTGCAATGTCTCCAGTCTGAGGCAGTGAGAACAGTCTAACCCAGAGCTTAGTAGTAATGAGCCATAACCAAGCTGCAGAAATGGCTTTGTGTGAACAGGGGACCCCTGCCAACAACTTGTGAAAATATCAGTTCCCCCTCTACTCGCATACTATTCAGAAGAGGAGGAAGAGGAGCCAGGACCCCAGGAGGCTGGAAAGGCAGATGTGACAGGAGTTAAACTTTAAATTCATTGAATAAATTGCCCCAAAGGCACTCATTAAGACTGAGAAAAAAACATTCTAAACTAGAATTTAATGACATATTTAATCCTTATTATTGTTTATCCTCCATTAGGGAAATGGGGGTTTGTGTGCAAGATGATATCCTTGTTGAAAATAAAGTTTAGATCTCTGTTACTTTCATGCCTATTCATATTATTTCCCTAAATAGCTTTTCATAAAGTATTCTATGTTAATCTCTGAGAGGAGGCTGCTATATAGGAAAAATGAACCTATCATACTTAAGTCTCCAATATACATCCCAGCCTTCTTTCATGGATAAAAACATACAGCTTGGGGAATTGACGCCAGATCTAGGAATGATCTCTAATTAGTAAAGCCAGTCATGTTACCCATTTCCCTTGCCAGTAATTGGTTAAGGAGCTTAGATTGATCATTGTAAGGTTTTCCCCCAGCAATAGGCAAATGATTTATGCTAAGTTAGAACACAGGGAAAAAAATATTCTGTGCATACAGAAGAGGAAACTTGTACACAAGAAAGTAAGCAGTTCTCTTCATTATAGTAGCCATATTATAGGCACAGGGAAATAAATCAATGTGGTACAATGTAGACTAGAGAGATGGAAGAATCTGAATCCTTAATGATGCAATTGAGCTACAGAATCTAACAAACCTGAGGCCCAAACAACCTTTAAACTTTCACGATTTCCTTATTGTTTTAAGCCAGTTTGTGGCAGGAACTTTATTTGGATCCAGAAGCAACCCAGTTGTTACACACCAACATGGAAAGCCAATTTATTATCTTCACGCAACTGGCAGTCCCTTTTGAGTTCAGTGTTATCCCAAACACTTGTATTGACATTTAGTCAGTACCAAAGCTTTCATAGGAGTTAACTGGGGCTACTCCTAAAATAGCTACAGCAATAACCACAGTAGTAGTCAGCTTGCCTCTTTGGTCAGAGATGCCACATTGTGTACTTCCTGTTGGAAAGATCAGTGAATTGTTCTCCATATTGAATTCATTTTTATGAAAGAAAAATGTATTTCTTAAATTGAGATTTGGAGTATTTTCCAGGTAAGAAGAGTATTCTCTACTGGCTAACAATAATCTCCAAATGCTAGGAGAACAAATTTTTTAAAAGAAAAGGATTATCACAGAATGACATGGCTTCTATAATTTTCATTCACCCTACTTGCTAAAAGCTGCAACAAAAGTACTACCTCTGCAAACACACCTGTGTGGAACTCTTTTCTAATATATAAAACTGGGCAGAAATCACTCAGCAAGTCATTCCACAAAGAATTTTGGGAAAAAAAAATGTATGGAAATCCAATAGACAAAATTATTTTGAAAAGAGAGAGGAAGGACCCAGAAAGGTTTTGCTTGTTTGTTTTACTGCATTAGTAGAGGAATTAATTATATACATGTTTGCTGAAATGCTCTTTTATCTTAAGGCAATCTCTTTTTGGATCATTAGAATAGGGTATTTTAAATATATAACTGAGATAAATGTAGGAAACTGCTGCTATTATTTTGTTTACCACATTTTGTAGCTAATTTGTTGCAACATGTCGAAAATGACATATCAGGTAGGAAATTCAAAATGACAGAGATTCTAAAGAAGCCCACTACTGAGTTCCCCAAACTCTAGATGCAGAACCACTATTAAAGCCCAAGGAGGCTTGTATTCAGATAAGTCCAATGATGTTAGACTATTTTAAAAATGCTTTCATTTATAATATTTGCCTTTAGAATATATTAGCACAGGCAAAGCTGATCTTAACTCTAACTTCTAAAATTGTGAGCTGAATCTCTGCGAGCTCCTTTTGCCATTTAAATGTTTCATTCAGGATTTACTCCACAAGATCTTTAGAGGTAGTCAATTTTTCTTAAAGTTATTTAGGTATTGAAAATAGTATTAAAATGATTCGTGTCTAATAAGAAGAAAACTATATAAAAAAGAAAATATACGCTCCATGTTCAGTTGAAAAACATAAAACATATAGCAACATATGAAAAACATAAAACAAAAACACACGAGATAAACAAGACCCTTCATATTCCCTAATGTGACATCACTCTTTTTTTTTTTTAAAGATTCTATTTATTTATTTGTCAGAGAGAGAGAGGGAGAGAGAGAAAGCACGAGCACAGGCAGAGGCAGAGGGAGAAGCAGGCTCCCTGCCAAGCAATGAGCCCAATGCGGGACTCGATCCCAGGACGCTGGGATCATGACCCGAGCCGTAGGCAGCTGCTCAACCAACTGAGCCACCCAGGCGTCCCATGACATCACTCTTAACATAAGTTTTTCATTTATTTTAACTTATAAAATAAATGAGTTGTTCTAAATGGATCTCTGAATAGTACCTGAGAGCTATAAGATTATATTATTCTAAGAACATATCAATAAAATATAGAAAGCATATTAACAGGGAGTAAAAAATGATCAAACCTAAGTAGCATCACTGAGAGAATTTGGAGCCCTTTAGGGTGAAGTATTGGTTCTTCTGTCATGTTCCCATCAATAGAATAGAATCTATACCCTAGTTGTAACCTATATCTTGAATGAATATTTTTAGATATCTCCCATTATCTTCTTTTTAAAAAGAAATCTATAATACCATAGCTTATTATCCTATATTGTATCTCAAAGTGAGTTTTCTTGGCTATCAAAGACTCTGACATTTTTCCTTTGACTGACTATTTCTAACAACTCAAAAATAAATTCTATTTTAAATTAATGATTTTAATTAGCAAAGAATCTCAGAACCTCGCTTAATTTGGGCAAGCCACTTTCTGAATATGAACCTCAATTCTTCATCAATTAACTGAGGGAGTGAGGATGTTGAATAAGGTTGCTTCCATAGTCCCTGCCAAGGCTGAAACTTGATTCTAAAGACCAATTAAGAAATACCTATGACATTGTGTTTTCTGGTGAAGTCTGGAGCTTCAGGGAAAAACAGAAGAGTTCCTTCCCTACAAATTACTACAAGTAACTGTCAGAGAAAACCTCAGAAATTAATTCTTTTTACAAATAAAAATCTTAGTATTTTTAAAAAGTAGCTAATTTCCAACATAACAGAGTTTTACTTGTATTGCCTGAATAATTTGAAATTATAAAACCTACTAAAAACAGCTATCATAATTCATTTGAAAATGAAATTTGGAAAAATTACTCAGTAAAAGTGATATTCCCTAAATACCCAGGGTTCCATTTTTTGAGAATTCATACTTTAGTAAAAACTAATTATGAACTCCTGTTTATGAGAAACGTGGCTTTTTGCCACATAACAGTATAAAAATGTGAAATTCACATACACCAGGCATATTCCATAGGGGCACTTGCTATATGTTCTCTTACTAAAATGTTGTATAACAGCAGAAAGATCCACAAAGCATTTAATGATGTTTTAAATATTTTTCTTAAAGTTTCACTTATAATTATCCCATTTGAGTGGTAATGGAAGGAGAGCAGATAGCCCGGTAGAAATATCTTCCACCAGAATATGATATATGATGTCCTCCAGAATATGATTTATGATGTCCTCATCTTGAAAAATAAGTTATGGCCATACTTTGTGCATTATTAGCTATAGAATGTACTGTTTTAAAGTAAATGAGTCAGAGATAAGTTATACTGATAAAGGAGACTTGACTGCAGAACATCTTAATTCCTTTTTATTGCTAAGTTTCCTGTCCAGAGATTATATAAGGCAGCTGAGTCTATGGTAATTAAACCTATATTTCTCCAAATAGATCTTAAGAGTAAGTTGGATCTTAGAGGTAAAGACTCATAAAAGTTAAGCACCTTTTGAGTAAACTTTGGGAGAAAACTAGCAATCAGGAATAGGTCCTGCTCTAATGGTGGGGGACAGAGTACTGTGATGCACATGCCTATTTGTTGAGATAATCCATTCTTTCAGAACCAACAAAATAGTTATGACGGCCACCATAAAGCAAGCAAAGTATTTGAAAGTCACATTTCAAGAAGAGACATCAGAATCATATTCACTTAGAAAAATATTTGTACCAAGAGAACACAATGTACCCTATCTTGAGAAAACTGATAGAATAGGGTTTTGGTATAAATATCATTTATTTCCTTTCTACCTTGTTTGGTGTTCTCTGAGCTTCTTGGATCTGTGTGCTTATAACTTTCATCAATTTGGGGAAGTTCTCAGCCATTATTCCTTCAAATATTTCTTCTTCTTTGTTCTCTTTTTTCTCCTGGTATTTCAATTATGTGTATACTCCAACTTCTGACATTGTTCCACAATTTTTGTGTATGCTGCTCAGCTTGTTTTTATTATTATTTTTTTCTCTTTGTGTTTCAGTTTGGTTAAGTTTCTATTGAGTTATTTTCAAGTTTACTGTTTCCCCAGCTGCGTGGAATCTACTGATAAATGTGTCAAAAGCATTCATTTACATTACAGTGTTTTTTAATTCTAGCATTTCTTTTTGGTTCTTTCTTATAGTTTCCATTTTTCTGGTGACATTACCCATCTGGTCTTGCACATTATCTGATTTTTCCATTAGAGTTCTTTACATATTAATCACAGCTTTTTTAAATTTCTTGTCTTATAATCCGAACACCTGTGTCATACCTGAGTGTATTTCTGAAGCTTGCTTTGTGCCCTCAAAATGTATTTTTCCTTGTTTTTTTACCATATCTTGGAATTTTTTCATGAAAGCCTACTTGTTGTATCAGGTAGTAGGTAATCAGGTCAATGGGCCTTTAGTGTAAGAATTTATGTAATATGGCTAGAAGCTGGTCTATAGTTAAGATTTGTTTTAATTATAGGTACCAGAAACTCCAAATTCTTTAAGTGTTCTTGTTTTTCACTTCTGGCTTGGATTTGTAAGTTTCTCCTTAAATTGCTTTTCAGAAACAGCCTGTAATCCATTTAGTATATTAGAGGCTTTGGGGTGTGATGATGTGGCATGGGGAAGAGGGAGCATTCTATAATATTCTGATTAAGGCTCAGTCTTTTAGGGAGCTAGTATCTTGAGAGTGTGGCCTTCACAAGTATTTCTGTTCCTCCTGCAATGGCATAACTTGTTTTCCCTTTGCCGCCTATGCTTTCTCCTGTCTGCAGTGTTCCCAATCCATTTCTTAGAAGCCCTCTTCCCTCTTAACTTTTATTTTTGTTTTGTTTCGTTTTGACTCTTTTTTTGTTGTTTTTGTTTTCTTACTTCTTTTTTTCTCCTCCGATAAGACAGGAAAGTTGAACCTGGAATAAAATTACCTTCCCCACGTTGTGATAAGTTTTCAGAATGGCTTCCTGGTCAAGTTCATTCCCCTTGATTACATTTTGTAGGGAGAAAAGTATGAGCAAGTTTCAAGGTGGCTATTATTCTCCTCCCCCAGCCAAGGACAGAAGCAGATTTTCTCAGATCCTCACTGGGAGAGACTGGTAGGGTTCCTGGAGTGAAAGCCCAAGTAAGTGTGGACCCACCTCTGACTGTAGCTCCCAGGAGTTTCTCACTCTTAAGCTACCTCGCCCTCAGCCTCAGCAATTCATTGAAATAACCATTCAACTTTTCCTACAAAGATTATAGGCTTCTGCTCCAGGGAAACAAACCTCAGGAGCCATATTCCTCTTTGTGTGACTGCCTCTCCAGAGTCTGTGTGGTCATTTGCTCAAAGATCAGCTCTCTGATAAGCCCAAGAAAAGTCGTTGGTTTTCAGTATGCCTCGTTTTTCTTGCTATAAGGAGTCTTAAGAGTAACGATTTCCGAGTTCTTCATATGTTAGAGGAGAACTAGAAGTCTCACAACCTTCATTTTTGTTTATGTCCCTACATCTATATTCTGCTTGTCTAAGAGTCTTTGTAAGTGTTCAATCTGATCAAACTATGAGGATGAGTTAGGGATTATTTGGAAAGTTTTATCTTCGACTCCCCTAGTCAGTTCAGTGAGGCACACTGGTGAGATGGTTAAGTGCAAAGTACTGATTCACAAAGCCCTAGGGTTCTACAGAGGAAGATACAGAGTTTTAGTGTGATTGTCATAAATCGAAACTAATGAGCATTCTGTTGATCATGACCTTAGCATTATCAGGACTTTGAAAGTAGTTCTGTGGTGTTTAGATCTAAGTTCTTCAATCAGGGATGGTGATATCAGTTAGAAAATAATAAGACAAATGCTCTGACTTGTAGCAGGTGAGAGGGAGGAGATTCTGAGATAGGTTATTTGTGATAGCTGATCTCACCAGAATTAGACTCACAGGAGAGCTGGTGTTCAGCACAGACTACTGTTGCCAATCTTATCTCAGTGAAAATGAAAGACTCTAATTTGATTTTTTTTTCTTTTCCTCAAAGGACTATAGCCATATATTTTTGATAGTTTATTTTTTGTCACACATGTTACATACGTTTTGCTGTTACAGCATTTTAAAATGAAAATTGTTTGTTTCTAACACTATAGCTTAGATGAGCCTTTTATACCTATTAACTATATATAGGACATGTCTAAATTATATTTAAATTATTCATTACTATGGAAAATCAAAATCCTTTAACTATTTAACTGGAATTTGCAAGATCCATGAAACTGATCTTGTAACTCAAAATTGCTACAAAATCTAAAAGCTACAGCTAAATATATTTGTTTAAAAATGTGTTGTTTCGGGGCATCTGGGTGGCTCAGTCAGTTAAGCCTCTACCTTCAGCCCAGGTCTTGATCCAGGGTCCTGGAATGGAGCCCCACATCAGGCTCCCTACACAGCGGGGAGCCTGCTTCTCCCTCCCCCTCTGCCTGCTGTTCCCCCTGCTTGTGCTCTCACTCTCTCTCCCACTCTCTATCAAATAAATAAATAAAATCTTTAAAATTTTAAGTAAATTAATTAAATAAAATATGTTGATTCTATTTTAATTTTCATTTTAAATTTTGCATTCAAAATTTTTAAATTGGATCATCAGTTTATACCATACAAGCTAAATCCATTAAGCAAGTATTTATAATTAAATAGAAAACCCCACTCTTAACCCAAACTGTAAAACAGAGGATTATTTATAAACAATTATTGGCTTAGTAACAATTAGTGATGTCTGCAGCATCCAATGCCTGAATCCAAAGAAAACACTTTAAATCTTTTAAATCATATGCAAAATTTTAGTCTAATAAATAACATACTTGAGTAAAACTTTTTACTTTATAATAACATTGAGAAGAATTCAGATGCTACTCACCAGTGTTTTAAACTTGCTCTGAAAAAAAAATTAACATGTATCCTATTCTTATTCAATTCTTGGCTTGTTCAAAGCTAGCAGTAAGCATCAGTTGGTCCTTTCACAAATAACCTTTTAACTCTCTACCACCTGTCCACTAGAAAATGAATTCATACCATTAACAGATTAATCATCAGCTGCTAAACAGATGGAAACAATTTTTAGTTACTGTCAATTTGATTAGATTTGTAACATCAACTTAACTGTGGAAAAGCTCTGTCTTATTTATTCTTCATATGAATCAATTTAGTCCTTTTTCTGGTAAAAGATACATAGTTCTGGTAATTTTCATTTTGTTTTAACAAGCTTTTCACGGTCCATTAAGTTTTTCATTGATCCAAATGTATATTCCTTCCCATAAAACTAAAATCTTTGAGTAGTAATCTAAAAATATGGTTGAATTAAGAGAATTTTCTGCAAGAAAGTACTTTTTCTCTAACTGCTTAGTGGACAATATGCCTAGTTTAATCATTTAGAGTCATTTAGTACAACATAGTAAAATAAGGATCTCTGTTATCTCTGCTTTTCAATTCTGTCATAAAAATGCTGCAGTGGAGACTTTTGTTTATAACACTCAGATCACAACTATTAAGACAGTATTCTAAGCTGAACCTAAAAACATAATGGGGGAAAAAACTATTAGAATTTATCCAATTACAGTTAATCCTCATTATTTGCAAATTCTGTATTTGTGAATGGTGAATTCACCTACTTGCTAAAATGTATTTTTAACCCCCAAATCAGTACTCAAAGTGCTTTTAGGTCATTCAGGACCATGCACAGAGCAATGAAAATTTTGAGTCACCAGCTGTAGGCATTCCTAGCTGAGGTCAAACAAAGCAATGTTCTACCGAGTTGCTTCAGTGCTCATATTATAAACAAATTTTGGTTTGGTTTTTTTTTTTGCCTTTAGGCCCATGCTTTTTCTTATTTTGAGCGGTTTGTTGATGACTTTGCTATTTAAAATGGTCCCCAAGGGGCACCTGGGTGGCTCAGTGGGTTAAAGCCTGTGCCTTCTGCTCAGATCATGATCTCAGGGTCCTGGGATCGAGCCCCGCATTGGGCTCTCTGCTCAGCAGGGAGCCTGCTTCCCCCTCTCTCTCTGCCTGCCTCCCTGCCTACTTGTGATCTCTGTCTGTCAAATAAATAAATAAAATTCTTTAAAAAATAAAATAAATAAAATGTTCCCCAAGTGTAATGCTTAGGTGCTGTCTAGTTTTCCAAGTTCAGTAAGACTATGATGTGTCTCATAGACAAAATGCATTCAGTAAGCTTCATTCAAGGCATTCATTATAGTGTTGTTGCCTGCAAGTGCACTGTTAAAGAATTAATAAAAATTTTGTGAGCAGAGGCTTACAGGAACCTAACTCTGTATTTCTGCTAGGAACCATGATTCAATATTCTTTAATTCAGTGTTTACAGTGGTATTATGAAGGTTAACTACCTCAAATAATGAGAATCTACCATAACTGTTTTCAGGTAACTAGCGTCATCCCCAAGTATACTATAACTTTTTAACATCAGGGACTATAGGAGTGTCAATGCATGCTAAGTGGAACAAGTGCTAATTCAAATAGGCAAACTACTCGTGACACAGGTTATATGTAACATGGGCAACTCTGCATTTTTCTTGGGTTATCATTTATTTGACAGGGACTATTTATTTACAGAAAATATTACATCAGATTTTATCTTCTTCACAGTTTTCTATAATAAATACTTTACAAAGTTCATTGTGAATCCATTTGCAAAGAATTCAGCTCTTTAGCAATATTATTTCCTCATCTATACACTTTTGCATAATAACTTTCCTAGAAACACTGATATAAACTCTGAAAGCTGCACCAGGACAGAAAAAGCCTTGAATCACAGACAGGAAAGATGCTGAGGGAATTACTATGACCAACATTTACAAAAGTCATGTTCTTAACAACCACTTAGGTCAGAGAAGAAAATAAAATCTGTTTGACCTTACCATGTGAAGGAAAGAACACCACTTCCTCCCACTTTCAATGAAACTTCAAGTTTCTTTGATTCAGGACATGCAGTCCTTTCAGAATCATGTGAAAAATTTTTGTCTTGATTTTTTAACTGCTGAAGCAAAAGCTACATTTCAGATTCTCAGAATTTTGCAAACATGAGATCATTTTAGCACAGTAAACTTTTTCAAACATTTTTAATATATTAGTAAATTAACAGTTTTTGTTTTCAGTCCAAGAAAAAAATAGTATGAATTTTAGGTACATTTGAAATAATAGCAAAATTTTAAGGTTTCAGACAATTTCTTAAAGCATAAAAATCCCCCCTGCTGCCCAAAGCTGAAGACCATTTCTTAACTACCTTGAAATATTCTACCATAAATATTTATTGATACTTTAAGAGCAGTCCTATTGTACTATTGGTAGATTTTAAACAAGTCTGCAAATGCACTTTTACTTGAACTCAGCTGGGAGTCTTAAGAGATATAATCAATGGAACTGTACTATAATTGAATTACAAAGAATGAAAGAAATAAACTGAATAACAAAATTTGATAAGAAAGAGCTCTTTCTCAGGGAGAACTTTTTAGAGTATGTTGGAAAATTAAGCTTCTGGAAGGTCTTGATTATTTTTTAATCACATTAGCAATCTGGAAGCCCTATGTCTAAATGCGGAGAATGCCTTCGGCTTCCCCAGGAAAAGATTATATTGATTTCTGCATCGGGTCCTGAACAGATGGATGAGGGTCATAGTACATTATGCCAGAAATCAATGCCATTTGACTCTATCACTCTCCAAGCAATAAATACTCTGTTGTAACCAAGGCTGTTATTTTAGTGTCTTTTATAAATTCTAAACACAATGCCAACCTATTAGATAATCTATGTTCTACGCCCAAAATAAGGTAATTGAAAGAGTAATTACAATTTAAAGAAAGGGGAGCAGGCTGCCAGCATCAATATAGAAATCATAAAAATTCTTTGTTCCTACCAGAAATTCCAATTCAAAATTGCTATCATAAAAGCTCATAAGAAAATCTCTGGACAATGACATCAGGAAATGTTCCAGACAAAATCTTATGTAATGTGCAATCCATCTGGTGCTTGCCTGAAAGCAAACTTCAGAGAAAACCAGAATAGAGTCCAGCTGCTTTCTCAAGTGGCACCCAAAGGATCTTCTACATCCTCTACTGTTACATCTATGCTGGAGTAAATCTTTTACTCAGGCATGATTTCTGTTAGCAAAAGTCATAGGTCTTTTATTTATGGTACTTAAACTTATTTTCCCATATGAGACTGGTAGGTTTTAGCCTCTATTCTTGCAGAACTTAATAATCGCCGTCCTTGTTAATAACCATGCTTAGGAAAGCAGTATTCTCTTAGCAAAGAGAGTTCCTCCAGGCATTTTTGTTTTATTTTTTGAAAACTTTAATTTTGTTTTGTGTGTCTTTTGAGATAATGGAATTCATGATGAAGAGCTAGTTGGAACTTTCTATTTCCCCTCTCTTGTTCCCTCATCTTTGAAATAAAAGAAGAATGGCATGCCTGGGTCTTGGCATCTATTTTGTCTCCTTTTAATACCTCTTAAATTCCGGAAAATGCATCACATGCCAAAAAACAAACTAGGACATAAAATACTTTGAATGACATATAGATAGAAAGGGACTGGAGGAATTACTCTTAACCACATTTCATATATTTTACTTCATATTGTTACAGGATTTTTGTCCCCTTAGTGCCCGTGGTTCTTGGTCATGCCGCTTCTAAGAATGAAGAGGTAGACCAGGTGAAGAGTGGTGGACAGCAGAGCAAAACTTATTGAGCAAGAGTGTAAAGCTCCTGGAGAGGGAGGAGGGCCTGACTGGGCATTTTCCAGAAGCCATTTCTGCAAGGGCTGCAGAGCAGAATGTTAGTGTGCTCCTGTCTAAGCTGCAGAACAGTATGTTAGTGCTGTTTTATCTTAGCTGTCCTGACTCCATATTCTCTTGTTAAGAGACTCTGGCCCTGATTACCTAATTGTCCAACTAAGTCCTAACAACATAATCATGAGTTTTAACACCTAGGTACCTAAGAAGCTTAGATCTAAAAGCCTGTTCAAACAACCATAAAGCTCAAAGTGGAAACAAATAAACACACTATATGAGCTTCTGCCAATCACTGATTTGCAAACATGGAATGCATCTAAATTATTTAAACTGTGCTTACTATGAAAAATATGCTTTGGTTTATAATAAAAGTGGTAGCTAACATATATAGGGCACTTACAGCGCAGGCATTTTCTAAGCACTTTACATAAATAATGTCAAAGTAATTATTCAAGCTAGTACCATAATTACCCCTGGTCTGCAGATGTTACATTTGGGATACAAAGGGATGAGGTAATTTGTTAGATTTACTATAACCAATATGTGGTTAGAAATGGGATCCATTTTTTGGACATATGTGTTTTGAAAAGTGAGCAGCTAAATAGATTTAAATTCCACCCTTCAGGTTTAAAATTTCAATCTCAAAAATGATTCAAATACTTTTATGAATAAATTCATAAATTAGAGATAATTTTTTTTGTAATTCCTCTCAGATGATGAAATCCCTTGAATAATTTCTTCCAATCCTTTGAATTTTTATAAATTCCAATGTTATTTATTTTGGTGAGGTTCATCTTTCTCAATTCCTATTTGGCATATCTCCTCTTACTTTTCCAGACTTCTACGGAAGAATCCCATTTCTGTTTGACACTACTTGATCTTCAGTTTTCTTCCCTGAGATGTGTTCCATAGAGCACTTCAGCCTCTCCTTTGTAGCTCTTGAAATCACCAGACAACTGGGATGATAGATGGCACTTATGCACCCAAGAAGAAAATGTCAAGCTACTCCTTCATTGTCAAAACTGTCAGAAATTGTTGAAGTTGAATCTAGAAGCTCAGCTTACAGTGAATGCACTCGTTAAAATATTCCTTTGCCACTCCTGGTCTCAGGACCATAGTCTGGGCTTGCCGTTCTGTGCTGTACCCCACCGGTGTCCTCAGCAGTAATGGGAGTCATAGCCACAGAGGGGTTGAATGTGTGGTGTTATGAGTACAAAGGGACTGGGGAAAGGTTATATACCATCTCTCCAAAAGGAAGGAGCAAGCTGAAATAGCAATACATAATCCTATTAGAAGGAAGAGAGTGCCTATAGGAACTTCACTCGATCCACGGTTTGGGAAAAAAAGAATAAAAATTCATACTTGTATTAGTCATTCTCCCTTCATAAACACAGTGCCATTGTGCATTGAACAGTCACATTTTTCTACCCTGGTTTTTGTACTGGTGGGAACATTTTCATTCTGTTACTCTTTGTTATCATACGATGGTAAAATAGGCCCTATTTGTGAAGAAACAGTGACAATGGCATATTTGATAGAAATGCAGTGACTCAGAAAGTCTCAAATTTATTTTCCAATAGAGACAAAATTATTACTTAGGTAGCGATAGTAACAGCAGGATTAGTATGGGTACTTGTTGTTTTAAAAGTTGGTCCATGCACCGAAACATTCCATGAAACAGATTCGCATTTAGTTTTTGTCAGTTTTTTTCTTTGATTTAGGAAAATATGTGATCAGATATGTCAGGGAGAGATTGTTATGTTCCATCCCGATAGAGATGTGACTTCAACATGTTGTGTGCATGAGAATAAGTGTTCATAAAAGAGAGAAGTTGAATTCCTGACATGAAATGGGTATGCTACGTGAAATGGGTAAGTTTGATTAGCTTATAATAAGACATTTTAGTGTGTTTCTCCAGAATTTCTTAAGGACACACTTTGGTTGATATTTTTCCTGATCTGTTCACGATTTCCTAACATATTTTCATTCAGCATTTCTTCCCCCCAAATCCAAATATTTTTAAGAATTATGTGTTTATAAATAATCTTTTAACTTAAAATCTGCTGTTAGTTGTAAAATTAATTGTGCAGGATATAATTATGAATCAGCATTCAATATTTTTCTGTAAAAATTTGGATGACTAAGAGCAAACAATAAATGGATTTAGTGCTTATAATTTTAATAAGGTATATGAAGTTATATAACTGGTCTGTTTAGTATCTACATTTATAATAAAATGTCAATACTTAAGGAATTAAGAAGTATCACTGTGTCATGTGTGTTTTGCTGTTACAGTCTGTTCCTACCCTACCTCACTGTTAACCTCAAATGCATCCTTCAAAACCAAGCTTGACTCAACTTCTAGCTTCCTGAAGGACTCATCACCTGACACGAAGATAATCACTTTATTCTCAGATCTTCACTTTATTAATAAATTGCTACAAGTTCTAGATTTGTGGCTTTATAACATTTGCACATTACTTCAAGAATACATGTTAATATGGTCATGAAGAACAAAAAACAGGACTTAAAATTCTATTTTATTTACCCCATAGTAACACACACTGTGCTTCTGGAAGTTGGAGCTCAGTAAATGCTTTTTAAATGACCAAAATATATTGTCTTCCTGTAACATGCTGGTTGGGATGTCTCTGAATCAATTCACATCCCCCAAGAAATCAGAAACTCATCAATGCAAGAGACTCATCCAAATAGTAAATATAACAGTTCTGCAGAGAAAAACAACACAGTGATTAAAATCTGAAATTCTGCCCCAAAGCTGAATAGCCTCTTCTTACTATTAAGATCTATATAATCACAACAAAAATTAGTTTGGGCCTCAAGGTTGTGCTCTCCCTGCAGCCCAGAATTCCTTTTACAGTGCATGGACATGCCTTCCGGGTGCTGTGGTGCAGCAAAACGTTGAATCAATTATTTCACTTCTGTCTGATTTGGTCACAGTCGTGGGGCTATGGACTAAGTTTGCTTCTGTTTTCTTTCTGAACAAAAATTATCCCTTTGACCAGAAAAAGCAGATATTACATTTATTTTTCTACACTATTTCTAACTATTGGTAGTACTAAGAGATAAATTAGCAAATCTGGAAGGAATGTCATTAAATCAAATCTAAATGGAGTTAAAATTCATCTTCTTCTCATTGTATTTTATAGTTAGTGATTTTTTTCTTCTCTTTAATGATTTCCTCAAATTCAAAAATATGTTGTCTTTTTGTCCTTACTATTATTTCTTATAATAATTGTGATAATAGGTATATTTTTTTCCAAATTAGGAGGAGATATAATTCACACACCAAATGTGAGAAAGAAGTTGAGAAAAATTTAAGTAATTTGGGCAATAATTAAAAATACCTACTTGGAGCTCAGATTCTAGTTTGGTTATATAAAGTATGGCAGGCCATTTGTCCCATGAAGAAGTAGAAAGCATATTAAAACAAAGAAAAAAATTTAAGGCACCTGAGAGCTTTGTATGCAAAACAATCCAAACTAATTGGTGTTCTGAAAATTAGCAAAAATTGGCTGGGGCTTACCTCCAGGAGTTATGTCTAAGTATACTGGGAAATAGTGCCTGCCATAGGTCAAGAACTCTTGAGAGGTTAAGAAGAACTAATTAGGAACTTTCCTGGCCACCTAGTCTGATGTGGTGGATTGGTACCTAGAGGATATGCAAACTTAGAGCTTATTCCTCCTGATCACAGATTGATCTGCCATAGGCTTTAGCCCTGTGTGTGCCAGCACGAGAAGGAAAAGCAGGCAGAATTGGCTTTCTTGCTACTTAGATCCCAAAGTTTTACATGTTGCAACACATAGAGGACAAAGATTGCCATCATGTTTTGCAATTCATTACTCGTTATTTCTGCCTTTTAAAAAATTCCATTATCATTGTTTTCTTTAAGATGTTAATTTTTCTTAACACTAATTAGTCTTCTATTAATTTTAAAGTATTAATCCTGCTAGGGCCAAGGGCAGGCTACCCTAAGAGGGCCACTTTGGCATAAAGATTATTTTGAGTTAAAGGCCATCAAAACCTTCAGATTTAGAAAAGATCTTTTACCTCCCCAACAACTGCCTAAAAAGAATGTAGATAGAATACCCATTTCAGGAAAAGAGCTATCACTACAGAGAACTACATTATACTAGGAAATGTATACTAGGTAGAGGAATACGGTACCCAGGGAGGAACCTATCTGTCAAGGCTGAAGTTTGATCAAAGTCCTCTCTTCCCATGGTTTCTGAGTGGCCCAGGAAACATTTATTTACCAAACATTTCATTCTTGTTCATCTTCCTGTGAATTTCACTCCTTCTTTTTGAAGTCCCAGACTCCTACCCCTTCTCCTTAGCTCAAAATAAAATCTCCTTACTTCAGAATACCCATTTTGCCTGTCCTTGAAATTTCTTATCTGCGTGGATTCCCCCTATGTAAAAAATTTAATTTTATTTTTTCCTGTTAATTTATCTCACGTCAATCCCTTTCTTAGCCCCGCTAGAAAGACCTTGAAGGGGACAGGACATTTTTGTTCCCTGACAATACAATAAGATGCCACCTAGAGCTTTTTAAAATTACGAAAAGTATTTCATCTAAAGTTAAAATTTACAATTTTTCACTCTTTTTTAAAAATAATTTTTCACTCTTATGTGAATTTCCCCCCTCTTTTTGCCTTGCTCTTTTAAGAATTGAGTATACAGTACTCATTTAAAATCCACAACTGTCAATCCAGGAAAAGAATATGATTTGTTCTAAAACGAATTTCCAGAAATGGAAGAAAGGAGTAGGACAGAAAATAGAAGAATAAGAAAACAATTTGAGAGAGAGACAGAGAGCAAGAGAGCACAAGCAGGGGGAGGGGCAGAGGGAAAGGAAGAAGCAGGCTCCCCAAGGACCAGAGAGCCTGACATGGGGCTAGATTCCAGGATCCTGGGTTCATGACCTAAGTACAAGGCAGATACTTAACTAACTGAGTCACCCAAGTGCCCAAGGAAAACAATTATTTCAAGGGCTTAAATCAATAATACAAAAATCATACACTAAAGATAATTTAAGTCTGGCACATTCAAACCCATGGACATCAAGTTTACGGCAGTAAAATGTTACCAAAGAAATTTAGAAAATTATGAAAAAACATTACAAAAGAATCTGGGAGAAAACTTTACATAACGTAACACATATACATTGAGACATTCAAGTAAAAGAATGATATATAAAAGAAATGTCTTTAAATTGAGATCTTGATATGCCTACAAATATATCCCAGAACAGATGATAGAAAGGAACCCAGGTTGACACACTTCAAATAGCTTTGACATTTCTAATAACTTCAGAGAGACAATTGACCTGTCAATGGTGATTGGAAGATACAAATTTTCTATCAGGAGATAAAAATTTTTCTGGCTTATTTTCTCACTAGGCACTTTCAAAATTCCATCACCTTCTTAAAACTGTTTTTCTCTTACCTAGAATACACATAGTATATGTTTCTACTCACCAGATATAGATTTCACCTTTTTAATCAGTAAAATTCCAAAATGAGATGATGTCCCACTCTTTGAGGATCTAGAACAGATCTGAGGAAATCTTCCTGATCTGGGTTTTTATTATTTATTGTGTTATTGCTGCTATTGCTGTTTTTGTTCCTTCTAGTTGGGGTTTTGAGTTTTGTGGTTTAGGGGTTTGTTTTATTTTTGCTGTAGGTTGTATTGAAAGAGCTATTATCACTAATCAGGATACTTATAAGGACAGAAAATACACTGTCTTCCAACTTAGTTTTGAGGGTATTGGTAAAGATCTGTCGTTTCCCTGGGTGATCAAGACAGGATGTGTGCTGGAAGACACAGATCTGAACCGCCGCCGTGGGGGAAACATCACCAACAGAGATCAGTGAGCTCACTGCATGAGAATGCCTGCTGCCCAACTCTAACTTGCAAGCAAACTTCAGTCAGAGACAATAGCACCTGGGCAATGATAGGGAACGAACTGAAAGCTGTTATTACAAGTACTGTTGGGGAGGAAGAAGCTTTCCTCTAAGATTTTTCTAATTGGACTAAGAATCAAATTGACATGAAACATATTAACAAAAGAAAATCTAATTTCCTACATATGGAAAATTACACAGACATGAAATCCCACAGACAGGTAAAATGAGGTAGAAAGGGACGCCTGAGTGGCTCAGTTGGTTAAGCCACTGCTTTTGGCTGGGGTCGTGATCTTGGAGACCTGGGATCGAGTCCCATATCGGGCTTCCCTGCTTTATGGGTACCCTGCTTCTCCCTCCTCCTTTGTCTCTCCCCCTGCTTGTGCATTCACGCTCTCTCTCTCTCTTTCTGTCAAATAAATAAATAAAATCTTTTGAAATTTTTTTTAAAATAAAATGAGATAGCTCCATCACTCTAAATTAGGGAGAAGTAAGTAGGGGGTCTGAGACTTCAAAGGGAGGGAATGCAATTTAGGGGAAGATAAAAAAGAATAAATATTTTGTAAATGTTTGGTGGGCCCCACAGAATCAGTGGGGCATAAAGAGGGATTTTAACAAGCAGACTTTGAAAATTCCTCCTTGTCTGCCACCACTCTAATGTAGTTATCTGGTCCTCTAAATTCTTTTGAGGTAGTTGGTGGGGGGAAGGTCACCATAACCTTCATGCTAAAGTGACCCATCTTGGGGTGGCCTGCCCTTGGCCTCTACACTACACAGCATGTTTATTGCTTGGTATAAAATCATGTATAAATAAATATATATTTACCAATTCCTAAGCAAACCATCTTTTGAGGTGACATGACTATAGTACTTACAAGTGGAAGACTAGTTTTTTTTCTCCAGATATCGAGAAAACAAAATCACAGTTAATTTTAAGTGTAAATTACGTGGGAAACAAAGGCAGAAGAAAAATTATCAAATTTCCTTACTACTTATAGCCCATTGAGAAGTCCTTGAAATAGGCACAGTGACAATCCTGCCTCAATGTTAATACTTTGTGAAGGGCAAAATGCAATCCTAGCCTGACCTCCCTACCAGGATCCTATAAGTTTACTTTAATGTATAAAAATTCCTTTGGAAACTTTCGTTATCTCTAAACATCCCAAGATATGTTTTGGCACTCCTCCCCCAAGCATATGGCTCACCGATATACATCTGAAATGTCTCATGACTAAGGTTTTTTTGGACAGCAATAAATGGCCTTTTCCCAACAATAGCTAGCTGTCTCAAGGTCCTGGACACCCGGCTTCCAATATTCTTTAGAGACTTACACTATCCCTAACCCCCTCCCAACTTGAAAGTGTATAATGGGCCACTCCTCGTGACCCCATTGCAGCTCTTTCTGCCCACGGGTCCTGTCCCCATGCGTTAATAAAATCAACTTTTTGCACCAAAGACGTCTCAAGAATTCTTTCTTGGCCATGGGCTTCAAACCCTAACATTGTCATTCCCACATCATAAACACAGTTTAATAAAGAAGTTCCTTTTCCCCCAGAAAAGCTTTGCTCTGGTAAGTAAATATAATTACTCTTTCTGAGTTTTATTAAATTCTTCTAGAGTTGTAGGATTATTTTTACAAATAAGTAGATAATACTGATTGTTGTGCTTCTGCTTCTCAATGGTCGGCTCATAAAAAAACTAAAATATGGGCTTGGGCAATCAAAACCAGGCCCTCTTAGGAACCTGGGGTCAGCCAGCACTGTTTGCTGCAGCATCTATCACATTTAACATAATACTTTACCGATTTATGTTGTTAATCGCCTCTCTTAGAAGGTAATCATGAACGTCTAGTGTTCACATCTGTATTCTTCACTGGGGCATTCCTAGCATCTCAAGCAGTGCCTGCTTTATAAATATTTGTTGAGGGAATATTTAAAAGAAGGTCTGAGGTAATTTGAAGAGCTTTTATAAATACATTTAGGTCATGACTGGCAGTTCTTATGTGATCTTAAGAATCTCTCTAGTTACCTTCTGACTCAATGTTTCTTACACAATTACAGTAATAATTCCAAATTGCTCTTTCTGGCATTTATCCTCATTTTGTCATCAAGTAGCATTTGTGTTGCACTCCCTAGAAATTTAAAGAGAGTAAATAACAAATAAAAATCATGGAAACAGTATTTCTTGAGATACATGTCACATAACAACCAATATTCCTTCTCATTGTGGATCTTGTGTACCTGCTGGGAAGCCAAATGTCATTATCTGACAAACTGTTGGATGCAGCAATATGCAACTTTCCTAAGGTTTTGAAGTCAGCCTCTACCCCCACAATGGAGCGGAAATTGTGGATGTATTAGTATTCATAGGTATAGCAAGAAAAGGCCACTTTGTCCTTGTGCACACCTATTGATGTGGAAATACTGGCATCTGGAGCCAATGGTGAAGAAAGAATTATTGAGATGTTTTTGGGTGAAAAAGGGTGTTTTTAATTAAAGCACAGGGGTAGGACCTGTGGGCAGAAAGGGCTGACTAGGGATTACGAGGAGCAATTGCTTATGTACTCTGAAGCTGGAGGAAGTAAAGACAAGGAAAGTTCCGAAAGGATTGTCATATGCCAAAGAACATGCACAGGATACTGGAGGCCTAGAGATTGTCAAGCTAAGGTTGTTTTTACCTCTAGCAAGGCACTGACATTAGGATTGGAGTTCCTGGAGGAATGTTATACTCTGTTTGCCTCAAGGGTTTGTTAACGGGCCGCAGGTTATAAGGATATTTCATATTATCTGCATTTCTTTTGCCTTTGTTCTCCACGTCACCTATAAACTATTAAGTTGTTTTAAATGTTTTTCTTCAATTCATCAGAACACATTTTTAAATACCTTGTGAATTAAATAGACTTTGATCTGATATCAAAATCTCAAAATTTTAATGGTCTAGTTTTATAAATTTAAAAATATCAGATAATACAAGTCAGGTACCATCCATTTACTTATTTGCTTAGATTCCAACATGGCAGATAAACAAACTAAATAGCAAAATTGCTTTGAAGACAATCAGGCTGTTAAATAATTTTATTTCCAAAAATTCTATATATGTAACTATATTTAGTCCTAAAAAAAACCTATATATATTTATACTTAAGGGAATTATTTTATTTAAAAATGTAACCATGGTCAACTAAGAATTGCGAAGTTTTATATAGCATGTTTCTTATCTTGTAAAAACTTAAAAATAAATCAATGAACAAGATGTCAAGTTAATACCAACATCTTGCATGTCAAAATTTATTGACAAGAAAATGTTTTTGATGTATATCTAATAATCCAGGAGGCTTTATAGTCAAGGATTTTTTTTTACTGTGTATGCAAACAAATACCATTTACAGTCCTACAATATGCTAACATTCACTTTCCTGTAAAATAAATCATGCACAACACATTTTTAAATATGATCCCTAATAGCAAAGTTTGACAAGGTGCTTGTTCTTAATCTTTCACGGGAGGTTTAACTCCAACCTGAAATGCTATTTACATTCAGCAGTGCAATCAATTCTATCACATTCTATTTTACTGGAAACAGTTTCATTGAAATGTGCTAGTGTAAATGGGTTTCAAGATGTTTATTAAATATCTCATAAGCCTCTTGGCAGTACTAGACTATAATATAGTTTTAAAATGTTTCAGAGCTGTGGGTCTACAAAACATAAAGTGAAATACTTGCAATTATGGTGAAATCTCACAGAGTTAGACACTTCATTTAAAATTTCTAATACTTTACTGATTGCTATTATGTCCGGTTTCTTCTGGCTTCTGACAATAGTTTGATGGAGAAAAAAATTTTTTTTTTTAAGATTTTATTTATTTATTTGACAGACAGAGATCACAAGTAGGCAGAGAGGCAGGCAGAGAGAGAGGGGGAAGCAGGCTCCCTGCTGAGCAGAGAGCCCGATGCGGGGCTTGATCCCAGGACCCTGAGATCATGACCTGAGCCGAAGGCAGAGGCTTAACCCACTGAGCCACCCAGGCGCCCCGAGAAAAAATTTTTTAAAGATTTATTCATTTATTTCAGAGAAAGAGAGAAGGGGAAAGGGGCAGAGGGAAAGGGAGAGAGGTGCCAAGCAGACTCTGTTCGTTAAGTGCAGAGCCCTATATGGGGCTAGTGCAGAGTCCCACAGGAACATGACCTGAGCTAAAACCAAAAGTCCAATGTTTAATATACTGAGTCACCCAGGTGCCCCACAAAATTAATTAATTAATCAATCAATTAATTAACTAAAGGACAAGCAATTTAGACATCCATCTAGAATTCGTGACATTGTATTATTGATGTGGGAAACAAGGCAAAAGGAATGTAGCTTAAATTAAAATTATATTCTGCAGCCTTACAGTTTGCAGCCCACAGATACCTGAAACATGCACAGTGTGACCTTCCTCAAGGAACTTATAGCTGCCCTACTGCCTTAATGTAACTTCATTTCAGCAGCAACTGGCCCCTCAAGGTCCTGTAAGCCTTGCTTCTAGATTCCTTGGAGACTTGCACTATCCCTCACCCCCACTAATTAAGAAGTATACAATCAGTCATTCCTCACAATCCCAGACAGCTCTTTCTGCCCACAGGTGCCATTCTGTGAGTAGCAAAGGGGTAAGGTCTAGGCAGGAGAGATAGGAGTCCCCTGAATCCCCTGACTGGGCTCCGGAACTATTCCTGGCAGGTGGAGATGCTGAGAGACAGTTGGAGAACAAGAGATAAAGGAATAGACCAAGACATAAAGAATCTCAGGGCCACAAGCTTCCCAGTCAGTTCTCAATAAAAGACTGCCACTAAAAGCCCTCAGTGGCAACCCACTCAGGACCCCTCTCACTCTGGGGAGCTTCTTCATTTCCATTCTGCTCTCACCTTCACTTAATAAACTTTCACTTCACTTCACCCTTTTGTGTTGAAGAGATTCATGCTTTGACTCTATGAGATAAGAACCCTACAATCCTGCAACATTACATTACCACTGCGAATTCCTGACTATAGAATTGTTAATATAGTTGTTTATTATTGGAAGGGCTAACTCACATCACCACTCCTAAAGAAGGCTGTCATATCCAGAGCTAATATCTAATTCAGTAATTAAGAATTTTAAAAGAGTAGTGAAGGAAAAAATGAAACAAGATGGGATCAGGAGGGAGACAAACCATAAGAGACTCTTAATCTCATAAAACAAACAGAGAGCTGCTGGGGGTTGGGGCTGTAGGGATAGGGTGGTTGGGTTATGGACATTGGGAAGGGTATGTGCTATGGTGAGTGCTGTGAAATGTGTAAGCCTGACAATTCACAGACCTGTACCCCTGGGGCAAATAATATATTGTATGTTAATAAAAATAATTTTAAAAAAGAAATTAAAAAATAATTTTAATAGAACATTCTTAATGTTCCAAGAAATCCAAAGCTCATAGCTCATACCCAAATATAAAAGCATTTGTTTTCAATACTTAAAATTATCATATTTATGATTTAGGAAGAATTAATACTGAGATTGTTCTAGTTTCAATGAATTCATAGTATACAGTTAAAATGAAACTCGATGTTGCATTGTATGTTTCCTACTGTTGCCATAACAAATTATTAGAAACTTAGTGAGTTAACAAAACAAATTTGTTTTCTTACAGTTCTGGAGATCAGATGTCCAAAACAAGTCTTACAGGGCTCCCATCAAGGTGTTAGCAGGCTGGTTTCTGCTGGAAACTCTAGCAGAGAAACTGTTCCCATCTCTTCCAGCTTCTTTGGCTCTTACTTAGCACCTTCCATCTTCAAAGACAGCAATTTCATCACTCCAGCCTGTTTTCACACCTCTCACTTTCCTGCTTCCCCCTTTGCCTTAGAAGGACCTTTGTGGTTACATGAGGCCCATTCAGATAATCCAGAATAACCACCCCATTGCAAAATGTTTAACCTAATCACACCTGCAAAGCACTTTTGCCATGTGAGGTAACATATTTTCAGATTCTAGGGACTGGGGTATGGAGCCCTTATTTTGTTTGCCACATACACAAAACTGAGTTGTTTTTTTTCATCTTTACTGTCACATCATAGTTTGTTTGTTTTTAAACTTAGCCCTTTTAATAATACTATTAAACATACTGTCATATTTTAAGTTAATTTCTGCTGTTTGGATACTATATGTTTTTTCACTAACAGTTCTATTTCTTATCATTCCAGTTAATGTAAGGTGAATATTATTATCTAATTGATAGCAGAGCTAATAGCTATTTGGAACTGATACATGACTTTTAAAATGTTCTTATCTACTTGTGTGCACTATTTTCATTGTGTTTTTATAATAGTGTAATTTTGTGTGAATCACTACTTTGCTCAGGAGAATAAGCCTTAATAGTTCAGCTGAGACTTTTCCTCTTTTGCATTCAAATCTCACACTTAACCCCCACTTCAGATACCCCCTTCACGTCATATGAGCCATGTTTTTAATGGCATGAAAGAAGCCAGATGTTATTGTTAATTATTAAGACCTCACAGAGAATTCAGGTTGGTTTAGTGAGCAATTCTGTACATTAAATAGTGATTATTGTAAACTACCAAAAAATTAAATGTAAGATCTAGAGATGTTTTTTCTCAACACAGTTATATGATAACATAATGAACATTTTCCCACTAGGACTGCAAAGCATAAAATATTAAAGAAAACAGTTTATTATTGCAGAAGGAGGGAAAAGAAAGTGAAATGGTTTATTACTAAGGACAATCTTTGTAGACAAGCCATTTAAAAATAGAATTTTATCACTGTCCTTGTAAGAAATAGAATGCACCTCCTTTCTTCCTCCCTTGACTCTAGGTCAGGCATTATACGTGGAAGAATACACAAAGGACAGCCTATAAAATTAGGATGTTTTATTGCTTTTTATGGTTCACTGGTTGGAAGGCAGTAGAAGATCCTGTACATAAGTACCACTGCCTCTATTAGGGAGAAGACTAGATAAGTAGTCATTCTACTTATTGTTTATGCAAAGAGTATTTGGAGTTATTTAGATTTCTACAATTCAAATTGCTAAGACCAAACTTAGGCTTACAAGGGTGAAAAAAAAAAAAAAAGAAAGAAAGAAAGAAAAGAGAAACCTGTATCCAGAATAAAATTGAGAATATGCACAGATCCTTCCCACAATTACACTTTCCTACCACCCAAACCATTGTCCGTGAGGATAAAACTGCTTAGCTTTTGAATAAGCAGTTCATATGAAATAAAACTTCATTTTTCAGTTGGCAACAAGTTCAAAATCCATTATCTCTAAGGCAAGACCACCAAAACTTTTAAGAATTTAGGCTTTGTTTATTACCAGAAACATGTCACCCAGAACAACTGATAGATGTATATAATATAATACAAAATAAATAATTGAACAAATCAATAATACTCTGTACTAATCATGCCATATCTGGAGTATTAGACTTAATACTGGACAGCTTTTCAAATCAGAGAGAATAAATAAGATGAAGTCTTTAGTATAAAACTTTGATGGCTCTAGAGCTCTTAATCCTTGAAAAGAAATAAGAGTCCATCATGGCCCCTGGGGGGGAAGTTTCTGTTCAGAAAAACATATGAACAATTAGAGTTATTTGCATGGACTGTGCTGTAAACAAACAAACAATTAATTAAAAAGCTCTATTAGGGGCATCTGGGTGGCTCAGTCTTGTGCCTCCCTGCTTGTTAGGAAGCCTGCTTCTCCCTCTCTCACGCCCCCTGCTTGCATTCCCTCTCTCACTGTGTCTCTCTCTGTCAAATAAATAAATAAAATCTTTAACAAAAATAAAAATAAAAAGCTATATTAAGTCAGTATAGCTCTTAAGGTTCAATGTGTTGTAACACCTGCTGTTTCCTTAAACTTCTACAAGTTTCCTGAGAGAAAGGCAAAGCCTCAGTTGTTCCCATATTGCCCATTAGGAAACCAAGCTAAGAGGGATTAAGTGGCTTGTACAAGATCACACAGCAAGTGGGAAATTCATGTCTCAAATATTGATAATCTCATTCTAAGTCTTGTATTCTATACATTAGACATAGTAATCTCTACTGAGTCTGATATTATTGTGTGAATTAAATGATATATGTGAAAGCATATAGCATAGTATGAGAAAATAGAGTGGATAAAAACAGAACTCAGATCACCTCAATTTAAATTCCTGCCGTCCCAATTTCCAGCTGTCTCATCATTTGCGAAGTGGTGTTAATAATACCACATATCCTACAGGGTATCTGGAGGAATAAATGAGTTAGGATGTTGTGAACTACTTTGTTGTAAGAGCTCTATCATGTTAATGACTATAAAAATCTATTATTGCCTGGCACATGAGAAGCACTCAATAAATGTTAACTTCATTAGCTCTCTAACATCAGAAGTGTTCATTCAGATGATGAATTAATGTATTTGTCATCTTATAGAAGACATTCCAGCAATGCAGGGATTGGGAGAGTAGGAATTTGAAGCAATCTCCTGAGTTCCTTTGTATAATTCTGTGTATCACCGCAATGTAGGGAATCAATCATATGGACGTTGTCTCCCAAACCAAATATGTTCTTTTCCCGTAAAGTTACATTTCCTACATATTGAGTCTCTGTCTAATGTGCAACTAATTTAGTGGTTAAATATCAAAACTACCATAGGCCTCAGTAGATAAAAAGATACTCATAGCTGTAATTACATATTCATGATTTCCTGTTTAGTAATTTCAATACCCACCAATTTACAGGACTTTTTGTCAAGTTCTTATTTGCTGGTGTATGGATAATGTAACCTCACTGCAAAGGTTTTCCTAAAATATTCAGGTTTTTTATTTAATATCATTTTTAAGTTTGCAGATTATGCATTCTGTACTGGTGAAAATCAGTTCCCTGTATTTGCTTGGATGTTCACAGAGAATAAAATTCACAGGAAAAGAACTAAGTTTACATATTTCACTAGTACAATCTAAACCAAGGTGAATTAGACGCATTTTTTTCCCCTCTAGGCACTGGAGCAAAAGCAGACAGTAATTTAGTCACAGTACATCTCTAGAGGAAATTACAATTTGTAAATATGTCATGATCTGAAAAAAGGTGGATCCACTATACATATTTTACAACTATAATACTGTCTTCCGTGTGTACAAATTTATAAACTGGATACACTGTGTTCTCTGCTGGATTCATGGTCTTATCTATGGTACAAATTTATTATTTTCAATATGAACTTGAGAATGATTACACTAGGCCAAGGGAGTAGAGCCATATATTATAAAATAACTCTAATAACCCATTACCATGTTGGTGCCTTGAATGGTAAGTAAGAAATTTTTCAAATTGTTTTATTATTTTGGCAAGAAAGGGAAATTAATATTTAAGCTAATGTAGAAGGAAAAAGATGACTATAAATTATTGACAATGGAAGATCCCTGCATAAATTTTACAAATCTGTATGATGTATTGAGCAAAATGTTTTCCATTTCCAAACTGTTGCCTTGTTTGTTTTGTTTTGGTTTTGAGGCTAATCCTGCTTTTTATTATTTTTTTTCTCACCATTATTCTTCCCAATTTTCTCCTGCTTATAACTTTGTTGGTTTCTCACACATGTGTATCACTTTTAAACAAATGTACTGAAGTATAATGTACATATAATAAGCTACACACATTTAAATATTGTTTTCATAAATGTGACAGATACACTTTTTTAAGGATTTATTTGTTTATTTTGAGAGCGAGAGAAAGAGGGAGAGAGCATGACTGGAAGGGGCAGAGGGAGAGAGAGAGAGAATGTCAAGCAGATCCCCCAGGCAGGGCCCCATTTCATGAACCTAAAATCATGACCCAAGATGAAACCAAGAATAGGACACTTAACCAACTGTGCCACCCAGATGCCCCTGAGATATACACTTTTTTAAGTACCACAAAATTCAAGATATAGAAATTCTCCCCCAAAGTTTCTTTGTTCCTTTTTGCTGTCCATATCTCATGCCACATGTCCTCAGACAACTACTGATCTACTTTGTAAATCTAGATGAATTTCCATTTTCTAGGTTATAAGTTATAGGCTTAGGCTATATAAACTCTCTTTACCTGGCATCTTTCACTTGATGTGATTTTAAGATCTATTCTTGTTGTATATATCAGCAGCTGGTTCCATTTTATAGCTGAGTAGTATTTTGTTATAAGGATTTACCATGAGCTGGTAAGTATTTGGGTTGTTCCCAATTAGGAATATTATAAATAAAGCTGCTATAAATATTGGTATATAAATTTTTATGTAAACATATTTTTTTCAATAAATGCTTTGGAGCAAAATGGATTTGAATAAGCAATTTCATGGTATATGGTATATGGTAGGTATATGTTTATGGTATATGGTAGGTATATGTTTAATTTCACTAGAAACTGCCAAATGCTTTTTCAAAATAGTTGTATCGTTTATAACCTAATTAACAGTGTATGATAGTTTCAGGTTTCTACATCTTTACCATCTCTGGGTATTATCAATCTCTTTAATTTTTACCATCTAATGGGTATGTATCTAATTGTGGTTTATTTTAAATATCCATGATTATTAATGATTTGAGCACATTTGCCATTCATAAATCTTCTTGAGATGTCTTCTCAAATCCTTTGTTCATCTTTAATTGGGTTTATTATTTTCTTACTATTAAGTTGTAAACATTCTTCATATACTGTGGATAAAAGTTCTTTGTCTAGCTAATGTAAGTGTTGTGGAAATCATTCTCCATTCTATAGTTTCCCTTTTATTTTTTTAACATCTTTCAAAGAAAAACTGTTTTAATTTGGATAAAATCCAGTTTTTTATTTTTCTTTTATGGCTTGTGTTTTGTATTCTAGCTAAGAAATCTGCTTATCCCAAGGTCTCACAGGTGTTCTCTCATTTTTCATTTCTAGAAGTTTTATAGTTTTACCTTTTACATTTAAATATGTGATCCACTTTCAGTTAATTACTATATGGCAGTGTGAAATAAGATTGATCTTCACTATTTCCATAAGGATATCCTATTGTCCCAGCATTACTTGTCAAAGACTATTGTTCTCATTAAATAGTCTTATTGTCTTTGTTATAAATCAATGACCATATATGTAGTATGGGTCTAATAAAATTCTGGACTTTTTTCAATTTATAAATATTATTTCTAAATAATTAGAACAGAATGGAATATTTAGAATGTAAATTCAGAAATATATATATTTCACATGTGTGTGTTTATATATTCTTCTGCCAATACCAACAAAATACTGCAAGCAATAAAATAATGTTCACAATGTCCATCAGTAATAAATTACTAGGCATGAAAAAAAACAAACAAAAAATGTGATCCATGATCAGAGAAAAAATTAATCAATGGAAACAAAGTCAGAAATACATAGGTAATTAAGTTTGAAGATAAGGATGTTAAATATCTATGGTAATACTATCCTTATGATCAAGAAAACAGGGAAAACATGATAATGATGAAGCAATAAATGATATAAAAAATAGTACATCTAGAGATAGAAATACATAATAAATGAGATGGGATTAGCAGCAGATTAACAGCTCAGAAGAAAATATATTTGAATTGAAGATATAATAATCAGAAATATACAAATTTAAGCACTGAAATAAAAGCAAATACACACACACACACACACACACACATACACACACACATATTTAATGAAGAAAGCATTTGGAAAATAATTACTGATCTCCTAACTACTGGACTAATTTTACCAGAATCTCAGAAGAGAGGAGTGAGAAGGACAAAAATATGTTAAGCTTTTATAGTTGAAAAATTTTCAAATTTTATGAAAAATATAAACCCACAGACCTAAAAAGCTCAACAAACACCAATCAAAATAACAATAAAAATGCCTATGCACGTTATAATCCAGTTGCTAAAAACAAGTAAAAAGGGACACATTAAGTGCAGAAGAACAAATATAAATACAACAGCCTTATTGTCAGAAACAATGTAAGCCTGAAGACAATGGAGAGACCTCTTTAAAGCAATGAAAGGAAAAGACGCCAACCTAGAACTTTTATCTAGTGAAATATCTTTAAGTAAGGAAAATAAAAGAATTTTTCAAATAAAAATTTTTAGAAATTTTTATCCCTATCAGAACTAAAATACAAGAAATATCAAAGGAAGTTCCTTGACTAGAAGGTAAATGATACCAGATGAAAATCTGGATCTACACATAAGAATGAGAAGCACAAGAAATGATAAATATGTATATTTTCCAACTACAATGGTACAAAACTGAAGATGAATAATAAAACAAAGCTAGAAAATGTACAATGTAAATATCTACATTTAACAACATGCTATTGCACAAGCAACAGGCCAAATAAGAAATCAAATGGCAAATCAATAATAATACAAAAATAAATAATAATAAATAAATAATAAATAAATAATACAAAATAAATACAATAATCCAAAACCTAAGGGATAAAGCAAAAGCAGACTTTAGAGTTAGATTTATGCTATAAATGTTTGCATTAAGGAAAAAAGTTCAAATAAACAACATTACATCACAAGGAAGCAGGAAAAGAAGAAATGTAGCTGAAATTTAGCAGAGAAGGAAATAACAAAGAAAAATCAGAAATAAATAAAATTGAGACCAGAATAAACAGTAACATAACATTGAAAATAATGACCAGTTTTTCCAAACAAATTAAACAAAATTGGCAATAATTTAAGTACATTAACTGAGGGGGGGGAAAAAGAGAGAGAGAAGACTTAAAAACCAAAATGAGAAAGGGAAGAGAAAACAATGCAACAGATAATCACAGAAATACATAGTGTGATAACAGATTACTGTAAACAATTATATACTAACAAGTCAGATAGTTTAGTTGGGGGAAAAAAAACGAAAACAGATAATTCCTAAAGATATACAAGTTACCAAAATCGACTCATGACTCTTGAATCCAAGAAGTAGGAAATCTTAAACCAATAAGAATGAAGAGTTGAATTAGGAAACAGAAGTCTCCCAGCACAGAAAAGCCCAAGACCACATGGTTTCATTGGTGAATTTTACCAAACTTTTAAAAAATATAAGTAATGACAATCATTATCAAAAATCTTACAAATAGTGAAATAGAGGGGACATATTCAAAATCATTCAATGAGGGCTTTACTACCCTCATTCCAAAGCAGGGTAAAAATAATACAATAACAAAAAAATCTAGGCTGTCCAATATACATATTGTTACTCTGACTTTCTTTTTGACACCCATTTGCCTGATAAATGTTTCTCCACCCCCTTGCTTTCTATCTACAGGTAGATTTAGGTCTAAAATGAGTATCTGGTAGGCAGCAGAGAGATGGGTCTTATTTTTTTGTTCATTCTGACACACTCTATCATTTGAATGGAGTTTTTAGCCCATTTACATTCAAAGTAATTATTGATAGATATGTATTTATTGCATTTTATTACTTGTTTTGTCATTTCTGGTGAGCTTCTCTGATCATTCCATTGTGACTCCATTCCTTTAGTTTGTTTGAGAAACTCTTTATCTCTCCTTCTATTCTGAATGACAGCCTTGCTGGACAGAATATTCTTGGTTGCAGATTTTTCCCATTCAGCCTTTTGACTATACCATACCACTCTCTTTTGGCTTGCCAAGTTGCTGTTGAGAAATCTCCAGCTAGCCTTCTGGTTTTTCCCTAATAAGTTAATGACTTCTTATGCCTTTCTGCCTTAAAGATTTTTTTCTTTATCACAATATTTTGCAAATTTAATTATGTCTTGGTGTTGGCCTGGTTTTATTGATTTTAATGGGAGTTCTCTATGCTCCTGAATCTGAATGTCTGTTTCCCTCCCCAGATTAGGGTAGTTTTCAGCTATTATTTCTTGAAATAAATTTTCTGCCCCCCTTTTTCTCTCTTCTTTTTCTGGGACTCTTATAATGTGAATGTTATTTTGTTTGATGAAGTCACTGAGTTCCCTAAGTCTATTCTTGTGTTGCATAATTCCTTTTTTCTTTTGTTCAGCTTTGTTATTTTCCAATATTTTGTCTTCTAGTCACTAATTCATTCCTCTGCATTTTCCAGCCTGCTGTTAATTGCATCAAGCCTGTTTCTAACCTCATTTATTGCATTCCTCATCTCTGATTCTTTTTTACCTGTTTCATATATGTTGTGAGGGTCTCATTGGTGTCTCCTATTTTTTTTCTGAAGCCCAGTGAATATCATTATGATTGCTGCATTAAATTCTCCATCAGCCATGTTACTTGTATTTGTTTCACTTAGATCTCTTGCCATGGCCTTATCTTATTCTTTCATTTGGGATAAAATCCTCCATCTTGGCATTTTGTCTTTCTCTGCCTTCTGTGTGTAAGAAAAGCCAGTTATTTCCCCTGCTCCTGAAAGCAACAGCCTTGTAGAGGTCAGGATGGTATTGAAAGTGTAAATTGCTCTAGAGAGTATAGATGTTTTAACAATGTCTATTCTTCTGATCCATGAGCATAAAATGGTCTTCCACCTTTTTTGTCTTCTTCAATTTCCTTCATAGGTGTTCTATAGTTCCTCGAGTATAGGTCCTTTACCACTTTGGTTAGGTTTATTCCCAGGCAACTTATGGTTCTTGGTGCTATAGTAAATAAAATCAATTCTCTAATTTCCCTTTCTATATTATCATTGTTAGTGTGTAAGAAAGCAACTGATTTCTGTGCCTTGATTTTGTATCCTGCCACATTACTGAATTGTTGTATGAGTTCTAGTAGTTTGGGGGTTAAGTCTTTTGGGTTTTCCATAGAAAGTATCTTGTCATCTGCAAAGAGAGAGAGCTTGACTTCTTCATTGCCAATTTGAATACATTTTATTTATTTTCATTGTCTGATTGCTGTTGCTAGGACTTCTAGTACTACGTTGAACAAGAGTGGCAAGAGTGGACATCCTTGTTGTGTTCCTGATCTCAAAGGGAAGGCTGTCAGCTTTTCCCCATTGAAAATGATATTCACTGTGGGTTTTTCATAGATTTTATGAAGTTGAGGTATATTCCCTCTATCCCTATACTTTGAAGAGTTTTAATCAGGAACGGATGCTGTGTATTGTCAAATGATTTTTCTGCATCAAATGGGAGGATCTTGTGGTTCTTCTCTCTTCTCTTATTGATTTGTTCTATCACATTGATAGATTTGTGAATGTTGAACCACCCTTGTATCCCAGGAATAAATCCCACCTGGTCATGGTGGATAATCTTTTTAAAGTGCTGTTGGATCCTATTAGCTAGGATCATGTTGAGAATCTTGGCACCCATATTCATCAGGGATATTGGTCTGAAATTCTCCTTTTAGGTGAGGTCTTTGCCTGGTTTGGGGATCAGGATACTTCTGGCTTCATAAAAAGAATCTGGAAGTTTTCCTCCTGTTTCTATTTTTTGAAATAGCTTCAGGAGATTAGGTATTATTTCTTCTTTGAATGCTTGGTAGAATTTTCCAGGAAATCTGTCAGGTCCTGTTTTTTGGGAGGTTTTTGATCACTGCTTCAATCTTGTTACTAGATATTGGTCTATTCAGGTTGTCAATTTCTTCCTGATTCAGTTTTGGAAGTTTATCAGTTTCCAGGAATGCACCCATTTTGTCTAGGTTGCTTAACTTAATCTATACTTTCAATGCCATCCTGATCAAAATTCCCCAGCATTTTTCAAAGAGCTGGAACAAACAATCCTAAAATTTGTATGGAACCAGAAGAGATCCTGAATTGCTAAGGAAATGTTGAAAAAGAAAAACAAGACATTACATTGTCTGATTTCAAGCTTTACTACAAAGCTGTGATCACCAAGACATCATGGTACTGGCACAAAAACAGACACGTAGACCAGTGGAACAGAGTACAGAGGAGAGAACAGATATGGACCCTCAACTCTAGGCTTAAATAATCTTTGACAAAGCAGGAAAAAATATATAATGGAAAAACACAGTCTCTTCTATAAATCCTGCTGGGAAAATTGGATAGTTATGTGTAGAAGAATGAAACTCGACCATTCTCTTACATCATATACAAAGATAAACTCAAAATGGATAAAAGACCTCTATGTGAGGCAGGAATCTATCAAAATCCTAGAGGAGAACATAGGCAGCAACCTCTTTGACATCGGCCACAGCAACTTCTTTCAAGATATGCCTCCAAAGACAAAGGAAACAAAAGCAAAAATGAACTTTGGGGACTTCATCAAGATCAAAAGCTTCTGCACAGCAAAGGAAACAGTCAATAAAGCCAAGAGGCAACCCACTAAATGGGAGAAGATATTCACAAATGACACTACAAACAAAGGGCTGATATCCAAGATCTATAAAGAATTCCTCAAACACAACACACAAAAAACAGATTATCACGTCAAAAAATGGGCAGAAGACATGAACAGACACTTCTCCAAAGAAAACATACAAATAGCTAACAGACACATGAAAAGATGTTCATCATCATTAGCCATCAGGGAGATTCAGATCAAAACTACATTGAGATACCACCTTACACTAGTTAGAATGGCCAAAATTAACAAGACAGGAAACAACAAGTGTTGGAGAGGATGTGGAGAAAGGGAATCCTCTTACACTGATGGTGGGAATGCAAGTTGCTGCAGCCACTTTGGAAAACAGTGTGGAGATTCCTCAAAAAATTAAAAATAGAGCTACCCTATGACCCAGCAATTGCACTACAGGGTATTTACCACAAAAATACAGATGTAGGGAAAAGAAGGGCCATCTGTACCCCAATGTTCATAGCAGCAATGGCCACAGTTGCCAAACTGTGGAAAGAACCCAGATGTCCTTCAACAGATGAGTGGATAAAGTAGATATGGTCCATATATACAATGCAGTATTATGCCTCCATCGGAAAGGAAGAACACCCAAACTTTGTATCAACTAGATGGGACTGGAGGAGATTATGCTGAGTGAAGTAAGTTAAGCAGAGATAGTCAAGTATTGTACAGTTTCATTTACTTGTGGAGCATAAGGAATAACATGGAGGACACTTGTAGATGGAGAGGAGAAGTGATTTGGGGGAAATTGTAGGGGTGAATGAACCATGAGAGACTGTGGACTCTGAGAAACAAACTGAGAGTTTTGGAGGGGTGAGGGGTGGGCAGATGGGTGAGCCTGGTGGTGGGTATTATGGAGGGCACATATTGCATGGAGCACTGGGTGTGGTGCATAAACAATGAATTCTGGAACACTGAAAAGAAATAAAATTAAAAAAAAAAAAAAAAGAAGAAGAAGAAGAGGTCATGTAGTGCCCAGGGACTGGCACTTCAGGGAGTATCTCTAGTGTGTGCTGCATGTGCTCTGCTATTATGTTCTGGCTGCTCTGACCTTCAGGTCAATTATCTGCACTGGTTCTCCTCATCTGCTATGGGTGGTAGTTCGTCCCTAGTCTGAATGTGGTGGGTTTTAATTAGGTGAACTCTAGTCTGCTAATGAAATGAGACCTGACACCAGTCTTCTTAAATTTGTAATATTTGTTATGTCTCTTTTTATGTGATTTAACTAGGGGATTCCTCTGTGTGTACTTGAAGAAAAAGTGTATTCTATTTTTTTAAATGGAATGTTATGTGTGTGTGTGTGTGTGTGTGTGTGTGTGTGTGTATTTATCATATATATCTAACATATATATGATAGGTAGATAGATATAAAATATATATATATCTTTTAGAACCATGTATTCTGAAGTATACTTCAGGTAAAAAATGTTCTTGTTGAAAATAACATTAACTGAGGATACTCATTTAAAATAAAACATATCAGAGGGAGGTGGGTGGGGGGATGGGCGAAATAGGTGGAGGGGATTAAGAGTATACTTATTATGATGAACACTGGTAACAACGCATAGAATTATTAAATCACTATATTGTACACTTGAAACTAATATAACGCTGTATGTTAACTATGGTGGAATTGAAATAAAAAGCTTAATTTAAAAAATGATAAACATGTTGGTAAATATAAAACAAAGTTTTTTCTTGTTTTAAACTTTTTAAAGAGAAATGACTATCAAGTCATATTAATAGCTGGCGGAAGGCCTCAGTACCTTGCTACATGGATCTCTGTGTGAGATCACTTGGGTGTTCTCACAACATGGCAGCTGGTTTCCCTCAGAGCGAGTGAGCTGAGAGAGACAAAGGACCTGTAATGCCTATTATGACTTCCTCCAAAAGCCATGTATACCTTCACTTTTAGCACATTCTAGTCATTGGATGTGAGTCAGTAAGTCCACACACCAGGTGAAGAGAATCTTTTGAAGGAGTGTCAAAGAATTTATGGACAAGTTTAAAAACCACAGTTATGTTGATTTAAACAGCTGGAAGTAATGAATTCTATTTTTGTCACACAGAATTCAAGGTATCCTTTGTGTAAAAAAAAAAAAAAAAAACTATTTTGAGTTTTTATAAAATTATCCTTTACTGATCAGCTAGATATGGTGGGAGTATCAGCCCAACAGCAAGCCCTCCAATCCATCCCCAACACAAAGTGTAAATATGTGACCCAGAGGCCACTGGACAATATCACCACAACACCTCTTGTTTTTGTGTATCCAATATCTGTCTTTCCTGGTGAATTATTGCTCCATCTCAAGACACAAAAAGATCAGTTAGAGTAGGGACATAAATAATGCTGAGTAATCATGGACTTCTGTGCATCTATTTAGACACAGATCTAATAGAATGGAATAGAGTGAATGGAGTGGTAAAAAGCATTGACTATAATATGAGACTCCTTCGGGTTAGGAATCTGGATCTGCCACGATGGAGTTGTATGATTTTGTGAACATTATTTAAACTTTTCTGTGTTACAGTTTCCTCATATCTAAAATTGAAATAAAAAAATAGTAAAAATTATCTACCTCATAGGGTTGTTATGAATACCAAAAGAATTAAGATATATCATAAGTTATGTTATACATTTATATTTATATTATGTATGATTATATTTATTTACATGTAGCCACTGGGAGGCTTTGAATCTGTGACTGCAAAAACCCATTTTCCCAGCCGTGTAAAAGGAGACTTCCTATAGAATGAAACCAAAACAAAGATAGAATAAAAAATTAAAATGTGGTACCAATATTATTTTGGAGCCCCCGAATCCAGCTGTGTCTGAATCCATACATGGACCCTGGGGCTTAGAAGGTCATTATCTTTCTTTCATTTTTGCCCAAGATAAATTTGCATTTGAAATCAAGTATGGAAATCAAGTATGTAAAGCTAATAGCACTGTGCTCAGCACATAGTAAGTTGCCAGGAATGTTGACTTACACTGTCCCCAGGTATTGTAGTACATTTCGGTGTAATTTCAGTGGGGGACAAAAAACTGAATCTGGTAATAAGCTTTGAATGTTGAGTAAGTGGTCATCGTAGTGTCCAGGTAAGTCAATTTAAAGAGGGTGAGTTGGTATTAAATTCTCATTTATTGGATCATTGTCTGAGAAGATTATATCCCTGCCCTGAAATAGGAAGGGTAGTTCCAAATGAAGTGAGGCCTGGGTCAATTGTCCAGAAAAAAGAAATTAGCAAAGGAAAATAATAACTTTTAAAACATATACCAAAAGGGATAGGGACAGTAGTAAGTGGATATTAATATAAGAAAACTACAAAAAGTTTTACCTTCATTATAATTTTGTCTAGAAGTAGTATGGCACTGTTGTCTCACCATTTCAAAACTCTCTAATAAATTATGTTGAACCAACTCCCTATCTACCAACTTGCTATAAATCATATCTTAGCTTTATACTAAACTATTCCTAAAGTTACTTTGCTGCACAAAAGAAATTTAATTGCGTACCTAATAGCTTAAATCTACTTTTATTGTTTGATTGTATAAATTATAACTTTCTATAAAATATACAATTTTTCCCTTTGAAATTCTGTATGAATGTGTATGTTGTATATGAGAGTGTATCAAGATATATGCACTCACACAGGTATTCTATAAGCAAATAATTTTCTGTCATATTATATATTTCTTGCTAAAGCATGCTTTAAAAGTGATAGGACAGTCAGCCTTTTGATAATTCATTATAAGAAGAAAAGGTCAGAAATGTAATTTAATAATTATATTCAATTGAAAAGAATAATGGGAAATACAAAGCTTCTTTTTAATTCACATAATGGACATTTTGAAAATAATATGTATGCTATATTTTCTAGAATTAGAACAGTCCAAAAAATCACTTGTCACAATATTAGTATCAAAATGTTCTTACTTAATTTCTAACCAGAAACTGAGAAGTGGTCACAGACACTAATATGAGGGACATAAAATTTAATTAGACTGGCTTTGCAGTGACAATAGGAAATGCCTATGAGGCCATTGCATTTTATTCAATTAAGTGATATCCAAAATACGACCAAAATTAACTATAAATGTTGAAACATAAAGTTCAACATATCTAAAAAATAAGGGATATTTCAAAATATTGATGTGGCAAAAATACTTTGAAACCTGGCAAATAATCAATTCAGTTTTTTATTATTTACTCAAATGTGTAAGCTGCACATTGGCAAGGCTCATGCCACAATTTCATCAAAATTACTTGTCAAAAGCACACAATCACATAATATACTGATAGTGGTGATTATGAAATGTAAAGTTAGAATTTGTAGCTATAGTCTGGTGCTGGAGTATCATATTCCTCAGAACTTCATAGCAAATTCAAAACAAATACTTTAAATTAAATTTTTGTGGAGTTTTCAATTTCTAATTTTCACCACATATGCTAATTATTCTTTAAATATTCATGCCATGGGACATGTTCTAGAATTCTAATCACATAAGTTCAGCAGGTTTACCTTGGCCAAAATTGTAAATTTGGAATTTGGAAAGTACAATGAGCAAGAGGGATTTAAAGGAGAGAGAAAAAGAAAATGACACCTTTCTTCTGAGCTCGAAGAAGGCAGATCATGCAGAAGAGAACCGGATGCAACCACAGTGAGAATTGACTTATATTCATACCACATGCTAATATTTTCGATTTCACTGCTGTTTTTTCTCAGTGCAAATAGCTCACACTCTCGGCCTCATGTCGAGCAACACACCTGGTAGTAGGAAGAAGACCTTGAAGCAGATGATCTGCTACACTGCTCATAGCACTTGCTCTGTGGGGAAGCTGTGCTCATTTTCAACTCTGCTGTGGATGAGAAGACAAACCAATAACCTGTGGTAAGTTGAAACACACACAAAATTAACTCTGATATTTCAGTAATGGAGAAACCAATCAAAAGACAACATATTAGCCAGAACACTAACTCTGATTGATTCACCATGCTTTTCTCTAACAAGGCATTTATGTTTCTTGTTAAAGTAACTGGCTTGCTTGCTTTCCTCTAAATTCACATGCTTATAAACCTAGTACTCTTTTTAAAAATATTTTACATTTTCTTTTCCAAATGATAGTCTTCCATGAGCTTTTATAAATCCTTATGTTTGTTCCTAGTTCTTAATTATTTAACCTTTGAATACTATTCTAATCATTAATCATCATCATATTAATGGGTAATGGGTAATAATCACCATATTAATTATGACAATGCCTCTGATATTGCTATTGTTATTAATAATATTATTATTTTCTCAATAAATGGTCAGTATCAAAGAACCATCCCAACATATCCTAGAATAACTATCCTATTCTTTAATAGGCTAACAAATGGGGTATCATGATATGAATTATAGTTTTTAATAAGATAAAGGAATGTCAGTGATGGTATTTTTCTGTTTTGAACGATACATTAATTGAATTTTTAAATGACTAATATACTGTATATTAAGGCTAAAATTTACTTAAACACATACATTGCAATTATCATGTACAGGCATAATTATAAATGCTTTGAAATATTAACTCATTCAGTCCCATAACAATCCTTTAAGATACATCATGTTATCACAATTTGAGTTCAGGAGACAGTGTACCAAGTGTAGTGTAGTGGTAGAGTTGGGATTTGAACCCATGTAATCTGGTTGTAGAATTTCTTTAAACACTGTGCTGTGTTGTCAAAAGAAAAAAAAAAAATAGGTGAGGGGAAGGGAGGGAAGAGGGAGATTATAAGAGGATAGCTGTGGTAATACAATTTTTGATTCTCATAAACATGGAGCAACTAGATAGTAAGACATACAAAATAACTGAAGAGTGTATCCATAACTCATAAGCAATATTTATAGCAAAACAAGGTGACAAGGTATCCCTATGAACTTCAAAATACAGTTGGTTGAGGAGCAACCACCAATGACCAGAAGACCCATATTTTAACAGCTTCAGTGCATGAAGAAGCAGAGGAAAGCAAAACGATGTCTGACAGAAGTAAGAAAATGAGAACCTCAAAATATGTAACACACCCAGACAACGGTATTGTCATGTGAAAACAGTAGCTGAAACTGAGCGTGTTTCTGCCAAAACCAGTATGAGACGAGTTGAGGGGTCCATGGGAAAAATAATCTAAAAAGGCCAGAGCATTTTGGCCCCTGGGAAATCTCAAAATGACTAGTTAGCTCTCCTAAGCTAAGGAGAAACTGCCTGGAGTGAAATCAAAATTGAGCAAGACAATTACAATAGCGATGAAAGAAAGAAAACTTTAGAGAAAGTGAAAAGGGGAAAAAAAAAAAACAGGAAATCTTAGAAAACAGGCTTCTATAGTTTTGGTGTCAAATGAAAATAAGAGAAGGAACTGAGAGAAGTTTAGGAACTCTTCCAAACCTCCTACTAAAAGTTCAGAAAAAAATAATTTCACATCAAATTAGGAAATAAAAATTATTGAGGTAAAATTCCATACAAACTTTTTAAGTGGAAGCATGCCAAGAAATATATACATATATAATATTGATGAACTGCTACGTGCTAGTTCAAGATGAGCTAAAGCATGTTAAAAATTACTTAAGACATGAAAAACACATTAAAAATAACATGAAAGAAAAACTCAAGTATATTGACAGAACTCAAGAAAAAAATAAAAAGAAAACATCTTTTCAGAAATAAAAAATGAATTAGAAAAACACAAAAATGGGGCACCTGGGTGGCTCAGTGGGTTAAAGCCTCTGCGTTCAGGTCATGGTCTCAGGGTCCTAGGATCGAGTCCCGCATCAGGCTCTCTGCTCAGCGGGAGCCTGCTTCCTCCTCTCTCTGCCTGCCTCTCTGACTACTTGTGATCTGTCTGTCAAATAAATAAAAATCTTTAAAAAAAATAATAAATAAATAAATAACACAAAAATGAACACAATAGGTTACACCTAAGGAGACATACAAGGTAAAGAAATGAAAATTTTAAAAATCCAGGTGTAAATGAAAAAGGTCAAGAGAGAGAGAAAGGGGGAGAGAAAGTGAAAAATTTTGAAGACAAGTAAGGAAAATCCAAGAAGGAAGGCTCAACAAACATTAATAGCAGCACAAAGAATGGAGGAAGAGTTGGGGGGAATAACACTAAAAATTCCAATTTGGGAAAACTTCCTTACATAAAGAAGCATTAAAATTACATATTGAAACACTGCCACATACATGAGAGTATAGTCCCAAAATAAACAATGCCATGATATACTTGGCTTCAAAGAAAAAAACAAACTTTTGACATTAGGCACAGAAAGAAATTGAATTATAAGTCAATATAAGGAGAAAAAATTAGTTCATCATCAGTCTTTTTGACAGTAAGAAAATTTTAACTCCAAAGAAAATAATATATTTAAGATATGCAAGGGGAAAAATGAGGGTTTAAAACCAGCAAAACTGATTTCAACTGTAAAAGTCCAAACTATTATCACATTAAGAACTCAGGAAATATTGTTCCTATAAGCCCTTCCTGAGGAATTTACCAGAGAATGAACTTCAGACTACTAAAATGACTGATAACATTACCATAAGAATTGTGGCCAGCATTAAGTCTATGGGTATTTGTAGATCTGGGTAAGACTAAATGAAGGTTAAAATAGAGGGAGGGGGCACCTCAGAGGCTCAGTTGGTTAAGCTTTCGACTCTTGATTTTGGTTCAGGTCATGATCTCAGAGTTGTGAGACTGAGCTCTGGGTTGAGCTCTGTGTTCAGCAGGGAGTCTGCTGGAGATTCTCTTCCTCTACCTCTGCCTGCCCCCCCCCCCACCAATATATAATTAAACCTTTAAAAAAATTTTCTAAAGTGGAGTCAGTATTGTTTGAATAGCTATATACTCAGATTTTTTAAATCGTGAAATAAATGAGGAGGGTTTTTATGAGAAAACATAGTTTAACTATTCTCATTAATTATATTAGAGATGGTAACATTAATATTATTATTCAGAGATTACTGGTTATCTAATGTTGTATAAAGCAAATAAGTAATTATGAGTCATTTAAACTATATTATCACTTGTCATACTGAATGAGTATTTTTTATTTGGAAGAAAGGAGATGTAGATGTAATATAGAAGAGTTAATTAAAAAAATCCTGCAGAACTTTATTTGAATTGGAAATACATATATGGATTCATGCTACTGTGGTATTCATTTCTACTGTGTTTTGCTGACTGCATAGCTATGGAATGCAATCCAGTTACAATGAACATTCCTAATTCCCAGACTGTAGTCTTTAATTTACATTTAGCACTGAAAGAAATTGGTATTTCGTGGAGAAATGACTGATTCCAGGCCTAAAGCAGGAAATGAACAAAATGAGTAAAATATTTCCAAATCAGACAGGAAGAAAGCCTTCAAAGTCTATTATAGTCATGTCAAAATGATTCAAGAGCCAATCTGAAGAGGTGCTCATTGACAATGATAGCCCATCTTTATTCATAATGTATTTAAAAAGTAATTGGTTATGGGCTGAAGCCTTTATTTGTTGGTGCAAGACCCTAGTGCTTTTCCTGCCTCAGTCATGGAAGCCAATACAGAAAAAGGGACCGGAAATGCTTAGCGGTTTGGAATGCTGAGCCCCCTTCATGGAGAGCGGCTGTTCTGGAGAGTCCCACAGTCCTGTGATACACTTTATGGGAATTAAAAATAAACTTTTGTTAAACTACTTGGGAAAAAAAGTAACTGGTTAATGTTGAAGGATTATAGGGAACCAAGTATCATGCAAATAAAAGGATAAACTCAAGCATTTATCATGGATTTCCAATTTGAATATTCCAAGGGTAACCAAACAGTGTCTCTTTCTGAAGTACTTAATAAATAGAAGTCAAGGACCAAGAATATGACTTTATTCTGCAGCCTCCAATGAATTAATGGACCTGTGCCTTAAAGATAACTGCTGATGACATCACAAAAAAGACATATGCAGACACTGGTATACTAACTCCAAAATCTAAATCATCAGATACTCTACAGGTCAAATACCAGCATTCTTCAACAGACTATGGATGGCTTAAAAGACAGCAAAATTACTAAATTATGTTAGCTAGGGATTCTCACATGGATATAACATTATAAAGGAGTGCAAGGAAGTGGTAACTGGGATAATGATCACTTTTGGAAGGAGGGAGGGATTAGAACTGGTAAAGGCCTCATGGAGAGGTCTCTGAATTCTACTTATTGACTTAAGCAGTGGTTACAAGGGTGTTTACCTTAAAATATCACATTGAGCCATACATTTGTTCTGTGTGCTTTTCTGTATCTGCATTTTATTTTCTAGTACAAAAGATAAAAATGATAACAATTGATTTATCTTTTATGAAACATTTACTGACACATTAGCATGTATCCTATCTTCTGAGTGTATATAACTTTCCTATATATTCCTATTTCATCAACCCCATCATTAATGGCTTCTTTCAGTTTTCATACTTCTCTTTTATATAAAAGAAATTACCTGCTATATGATCTTTTATTTCATCCTCCATAATACCACCAAGGTGGTATTTCAAAAATTAGTATTTGAGATAGAACAATTCATGACTAGGATGTCAAATATAATTTAAGAAAATTAGATATAGGAGTTGGTTTTGCTTGGGATGCCTGGTGGCTCAGTCAGTTAAGCATCTGCCTTTGGCTCAGGTGATGATCTCGGGGTCCCAAGATCGAGTTCAGTGCCAGGATCCCTGCTCTGTGGGGAACCTGTTTCTCCCTCTGCCTGCCACTTCCCCTGCTTGTGCTCTCTCTCTCTCTGTCTCTCTGACAAATAATAAAATCTTTTTTAAAAAGAGGTTTTTCTTTTTTATAGTAGAACTTCAATAATATACCTTTGTAAATTTTTAGTTAGCATTATTTTAAAGCAAGTTTGAGTCAATCATTAGATGAAGTTATAGAACTAAATTAGATTAATAAAACAAGGTTCTGATGTTACAAGGAAAACTGAATGATATTTTTCAAATCACAAATACTTTCTACCATTAAAGTTTATCATGGAATTTGTCACCTTAGAAGTTGACCACCTAGGTTGTTGGAGGGAAGGAGGGTGGGAAAATGGGCAGAATGGATACAGAGGAGAGGGAGATACAGGCTTCCAGGTATGAAATGTGTAGGTCTCAAGAGTGGGGGGCACAGCATGGGGAATACAGTTAATAATACTATAATGGTGTTATGGTGACAGATGGTAGCTACACTTGTGGTAAGCATGGCAGCATAGTGGATGGAGATGTTGAATTGCTATCTTGTATACCTGAAACTAATGTAACATTGTGTGTCAGCTATACTCAAAAATGAAAGAAAAAAAAAAGAAAGTAAGAAAGAAAGAAAGAAAGAGAGAGAGAGAAAGAAAGAAAAAAGAGAGAGAGAGAGGGGAAAGGAAAGGAAAGGGAAAGAAGGGAAGCTGACCACCTAATTAGGCTAAATGCACTGTAATCATTGGGATAATCCAAAAGATTAATCTTCAGGTCTAACCAGTCAGAGTAACTCCACAGCAGCTTGCAGAGACTCTTATTTTTCAAGATGGCTAGGAGAGTTACAGATGAGACTTTTACGGAGCTATAGACATTGCATTTTCAATCTGGAAAATGCCTTAGGAGCCTAACACTCCTGTTTCATAAAAATAGACATTTAGGCAGAGAGAGATCAGAGGGTATGCCCCAAGTCCAAGTAAAGAGAGGTGACAGATAAGAGAAGAAACCAGGTTGCTCAGTTCCCAATCCACTGCTCTTTCCTCTTAGGTATAAATAAAATAGAAGAGCTCAGAGACATTGCTAGAACAAACCAGTACTTTCAAGAGCAAAAGCAAACTTACCTTTGCCCACAGAAGCCTTCTCAACCACATAATCGAGATGTGTGAGGAAAGAGCAGAGGGGATTCCCTGCTTACTTCAATCCCATCCCTGGTTTTGATGCACTTTAGGGTAGCAAGAGGTTTCTATCAGCCACTGAGCTTTTCAGTAAGTAAATATACCATTTGCTTAAACAGTTAATCAACATTTATTTTATTAGATTATAAAGTGTGTTACATATTTTTCTTTTCTTTTTTTTTTAAGATTTTATTTATTTATTTGAGATAGAGAGTGAGAGAGCACAAGCAGGGGGTGGAGGGTAGAGGGAGAGGAAGAAGCAGGTGGGAGCCTAACATGGAGCTCAGTCCCAGGACCTCAGAATCATGACCTGAGCCAAAGGCAGATGTTCAACTGACAGAAATACCCAGGTACCCCAAGTAAGAGTCAAGAAAATGTTAAAGACATAGTTCCATAAAAATATATATTTTAAAAATCTGGCCTAAAAGAACCCTCCTACACTGTTGGTGGGAATGCAAGCTGGTGCAGCCACTCTGGAAAAGAGCATGGAGGTTCCTCAAAAAGTTGAAAATAGAGCTACCCTATGACCCAGCAATCTCACTACTGGGTATTTACCCTGAAGATACAAATGTAGTGATCTGAAGGGACACGTGCATTATAATGTTTATAGCAGCAAAGTCCATAATAGCTGAATTATGGAAAGAACCTACATGTCCATCAACAGATGAATGGATAAAGAAGATGTGATACACACACACACACAAACACACACACACACTGGAATACTAAACAGCCATCAAAAGAAATGAAATCTTGCCATTTCCAATGACATGGATGGAACTAGAGGATATTATGCTGAACGAAATAAGTCAGTCAGAGAAAGACAATCATATGATCTCTCTGATATGAGGAATTTAAGAGGCAGGATGGGGGGTTGTGGGGGTAGAAAAGGAAAAAATGAAATAAGATGGGATTGGGAGGGAGACAAATCATAAGAGACTCTTTTTTTTTTTTTTTTTAGATTTTATTTATTTATTTGACAGACAGAGATCACAAGCAGGCAGAGAGACAGGCAGAGAGAAAGGAGGAAGCAGGCTCCCGCCGAGCAGAGAGCCCGACATGGGGCTTGATCCCAGGACCCCGGAACCACGACCCGAGCCGAAGGCAGAGGCCTCAACCCACTGAGCCACCCAGGCGCTCCAACCATAAGAGACTCTTAATCTCACAAAACAAACTGGGGGTTGCTAGGAGGTGGGGGGGTAGGGAGAGGGTGGTTGGGTTATGGACATTGGGGAGGGTATGGGCTATGGTGAGTGCTGTGAAGTGTGTAAGCCTGATGATTCACAGACCTGAACCCCTGGGGTAAATAATACAGTATATGTTAATAAAAATAATTTTTAAAAAATCTGGCCTGGAGCGCTTGGGTGGCTCAGTCCGTTAAGTGTTTGACTCTTGATTTCACCTCAGGTCATGACTCTGGGTCATGAAGTCAAGCCCCATCTGGGGCTCCATGCTCAGCACAGAGCCTGCTTAAGATTATCTTCTTCTCACTCTGCCCCTTTCCCCTGCTCACACTATAAAACAAAACAAAACAAAACAAAACAAAAAAAAACTGTCTTAATAAATTTAGCATAGTGATTTTGAAATTTATAATACAGAATAACTTCTGACTAGTCAAGGAGAAAAAGTAAGAATAAAAATTATGACTATCAACATAGATAGTAAGGAAAAGATATCTAAGTTAGTCCCTTTTCTATAATATGGAGAAACGAAATAAAAGAAGTGTTCTACCCAGTTTTTTATCATTAATGTGAAGATTAATAGAGGAAAATTTTATACTTAAGATCTTTTTTAAAAAATTTATTCATTTTTTAAGAGGTGGGGAGGGGCACAGGGAGAGAATCTTCAAGCAGAATCCCGCTAAGTGCAGAGCCAACTTGGGGTTTGATCTCAGGACCCATGAGTTCATGACTGGAACTGAAACCAAGAGCCAGACACAACTGACTGAGCCATCCAGGTGCCCCTATTTAACCAATAAAAAAAAAAAAAACACTGAAATTTGCAGCAATACTTGGGTTTTTAATGTGAGATTAACTAGCTTACACTTTCATTCCATAAAAGCAGCATTTCCTTTATATTTTTTTCTCTGAAAATTAGATTTTTCTATTTAAAGTAAATTAAAATTATCTATGTTCCAACTTGAGAAATCATCCATCAGGACAAATGGAATCCAGAATTTGATTATAAGCAATTACATTTTAAGGATAAGGTACATGTACCAAATCAAGATGAAGAAATAAAAGGCATAACTTCAAATGGGAAATCTGAATTTCTACCAGAATCATGAGACAAGAGTACTTTTGCCTTAGTTTCTTCACCAGAATATGTTTTTTTCTTAAACCATGTGGCCAGCATATCCCACAGGCTTACATTGAAAAAAAGAAATGTGTTATCAAACATGAAAGACTGACAGATGTATTCTAAATAAATGGAGTAATTTGTAATTTCATACTATTTTTTCATTTCTTTTTTAATATTAGAAATAAAAGTGAAAAGAATGAAAAGAGGGAAGATTTTATAAAATGACTATTCTTTTGTTCACTATCTTTCTTAGCATATATTAATTATTCTTTCCACAAAATCTTACTTACATTTTGATTAAAATTCCATTATTGCCATGTATGTCAGGATGGGCTATAATGATAAACCTCACTCTTTCCTAGTGTATGCATATTAAATTAGCTAACCACATTTAAGTATATACCTTTCATCAAATAAATAAGGAATATTGAAGTTGAGAGGAGCAAGCCCTCTAAACAATTGAAATGTTTCCCTTACTTTAAATTTACAAGTACTGAAGGTCTGTTTTTTCTTCCACTACCGGATATGTCTCAAAAAATTCATTCTTTATTTTGAGTAATCACACCAAAATGGCAATTCAATGATATCACATTTGGAAAGCTTTAAGGGACATTGTTTTTAAAAATGTTCACTTTGTTACTAATGTCAGTGTGTCTGGATTGCCAAAAGCTTTTTTTTTTTTAAAGCTGACAATCTAACAATGTAATTATTTTCATTGTCATTTCAATAAAGAATTCATCTAGTCATCTGACTTTGAGCAATTCATGGGGCTTTAGCTGTAAGATAGAGAACTTTTTCTTTAAGAGATAAATTGAGGGGCTCATCCATCAAATCTCTAATCACTTCTTTTCTTTGAGAGCACTTTAAATCCTATTTGGGCAGTGATGCTGGGAAGCCAGAAGGATCTCTTTTTATTTCATTATTTCCAGTGGGTTCTTAGAAAATCAATAGTATTTATTTTAAGATAAAACCTTGGTTTTTGTTACCTTGCCTCTACATTACTTTGAAATCGGCTATTGGATTAATATACAGGATGTAATATAATTGGCATATTCATGCCAAAGAAGAAAATGTGTCCTGTTCCTAAAGTAAATGATTCTGATAAACTTATAAAAGAATATTAATTTTCGGGGCACCTGGGTGGCTCAGTGGGTTAAAGCCTCTGCCTCCAGCTTGGGTCATGATCTCAGGGTCCTGGGATTGAGCCCCACATCGGGCTCTCTGCTCCGCAGGGAGCTTGCTTCCTCCTCTCTCTCTGCCTGCCTCTCTGCCTACTTGTGATCTCTGTCTGTCAAATAAATAAATAAAATCTTTAAAAAAAAAAAGAATATTAATTTTCATTGTGATATATTTGTTATTTTTATTTGCTATTATTTTTATCTGAATAGATAAGGTAACACTAGGCCCTTGGGTTGGACATTTAAATAAGTATGATTTTCTTTTTAAACATCTTGGCAAGATATCAGAGCTACAACAGAGGCCTTGACAGTTACAAGTGCCAATGACTTTCTTCTGACATTGAGCAAGAAAAAACAGATGCTTCAATGTATCATGTAGCATTGTTCTGCTTCTTTAAAATTACAGTCTAATAGCTATCTAATTAGTCATTCATTTTCTGTTTACAAAATAATCCCAATATTTCTCTCTTCCCAGATACTAAACATTTTTAATATAGAAAGAAGCCAACAATAAAACAGATAGTAAATGTATTTTATGTATTTCTCTTAATATAAGCAATTGATTGTACAATAGAAATGTTACAGCAGGCTGAAATTATATTTCAACATAAATACTAACTAGTAATCCTTTGTTAAAATGTATCTTAGGAACTGGGAAATAAAATGTATGGGAAATGGCAAAGGAACTGAGTTTAATCAATCTGCAAATTAGACATTTCAAATATATAATTTAATAATTTTCAAATATACAAAATGTGTAAACACAAGAGTACTTGACAACTATACTCATCTCTACCTAAGGATGAGACTAAATGAAGTGGGCTCAAAATGTAGCATGAGCAAGTAATTTTTTTTTTTAAGATTTTATTTATTTATTTGACAGATAGAGATCGTAAGTAGGCAGAGAGGCAGGCAGAGAGAGAGGAGGAAGCAGACTCCCCGCTGAGCAGAGAGCCCGATGCAGGGCTCGATCCCAGAACTCTGGGATCATGACCTGAGCCGAAGGCAGAGGCTTTAACCCACTGAACCACCCAGGTGCCCCATGAGCAAGTAATTTTATCTCACTATGCCTCAATGTCCTCATTTCTAAAATGGGATATCAATAATTAGGTAAAAATTAAATATTTAGGTTAGGATACTGAAAGGAAGCAGTAAAGAAACAAACAGAAATGAGTTAGTCGCAGCGAAGTGAGAAATGCATATTAAGATAATGACATTAAAATATATGACACAGTGGCATAAAATATAGCCAGTTGCAACGTAAGTATTTCACTTATAACCAATTTCCTATTCGATCCTCAGTGTATCATTTGACATTTTGTAGCCTTAATTTTCTTTACCTGTGGGAAAGAATCTTCTAATAGCTAACACTTTAAAGCTAGCCCTTATATAGTACCTCTTATGTATCAATCACTTATGTATCACTTATGTATCAATTTGCACATAATTTTCAGGTTTTTAAGAAAATTTTGCAACATTTAAAAGCAGTATGAGGCACAAAACTTGGTAACACTTGATAACATATGAGGCCGCACTTGGTAACAAGCTATCCGTGAGAACCAAATCCTCCCAGACTGGTCAAATGTCAGGGGACTGATTTTTCTTCAGAGACAGTAAAACCACAGCTAAGCCATTGCATGTCTCTGGAAGGCAAGGTCTGGCAGGAATCTGACCGAGGGTCATGAATAGCAGATGGGCAGGAGAATGCTTACCAAGGAGGTCTCCACACAGCACATCCTCACAACTACCATCAGACCAACCTGGTGGTAGCAGCACTGTCACACCTGAAGTGTGGCTTCAGTTCAAAGAAAAGCCGCAGTAGTCAAATTATTACAAGGACCTATTAAATGTCTCTAACTCTCAGGAACAGAAAATATAGTTACCACTCTTCCCTTCTTTTCCTCAAAAAAAAAAAAAAAAAAGGTGAACCATGTAACATGGCTATGAAAATTCCAAATAATAATTTGGAAGATATAGGACACTTCAAATAATTCATCTACATGTTTTGAAACATTCTCCTTTAGCCAAAATATTGCAATGTGCACAGAGACACAGAAGGAAGCTGATCATTACTAACAATATCAACAACATTTTAAAATTACGAACCTTAAGAATGTTTACATGATTTTCATAGCAGTTAATACAAATTAAAACCAGACATATACTAGCCTACTGACTTGTCTTCAGTAACAATTTGTGATTTAAGTGACTATTAGTAATTATGGAACATTTTTTCATGAATATCGTAGGATGGCAGATATAGATCAAGGTCAACTTATTTGCTTTGCTTCCAGGTAAACTCAAATATCACTTTTTAATTGATTTCTCATCATGATGACTTTTTACTAACTTAGTTTTTATTCATTATTTAAATTGGAAAAAATAGAATGGAATGAGAATCTCATAATAAAAATTACATCCCATTTTGAGATTTATGTTTCAGACAACAAAATCTCTGATTTGCATCAAGAAACTATTAGCTAAGTATAATTTTAGAAACTTATGGGCACTATCTTCCTATCTTTTCCCTTTTAAAATTAAACTCTACCACAATCTGAGTAAAAATCTATATCAGCTTATTGCTTCAGAATTTATCCTATTTCTACTATCAAAATCAGCTAGACTGACTTTGGGCAATTCAGCTCAACATTCTCTGCTGAGCATAATTCAATTATGGATAGGGAGAATTCAACTATGGTCTTAGGAAAAAGAAAAAAAAAAGCCAAGAAAAGGCTTTTGGTTTCTTGTGATAAAAATGTGCGTTTTTTAAAAATGTTTTTTTAGTCTTCTTCCTTTATAGTTAACTCAGGCTCTGCTTAAATCTGTTATAGTCTTCTGCCCAATCGTTACAAGAACTTTTTCCCTTCAAATATTTCCTGCAAAGCTATTTCTGAATCCACTGCAACCACAGAGAAGGAGTCACACTAAAGTGGCTGTTGAGTAAAAGAAAAGGGAAAAATAAGCATAGAAAGACCACTTACTGAGCTTTTAATATGGGCCAGGCATTCACCTGGGTGTTTCTTTCTAAACCATATAAATAACTCAATCTATTTTAGAAAACATGGAGGTAAATTGCATGAAATTGGGAGACTGAGGTTTGGCAACAGGTAAAATAATGGGAAATGATCAATTACACTTCTTTTTTAAGTAAACAAGAACAACAAAATCATCAAGGTCATCTCTTCATTTAAGGTTACATTTTATCTATTACTACCATATATTGGCACTCTGATTATAAACTGGTTTTGCTTTCAGAGAAGCACAATCATGGGAGAAGGTGTTTGTCTGAGAAAACAACAAAGCAAAAACCAAAAAGATGATAATGGTGAAAACTGTCCTTAGGGAAACCATTAGACCTCAGAAGAAGGGAAACATCAAATTGTCCTGTCAGCTGTGGTTTCTGTCCATGTTGCTGCCCATCTTCCTAAGGGGGAAATATCTGTTAAACGTTACATCAGAATCAAAGATGAAATCATTTTCAAATTCTGAACAAATAAATCACCATGTTTGCATATATTGTTTGCCTATTTTTAATGAAAGCATGTATTTCAGCACAATTATGCATCCTCACTTGCTGCCATTTGGTGACTTTTGGACACGTTGGAGATAGCATCACAGGTTTGACAAATGTTCCACAATTTTAAAATAAATGTTTCAAATAATTTTTGAAGGATAACCTTCAGCAATATACACTGAGCACCCACAAGTAGCCACATACCTTCAGAACATTTGATAAATGATACTTGTTTTCATACATAAAAATTTATTTTTCGGATCTCCTGACAACATTTTGGGTCAATGCAAAAATGTATTTGGTTCAACTTAGCTTTCATTTGAAGAAATTACTTTAACTGAATATCTTTTTTAAAAAAATGTTATTTGTTTGTTTATTTATTTATTTATTTATTTGACAGAGACCTAGAAAGCACAAGTAGGCAGAGCAGCAGGCAGAGGGAGAGGGAGAAGCAGGCTCCCTCGAGCAGGGAGTCCAATGTGGGTCTCGATCCCAGGACCCTGGGATCATGACCTGAGCAGAGGGCAGACACTTAACCGACTAAGCCTCCCAGGCACCCCTTTAGATGAATATCTTTAAAACATAGATGAGGAATTTGAAAGAGGTAACATAAATAAGGGGGAAAAAAGAAAAGAAAAACCAGAGATCCTCATTGAACACATAATTACGGAAAGGCCCTATACAAATATACACTGATTTCAATTTCCCTAGAAATTATGAAAACCTTGAAAGTTTTCATGTTCTTCTTTGCCAACAATTAAAAAGGTAGAGAATATTTAAAGAATACACAGATAAGTAGCTTTAGATTTTAATTGGTGGAATCAACAAAAACAGGGTAGAAACTTTTTACCAAAGAAATTCATTCATTACAAATGTTCTGGCTCCGTACAGCCGAGACAGACACTAACTAAGACTGCTATTGATTTTAGATGGTGATTCCAATAACAAAGGAGTTGTGAACAAGAACTCCAAGGAACATGTTCATGGGGGCAAAGAATTACAGAAAAGTCACTCCTGTAATATTTATCAATTTTAGAATGTGATAAGAATAATGAATGATATGAACATGAAAACAGTATCTGAAGAGATTTACTTAAGATGGTCCTATATGTTTAGGATATGGACTTATTAGACATGCCTTCTCTAAAAACTAACCATTAACAGAAAATTTTAAAAAAGAAACAAAACATAACTTCTTAAAAATATGATAAACAGCTCCTTGGGGAAAAAACAAGACAGAAATCCAAGCAATGATCTGACTGAAGACAAAGGCCTAGTGAAGGAGGGGCTTAAAGCAGACAGCAATGCTCTACAATTTTGGCAGTCTGCATTCCAACTGGGAAGTAAAACTTGGTGCTCTACTTAGGGTCACTGGTTTCCTCGGGTTTCCCCGGCTTGTCAAAGGAGTACAGCAAAGAAGTATTACTTGTTACTCACACAGCCTGAGCTGTGGTTTTGAGCAGTAAGAGAGCGCTGGAAGGTAGGAAAATACAGACAATGCCTCCTGACTGAAAATTGAAACAATATGCATGCAGTCGCCTTCTGTGGTACCTTTGTGTTGCCATGAGGCATGGTCCCATACTGCCACAGCCTAGAAGACGACCATGGACTGCTAAAACCTCATGGTAGGTGGTCCAAATCACAGTGCTGTGTTCGATGAGTTCTCTTTGCTAGAGAAGAAAACAGTGCTTCAGATACTTGATATATGGCCACTGATCTGAAGAAAGAATTCTTTTGCTTCCCCATAGAAGCAAGGATCAGAAAAAGTTCCAACTCTCTTAAGACAGGCAAGAGAATATTTTGACAGTCTTTCCCCCAAGATAATGTTAACTCTTCCACCCTCATAATATTGTCCAAAGGGAACTGAGGCAGACAATATGCTATAAAATATGCTATAAAATATCACAATGACCCATGATATGAATAACATCGTGTTAACTGAACCAGGTAAGCAAGAAGCAACAAATGTATTGGAGGCTTTGGCAAAACACATGCAAACCAAAGAACAGAAGATAAACCCTGTGAAGATTCAGGTTGCTGCCACTTTAGTAAAACTTTTTTGGATTTAGTGGTCAGAGACATGCCACACCTTCACTATGAAATAAAAGACAAATTGTTGCATCCAAAATGAGAATCCAAAAAAGGATGTCCAATAGCTGATCAGCTTCTTTGGGATCTGAAGTTACTGTATTCGATATTCCAGAATAATGCTTTGGCCTTCATGCAAAATCACATGCAATGATGCCTGCTTTGAGTGGGTCCAGAGTAGGAAGGGACATGCATTGAGGCTACAAAACAAGTAGAACTGCCACTTGACTCACTGCCCCAGGACTCTGAGGTGTTGGAGGTGTCAGTGGTGAAAAAAGATGGTGTGTGGAGTGTGTGGCAGGCTCTCGGTTTCTGGACCAAACTATATCTTCAGCAAGAGATGTGTCTTCTAAAAAATAGCTCCTGATATGCTACGGGAACCTGAAAGAACACTTAAACATGGGTTCCATGTAATGCTGCATATGAAGTGTCCAATACGGGCTGGAATCTGACAGACACAAACTCAGAAATTTGAGCATGTCCAGTAAATCGGAAATGGTATGTCTATTCCTGAACCCAAGACAACAGAGTAAACTACATTATTTCATGGTCCATTTATTCCATCAAGTTGTATCAGCCCTGTTCCATCAGATTATACTTATGGCATCATGAGTTGGGGTCCTTTATGACGAACTGACAAAAGCAGAAAAATCTGAGTTTGCTTTGTGAATAAGTCAGCTTGGGTTGTGTGCATTTACTGAAATTGGGCTGCAGCTACACCACAGCCCCACTACTAATGTCCTGAAAAACATTAAGAGAAATATTCTCTATGTGCACTGTATCTGCCCATCTACTTTCTGTGGAATGGGAAGAATCCCAACATTAGGATATATAAAGGCATATGAGTAATGGCAAGTGGATTGGCTGGTTGGACAAAGACCTACAATATTTGAATAATGAGGCTAAGAAAGTCTGGGTAAAAGGCATATGGGTGGATATATGGGAGTGGACACCAATGAGGAAGATCTTTGGAATTATGTATTTATATTCCTCAGATAAGTTTGAACACAGAAAAGTCCTGATTCAACAATCAAGTAGAGAATAACTTGCTAGTTGACTTCCATCAACCACTATCATCAGTCGCCAGAGTACTGGCAAATGGATACATCAACTCAATAGACATGGGTCTGTCAGTATGGTCTCTCATTTACGAAGGCTGATCCAGCTACTGGTGATACCAAATGGCCAATGTGCCAGCAAGAAAGAAAAGCTGAGCCTCCAATATGACACAGAAAAACTTAATAAATTTCCTAAGCTCTATGGAAAACTGAACACCTCGGACCTCTTCAACCTTGGAAAGGGTAGCAATTAATATTCACTGGAATTGGCATATATTTTTGCCTTTCATATTCACAGGATCTCATCTAGCAGAGTTCATGCTTGACCCAACACTATGTCACTAAATGGTATAATGCAAATGTCTGGGATCCAAGAGGAGGTAGCAGGAGTGGTCTCATTTAACATCACTCTAAAGTACCCACTTTGGTGAATTCATACTTCCTCTTGCTGTGACTCTTGATTCTGTAAATGTAGAAGTCTTAGATCTCAGAGAAGGGAGGCTATTTCTACCAGATGACATGCAAATATATTATTATATGTTAAACTACAGCTGCCACCCAGTTGCCATCTTGAAAGGGGCAATTGATCTTTCATTCAAATCTTTTTCTCCGATTTTGCTTTTTAAGGAAACTGACCTTCTGCCATTCCCGTATCAGTGAGGCTTTCCTGACTGCTATATTTAAAATTATACCTCGGGGGCACCTGCATGGTTCAGTCATTAGGAGTCTGCCTTCAGCTCAGGTCACGATCCCAGGGTCCTGGGATCGAGCCCCACATTGGGCTCTCTGTACAGCAGGGAGATTGCTGCTCCCTTTCCCACTCCACCTGCTTGTGTTCCCTCTCTCACTGTGTCTCTCTCTGTCGAAAATTAATAAAATCTTAAAAAAAATAAAATAAAATTATACCTCCAATACTTCCCATTCCTCTTCTCTGCTTAGTTTTTCTCTTTGATGCCATCTATACATAGATGGCATTTAAACATTTAATATTGTTTATTAAACATTTAATATTGTTTATTAAACATGCAGGGCAGGCAGAGGGTATTACCCATTTTTTCATTCCAATAAGGTCTCTGTTTTAGCTAATAGTTGCCACAACAGTGCTGCTTAACAAACTAAACCAAAACTCCATGATTTCAAATAAAAACTTGATCCACTCACAGTTATGCAGGCCAGTGAGATCAATCTATTCCATTCTACATGTCTGCATTCCCCAGGACAGTTATTAGATATGTCATCATTCAGAGACTTTTGATTTGCTACTGTCTAGTAACATTCTTTGTTTACATTATCTCATCTGTATAATATATATTTTATAGAAATACTTCTTTCATAAATTCACCAAATTGATGCCTCTAATTTTAACTTTTAACTAAAAAAAAAATGTTACCTTTGATCATACCTAAAATGTAGAATATGCAATATCATTTCCCAGAAGTTTCTTCTTTATCTACTAGGCACCAAATAAACTTCCTGGATTTTGAGAGATCACAAGACTTCATTGTCAAGTATTTTATATCCATAGTCCCTATATTATAATTTCAGGAAACTGCTTCTGAAAGAAACCTTTTTTTTTAAAGATTTTATTTATTTATTTGACAGACAGAGATCACAAGTAGACAGAGAGGCAGGCAGAGAGAGAGAGATGGGGAAGCAGGCACCCCATTGAGCAGAGAGCCCGATGCGGGGCTCGATCTCAGGACCCTGGGATCATGACCTGAACCGAAAGCAGAGGCTTTAAGCCACTGAGCCACCGAGGCGCCCTAGAAAGAAACTTTTTAAAAATGCTTTTTCACTTTATCTCAATGCACAAAGATTTTATTTATGAACATTTTCATATATTTTTATGCAAATAGTGTTTCTTTGATGTTTCATTTTTGAAGGGAAAGAAGACATGTTTTGCCTCAGGCATCTCATTCCCATTATGAGCTTTATGGCAACAGATAATATATTATAGGACTTTTAAAGAATTCCTGTAAAGAGTTACATGGTAAGCCTGTTCCTGTTTATGGAATTTGATGTAGAAAAGAGCTTCCAAAAAATGCATTATTAGAAAATTAACATGAAATATTTGTGAATCAATAGATTATTTTAATGAGATGCATTAAAGACTAAGATACACTGATTATTAAACAAAAGATATAGTGTGAAATATTTATAAAAGTAGTCTGCTAAAAAAAGCTGATTTGACTTTTATGAAAGAAATAGAATTTAAGCCAATTAAAACATTTACATCCACACACATATGCCATACATATAGATATCCAACTATATACATCAGTACACATATATGTACATACTCTATATGGGATACATTTTGCAAAAAAGAAAAAATGTCTTGTTTTTCAAAGCTAATTTATTATCACCATGAAGTTGATATTCATTATCCACAAGGTTGCATATAATTATGACATGCCATTTTGATTAAAAATAAATATTGCATTATCCCTCTCACTTGCCCTCTGCTCTCTCTCAAATAAATTAAAAAAAAATTTTTTTTAAATTTAAAAAAAATTTTTTTTTTAAGGCACCTGGGTGCCTTAGTGGGTTAAGTGTCTGCCTTCAGCTCAGGTTATGATCCCAGGATCCTGGGATCGAGCCCCACATCAGGCTCTCTCCTCAGTGTGGAGTCTACTTCTCCCTCTCACTCTCCCTCTGTGCTCTCTCTCTTTCTCTCAAATAAATAAAAATAAAACCCTTAAAAAAAAAAAACACTACTTACATTTTACTTAAATATAACATAACTTTCATACTTTGTTCCTTATTAAAATTTGTGATTTTACTTTAATTGGAATTACATAATTATCCTTATTCAATCTACAGAAAGCTTATTATTATAAAAATTAAAATATATAAAAAACAATGTTTTTCTATAGGTCAGAACATACGTTAAGAATTAAAAATATATATATACCAAAGGGGTGCCTGGGTGGCTCAGTCAGTTAAGAGACTGACTTGGCTCAGGTCATGATCCTGGAATATTGGGGTCTGGGGATCAAGGCAGAAGAGGGGAGCATCCATGCTCAGTGTGTGTGGGGGGTGTCTGCTTCTCCCTCTCCTGCCTCTGGCCCTCTTCCAGTTCATGTTGTCTTTCTCTCTCAAATAAAATCTTTAAAAAAAAAAAAAGAAATACTCACCAAAATACCAACAAACAATGGAAATTAAGATGATAGAAGCAGGAAGCAGTAATGGAAGTGAAAGGAAAAAAAAAATCTGTGGGATCAGGATATAATCCACCATACGCACACACGAAGGGTTTGATCCTATGGTACCAAAAATATTTAGGCAAGCACCAAGAAAGAAAACATATTTAAGAAGAATGAGAAAGAGAAAGGAAGTCAGTGGGGAAAACTATCCTGTAAAGTGACAACTCTATTTTCATAAAGCATTTTGCAGGATGCCTGGGTGACTAAGTTGGTTAAGCGGCTGGCTGCCTTCTGCTCAGGTCATGATCCCCAGGTCCTGGGATGGAGTGCCACATTGGGCTCCCTGCTCAACAGGGGTCTGTTTCTCTCTCTCCCTTTGGCGCTACCCCTGCCCCGGGCTCATGCTCTCTTTCTCAAATAAATAGGTAAAATTTAAGAAAAAAAAAAAAAAAAGCATTTTGCATATACACTGAAACTGAGAAACAAATATCTTAAAGACATACGTGGTATGAGAGAGAGAGAAAGAGAAGGAGGGAAATGCCCTCTAACCTCAGAAATTACTCTTAGCCTCACTAATGAATGACATGGGCTCATCTCCACGGATACACTAGTAAAAGTACACACCATTTAATTTTCTAATGTACAAAAGCAACTCATTGCCTAAAAAAAATTTAATATGACTGAGTAACATTAGAAATATTGTGGTTAAAAAGAGATTCTCTCCCAAATCCAAAACTTTAGTAGTCCTAAAGTCAATATAGCTTCTCAATAAAATGCATTATCTATGCAATTTTGTATAAATTATATACTTTATATATATGTACAAACCAAAACCACAAGTATGCACTCACAACAATATACATTTTTCATAGGAGCATAGAGAAAACTCAACTTCTCTGGCTATTGGCTTAAATTTATTTCAAATAAATTAAAGTCCAGCATTCTAACCTAGCTAGTTAAAATTTATTCTTATATTACAATTTTTCTATTTTGTACATATCTCCTTGATTGCCTTAGGTCAGATTTTAAAACTACATGCATATTCATAGCTGTAATTTTTTTGTCATAATACTAAAAATGATATATGAAAGTGATTTTTTAAGTTTGCAAAGACATTCACGAGAAATGACTATAACTCAAGCCAGTATATTGACATTTACATATGATATTCCTGCTTTCTTGACATGACATAAATACAAATATCAATATTTATACATATTATATTTATATAGTATGTTTCATACATTCATGTAAAGCATCATTAAAATAACAGATTTCTGGGGCACCTGGGTGGCTCAGCCGGTTAAGTGTCTGCCTTTGGCTCAGGATCCTGGGATTGAGCCCCATGGCTGACTCCCCAATCAGCAGGGGTCTGCTGTTTCTTCTGCCCCTACCCTCACTTGTGTTCACACTCTCTCTCTCTCCAATAAAAAATAAAATCTTTAAAATAAAATAATAGATTTTTAAAAGCATACTAAATAATGCTACACAAGATGAGAATAAAATTTCATTGTGTATGTCTTTAAAACTCTAAAGTATTTGAAACGGAGTATCATATTTTTAGCTAGTTATAGAAAAATTTCCAGATGGTAAAAATGTGAATGATAAAAATAGACAAATTGAAATTAGAACTGTGATGGATTAATTTCCTTTTGGTTGTCCTTATGTTGTTTATATTCATGCCAGGTACACGAGCCAATAGTCTTGAACAACACCCTCAGTAAAGAAAAGGAAAGGAAGATTTCTAAAGTAGTTTTCAGTAAAGTTTGCAGTTTGAAAATCAGAATAACAATACACACACACACACACACATACACATGCAATCTTGTTTCCCTTGCCAGGTTTGGTTTTCAAAATGTGTGCCTTTAATTTTAAAAGCCCTTCCTTGCACATACTTTTGGATGTAAGTGCGCATTAGATGAGTACTAGATATAATGTGGCTAAAGGTAAGCTCTAGCTTGCCTGTGAAAACAGAATTTCCTCAATTGTCTTATGAACAGACAATCAAAACATTCCCAATTATAACAGGCTCCCTAAATTTCCTTGAAAAGTAAAAATGAATTTATCTAATACTCATGAAATAAAGTAGGTAGGAATCAAGAAAAGAATAATTTGACTTGAAGTGGAGTTTATTTTTTCAATTGTCTCTTCTTTATATCTAAAATTATTTTTTATCAATGAAAAAGATTCTACAATAGCCCAAGAAAAGTACTAGCAATGTTCAGTAGCAAGGTTCAGTAGCAATGTTTGGGGTTTGAAAAAGCAACAGTGAAAGCTAATTTTTAATCCTCCAAACTCCTACAAGAAATGTCTTTTTGGCAGTTATTTAGCTAAAGACCACCTGTGGAAAAGCCTTGGCATGTGCTGGATCCTTTTTTATCACTAGAGGAAAATAGCATGAAATATCACACGACAATGTATGCAGTAAAACATAGATCAATGGAAATGTTCTGATATTTGGAAGTCTTAACAACTGAGCTGCAGAATATCTTCTCCCTGTGTTCAATATTTGCTACTGATGACTATTTTATTCTAATATTTACCAAACATGTTTCAAAATGCCCACATACATACCAAGAATAAGGGTTCTGTGACTAGATACCTATGACAAATGCTGGAATGGACACATTAAATCCATGTCTTTGGCATAAGGATCCTCAGACATATGAGTATGCTAATGAGCAACATGGGTCTCCAGGAGGGCATTCCTGACTGTGGTTATTCCAATGTATAAGCTGAACTCATACATCTGTTAGAGTCTTCTTGTCCTTCAGTTCCTAGGTGATTGCCACAAAATTTGAACTCTCATTTTGGACTTAGAAAGTCTTTTGCCTACTACTCAATTTTTGCAAACTCCCTGAAGGATCTGAGATGGCCTGAAGAAAGGAAAAGTTTTAGAATCCTGAAGCTTATTTAATTTTATAAGCAGTTTCTAAGAAAGTGTAATGCAAAGGAACAAATACATAATAAGGCATAAAAATTAATATTAGTATTCACTTGAGAGGAAAGAAACAATCACAACCAACAGTACATACTTTTAAAGCTGATAAATTCCACAAACATCACAATATTCAGATAAAGTATTTTAACTAATTTTCTGAAACAATTTCGTTACACTTTTACTATAATTTTTAGCTATGTATTTTTTGATCATTTCTTTATGACAACAATTTTGTAATAACTTTTCTGTGGAGAAAATAAATCCCTCTCCTAGCATAGGTGATTAAAATTTGGTTTTTATTTTTGAAAATTTAGAAAGGTTATTTTCAATTTAACAAATTGTTCTTGATGTCATGTAAGTATTTTGAACAGTTGTCAAATTTGGAGAATTTTCTTTTTCTTTTTTTTTTTAAGATTTTATTTATTTATTTGACAGAGAGAGATCACAAGCAGGCAGAGAGGCAGGCAGAGAGAGAGGAAGGGAAGCAGGCTCCCTGGTGAGCAGAGAGCCTGATGTGGCGCTCAATCCCAGGACCCTGAGATCATGACCCGAGCCGAAGGCAGAGGCTTTAACCCACTAAGCCACCTAGGTGCCCCAAATTTGGGGAATTTTCTACCAAATTTCTTTTATATATGGACTGTAATATCTCAGTGTGTATTCAATTTTTCTTATGTATTATTGATCAATATTAACTGTTCTTTGAATTTATGATGCTCATTCACTACTTTCTCTTCAATGTCTGTTGAAGTGACATGTTAGAGTTATGTATGTTATCATTAATGATATTAGTAATTTGTGTTAATCTAATAGTTTAGTGGTCCATTATAATCTATGTGATCTATCTCTATTTACTATGCATTTTGGTATTTAGTTTTCTTTAGGCTCTCAATTTGCCATCCAGTATTTAACAAATGGGTTATTTTGTCTGTGAATTTATGAACATAAGTACTCTTTACTAGCAACTCCTAGAAAAAGAAGTTCAGAAAATTCAGAAGGGAGAAAATGCTTTCTGCAACAGCAAGAAGAGATACCAATGCCACCTGGGATTATAAATTGAGGCTAGAAAACCTGCAATGATGAGATACCAAATTAAGAATAGTGACAAGGGTATCAATGTATTACTTTGTGGTTCTAGGCACAGAATCGAATAAAAATATAAACTTTAACCAACCTTGCCTATTTTCTGTAATCATAACAAATGTAATTGCAATTTACATACAAAATAAATTTTCCCAAGACCCTGCCATGTAATGCTGATTGTTAGAGCTTGTAGAACATAATCTTTAATATCAAATGGCCTTGCTTGTCAATTGGTTATCTTGTGTAATAATGTTCAAATTGGAATCTCTGATTGATGAAGACATGAATACTGAGTGCTTTTTTTTTTTCCATAGTAAGTCAGTCTTAAGAATTTTATTTGCCTGGTTATTTTCCTTTTGTATGTAAAGGGGAATAAATGCTGGGTGCGCTGGATTCCTCATATTAATGAAATCTATATAAGAGCATTACCCATCCACAGCCATGGATTTTAATTTTATTAAAATCTATGTTAAATGGATTTTAATCCATTTAACATCCATTAAAATGTTAAATGTGATCCTTTTTAGTTGATATTTAGAATGCTTTCACTGATATTTACTCATGACACAAATGAAACTAGCCTGTAGTTTTCTTTTTGATGTTTTCATTGTCAGGTTTGGTATCAGTGTAAAAAAATTTCCCTTAAAAGTAATTTGAAAATTTTATTTTTGAGACACGATGAAAAGCTGAAATAGCACTGGAATTATCTAGACATTATGGCATAAATAGAACTTTGGGCTTTGTTCTTGGTTTGGTTTTGTTGGGGAGAGAAGGTGATGCTAAATCTCTAATTTAGAGTCTGATTCTTCTAGATTGTTGTATTGAATTTATCTCTCCTGAAGTTAATTTGAGTAAGTTGTATTTTCTTTGAAAACTATTTCTTTCATCTAGATTTCAAGTTTCAATAGAGAGGAGCTAATTATTCATGGCAGTCCCAGTCAAGAAAATAGAAACTGGGTGCCTGGGTGGCTCAGTCTGTTAACCACCTGCCTTCAGCTCAGGTCATGATCCCAGAGTCCCGAGCTCAAGTCCCCCATCGGGCTCCCTGCTCTGCAGGGAGCCTGCTTCTCCCTCTCCCATTCCCAATGCTTGTGTTCCCTCTCTCCCTGTGTCTCTCTGTCAAATAACTAAATAAAATCTTTTTTTTAAAAAAAGGAAAAAAAAAAAAAAGAAAAGAGAAACCACTCTAGCTATTCACGTAGAAGACATATAATGCAGGGAATTGCTTATGCAAGTAATGGGGAAGCTGAATGGCTACTCAGAAAACAGTAAGAATTTCTAAATGAAGCAATAGCAAGAAGCTGCTGCTCTAGATAGAGAAAATAGGTAGTGTAACCAGAGCCCAGAAACCGGGGCTGTCGGGTGACAAGAACCCCGCAGGACCCTCAGGGAAGCCAGGACCATGAAAAGGAGGGACTGTCTAGTGAGAGCCAGAATCACAGACAAGATGTAGATGGCATTATCTAAATGTGGGAGTCAGAAAATATCCTGAATTTTCCTCGGTGCTTTTCCTAGCCTATGCTCAGAAGACAGAGAGCTGGGGAGCTGGGGAAATATAGTTCCCACTGATATGGAACAGAAAAAGAAAATCCAGGGAATGGATCTGAGACCAATCAGGACATGAATTTTTAATTTTCTTTTATACCACCCACTATCTTTTCTTAATTTACATATAAATACATAGAGATTATACTTCACCTCATGTTTAGGATAGGCTGAGGATCTGTTTCACTCCTTTTTTTTTTTTTTTCAAAGATGCAGACATTGCCCATTTCTAGTAATATGGTGTAGATGTTGGAAAAGCTATCACTTCAGAAATTTTGGATTCAGTATGTAATTACATTACATACAGAGCTGCCAAGCAAAGCCTCAGCCAGCATCACTCTCCAAATGTGCACAATATTTGATCCATAGACAAAGAATGCTACGAAACATTGCATGGGAACAAGGCACTCACTTCAGAGGAAGGGAGTTGTGACTGTGGGCACATTCCCATTAGATTCACTGCCATTATCACAGACAGCACCACTCAGAAGCTGCCAGCCCTACAGGCCAGTCAAAAGGCCAGTTTGGAATGGATACCCTATCCTCCACAACCGTTACATCACCGTATATCAAAACACATTATATGTTGCTGTGTCCCCAGCAGGCAGAATGCATGAAACTGGGAACCATGGAATGGATACAGACTTTCCACTCTTATTATAAACTAACATTGTCTTCTTGGGGAGATTTGTTCTTCTTATCCCCTCAACTTTGGTCTCTATACATGGGATGTGTTATATAAGTGTTCACTGTTATTTTTGTTTTATGTTAGTAAATTATTGTTTGATATTGTAAGAACGCAAATGCAGATGAGTTGTTTTTCATCACAGGCAAGAAAATGCTCTTAAATAAAAGGTCTGTATCAAAACCCCATAGTAAAATGGACCTACATAAAATGTATATAATAACACGCCATGATCTAAAACATAATACATATATATATATCTTTCAGAGTTACCAAGAGTTCACAATTGTCCATTTTTTACTCTCTGCTTTGTCTTGATCAAATTTTTTATGTCTCTCTAAATAACCTGATCTCTAAAAAATCACCTAACATTTTCTTCAAGACTTTAATTATCTTGATTTTCCTTATAATTCCAGTTGACAGATCGATATTCTTACCATCTAAAACACATCATCATTTGTGAATTATAACTTATTATGGAACTAGTAATGATCATTTGGCAAGCAATTGTGGTAGTGAAGATACAAGTACTCTTAACAGCCATACGGGAATCATCAGGAGTTAAAAACAAAACATATATTGGAATAGAGTGCATAGTTCAAATAACTATTGTTGTCGGCCTCAACTGGAAAATAGGAGAAGCTCTAAATATATAACTTGAATAAGATGACACATTTTCAAGAACATGACATGCTGAAAAATAGAATCTCAGAAACCCACCCAGAGTGGAAATGAACAAATAAATTGCCTCAAGAATTATCTTTATCAATGCTGATTATTGCAGTGAAGAACTTGTTCAAAAATAGAAAATATGTGGGAGGTTATAAAAGAAAATGTCTCACCAAATCTTAAGGGTGTATGGAGTTTATAAAAATTACAGCACTGCTTAATATAAAGGAGGAGGAGGAGGAGAAGGTGAAGGAAAGGGAGAAGAGCAGCAACAGCAAAAGTAGAAACGTTTTCTTTCAAAGGACCACTGACAATTATCAATGCCAATTCAAAAACATTACCCATTACTTATCCCTTGACATAAGTAAAACTTCAGATATCAAAAAGATCCATATTTTAAATAAAAATATAATCCCAATTCTGGTGTGCTACTGATTGACATGAAAAGAGCCCACAGACTCTTAAGAAATAAGAATTTTTTAAAAATGTAATTGGTCTTCGGGGCACCTGGGAGGCTCAGTGGGTTAAGCCTCTGCCTTCGGCTCAAGTCATGATCTCAGGGTCCTGGGATCGGGTCCCGCATCGGGCTCTCTGCTCGGCAGGGAGCCTGCTTACCCCCCTCTCTCTCTCTGCCTGCTTCTCTGCCTGCTTGTGATCTCTCTCTGTCAAATAAATAAAGTCTTTAAAAAAGTGTAATTGGTCTTCTATTAAGCTTAGCACTATACTAGGACTTTCATCTAAATTTCTTTTAACATGTTCTGCATTAAATCTTTTGCCTCCCAGAAATCATAACCCCAGATTAACCACAAGAACTTATCAATCACAAATTCTCAAAAAATACCTGACTTGGACTCTTCAAAACTGTCAAGGTCATGAGAAACAATGAAGGCTGGAAAACTGCCCTAGATTGGAGGAGACAAGGAGGAGACATTATGATTAAACGCAATGTAATATCCTGGATTAGATCTTGGATCAGAAAAAGATCATAACTGGAAAAATCCAAATAAAGCCTATACTTCAGTTAACAGCAGTGCAGCAATGTTAATTTCTTGGTTCTTATGAATGATTATGTAAAATACTGTCATTTGGAAAAGTTAGGTTAAGGGTATACAGGAACATACCGTACTACCCTTGCAACTTCCTGTAGATCTGAAATTATTCTAAAATAAAAATTTGTTAAATATATATATAATCAAATGACACATTAAGTGGCATTCTTTGTGACATATTTTTGAACATGCAACTGAGGCACCAGTTTGGAAATGATGTCCCATCTTCCACGATCCTTAGGTCACACTATATCAACACACATTGTACGTAGCTGTGTCCCCAGCAGGTAGAATGCATGAAACTGGGAACCATAGAATAGATGCAGATATTCCACTCTTATTATAAACTCACATTGTCTTCTTGGGGATATTTCTTTCAGGACTGGATAATACTGTATTCCTTTAATGATTAGGATATTTTGTTCACTGTTTTTACTATGAACACTATTGGGAGGGTTACAAAGACATAACGCATACATAAACATACATATCACATCTACTGGATATCAAAGATAAATCATATTCGTGCACAGGAATAGTAGGTTTGATTCTCTCAAGCCCATCTTTAATTTAACTGAAACTGGTATGCTCCTGTTAATAATAATATAATCAAGATAAATATTCCTTGAGTTCATAAGACTTCTAAATTTTATAATAACAAGAATTAACCTGTAATACTGCATATTTGGCATTTTGCTACATACTTCATTCACTGATTTATTTAACAAATATTTGATAAAATGCATACAATATGCCTAACACTGTTCTGGAAACTAGAGATACACCAATAAGCAAAAGAGATACCTTCTGCTACAGAACTTACATCCTGATATGGGAGAGAGGCAGTAAATAAATTATGCAACACATTTATAATATCAGGTAATGGTAAATACAATCAGGAAAAGTAAATTAGGGGAGGGGAGAATAGTTATTTTAGACAAACAGCTGTTCAGTGGAGAGGACATTTGAAGAGATCTGAGTAAAGTAAACATAGGAGGTTATAGAGACAGACATTCCAAGCAGAGAAATGAACAAGTTAAAAAAAAACAAAAATAAGGCAGGAGCAAGCTGGAAAAATCATAAAAACAATAGCTGTCACTACCTATAGTTGATAAAGAAATCACTAATTAAACATAATACGTAGAGATATAAAGGTTAGTACTAAAATAATTAATTACGGAAAATGCTTGCAGATATCTCTAGGGAGTCAGGCTATTACTAAGAAAGGGAGGGAAGAGAGGTTTCTTGCTTCACAATAAGCCTTCCTGAAATATCCGATGCCTTACCATGTGTATATACCTCATTACTTTGCTCAAGGCTAAAATATTATACCTAACTCTAAGACTTCAGTCAGTACTCCTGTACTTCTGCATTCTAATTATCAGATTTATACCCAGTAGGAGTGGGACTACGCCTGTATAAAATACTCAATTTTAAAATAAGAATTGGAAATCCCTGCAATTAACTTTGCAAAGTTGGATACATATGTTTTCCTTCTGTTCTCCCTTCTCTTGGAGCAATCTCTCAATCATAAATATGCTCAGCACCTACAACCACTTTCTGTTTTTCAAACTTACTTAGCCTCACCTCCTTCTAAAATCTGAAATAATTTATAAGTTGTTGACTAAATCCTCAGTCCTCGTCATAACTAACAAACACTAGGTAACTCCAGTCCTCAAGCATATTGCCCAGTTAAAAGTTTAAGGCAAGTTTCTGAACATATTATGAACATATCAAAATGCATATTTCCTTTCCTCCATGTCAGCATTTTATAAAAATCTCTTAAAGAGTTCTGGGGGAGATCAGTTTGTAATCACACGTGGAAAATAAGAACATGAAATACAAAAACATTTAGCATGATAAAACTTTGATGAGTTGCATATATATTACTTACCAAGCAAATTTTCTGAAGAGTACTTTGAAGAAATTTGTCAAGGTATTGAAGATAATGGGTCAGGTTGATATAAATAAATATTAAAATCTATAGAGCCTGTGTTTATTGTTCTGGTTTTCTGTCAAGGCATTATCAAACTGTAGCATAATGCTTAAATATTACCTTTCTTAATAAGTGGGAACACGTCTTCCTCAGATACCCTCTGATATTGATAGTATACTAAAATAGTAGTATACTTATAGTATGCTTAAATATTTTGTTTTTTTCAATTATGTGTGAATAAGTTGAAATATTTGAGAAGAGTAAATTAAGTAAGATAACATTACATCAAGGATCAAAGGGGTGAAAAGAGCTATTTTTCTAAATATTCCTTTACCTTTTAAAATATGTTTTTCATAATCACTCTCATTTTTTTCTTTCCTGAAGCACATAATGTCATATATTAAACTTCCAGATGTTCATGATCAAACTGAGTATCTTCAATTTAGTTAAGTCCAAATTAGCTTTTGCCAAAAATAACCAAATAGCTGAAGAAGTCATTGGTAATAACTAGCAAGCTATCATCTTAGCAAATCTAATGTCTTCAGTCATATCAAAAAGAAAACTTCATTCATAGCCATTTGGTGCACAATAAAAACTGCATTTTGTTTTAACATTGGTATTTGTAAAACTATGTTCAACTTGGCTAAAAACTACTGGAGGTTAGTATTTATGCTACAGATTATTCTTTAATAATGTGAAATTTAAATATAAAGAGATATAGCACATAATTGGTGATGAAGCACTGTCACTTCTAGGAAATTCACATTCAAAGTAATGTGAAATTCTTAAAGAGTGCCTAAAATATGCAAATGTTATTTAACGATGATATTCATTTATTCGTCAAGTATATATCACATATGTCAACTGTGCCAAGCACTGTCAGATGCACTGGTGATTCAGAGCAAATGGAGTAAAACTCAGTGCTCAAAATCTAAATAATACGAATGCCTTCCCAGAACAGGGGTGGTCTAAAATGAGTTTTTGACAAGTGAGGAGGGAACAGCTTCCAGGTGAAGGAAGCAGCAAAACATGACTCCTGAGGTAACAACACACAGCTGTTTCAGAGATGGTGTGAAGGAGGACTTGGGTGACCTTTAGAACAGAATGCTGGAAAACATGGATGGAAAAGCGATCAGGAAGAGCCTTACATGCTTTGCTAAATTGTTTGAATGTTATTGTATATACAGAAACTGGAATTGCCTTGAAAGTTTTTGGCAAGAATTTTATATTCTAGAGCTTTCTAGGCTTGAGGAAACTCTTACCTATGTAGACCAATAAACTATCAATCTAAGATATTTCTTTTTATAAGCAAGTCAAATATACCTCTTAAAAAAGGAACTCAGCTAATTCCTGTATTTCTCAATGATTACTTCTGTAACATCAACTGACACATAAATGTACCTATCTTAAAAAAATTACAAGAGTTAGCACTCCAAAAGTCATTCCCACTTCAACTCTCCCTTCCTAAACATTATCAGAAATCTAAATTGTATCAAAGGAAAATACAGAATTTTCTAATTCTCTGGCCAACTTCCTTTTCACGGTAAAGATCTGGAAACCAAGACTGAAAGGAGAAGGCCACTTCCCCAAGTCTTACAACTGTCCCCTAAAATGCAAGACTTCCTAAAAAGGAAGAATTTTACTGTAAGCTTTTCCTCAATAAAGTGTACTTCCAAAAAAATGAGGACTGTTATGGGCATACATAAATTGGGGGAAAATATTACAGAAAAAATTATGCATGGAAACAATGAGGAGACCAAGTAATCTGTGTAACATTAGGACATTATCATTTTGTTATCTTTTTTTACACGTGTCATTCTCATAAAAATCTACCCAAGTAGGAAGAGAATATTATCTAATATTTGCATGTAAGGATAACTGAAACTCTGAAAAATTAAAACTCTTGCCTTATATAACACAGCCAGGAGGAGCAGAACATTATCTAAACCCTGGTCCTCTAAATCTAGTTCAGACCAATATCCTTGATGAATATGGATGCCAAAATTCTCAACATGATCCTAGCTAATAGGATCCAACAGTACATTAAAAGGATTATCCACCACAACCAGATGGGATTTATCCCTAGGATGCAAGCGTGGTTCAACATTCACAAATCAATCGATATGATCGAACAAATTAATAAGAGAAGAGAGAAGAATGACATGGTCCTCTCAGTTGAAGCAGAAAAAGCATTTGACAAAATACAGCATTTTCCTTATTAAAACCCTTCCAAGTATAGGGTTAGAGGGAGCATTCCTCAATTTCCTCAATTTCATAAAATCCATCAATGAAAAACCACAGCAAATATCATTTTCAATAGGGAAAAGCTGACAGCCTTCCCTTTGAGATCAGGAGCACATAAGTATGCACATTCTTCCACTATTGTTCCACATAGACCTAGAAGTTCTAGCAACAGCAATCAGACAACAAAAAGGAATAAGAAGTATTCAAATTGGCAAAGAAGAAGTCAACTCTCTCTCTTTGCAGATGACATGATACTTTATGTGGAAAAACCCAAAAGACTCTACCCCCAAATTACTAGAACTCATACAGCAATTCAGTAATGTAGCAGAATACAAAATAAATGCATGGAAATCAGTTGCTTTCTCATACACTAACAATGAAAATATAGAAAGAAAAATTAGAGAATTGATTCCATTTACAATAGCACCCAAAACCATAAGATACCTTGGAATAAACTGATCCAAAGAGGTAAAGGATCTATACTCTAGGAACTACAGAACACAGAATAAACTGATCCAAAGAGGTAAAGGATCTATACTCTAGGAACTACAGAACACTCATGAAAGAAATCAAAGAAGACACAAAAAGATGGAAAAATTTTCCATGCTCATGGACTGGAAGAATAAACATTGTTAAAATGTCTGTGCCGCCCAGAGCAATCCATACTTTCAATGTTATTCTGACCAAAATACCAATGGCATTTTTCAAAGTGCTTAAACAAACAATCCTAAAATTTGTATGAAACCAGAAAAGACCCCAAACTGCCAAGGAAATGTTAAAAAAGAAAAACAAAGACTGGGGGCATCATATTGCCTGATTTCAAGCTATGTTACAAAGCTGTGGGCACCAAGACAACATGGTACTGGCACAAAAACAGACACACAGACCAATGGAACAGAATAGAATGCCCAGATATGGACCCTCAACTCTATGGTCAAATTATCTTTGACAAAGCAGGAAAAAATATCCAATGGAAAAAAGACAGTCTCTTCATGGTGCTGGGACAATCGGACAGGTATATACAGAAGAATGAAACCTGACCATTCTTTTACACCATACACAAAGATTAAACTCACAATGGATGAAAGACCTCAATGTGAGACAGGAATCCATCAAAATCTTAGAGGAGAACATAAGCAATAACCTCTCCAACATCAGCCACAGCAACTTCTTTCAAGACACATCTCCAAAGGCAAGGGAAACAAAAGCAAAAGTGAGCTTTGGGGACTTCATCAAGATAAAAAGCTTCTGCACAGCAAAGGAAACAGTCAACAAAATAGAGACAACCCACGGAATAGAAGAAGATATTGACAAATGACACTACAGATAAAGGACTGGTATCCAAGATTTATAAAGAACTTATCAAACTGAACACCCAAAATACAAATAATCCCATCAAGAAATGGGCAGGAGGGCACCTGGGTGGCTCAGTGGGTTAAGCCGCTGCCTTCAGCTCAGGTCATGATCTCAGCATCCTGGGATGGAGCACTGCATCGGACTTTCTGCTCAGCAGGGAGCCTGCTTCCCTCTCCCTCTCTCTACCTACCTCTCTGCCTACTTGTGATCTCTCTCTGTCAAATAAATAAATAAAATCTTTAAAAAAAAAAAAGAAAGAAAGAAAGAAATGGGCAGGAGACATGAACAGACACTTCTCCAAAGAAGACATACAAATGGCTAAAAGACACATGAAAAAATGTTGATCATCATTAGCCATCAGGGAGATTCAAATCAAAAGCACACTGAGATACTACCTCACACCAGTCAGAATGGCAAAAATTGACAAGGCAAGAAACAGCAAATGTTGGAGAGTCTATGGAGAAAAAGGAATCCTCTTGGTAGGAATGAAAATTGGTGCAGCCACTTTGTTAAACAGTGTGGAGGTTCCTCAAAAAATTAAAAAATAGAACATCCTATGACCCAGGACTTGTGCTACTGGGTATTTACCTCAAAGATAATACTGTAGTGAAAAAAGTGCCATATGCACCCCAATGTTCATAAATGCAATGCCCACAATAGCCAAACTGTGGAAAGAGCTGAAATGCCCTTCAACAGATGAATGGATAAAGAAGATGTGGTCCCTATATACAGTAGAATATTACTCAGTCATGAGAAAGGATGAATACCCAACATTTGCATCAACATGGATGCAACTGGAGGAGATTATGCTGAGTGAAATAAGTAAAGCAGAGAATGTCAATTATATGGTTTCACTTATTTGTGGAATATAAGGAATAGCATGGAGGACATTAGGAGAAGAAAGGGAAAAATGAAGGGGGGGAAATCAGAGGGGGAGATGAACCATGAGAGACTGTGGACTCTGAGAAACAAATTGAGGGTTTTAGAGGGGAGGGAGGTAAGGGGGATGAGTTAGCCCAGTGATAGGTATTAAGGAGGGCATGTATTGCATGGAGTACTGGGTGTTGTATGCAAACAATGAATCATGGAAGACTACATCAAAAACTAATGATGTACTGTACGGTGACTAACATAACATAAAAATAAATAAATAAATAAATCTAGTTCAAAGCATTTTCAAACACATCTCCTGTCCTCTAACCCACTCCCCATCCTTCCCATAGAAATTAGCAAAGTACAGTAAATAGTTCCATTTCTAAAAACCGATAAACCATACAAACTCAATGAAATAGACTAGATATATCCAACATATCCTCTACTTCTTTTTTTTAATTTATAAAAATGAGGATAGCAATATCTCCCTCAGGAGGATTCATAGGTTGGAGGATAATGAGATTATTGTGTCCATGCTAGTCCCAGACAGTGACTGTCACACAGTAGACACTCAATAGACATTCGCTCCATTCTGCCCTCATTATATCTCGGTATTAGTCTACACCCATACTTCTCAAATTGGGCTATCCCTATGAGTAGGAAGATGGCATACTAGATGATAAATAGCTGACAGTGACCCTCTGGGTGCTTCAGTTTTACTCACATTTTGGATAGACATTAAATAATTTAAGTGATTAGTAATTGTACCTTTGTTAAAATAAACTCAGACAAGTGAGAAAATAAAAAAATAAAGCTGATGTATATTTTTAGGATTTCAAAGAAATTCTATTCTTATAGATTACTTTGGGCAATGCCTGTATTTTTTCTATGCTGTGACTGGCATTTTACTGGAAAGGAGTGAGAAGCAAGCAAGAGAAAATCTTAAGATAAATTATATATATAACCACTTTCAAAATCTTCAGCAGGATCTTCTAAATCTGAGCATATGCCTATCCTAAACCCAGCTATTCCATTCCTGGGTATATGCCTAGCAGAAATGTATACATATGTGCACCAAAAACCATGCAATCAAATGTTTATAGCAATACTCTGCTATATCTCCAAACTCAAAACCACTCAAAATGTCTGCAAGAGTAGAACTGACAAATTATGGTTTTTACAAGGAATGCACAGAAATTAGAATCAATGATCTAAAATCATGCAGCACAGGATGAATTTCAAGACATAACATTAAATGACAGTGACTAGAAACAAGAGTACACACAGTATAATTCAACTCACATAAAGACCAGGATCAACCAAAACTAATCTACACCCACAGATTTCAGGATATCAGTTACTATTGGGGAGAGGAAGTAATCAAAAATGGGCACAGGGGCTACTGTTTCTTACTTACAAGTTATTCAGTTTGGAGAAATTCCAGCACCCACTTAAAATAAGTATTATTTTCAATGTGCATATTATAGTTTAGTAAGTTTTTTAATTACAGAGATATAAAAAGGATCTACCAGAATTTCACAGATTATTGTTCCATTATATTTAGAAGCTGTGACTGAAGACAGTCCTAGTTTTCATGGCAATGGATATTGTACTAGGAATTTCATGGAGATGGATTGTACTGGTAATTTCTAATACTAAAAAATACTAAAATAGGGATTTTTATTCCATATTGGATTCTAATGTTTTACTCTAAAAATGTAAATGTACTTGAAATGATTTTGAAATAGCTATAGAAAAACAAAGTTTTTATGGTAATTAATAATATTGTGACCTGTGTTTTTAAAAAAGAACTACATTATCTGCTTAATTCAGTGAATACGATTTTACAAAAAGATATATTCAATAATTTATAAAGCTATATTTCAAGAACTCTGGTTTGTGTCCATTTGTATAAACACACTAGAAAGTACTTAAAGGCAAGAGCTTTGTCTTATTTATTTTGCCATTTCCACCACCTCACATAGATTGTGATACATGGTAGAAGCCTGATGCATGTTTCTAAATTAAAGAATAACATGGTGATAGAGGAGTTAAGACAGAGAGAAGATAAGTATTGTCTACTTGTTTTTCTTTTTTTAATCACACCCCAGTCCATCTTCCCCAGGGGACCTGCCATGAAGATATTCAAGCAGCCCTCTAGAGAAAGCCTCATGGCAAGGAACTGAGGCCTTTTGCCAGCCGCCAGCACCAGCTAAGCAGCTATGTGAGAAAGCTACAATGGAGGTAAGCCCACCATCCCCAGTTAGTCTTTCAAGTGACTCCATCCTGACCAATATCCTAGATGAAGCCGCATGAGAGATCCCAAATTAGAATGACTTCGGTAGGTCATTCCTGAATTCCTGACCAACAAAAAAGTGAGATTGTTCTACATCAATTTTTAAGGTAATTGAAAAATGAACAGATTGTTCAACAGAAAATCAATACAACAAATTTCACTGATTATGAATAAAGCTGCTATAAAATTTAGTCTTTGTGTGGACATACTCATTTCTCTCTTGGAGTGAAATCTCTGGATTGTATGGTTTATATATATGGCTGCACAATGTTGCATTTCCACAGGCAACATGAAAGATCCAATGGTCCTGCAACTTTTCAGCTCTTGGTATTCTCAGTTGCTGCTGTTTGAATTTTCTGTTGTGGCTTACTTGTTTGTTTTAGCTATTGGAATGGGAAGGTAGGGTATCTCATTGGAGTTTAACGTGCACTTCCTTAAGGAGCATCTTTTCATGAGCTTATTTGCCCGTCATTTTTCTTCTTTGGTTCAATGTCTGTACAAGTCCTCTGGCATTTTGTAATGGATTGTTTTCTAATTTTTGAGTTTGGGGAGTTCTTGTTATACAACAAATATAAGTCCTTATCAGAAATAGGTTTACAAATATTTCCTCCCAGCCTCTAGGTTAGTCTTTTCATTTTGTTAAATATCTTTTGAAGAGAAGATTTTAATTCTGATGCAGCAAAATTTATCAGTTTGTTTTGTGATTGATTCTTTTTGTGTTCTAAGAAAGCTTTGTCTAAGCCAAGGAATTCCTTCTGTTTTCCTCTGGAAATTCAGAGTTCTAGGTTTAAGTTTAAGGTTTATAATCATTTCCATAGCCACTGCCCAGTGATCATCTTTTGTTGACGTTGAAGAACATCAATCACTCTGACACCTCACATTGGAAGTGCTACTCAACCAACCAGATGACAGATGATAGAAAATTTGCTTGAAAGCATCCTAGATTGTCTCAGTGTCCTTCCCCTTCCTATTGAAGTGCTACTGAAATGATCCTTTGTGGGTTGTGAATTTGGTGGAATGAAACAAGGCAGGTTGGTGGGGGGGGGAGGGGATCAAATAAATAAATACATAAATACGTAAATAAAATCAGATCATCAATTCCAACAAGAAGTCTGCTGGGGGCACCTGGGTGGCTCAGTCACTTAAGCATCTGCCTTCAGCTCAGGTCATGATCTCAGGGTCCTGGGATCGAGCCCCACATCTGGCTCTCTGCTCAGCAGGGAGCCTGCTTCCCCCTCTCTCTCTGCCTGTTGCTCTGCCTACTTGTGATCTCTCTCTGTCAAATAAATAAACAAAATATTTTTTTAAAAAAAGTCTGCTGGGATTTTGACTTGAGTTGATGTAATTCTACAGACAAACTTGCAAAAAAAAATTAATAATATTTTTTCTTCTAGTCCATAAACATGGTATATATTTTCCTTTATTTAGTTCTTCTTAAGTTTATCTTTACAATATTTTACAGTTTTAGATATCCAAGGCTGTCATATCTGTTAAAGTATTTCACACTTTTAATGCTATTGTACATTTTTTTCTGTCAATTTCCACTTATTTCAGAATTAGAAATAGATTATTTTATATACTGATGCTAGCACTGAGATGAGCTAAACAACCTTATCATTTCAACTAATTTTTTTTTTGCCTTATTACAATGTTTCTACACACTAGTGCAATTGAAATTGGGAGGGTAGTTATTGATATTTACCAAAGTTAGGAAACTATTTAATATAATGGTGCCTGATTTGTAAAAAATGGTTGAAGAAGTTCTACACAACAAATTTGACAACGTAAACGTACTGAAGAAATTCCTTGAAAATCATTACCTGCCAAATCTCACCAAGATGAAATATGTAACCTGAACAGCTAAAACTATTAAGAATAATTTAAAACTTTCCCCCAGAAAAGAAACCTCCAGGCTAAGACACTTCCAATGAAGAATTTCACGAAACAAAGAGGAACTACAACCAACTCTAAACTGTGTCATCATAAAAATAAAAGACAAAGGAACTCTTTCCAATTTGTTTTATGAAATGAGTCTTTCCCTGGTACCAAAACGGACAAAAGATAGTTCATAAAGAAGAAAAAAGAAAAACAAAAGAAAACTACAGAATAATATCCTCATAGATATGTTCTCTGTATGTTCTCTGTATGTTCAAATGTATGTTTTCATAGATATCCACATAGATACAAAACTGCTCAGAAAAATAAAATCAAGTAAAATCTACCAATAAAGTGGGTTTTCTTCTGGTTATGAGTCTAGTTATATATTAAGAAAACTAATTCATATAATCTACTATATTAACATAAAGAAGATCAACCCCATGATCATATCAAATGATGAAATAAATTTTATAAAATTCATACTCATTCCTAATGACTCTCAGCAAACTAAAAATAAAAGGACATTTCTCAGTCTGGTAAAGGGCATCTGCAAACCCTGTATGTCACATTTGTTTAAAAAATGGATTCATAACTCATATTATGACCAAAATAAATCTAAATGAATCAGAGATTAAATGAGAAAGAAATATCTATACAAATATTATAGGCAAATAATTTGTGATGCCAAATCCAGAAGCAATAAGAGACAAGATAAATGTGATGACATTTTTAAAAGTTACTGCAAAGAAACATCAAAAGTCAAAATAAAAATGACAAATTGGCAGACAATATTTGCAAAATATATCTAAGAAAAATATTCTTAAAATTCAGAAAAAAAAAAAAGCAAAACAGACATGAGTAGTCATCCCTCAGGAAATACGCGAACAACAAACACACGAAATATGCAATGCTTCACTTATAACAAGAGAAATATAAATGAAAATGGCATCGCAGTGTCATTGCTTGCCTATCAGAGTGGCAACTCATTATGTTGGCAAGGCAGTCTTCTGAAACACTCTAAGGGAATTTGGCAGTACTCAATAAATGACATTTGCATTTGAACCAGCAATCCAACTTCTAGGATCCTTTTCGGAATCTTTCTAAAAATTCACCTAGAATATATATGTGCCTCCTAAAATACAATATTTCAAGTATATAAGTTTAATTATTGATAGTAAAATATTATAAACAAGCAAACTGTCTAGCCATAGAAGATGAATAAATTATAGCATATCCATATGAGAAAGCTCTCTGCAGCCAGAAAAAGGATGAAAAACATTTCTATAAACTGATAAGTAGTTGCTATCTAGATAAATTGAACAAAAGCAATGATCTTTAAGATACCTTACCAACAAAATAAGCAAACAATAACAAATGGATAAGGCAAGAGTGGCAAAATCTGAATTATTTCAAAATCTATTTCCATACTATTCTTGTTTCATCAAATATTGTTGACATTATTCATGCTAAGAAATTTAAAACTCAGGAAGCTAAAAAAATCACATACAACAGTTTTGTTCCCTCTGGAATTTTCCTTGTATTTGCATAACATTCTGTCTACAGTTTCAAGCAAAGAATGATGACTGGTCACCCACTTTTCCTTCCTTGGGTTTCAAAAAGGAAAAGAAACAATTGGAAGATGCATACTTTGATACCCAATCAGAGTTTAACTGTCTTCAGTGTAGGGTGGCAGAGAATCACTCAGTTGAAAAAGCAGGTTTTACATCTTTTCACTCACAAGAACTTCTAGAGACCACCAGGTATTACTCCACCAAGGGTATAGAGCTGAGCATATCTACCCTTAGGAATGACGGCATTTGCTGGCCCTGATAATATGCTCACAATTGGCCTGCCGCTGTCCAAGCACTAAAAAGCATTCTGCTCTGTAGTTCTCTCTCTAAAAAATTGAGTAACTTCTCTTCTTTGTAAAAGGTATCTGATTTTAAAAGCACAGATAGGTGGACTGAGTTTTATTCTATTGATGGACAAGACAATGTACTCAACACCAAACACTGGGCAGTCATCTGTCAAGAAAATAAACAACAGACCTCCACCCCCAAATTAAGCAAAACCTATGACTTCAGTTTAATTTTGTAAACAAAGTGTACTACTTAGAGCTTAAACATTGAGAAAAATGGAAAAATATCTTGAAATTTACTACCTGAAAAGGAAAATCCTCTGAAATTTTCAGAATGGGAGGTCATTTTCTTTTAGTTCCATGCCCCAAGAAGGGGATGTTCACATGCTTCACTTGCACTGAAACCATACAATATGGCTACCCTCAGCCAACTGCTGATGATATCCTCAATCCTCAAACATGCCCTTTAATATTTAAGCTTTCATTTGTCTTGCTTCATCTGCCAAATACTGTGATTCTACTGGATTGAAGAGATAAGGAGGGAAGTATTACAACTTCCTTGCAATTTACACACCTGTATGTTTCATGAGTTTGCTTGCATTGCTGAAGTGGAAAGTGTCACTAACATAAGTCCTTCTAACCTAAGTCTATCCTCCCCACCTTGTCTCCATTATGGCCTCACTATGTGATTCCATCACACCCTGGTCGTCTTTCCATTGGTTGTCTATAGTGTTAAATTGTGACTCACTTGAAGACAAATACTCTCTTATTTTTTCATAATCTACACTATCCACAAGACTCTTAATAAATATTTTAAATACAAAAGTAAATGAATGGCTGTTAGAAACATCTATAGGGCTTGGTGTTTCCTCCTGCCCTCAGATAGCTGCAGAGCACACCATGGCTGGGACCCATCCTTGACCCCTGCTCTGCTCTTCTTTTGCCATTCAGGGCAGGGCTGTGTGAAGAAGACTCACATAAAAAGGTGGAAACAGAAGTGTTTGTGTATGGGGGGTGAGGTTGGGGGTGAGTGGGGCACAACACACAATTTGTTCTGGAAATCACCCCTTTGCCCTGTCCTGAGTGCCGCTGATCTTCTGTTATTGTCAGTTTCCTTCCATTATATTCCTTATCTCTTGTTCTTTTCCACCTACCTTAAAAGGAAAGTTGTTTACTTTGAAATGAAGTTGAATATTACTGCCTATCAATAAAACTGTTTTTGAAGCAAACAGAACTTGAGGCAGCATTCAAAAGGTAATAAACCTCCTGAAGAGCTATAAACTCCACAAGAGAGCAATTTGAGAGCTCACCATTATAGTAATAATTAACATTTATCGAGCACTTAATATGTGCCAGATATTTTGCTAGGCAGTTTACACTTAACCTTCTAGCAATTTTTTGAGATAGGCATTATTACCTTTTATAGATGAGGAAGCAGTCACATAGCATTCAAAATAGGTTTATCCGACATCAAAATACATTCACTTAAACGTGCTTGCGTGGCTGAAGTGGAGGCGTAAAAAGTAATCATGGAACAGAGACACTGCTTTGTCCAAATCCAGCAGAACTATGGCATCCTTTTGATCCTAAGACATTCACAGGATGGACTGATGAAGGAACATGTTAAATATTTCTACACCACTGGAGTTGTTCTAAAGTTGAGGGATGGGGTGAGTTAAAGCCTTGGAACCCAGCATAGTGATTATGTCCCTTCAAAAACCAACCCATGCAAGCAACTGAAAGAAGTCCAATGCTGTTCTCTACAATGTGCAGTTACTTCCCAGATTTATTACCAATAACCCCAGCCATTTCCTTATATAGAATAATTCCCTTTGTGTTATCAGTCATAATTATTTATTGATCATTAAGATTAGTACTAAATTCAAAAATCCTTTCACTTCTTTAATTTTGTATACTTGAACAACTAAGGTACTTAATTAGAAATATTCCAGTATGGGGCACCTGGGTGGATCAGTCGGTTCGGTGTCTGCCATCGGCTCAGGTCACGATCCCAGGGTCCTAGGATCAAGCCTCCCATTGGGCTCCCTGCTCTGCATGAAGCCTGTGTCTCCCTCTCCCACTCCCCCTGATTGTGTTCCTCCTCTCACTGTGTATCTCTCTGTTAAACAAAATCTTTAAAAAAAAAAAAAGAAAAGAAAGAGAGAAAGAAATATTCCAGTATCTTCCAGTAGTTTATTAGTCCCAGCGCCATACTACTATAATTTTAACATGTAATAGTCTGTTCTTTAAAGCAAGTCTTAAATCCTTAAAAGAGAAACAAAACAAAAACTAAAAGGCCTATACCATCTGTTTATATATATTTTTAACTATTTAAATTAATATGAATATCAGGCTTATTGATGTCTATAATGCTTTTCTTCTATGATTCTCTAAAATGTTCTGAGTCAATTTTAAAAACGCTAAGTCTCTCACCCTCCTCCTAAGCTCTTCATTATTTTCAAGTCAATATCTTCTCTTTAACATCCTCCATCCTCTCCTTTCTTTTGGCATCTTTCCCGACTATTCTGTAAGTTCTTTTAAAACCTCCTTTATATCAGCATAGTTAAGTCCCATTTCCCCTTCTGCATCTTCCACTATGTTGTCTTAATGTGATAGAAGAATGAAAAACAAACCATTTCTTTACATTGTAATGATTTACATTTCTTAATTAAGTGGTATATCCCAGTGGCAGTGAGAACAGGGTATTTGGGGAGGGCAGGGAGAAACATTTTGATCTGAAAGTACCAAGCAGAAATAAACATAATGATGCAGTTAAAGCACAGTGCTGACTTGGGAGGGATTACAAGAGCCAAAACATTCACTTGTCTGGAACACAATGCCATTAACAAATATTTCAGACTCATCATACACATAGCAATGACAAAGCTTTCAGTGGAGTTATTATAAATATTCAATGAGATATTTTTCTTCATTCCTGGCCAGTAATTATCAAAATATTTTCTTATAGGCCCAAACTGATCCAGAAAGACAGATATGTATTCATTTATTTTGCAATAGGATAAAAGAATTGAAGGACAGTAGATTAAGGTAAGCACACAACTAACCTACATACATCTTAACTATGGATGTAGAAGTTAATCCTATTGACCACTAAATTTATCTGAGTATATTAAATTAGAATAAAGTAAAATTTAAAAAGAGAGTTGAGTAAATCATAAGTAAGAAACATACAAAGAGGCATTAAATTAATGTATCATTTTATTCAAATGATACACTGGATGATAAGTTGAGCACATGTCCAGAGTTTACTTGTATTTTTCATTAGACTCACTTAATGGCAAAACATGCACCACTAGGTGAACTGAACTTTAATGTAGATGAAAGTTAAACTTCAAATTTCTTTAGCTATATAAAGTTGTAAAACTGATATGCATCAACTTCTTTAAAATAAAGAACTCTATCATAAAATATTAGTAATGAAAATGAAATTATAGAAACACCAAATACATTCAGAAAACACGTGCTAATGGGTGAGGCATAATCTTAAAAAGAATTTAAGAAACTCCAAAGGTACTGATTTGTCCATTCACTTCATAAAAACTACAAATTCAATTTCATGATATACAAAAGAGAAATGTTTTAAAATAATACAACCTAAACGAGGTTTTGTGTTCACTGATTTCAGTAACAGGCTAAATCATCTCTAAGAATTTAGAGAATTGCCACTGTAGAATTTTTTTTCTTAAGCTAACAAATGTGTATATCTTTAGTGCTTTTAACAATAACCCTTTATTGACCTTCTAGGAATTTTTACCACTGAATTTTGATGTATTACACTAATAATGTCTTGATGTATGTTTTGGTTTAACTAGGTATTGTTAAAGGTGACCTTTTGATTTGATTGTTTAGCTGACTTTGGTGCTAATAAGATAAAGAATGAGGTGTCTAATGAACCTTGTATATGGAAATAATGATAGATGGCTTATTTGGAATTCTACAGACGTGGCACTGCCAAGCCTGCTGAGGAGTCTTTGGAACCTAACTAATTTTAGAGAGAGGTTTTATTGATTACACAGAGACGGGGCACATTTTAATCATTTTTACAGCACTGTATAGCCTGAGGTACCAAAATCCATTAAACAAGGATTATAAACTTTGTTTTAAACTGGATCCTAAATTGTTTCTTGATGTTTAGTCAACAACAGCTCTGTAAGATCAATCACAGTTACTAAGGCATATTAAAATCAACTTGTTTCATTTTAATTGCTCATATGCCTGACCCTCTGAGGTACAGCTGTTCATGAAGCTAAATTACTTTTTTCCCAGAGAGGAGTCTTATTTTAGTTTACATAGCAATCATTTCTTTCCTGAGGCCACCAACCTACTCTACTTTTTACACATCTACTTTTAATTTCTTTTTTTTAAAGATTTTAGTTATTTATTTGACACAGAGAGAGAGAGCACAAGTGGCAGAGAGGCAGGCAGAGAGAGAGGGGGAAGCAGACTGCTTCCCTGCTGAGCAGCTAGCTCGATGTGGGGCTTGATCCCAGGACCCTGAGATCTTGACCTGAGCCGAAGGCAGAGGCTTAACCCAAAGGAGCCACCCAGGCGCCCCCGTATTCTTACAGAATATTTTTAGTTTAACTAATCTAGCTTATAACAGGGAGTAAAAATGTTTATTTAATGGCATGTAAATTGACTTGTTTTACATAGATATTTTGTGTGTTCAATGTATTGCATAGATACAGTATAAATACATCTTAAGCATTTATTAAATTGTAAAAGATTATGGATCAACACCTTTATTCTATGGCATGTGAGAAAAAAGAAAAAGAAAATAAACAGTTGAGCATACCTTACATGGGAATAAACTGACTTTAAAAATCAGGAGACCTGACTTCAAGATCTAGAGTCTCATTAAATAGTTACATAACCAACAAGTTAGTTAATTTCTTTGGGCCTCCATTTCTACATCTGTAAAATAAAAACAGAAATAAAATAAAGATATGGAAACTGGAATCTTTCTCTGCAATGTATCTGGTAATGTTTCAGAAATTTAAATGTCCATTATTATTGTGCATGTGTACACATATCCATATGGTCATATATGACCATGTGATCATATGATATATATGATTACTCAATTTGCCAAAGTTTCAAGAAATAATCAAATAACTGTAACCAGAAAAGAGATGACAGAAAAGAGTACAGTGCAGGGGACAATTAATCTAATTTTAGATAACCCATACTATGTTAAATGACCTTCATCCATTTTTAAAGCTATGGGTTCAAAATTACTAGACCAACACTTAAAATTCCAGGCTTGCTAGGTTAATAGTGAGCTAAGCACTAAGATTGCATTAGTACAAAATGTATCCATTGCATGTATATATAGTCAAACTTTAATTAACTTAATCGTTCTTTAACTCTCTAGCTTCAACTCAATAAAAATGTTTAAAAATTACCTTCAATGTTTTGAACTTCAAATGAAGTGGAATACCATTGCTGGTGACATATCCTCAAGCACAAATTGAGTGAGAAAATTACTAGCATTATCATATTTAGTAATATGTATATTACTTCATTTCTTAAATATCAAAATGCATTCACTTACGCACTGATTATGAGTCACTGATTAGTCTGATCAAACTATTTAAGGCACGGGAATAAAATGTCAATGTTAGATTCAAGTTTTCCCTTTTTTCAATCTTTAGATGTATTGTAAATTAAAATCAATAAAACATTTTGTCAATTTCTTAAGTGAAAGAAGTAAGTATAGCAGGATATAGTATATCAGTTTATGTCTGCTCACTGATAACTTTCCACCCCAGAATGTGTCACGTAAATTACATTGGGCTACCTAGTATGGTTGGTGAAGGTAAAATCCAACTGACAACTGAACAGCATTCTCTCTAAGGACTACTTTGTTCTCTTTTAACTTCCTTGGTAGTTTCTCCTCCATCCCCCACTATTTCTCCTAAATTTATCATCCTTAAAGATTTTGGCCTTCCTCCAGGTTTCTTTTTTTTTTCCCCCCATCTCTATCTCCTAAGCAATCACTTACAATTATCACCAATTTGAAGATGATCCTTAAATTTTTATTGGTAACCGGACTACCTACTTAAGACTTAAAATCATGTATCAAATGGCAGAGACTACATTTTGACTTTATTAAGTGATATCTCCAACACTTAGCATAGTACCTGGCACATGGTAGATAGACCTTCAATAAATGGATAAGGAATGAATGAATGCACATCTTATAAAGATTAATCTGAGTCTACATTAGATGAAGAAGACACTGTTAGAGATTCTGACTTAGTTTGAAGCCTCTGGCAATCATTTAAAATGAAATGATGAGACTCTACAATAGAGTACCAAGTTAGGACTAGAACAAAAGTTATCTAAAGACATGGGAGAGGGGGATGCCTGGGTGGCTCAGTGGGTTAAAGCCTCTGCTTTCGGCTCAGGTCATGGTCCCAGGGTCCCAGCTCTGCATCAGGCTCTCTCCTCAGCAGGGATTCCGCTTCGCCCCTCCCTCTCTGCCTGCCTCTCTGCCTCCTTGTGATCTCTGTCTATCAGATAAATAAATAAGGTCTTTAAAAAAAAAATAAGACATGGGAGAGGGTATATGTTATGGTGAACACTGTGAATTGTGTAAGATTGATAAATCACAGACCTGTACCCTTGAAACAAATAATACATTATATGTTAATTTTTAAAAAGTTATCTAAAGAGCCATTATTTAGAAGAAAGGCCTTGCATGCCTATCTTGCAGTTTATGCCATTACCTCAACCTGGAGAGCCCTTTGCCTATCTAAATTATTCCAATTCTAAGAAGAGGCTTAAAGCTTATTTATTCCATTAAATTTAAGCTGCTTACCAGATTCCACATTATTTTCTGCTCTTAACTCTTACTATTAAATAAATAATCTCTCTCTCTCTCTCTCTCTCTCTCACACACACACACACACACCCCCATAGAAACAGCATTAGCTTTAGAGAACAGCAGGCACATATAAGATTTAGCCCTGTCAATCACTACTTCTGTGGCTATAGGCAATCTTTTTAATGTTTCTGAGACTCACTATCTTCATATCCTACAAGATTACTGTCAGGATTAAAATTAATAAGATAGTACATAAAATTCATTTTGTGTGAAAGACACAGAACTTCCATTTCTATTGTATTTGAAATGATGTTCATACACTTAGCACTTAATTTTTTTCTCTGAATATTTCAGGTTTATCACTTAACCAGAAAGAGATATTTAATGAAGGCTATATAGGTCTTTGTTGCCTCCATGGAACACACTTTATACTTGATATATTCTTGCCTATTATTTGAAATTTTTGCAACCAGCTCCATATTTATAAATATTTTATTCTATAGTATTTGATTTGAAAACGTTCAAAGTTATGCCCCCAGGCATGTAGGTGCTTAAAGCTTTAGAATGGTGGAAATAATAATGCATTAATCTGGATCTACTAAAATCTTGCTTTTTCTGGGTATATTTATAATGCTAGAAAAAGATATCCAAATTCCACATCATAAAAACTAATTTTTGAGGTTCTAATAAACGTATTAGTTATTAAACCTGAGGTTTTCTTCAGGATTTTTTTTTTCAGTGAAAGGTAAATAAAATGTTGACACTGTCAAATATCAGTATACCTTGGTTCTTGCATGTACTCCTATAAATATTCTATAGCAACATAATTCAACCCAAAACTTGTAAACATCAAGTCAGATGCTTAAGTTGATAAGAGTGATTGAATTTTGCTAAAAGTCACTGGTAGTAAAATAATCTAAATATATATTTTTTCAAAGTTCCTATGGATTTAGTATTTCAATAAAATATTCACATATAATTCCAAGAACTTTAGGTATTTCATATAATACTTTCAAGGGCAGAAGCCATTATAAAACATATTTGTATTTTGCTATAAACTACAAATGGTCCTGAGAAACCTGAAAGTTTCTGCATTTTCCTAGTGGCTGGATGCTAATATTCATCCCATTATCCCATAACTTACTCAGGCATTTAGGATTAGACTTCCAGTGAGTTGGAACTACATGTTTCACTGCATTTTGTCAGATTGTTCTTTGCCAACATCAGCAAGGGAACTTACACAGTCTCGATGAATTCACCAATTTAATAGACAAGTAAGGTTAAAAATTGATAAACTGCAGTCACCTTTTCTCACAAATGTCACTACATAGATATTCTGAAGTTAAAAATTTTAAAAATACGTAAGTCAATCAGAGAAAGACAATTATCATATGATCTCCCTGATATGAGGAATTTGAGAAGCAGAGGGGGTGTTTGGGAGGTAGGGAAGGAAAAAATGAAACAAGATGGGATCAGGAGGGAGACAAACCATAAGAGACTCTTACTCTCACAAAACAAACTGAGGGTTGTCAGGGGGAGAGGGGTATGGAGATGGTGATTGGGTTATGGACATTGGGGAGAGTATATGCTATAGTGAGTGCTGTAAAGTGTGTAAGCCTGATGATTCACAGACCTGTACCCCTGGGACAAATAATACATTATATGTTAATAAAAATAATTTTTAAAAAATACATGTGTGAAGCAAACATTCTATGGAGTTTGTTATTTAGACTTTTGAAGAGAAATCATCCAAGTGAAAAATTGGACCAACTTGTCACTGTCGTATGATTTCCTATTAGCTACTAACCTATATTGCCTTAAATTGAACATGTGGTACTGTGATACATTTTACGTCACATTTCCCTCAGAAGTTCATCTTTTTCTAAATAATCAAATGGTATTTGTTAAAAGTAAGGTCCTAAGAGAACCATGAGTTTGAGAACTTTGGCCAACATGAAAAATATGGCAGAAGGATATTTGCTCCTTGATGACCTGGTTCCAGGCACTTATACCACACTTCCAGAATCCAAAGCTCAGTCATTATTTAGCAGCAAATGACAAAGCCCAAACTCAAAATACTGACAGAATTTACAGAGAAGATATCACATGATTCCATATGGAGTTAACAATATTTTTTAAAAGATTTTATTTGATAGAGAGAAAGAACAAGCATGCACGAGCAGGGAAAGTGGCAGAGGGAGAAGCAGACTTCCCTGCTGAACAGGGAGCCCAGCACGGGGCTGGATCTCAGGACCCTGAGATCATAACCTGAGCTGGAGGCAGACGCTTAACCAACTGAGCCACCCAAGCAACCCTAATATTTTTTAACTGTACAACTGACTTAGTAAAAAATAGGAGATTGAGGTGCTACATAAATATCATTGGTGCATTTAAAGGCAAAAACATTGGAATTATCAATTAACAAAGAAGACAAAGAGCTTGAGTTTTAGCTGTACAGTTTATGTTGCATTTTTACATTATGCATTATTAAATATTATTTTATTATGTTAGTATATCACATATATTATATAATAATATATACTATCATATATATTATATAATCATATTATTATATTATGCATTATTATATATTATTGCATTTTAAATTATTTTTAAGTTACGAGCCGTTCATGCTGGCATAGGGAGATAAAAATTTTCAGGAAAAATAAAGACAGTTTTAAGTGTTCTAAACAGCATTTTCAGATTGTTTTATGAATCATCAAGCATCTATTAAGCACCTGTGACTTGTAAGGTGCTGTGTTCTGTCCTCAGTAGCAATTCACATAGACACTGATCTGTACCGTGGACACTAAGTATACTGTGGAAAGAAGTATGAAAAATCTTAGTGATATTACAAAAGAAAAAAAGTGTTTTAGAAGGAAATAACAGGGAAGCATAACAAACCTGTTCTCCTTTGCCAATTAAATCAGCTATAATACACTTTATTCTTATACATGTTTTTGCACATAACCTCAAAAGGAACACATATGCATCAATGGGAAGAATGGCACACTGAATTGGTCAGGCAAAACATCCACATCAAACCTGGTAATTAATATGCTGGAAGTTGTTGCAGGCAGAGAGATGTAGGGTAGTCAGAAGGCAAATCAGTCAGGAGAAGAAAGACCACACACTAAGTCTGTAAATGTCAATGATGAACTATGAGGACATACTAAGTGAAAAGATGTCCACAGGAAATTGGAGAGGGAGTGGTGCATTGTAAGGCACAAAGGAGAGGTTGAAAATAGGGATGTATATTCAAAAATCATCCATGAATAAGTAGATGGTAAGACCACGGGTGATTTACAAGGGGAAAATGGAAGGAAAAGGGAAAGCTGAGGATAATTCTTATATAAATACTAAAAAAGGAAAAGGAACTATACTTCAACATAAGACTTTTAGATAAGAATCCCTTATACCTAATGTGCTTTTACTGAATATATCCCAATTTTGAGATACTTCTACCCTATTCACTGAATCATCATAGTTGAAAAGCGGTTAAATGCCAGTTTAACAAAATATTCTGATTTCATACTAATGCTATCTCGAGTGCTAAAAACAAATTCTAACATATCCCTGCTTAGTAAATATCTCTGAACCAAATTTACAGCAAAAATATGCACACCAACATATACTACGCCTTTAGAAAAATAGCATGATAACATTGGAAAATTTTCAAGACTTAGTCCATCTGGCTCCACAGCCTATTACTTTTTCTGTATCTAACTACCAGTAGAAAAGTTATTTTGAGAAAATGAAAATCAAAAGTGAAAGATAAACTGTATAAAAAGAAGAAAAAGAAGATAACTGCATTGATGACTGTCTTTGTTTTATTAAACTTAACCTAGCTTTGCAATGAATTATATTAAAGGTATAGACAATAGAGGTAACTGGCTTTATTTTTATAAAGATTAATCTGATGTTGACGTTAGATGATGAAGAATGCTACTGAAGAGTCTTTTTTTGTGGTGGAGTCATAGCTGAATCACTTCCATGTGCTCAGTCCAGATCCATCGAAAAATCATACAAAGGGCTTGACAAAACTGGTAGAAGCAAGTTATTATACCGTAAGAAGAGAACTTTTTAATATTCCTCCCCTTGATTATTATTATAACTTTAAATATTATTAAGGGATAACGACATTAGTATTCAAGGTGCTTTTTCCCCCCTCCTTTTGTTTTTCAAGTTTTCTAAAGCCATTGTATTTTAATAAATCATTATTTTTAATATTATTTTTCTGGTCATAAGTTTACTAAGAGCTCCTTACCCATAGATTTTTTTAAATCATGGCTTGCACTTATAAAACATAAAAGTGGCCAGAAACATTGAATTTTCTACTCAATTTAGAACCTGATGTTATTATTTCAAATCAAGATCTACCCCAAAGAACATTTTCAATGAATGCAAGCAAAGTTATAGAGGGGGTTAAAGGTGGGGAGTTATCCTCATTCTCAATGGTTCACTATTATAACTTTAAACGAAGTGGCAAATTCATTGCTTTAATAAGCTTTTGTGAAAAGTTTTAAAATATTATTATTCTGATGGCATAAAGGAATAAGGTTTCAAAATAATATTATTATTATTAATATTCAAATATAATTTTCAGAAGATAGTTTTTAAAATTTAGAATACAAAAAGACAAAGAAATGTATTTAATAATTATAACTGAAGAAAAATAACTTTTGAAAGAGCTTATTTTAATTATAGTTCAGGTTTCTTTGACAGCCCTTTGAAAAATATAAGTGGTACTTATTTGTGGAAGAATTTTCTGAATTTCTAAGCACACAATCATAGCTTGTGGGCTTTATATAGTAAGAGTCACTTCGGTTACTCTCATTAAAACTTCTTAAGCTTTGATTCTGTCAGCAAATATCTCTCTGCAAATGGGCTGGCCCAAAACAATGGCACCATTAATTGCTAAGAGAGCTGAAAAACAATGAAACCTCCAGGCTCTTGTACATATTGGACAGTCAGAGCTGTCGGCCTAATCAGATACGGTTGTGCTCGCCTGTGGACCAGTTGGACTCCTCAGAAATGTTCTCCACATCTGTCACTTTCCCACTTCTCACAATAAGCACATGTCAAGACTGATAGTCCTACAGTCTTGTTTTCTAAGAAATCTGTGCATATATGTAGGCAAGAATCATATTGGTTTGACATAGTCCTCCAGAGGGAGCTCAATTAGAAGCCAGGCTCAGAGAAAAACATAAAAAATACATGAATATAAGAAAGGTTCACTATTTGTGTGAGTTAAAGGGAATAATACAGTAGTAAAATTTAAAAATCTTTCAAAAGCCATGCATGGGTCTTACTAACAACTGTTAATTTCTTATCTAAGTCAATACACCACCATTTCAGAACCCTACACACCCATTATTTCCCATCTTATGTGAAAAACACACTAATCACATATAATTTTAAGTCAAAATTAAAAATTCAAAATGATTTGTGCAAGAATTTCAATAATTATGAAGAATTGACACTCCACCTTTGGAATTCACATAAAAATCATTGCATTGAATTCTTAAGTAACAATCGTTATAATTATTTCCCTCATTCTCTCTGACAGGAATGAAAATATTTGATAATAATAAGCAGCAAAATAGTCTTATAAAAGTACATGATTTAAAACTTATACATAATTTTTGTTTTTAAACAAGGTGGTTTGGGAATCCTCTTCTTGGACTTGACTACTTCACTTTTTTTCAAAAAATATTAAAAACCTATCAGTTTTGGGGGGTGCCTGGCTGGCTTAGTCAGTAAAGCATGAAACTTTTGATTTCAGGATTGCAAGTTCAAGCCCCACATTGGGTGTAGAGTTTACCTTAAAAAAAAAAAAAAAAAAAGAAAAGAAAAAAAGAAAGAAAAAAGGAGAAGATACTTACCAGTTTTTCATTTTTTTTAAACATTTTATTTATTTATTTGAAAGAGAGACATCACAAGTAAGCATAGAGGCAGGCAGAGAGAGAGGAGGAAGCTGGCTCTCTGCTGAGCGGAGAACCAGATGCGGGGCTCGATCCCAGGACCCCGGATCATGACCTGAGCCGAAGGCAGAGGCTTTAACCCACTGAGCCACCCAGGTGCCCCTACTTCTTTTTTTTAATCATCTTCTATTATTACTTCCCTTTCAGGGCTTATTATATTTATCTTGCAAACTAAACTATGAGAGCACAGAAGACTTATTTTATGAAAAATAATAAATCATCTACATAAAGGGTGATCAAATACAATGTGTGTTTATTTATTTAACAAATATTTGTTGCACACCTAGCTAAAGTCGAGTGCTGGGCTAGCCTGGGGACACCAAGGGTAAATGAGAAAATACAACTACAATCACAGATCTGAGTCAACTTGATGAATATACATAAGTTCTTCAAGTAGTCAGCCTACATTTTGTCTATTCCAACCTGTTCTTTTGAAACAAAGATGTAATCAATGAGAAGGGCATAGGCCTGAAATTTGGACTCTCATCCCTGATACTATTCAGCAATTATAATTTAGGAGAGTCACTTAAACTTTGTGTCTTTGTTTCCTCATTTGCTTGTCATGTGTTGTTTTTTTTTTTTTTTTCTTTTCCATAGCTCTGCCTTTGCATAAGTTCATAGACACAGGAATACTGGTACTGTGTCTTATTTTCCTTAGTTTCCCCTGTGGCTTAGTAAAATGTAGTTCAATTCAAATTCTCCAACCTAACTAAACTTAAAGGTAAAATAAGAATTTGCCCCAAACTACTAAATTTCTTTGATATACATATAATAAAAAATAGTTACAGGCAGTATTGATTTGAACCCAAACTTTATGGAAATAAAATAAACAGCTCTTAAGTCTGAGATTTGTTTTACAGGCAGGCATTGTTCTATGTGATGCAATGCAAGCATTTTATTTAATACTTTCAATTGTACTAGTACTAAGGAGTAGTAATTTACCAGTAAAGATTGACCCAAACAATCCAAGAGATACCTTCAGTATATCTATGTTACCATTAATGTAAAGTCCTCTCCATCACAAAAGTTCGCTACCAGTTAAGTCACTATCTTTGTCTTTGTTCTTTTTTTTTTCTTTATTAGAATTATTAAACAGAACACATAAGAACATAGATATGTATATGCAACAGTCACCAACCTCCCTCCCTCTCTCCACTGAGTTAGTTTAAAGTAAATCCCAGACACCATAGCATTCCATTCTAAGTACCCTCAAAACATTATGACACATAAAGAAAACAAAAATCATTTCTTAACATCATACAATATACATCTAACAAGTTTCAAATATCCCCAATTGTCTCATAATTGCTTTTAATAATTGGCTTGTTCAAATCAGGATTCAAACAAGACACACATTTTTTTTCTTTCAGTATCCTTCTAGTAATATCTAACATATCTAAAGTCTTCAAACTTTCAACTTTACCACCTGTTTTGTTAATAACTCATTATTTCCCCATTTCCTCATTTCACACTTACAAAAGCCCATCTATCCTAATACTAGAATGGCCACTTCTACTCTGATAATTTGACTATGTTGCTACACAGCTTCAGTCAAATATATTTAGGCTGGAACTATGTCCGGTCACTATTAGAGAGAACAACAATGTGCTATTTGATGATCATTCTTAATTACTACTAAAAAAGTTATAGATATTTTATGCATAGTTGTCAGTAATTTATTTTCCTAGATCAATCCCAATAATCTGTCAATATAGGATTATTCATGGACAGTTGGTATTTTGTTTCAATAAAAATGTTTATAACAAATGTTTTAAATGCTTAAGGAGAAAATACAGATTCTTTTAATTGATCCAGCCAGCTCAGAGATAACTACAATTATTATTTTGCTATACTCTATTTTCTTGCTTAAGTAAGAAATAGAGAGAGAGAGGTATGGATTGAAGATACTGAAAGACTGATAGGAGTAATAGGGACAAACTCTAGATTCAGATAGAACTAATGCAAACCCCATTTCTGATGATTATTAGCTTTTTGATCTACAAATATCAACCTTTCTAAGTTTCCTCACTGCAAAACAAAAACGAAAACAAAAATAACATTTATATTGTTGAGCAGCATAAAGAAATATTGTGCAGCAATTAAGAAAGTGAGTTCGTTCATTATACTGCATAGATGTATCTATGCAATAATTTATTAATACCTTCAGAGTGTGACCTGTGAGATAGAATTAATAATAAGATATGTGTATTTTATATTGAGAATTTGAGAGAGCTGGTGACATTTTAAAAAAATGCATTAAAAAAACAAAAAATCTTTCACTAAAGGTATTTCTTGTTTGAAATCTCTGATCATACTCCTGTCACCAAATTTTAAAATTTTTAATAGCCATGCCTTCAATTATGTTACAGGCTCAACAAATGGAAAAATAGTTGATATATACGTAGGGAACCTAACAATACAAAGAGCTCCTCTTGCTGACTTCGTTCACTTTGATTGTTTTTAGCCAAACTAGTGACCCATTTGAATTGCATAAATATAAGTTAATGACAATTACCTACCATTTAAGGACACCTCTGCCACCATGCAAAATAAACATATACTACTGAGATCTTAACTAGTGGATATAAAAATAATTCTCTTCAGCCTTGCAGCTGTCTAGATGCAAATAAATCATTTAAGATTTTGCACAACCTATACTCATTTTCAGACTTGAATGTGTCATTTCTCGTCCCTCCAGAAAGAGATAACCAAAAACACCTGCCAAAAAATGCTGTCTTTGATTTTTATTAAAATAAAAGCAGAGTTAAAAGGTTCTCTTTGGGCCAGAAATAATTCTTTCTATTAATCCAGAAAAATAGTCTCTGTCTGATGTAACTGCCTTGATTACTAGAAAAATATTGTACCAGAAATTTGACACAAAATAGACTTGTCTTTGTAGGATTTTATTCACATAATTGTTTCTGTATTAAATTGTTTTTGTGTAATGTCCAGGTAGAGCAACAGAAAATATTACTATAAATGACTGATTATTTAAAATACTTTTAAATGTGGTCAGGGAGACTAAAAGTAGTTTACTTTTAAAAAGAGAACCTAACAAGGAAACACTTTCAATACATTCAATTTTTTTAATGCAATTTCAGAAAGCAATTCAGAATCCCAGAAAAGAGAATTTATGGAACCCTAGGGAGGAGACCCAGATATGACACCTCTGGTTTCCACCTGGACAGTTCCATTAACACATTTGAAACACAAGAGCCTCCTGAGACTCAGTACAGCGTTTTGTCTCACTGACTTAATCCTATCCATCTGACAGTCAGCCTTTGAGATCCAGGCCTGGAGTGTGTCCCAGCTACAACATGGTATTATATCCGTTAATGTTAACTGTGATAGAATAAAGAGGATGCTTAAGTAAATTGAAATGTATAGTATAATTAAACAAATATAAGAAATCCAAAAGACTTAGAAAATAAATTAAAGTTATCAGGCCTAAAGGCTCAAAATTAAGGCAAATAGTTTTTTGGGCAAGCTTGTAGTTATTTATGACTGAGCTGGGCAAGTAGTAGCTTATGCAGAAGGGACATAATGTCAGGAATGGTTGAGGAAGGGAAGAAAAAGCCTGTTTCATGAAATTAGCCAGATCGGTGAAAAGCCTGCAGAGTAAGAAGGGAAAGCAGATTGTACACACTGGTTACATTCACAACAGTGATACCAATTCTAAAAGCCCTGTTTTTCCTTTGTGATTCAGTCCAAACTCTCCAGACATTTTTTGCTATCACTGAAACAAACACACACAAGGTCTTTGCAAAAGTTTATAATGCTTTTCTTCCCATTCACAATTAAAAAAAAAAAAAACTAGGACTTTTCATTATAAAATAAATATTCTTACAATTCAAAACCTAATGTTTGTTTTCAAATGTATTCATGACTTTTAGTGAATAATGGTATGTGAAATTTAGGGTTCCTTAAAGCTCACTTGATTTAATATAAATTGATATGTGTTCTCAAAACTTTCATTCTGGGACTAATTAGTATGGTGGCTTGTTTTAAACATTTCCCTGATGCGAATGAAAAAATCAAAACTTTTTACACCTTCTCTAAAAGCAATATAGATATTCTCTCAATGGCCCAAGCATACACAGCAAAATACTATGGCAAAATATGGCCTACTTTTTGAATTTCCCCACTGTGTTTTTCCAGAGACTCTACTTTTTCTCAAACATCTCTGATACTCAACTAAATCCCATTGATGTATAGTTCAATATGTGCAACAATAATGCGTGATTAAAGAGTTTACACTTGTATACAATGTGAATTTCTAGTCTTTATGCTTCTATTCATCTAGTCCACATATGACTCAAATTACAGATATTTTTAAAGATTTATTTATTTATTTATTTGAGAAAGAGAAAGAGAGAGAGCGAGTGGTGGGCCTGTGCACACAGGTTGGCAGGGGCTGAGGGGATGATTTAGGGTCTTAAGCAAACTCCATGTTGAGTGCAGAGCCTGACACAGGGCTCAATTTCATGACCCTGAGATCAGGACCTGAGCCACAACCAGAGCTGGTCCCTTAACCGACTGTGTCACCCAGGCACCCTTCAAATTACAGATCTCCTCTGAAGAACCAGTGGAAAATCAGTAAGAAATTAGGCAATTCCGTACTGTCATTACATTGGTAAAGCAGTAAGTGAAATTAGAGTGTTTTACAATCCTGGTAATATCGAGAAAGAGATAATCATAATTTATAGTAGACAGTATTAAGTCAAGAAGGCTTGTAACATTTATAGTAAGTGTTAAAAGAATAGTAAGAAATGTATGATGGACAAGCTAATTTGAGGGAGGAGGGAAGAAGGGGAGGAAGACTAAGTAATACAATAATTGCATTTGGTTAATTCAAAGAAAACAAAGAAGGATGGAAGAAGAAGAATAGATAATATATAGGACAGGTAGGAAAATAGTTACTTAGAACTTTAAATAGAACTATTTCATCGGCTATATTAATAAAAAATGGACTAAATACTCCATAAGAAAGAACATGAGACATTATTAAAGAAAAATAAACTACTTACAAAAGACATATCTTAGACCCTGATCAGAAGAAAAATTCTTTATGGTACCCCAGGAGAGGCGCAGGAGGCTGTGCATCATGGGTTTGTTTTACCTGCTATACCATTGGGTAGAAAAAAAAAAAGAGAGAGAGAGAAATCACACAGCCAGGTTGACATTCTTGAATGTTGTATTAAAAAAAAAAAAAATTCAAGGGGCACCTGGGTGGCTCAGTCAGTTAAGTGTCTGCCTTTAGGGTCCTGGGATCAAGCCCTGTTTCGGGCTCCCTGCTCAGCATGAAGCCTGCTTCTCCCTCTCCCTCTGCTGCTCCCCCTGCTATATATACTCTCTATCTCTCTGTCAAATAAATAAAATCTTAAAAAAAAAAGAGAGAGACAGAAACATGTCTTAAATATAAAGGTACATAAGGTTTGAAAGTAAAAGTAAAAATCCAAACAAAAAAAAATTCATAGTTATATTAGTAGACTTTAAGGCAATATATATTATTAGAGAATAAATGGTACTTCAAAATGTTTATAAGCTGGTGATTCCACTTGAAAGATATAAAAATTCAAAATCTTTATTGATCTAATGGTGTAGCTTCAAAGTATATTCAGCAAAGATTAACAGAACTAAAAGGAAAAATTGATTAATCCTCAATTTTAGTGAGAATTAACATTTTCTCACTAACCGATCAAGTAAGCTGATAAAAAAATCGGTAGGCACATAGAAGAATGACAGTGAGCAAATCTGCTCCAACTGATTGATAAAGATTACCACATACCATAATGAGAGAATACATCTTCTTTCCACATAAATATTTATCAAAATGAGCCATATGTTGAGTTATAAAGGAAGGCTAAGCAAAGACTGGAATTATTTACAGTAGGATCTCTGACCACAGTAGAAATACAATATAATAAATTCCCAACTTCTAAAAAAAAAAGTCAAAGAAGAAATCAGAATGAGAAGTATAAAATACTTTTTAACTAATTAATAATGAAAAAACCATATGTCAAAGCCTGAGGAATACAGCTAAACCTGTGCTTGGAGAAAAGTTTATAATGTTGAACATTTATATTGCACACACACACACAAAAAATGAAAAACAATGACCTATGTACCTATCTCTAGAAACTAGAAAATAAATAGCAAATTAAACTAAAAGAAAGAAAGAAATAATACAATAAAAGCAGAAAAAAAGGGTAAATTTCCAGCAGATAGAAGTCAATAAAAACACAAATTCATTCTTTGAAAAGACAAAAAAGTATTGACAAACATATGGCAAAACTGAGCAAAAAAAAGAAGGCGGGGAGAGAAGGCAGAACTTAAAGAACATGGGGAAGACAACATAATTACAGTCCTTAAAAATATAAGAAGAAAATATATGTACAATTATATACCAGTAAACCTTAAAATTTATATGATCTGGAAATTTTTCTAGAAAAACAATGTATCAAAACTTTACGAAAGAACAAATTAAAATATTTAATTATTTCTAAAACTGTTATATCTTTATTTGTCGTGTTTTTACAATGAAATCTCCAGCTCCAAATTAACATACCAGGAATGTTTTCCAAATATTCAAGTAAAATCCTACACGAAGTCTTCCAGAAAACAAAAAATGGAGTAATTCCCAAGTCATTTTATGGATCAGCATAACTTTGATACAAAAACCTGAAAAAGAGGGGCGCCTGGGTGGCTCAGTGGGTTAAAGCCTCTGCCTTGGGCTCAGGTCATGATCCCAGGGTCCTGGGATCAAGCCCCGCATCAGGCTCTCTGCTCAGTGGGGATCCTGCTTCCTCCTCTCTCTCTGCCTGCCTCTCTGCCTACTTGTGATCTCTGTCTGTCAAATAAATAAATAAAATCTTTAAAAAAAAAAAAAAAAACCTGAAAAAGATATTGTAAGTAAGGTAATATACACATCCATATCTTCATGAATAAGGATGAGAGAAAAATCCTGAATGAAAACATTTGCAAATCAAAGCCAGCCATATAAAATGAATTAAAATTTTATACTTAATATTGAGTGTATTCTGTGCCTGAGAAATTGATGGTCACTAAAGAAATATGAATAATATTTTTTAAAGTTATGGTTGATCCTAATCCAAAATATATTTCAAGTATAATATGACAATTTACATTTATAAATTAAGTAAGAGACTCTCAAAACAAAATTTAAGCAAAAATGGTTAATGTTCTAGCCATAAAGTACAACATATTTTCCAATGTAGCTTTCCTTACAATGTAGCTTTCCTTAATAAATCAAAGAGAATATATGTAATAAAAGATTTCTCAAATAAGTTCTGTAGAATTCTGGTACACTTTAAGAGGAAAACACACTAGAGTTTTCCAAATTTGTTTGATCTTGAAACAACCATCTCCCTTTTCCTGACATGAAGCAGTACTCTGAAAAATTTTGCTTTAAGTAAACTTTAGGTAAATTTGACAATTCAAAGAACTTTTTGAGGTTAGTATGCCATGTATTATACCAATGAGAAAACTAAAGCTCAGAAAAGGAAGACTCGCCTAAGGTCATTAGGCAAGCAAGTTGGAGAAAGTCCACATATTTCACTTTTAATGTCTCATGAAGTCCATATAGAAGTCTCAGATGCTATCTTATTCACTTAGACTATGCCAAATTTGTCACATCTTTACAAAAAAAATATTTAGTCATATGTCAGCAACTTGGAAATTATACTTTAAAAACTAACCCCTCTTATCAGGATATACATGCAAAATATGAAAGGTAAGAGATAACTGACAAACTTTTATCCCTACTCTTAGTCCTACTTTCTTTTTTAAAACATCAGATCAGTGGCAATGATACTGAATATAGCTAGTTCTCCCATCCCAATTTTCCTTATCTGAATCTTGTTGGATCAATATCCTTTTACTCTTTGACTTTGTACATCTGCCTTGCCAGTTTCCAACTGTGGGTCAGCCCATCTGTCCATTTCCTTTGTTCCTTTTCCCAAGCTGCTAAGAATATATTGCAGTGAAATCAGTATCGCTATGCAACTTTCTCACTATATTTTTAAAAATACATCTGACACTTACCCACTTATTGTCCCAATTCTTTAATCAACCACTAGTAGAAAATTTCAAATTCAAGTTTCAAAGCCCAGCAAATGTCCTTGTTTCATACTATCAGAAAATGGAAACTTTCAGGGGCAAATATTTTCGACCTCCTCTCCACCTCAAAATTTACTTTAAAAAAATCAATTCTATTTGTTCTTTTCTCAGAGTAAACCATGCTTTCTCTTCCAGTAATTGATTCTCTATCAATTATCATTGGCCTACTCAACTCTTCTTGGGAGAGTCATCTATATTTGCTTCCTCCTCATTCTCACTTGCAGTCATTCTTCCATTCATTACAATCTACCTTTCCTCTGATTATTCCACTAAAAATGTTCTTAGGAGAAAAAATCTTCTATTGTCTCATGTTGTCAAATCCAAAGACTTCTGAAAAGTCCTCATCCTTCTTGACCCCAGTCCTGATTTTCTAAAACTGACCCCTCATCTTTCAAATTTCCTGATCTTTGATCTATTACACCCCTGTTTTCATATCTTCCCTAAATCTCTGATTATGCCTCATCTTCTTTAACACAAAGTACCCCTTTTTTGCTACTTAAATACTGGTTTTTCCCAAGATTCTATTGCTATCCATATTCTCTTTCATCTATCTTCAAAGACAGAGTAATCTTAGGATTCACATGAATTCAGCTATTAATTACACAGTAAGAACTCAAGTCTACATCTTTAGTCCCAGCCTGTCTTCTGAGTATCGGAGATATATGTTTCCAAAGCCTGCCTTTTCAAACTTCTCTTACTGTACCTCCAACTTAGTCTGTTCCAAACCGAGTGCCTCATTTTCCCTCTAAAGCCTGCTTTTCCACCTGTCTTCCCATATAATTATGAATCGTCTTTTACTTAGTTGCCACAGCCAAAAAACCTATAATTCACAATGGTCTCTAAGCTTCTAATGTTAAAGCTTTTGAGTCTTATTTTCTCTAATTACTTATCTAAGGATTCCATCTTATTTCCATTATCCTAATGAAAAAACTCATTATCATGACTAGTTTTAGAGTCTGAGGACACCCTGTGCCCACTTTCTCTCACAACAAAAATACCCTTTGCCTTGCTATCAGAGTTCTTTCAGTACATATTTCATTATTTTCATCTTCCATTGAAAAAATTCTTACCCATTTCCTCAATATCTACGGTATATAGATGAAAATCTTCACTATAGAATTCAAGACCATTTATAATGTAGCCCCGAACACCTGCCTAGATATTCTTCCAATTGCTGACTTCATTCAATTTCTAGTCAAAGTAACTCAGGTACTTTAATATATAAGTCATTACTACATCTTCATGTTGACCTGCGAGAAACACCTACAATGTGATTTTTTTTAAACCATTCTTTGCTTTTAAAATTTTACTTTCTTTTTACCTAGCCTTTTACCTAAGTACCTAACATGCATCATAGTCAAAACCCAATTAAAATGCACCAAATTCTGTCAAAGCAAAATCAGCTCATCTCTTTCCTTTTTATTCAGCAGAATCACTTTACTTTTCATCTAAAATTACATAGCCTTTAGTGAGACTTTTCATGTTATACATAGTTGTGAAGTAGTGAAAATAAAACCATATCATCTGGGAAATCAGAGGTATCTTACTCTTCATCCTATATCTTTTTTTTTTTTTTAACTGTGAAGACTTGTAGAGATCATTTTTTCCTGTCTAAAACTTAGTTTCTTCATCTTTCAAAGACGTGTAACAAATATATCACAGGGATGTTAGAAATATTTAGAAAGGCATAGTCCCTAGAACATTTATTTGATTTAATTTCATCCACTTTAATGAAAACAAAAACAATTATAAAAATAACATCTAGGGGATCCTGGGTGGCTCAGTCGTTAAGTGTCTGCCTTCAGCTGTTAGAAATATTTAGAAAGGCATAGTCCCTAGAACATTTATTTGATTTAATTTCATCCACTTTAATGAAAACAAGAACAATTATAAAAATAACATCTAGGGGATCCTGGGTGGCTCAGTCGTTAAGTGTCTGCCTTCAGCTCAGGTCATGATCCCAGGGTCCTGGGATCGAGCCCCACATCGGGCTCCCTGATCAGTAGGAAGCCTGCTTCTCCCTCTCCCACTCTCCCTGCTTGTGTTCCCTCTCACGCTATCTCTCTCTGTGTCAAATAAATAAGTAAATAAAATCTTTTTTTAAAAAAAAGTAACATCTATTAGGTATACACTGTTTATGCACTTTACATGTATTGATTCATTTAATTCTTACAATACTACTAGATGATTATTACTATAATTTTCCCATTTAATATGTGAGAAAGCAAATACTTAAAAATGTTAATTAACTGACTAATATCACAGATAGAGTAAATAGAAGAGCCAGGATTTCAAACTAGGTAGTCTGGTTCCAAGTCCCTCTGGCTAAGAAAGGCAAACACCCTTTGATGTTTGTGTGTTTGTCTAAATTTTCTCCCTTTCTGCTTTGCTATCACCTCCCATTCTGACCCCATCCGTACCCAGCTTCTCCCAGATGGTTCATTCCTGCCTTGACCTCTGACTTTGTCATTTAGACTATCACTCTAGTATTGAACATCTGCTTTGCCCAACAGATCCTGTGTGGATCCTTTTGCATTTTCAGGAAACCCTCAAACATCACCCCACCGATACCACCAGTTCCTCACCAGACCAGTGCCCCATATTTCCAACAATTTCAACTGTGGTCACATGGCCAGTATTTCTATAGATCAGTGCTTTTCAAGTGAGAAGGTATCATGATAGTACTTTATAAAAACAAACCAAATGATTCTCATTTTTCTTAAATAAGGAAAACTAAAACTTAGACAAATTTAATTTAATTTAGGCCTTCAAATTTCAAGTTAGTGTCTGAAATGGAAGTAATTGGCAGTTTCAGTAAGAGAGTTTCATAATTGCTTGCAAACATGATTTTCTTTTATAAGTCTCACAGTCTTATTCTTCCTCAGCTTCTGAATACAACCCTCCCCTTATCATATCCATTGTTTCTATACTTAGACCTTCATAGTCAGCTCTCTCCCAGCTTTTTATATTATCTTCTTGAAAATATTTAAATGATTGAAGCGGACAACCCTAGTACTACATTACTGGCCTTGAAGCATTTTCTTTCTTTCTTTCTTTTTGTTTTTAAATGTTTGTTATAATAAATCTATAAGATAAACAGAATTTTCTTAATCTCAAGTAATTCTAGTACTAACATAACATAATAAAATTTTAAAAAGAAAAGTTCTCTTGGTGTATGTGCTTGGCTGAGGAGCCAATGGGGCGAAGCTACCATCTGTGGGATTATGACTGAACGCCTCTAAGTCAGAATCCCGCCCAGGCGGAACGATACGGCAGCGCCGCGGAGCCTCGGTTGGCCTCGGATAGCCGGTCCCCCGCCGTCCCCGCCGGTGGGCCGCTGCGCGCGCCCCGCGTGGCGTGGCGTGCCCCGCCGCGCGTCGGGACCGGGGTCCGGTGCGGAGAGCCCCTCGTCCCGGGAAACGGGGCGCGGCCGGAAAGGGGGCCGCCCCCTCGCCCGTCACGCAACGCACGTTCGTGGGGAACCTGGTGCTAAACCATTCGTAGACGACCTGCTTCTGGGTCGGGGTTTCGTACGTAGCAGAGCAGCTCCCTCGCTGCGATCTATTGAAAGTCAGCCCTCGACACAAGGGTTTGTAAAAAAAAAAAAAAAAAAAAAAAGTAATAAAAAAAAAAAAAAAAAGAAAAGTTCTCTTGTAGGAAGAGCTATAAATCATTAGAAATACAAATAAGTAAAAATTAAATGGATATGGGGGCATGCAAGATTTCTTCTACCTTTACTTGCTATAAATACATTTTCAGTAGAAATCCTTAATCCAAGTAATTCAAACAGTAAAACTGAAAGGGTTGTAAGTTAAAATATTTATTAAGCTTTAAAGACAGATAAAAAGCAATTACTTTTTTGGAGGTATGTAAAGGAGGAAATATCGGGATCCACAAAAGGAATCTGAGGAATAGAAATGTCAACATGCTTAGCAAGCTCTTCCTTTAGTACTTACATCCTAAGCTTAGGTGTTCTAAAGCTTTTATACCCTGTGGCAGACCAAAGAAACATGATTGGCTAATTTTAAATGGGGATATTAAGGATGTGTGTATTGCTTAAGATTCTGCTTCAATGTCTAGAAAGAAAACAAAAGGTAAGACCTTGTGGCTCACTGACCTAAAATTGATTCTAAGAATTGAATGATCGCAAAAACCAAGGGTATATCTAGAGGTGTATAGCATAGCAGACACCAGCACTTGGCACTTTATGGGTATTGACTGTATGAAGAAAGTTATTTATTCTACTTATCTATGTCATAGGAGAAAATATTTTTGCAGAAAGCTGTGGTATTAATTATAACAAATTTCTACAAAAGGGCTATAGGTTTTAGAGAAGCCAAAAGCATTCAATATGGTCTTCTTTAGCTGCAAATATATAAGGGCCAAATAACAAAGTCATATCAGAATCAAGTTTGAAATAAGTGACCACTAGGCCCACAGTAGTAAACTCACAAATCCTATTTTCCACCTGTATTGTTAACACTGTGCAACAGTAAGACTATCAGCTTGTAGGGAAAATTAATAGCTGGATCTATGCTATGGAAAAGAAGAATGCTTATAACTGGGCCAAAATACTCACATAAACATTCTTATTCCATATTTAATCAGTGTCATTTTCCAGCATAAGAAATTTTCATCTTTATTTACAGCTTCTACCTTGAGCAGAATGTTCATGATCTATTTCATCAGGAATGCTTTCAAAATGATGTTTTTTAAAAAAATGTGTTTTTTTCCCAACATATTTCCTGTAACAAGAAATGGTCTTCCCCCTGGTAATAAAGCTCTTTCTCAGAGGGCACACTATATTCCAACCATCAAAGTAGACTGTGAGTAGACATTTGAAATTAGGAAACTTATCCCATGCAGAGGGTAAAAAGAAAGTCTATTAAGACTTTTTCTGTTCTCAATTCATCAGTGGACCAAGCAGGCTCTTTTATCAAATTATCTAATTGTTGCCTTGGGAAAATGTAACTGGAACCACAGAGTAGGAAATGAACATTGGGAAGTGGGGACAACTGCACAACCCTCAGGCAACTGAGAGTATTGCAAGGCAAGACTTAGATAACAGCCATCTGAAATAGCTGCTGAATTGAATCTTTTAAATTCAAAGAGGTTTTTTTGCTTTTTGTTTGCTTGTTTGTTTGCTTGGTCTGCTCGCAGAGAATTATGATTGGAAGTCAGAAAAATTATTTTTTGCTGGCCTGGAGGAAAGAAAGCTGCAGGTAGTCTGTAGGAGCTAAGAGAGGACCCCGGCTGACAGCCAGTTAGAAAAGGAGAACCTCAATTCTACAAACACGAGGAACCAACTTCTGCCAACAGCAAGAATAAGCTTGGAAATGAATTTCTCTCCAGAGCCTCCAGTTAAAACCTTGTAATACGAGAACTTGTTTTTAGCAGTGTGACAAACTAGGCATATAACCCAGCAACTCCATGTCCAGACTTTTGACTTACAGAACTGGGAGCTAATAAATTAAATGGGTGTTGTTCTAAGCTGCTACATTTGTAATAATTTATTACATACCAATAGAAATTAATACAGTTGGGGAAGTGGTGGTGATAACATTAAGAAGCAACTATAAAGAAAAGAAAACCCACTCAGGCTGGCATTATACTTCAGGGGTAAAAGCAGTATCTTACTAGGACTTAAACCTTCTGCAAACATGATATTTCAATTTGGCAATTTGGGAGCAGATGACATAAATAAGACAGAATATAGAAGCAAGATGTAATTGAGTTCCTGGAGTTGACTTTTTCTACGGTGTTATTCCAGACACTAAGAACAAATCTCTTTTTTTTTTTTTTTTTAAATCACTGGCTTGGTTTTTGTTCCCTGTAACTGAAGAAAGGCATTCTATAGATCTGTTTTCACTTTGATGCACACTACAATCATGTGGGGAGTTTTGATTTACTCACAGTATTAAGGCCACTCCCCTTTTCAGTTAAATCAGAATCCCTGGGAGTGGGATCCAGGCATAAATACATTATTTTCAACTGCCCAGGAGTTTCTATCCAATGAGCAACCAGTTTTTGAAAATGAGTGCTCTAAAGCCCATAATCCAAAAAGTGAAGACTTTATATTCAAACCCAGTTTGGAGAGAAATTCAACTGAAAATTAATAGATTTTTCATACAGGAAATAATAACAGCTATTACCTGACAAGCACTTACTTTCTACCTATCTGTTTTAAACATTTTTTTCAAGTAAAGAAAAGTCCTACGAGATAGGTATTGTTATTTCCATTACCCCCATTTTAGATGAGAAACTGAGGAAAAAATAAATGAATAACTTGCTCACAGTGAGTTAGTTCACCACTGTCCACCCCTAGAGTTCCCATGCTAAATCTCCTCTCCATTATGCTTATATTTAACGACAATTATCTAGACTATTATCTCCCCCTTTATCAAATACAGACAAAAATCAAATGGCATTTTCGGCAATTTGTTTTCCTCTGTCATTTTGTCCCCCATATACAGAACAGAACAATTTTAGGATTTTCTCAAAAAGATTAAGTGCTAAATAAACCTCCTTGTTTCTTTAATTTTTATTTGATTCAAAGGTGGCTATTAAATAATACAATTCACTTAGGGCCTATAATTAGAGAAGCATCTTTTCTTTCCTAGGGTGAGTCAAAATGTAATATATCCAAACAATATTAAATATATTTCTCAGAAAATGATAAAAGAAGTCTGAGGTGATCACACTTAGTGTAAATGTTAACACTTCACTGATTATTGGACAGCTGATGAGAGATGAACCTCATATGCCTCCACCTTTGAGGAAATTTGTGGTTGAGAGCATCTTATTCCAGAAGCATTTTTCATTCTGCTACATGATGACTAGATAGAAATACTTTGAAGAGAAATTCGTACCCACAAAATCTCCATGAGAAGTGTGTTAATTTCTAAATTTAATTAATTTGTCCTACTGATATTTATAGGCATCTTCTAGGTACAACGCACAGTGTTAACTGTTGAAGATAATAATAAATTGAAACAGAACATCCCTTAAAGAGATATTACCTGTAGAAGAAAATAAAAAGATTGCTTCTGATCAGACAGGAATAAAGAATAGTCTATGCATATTTTTACTTAGGTCACTTGCACACACTGGAAAACCATCACTGTGCTTGTTCTTGAGTAGAACCTCATGAGAATCTATTCTGGCCTTTCACTAGTATTTACTTTTGGTTAATTATAACTTAAAGAGTTTTTTTTTTTGTAACACTGTAATTTCATCCATAGAGCATGTGTCATAAATACAGAGCATTACAGTGAAAAACAGCTATAAAATTTCATTTTCATATGATTGACATTTTAGATATCTGAAATTTTAACCTTTGATCAGCCTAATTACAACTGTATTTTATGACATTGTTTGCCTTAAATGTACATGTTATTTCATTGCAGTCCATCTTTCTTTCCAGTTCTCAGGCCTAATGTATCTTTTTTTTTTTAAATAAAGATTTTATTTTTTTATTTGACTGACAGAGATCACAAGTAGGCAGAGAAGCAGGGGGGGGCAGGGTGGGGGGAGGCAGACTCCCTGCCGAGCAGAGAGCCCGATGTGGGGCTCAAACCCAGGACCCTGAGACCATGACCTGAGCTGAAGGCAGAGGCTTTAACCCACTGAGCCACTCAGGTGCCACCTCAGGCCTAATGTATCTTAAAGAGAATTTATTATGTCCTCTATTTTCCAAATAAGGAAACATCAGTGAATTTGACTTTCTAAAATAACCAGTAAATGACTTAAAACAACTAGTGTCAAAAACCCTAACTTCCTTGTTTCTGTGCAATAAGCAGTCCTCCCGCTTCTCTTCTCTGCCCTGAGTGACCATGTAGATTACATTCTGGAGGCCCTGAAATTTTTAATAAATTATCCCTGCCCTACTAATTTGTACTAAACAGAATGAGTCATGAAGAACAAAATGGAGGATCTGTTTTTAGCATTTATTATACAAATAAGTAATTTTTACCCCACAAAAGGGGCAAAGTTATGTTTGCCACAATGTGCTAGAAAGAAGTAGTTGTTTAGCCAGGAGAGAATGAAGCTTATGGCAAGAAGACACAGGCTGCAGTGCAGTTGTTCAAATGAAAGAAAGAATTGAAAGGTCAAGCAAAAACAGTGAAAAGATTCATAAAGGTGCTACTACGATGGCTAGCAGTTTTCAGAGCCTAGGAGGTAAAAGAAAGACTTCCGCAGAGAGCAGTTGATAAATATTGGGCACTTAAATATTTAGCTTGAAAATAAGTGCTTAAGACTGAGTATTTTCTGTGATTTTTAGTAAGGACTCTGATGCAACCTAATTCATAAGACATAAATGACAAAAGAGAATCAGAAAAACTTGGATAAACAGAGATGACACCAGATTAGAGGCTAATCCATTAACCATTCTAATGAAGAGTTGAAGGGCGCCTGGGTGGCTCAGTGGGTTAAAGCCTCTGCCTTTGGCTCAGGTCATGATCCCAGGGTCCTGGGATCGAGTCCCACATTGGGCTCTCTGCTCAGCAGGGAGCCTGATTCCCCCTTTCTCTCTCTGCCTGCCTCTCTGCCTACTTGTGATCTCTGTCAAATAAATAAAATCTTTAAAAAAAAAAAAAAAAGAGTTAAAACAAGTTCCTCTTTAATGTGAACTGGAAGTTGATATCAGAATACTACTAAATATCCTTTTACTTATTAAGTATATTTATACCAAAATTTGCTATAAAATGGATACCTTAATAACTGAGAGAATGCATTCAATTATGCTCAGCTTGCTCTTTAAAAAAACTCCCATGGTGGTGCCTGAGTGGCTCAGTGGGTGAAAGACTCTGCCTTTGGCTCAGGTCATGATCCCAGGGTCTTGGGATCAAGCCCCACATCAGGCTCTCTGCTCAGCAGGGAGTCTGCCTCCCCCCACCCTGACACCCCCCCCCGCTTCTCTGCCTACTTGTGATCTCTCTCTGACAAATAAATAAATAATCTTTAAAAAAAATAAAAATAAAAAAACTCCCATCTTCTTAAAATTATTCCATACTTTAAAACTTCCATATATTGTTTTATTTGTTGTAAATAACAATAAATTTACATTCATCTCCTGACTTGTTTCCCCAAAGTTAATGTTGATTACAGAATCATATAAAGACCGAAGGGAGAAAATATATAAAATAATGTTAGATATAGGTAATTATTTCAGTTACCATAGTGGAGCCATGAAGATAAAATGAGTGACCAGCATTCTCCTAGACTGTGACCTTACCAAGGCTTAGGTTTCATTGGCTATAACTGCATTTTATATTTGAACATCAAAACAGAGTAATAACTAACAGAGAAGTTCTGTTTAACTACTTGAAAATTAACATTTTACTACAGTCACTTGTTAATAGCACGGCCTTCTTCTACTACAGGACGAAGACTGGTAGCTAATTTATTACTTTATTCCTCAAGCTCATCATATACTTAGTGAATGAGTAAAGGGGTATAATAAAACTCTTCAAGGGAAATGGAGCAATTAATGCTATCAGACAAGAAGCATATGAATTGCAGGATGTCACAAGTTTCAAAGTTGATATTTGCCTGTTTCAAATCATTTAAGTACTCATGGTTATGAACAGAATTCAGTCTCTGTGAACTTCAAAAAAAAAAAAAAGAAAGAAAAAAAAATCCAGAACTTTGAAAGTTAAAAACTGAGCAAATTAAATTAAAAATTAACCAACCTTACCAGAAAGTAAGTAGACTTTAATTCATAGAGTAATGGATTTTGAGGATGGAGAAAAGGTATATTAAAAAAAAATTTATATATATATATATATATATATATATATAAATACACACACACACACACACATATATACATACACATTTTTAAAATATATATATATATTTTCTTTGCCCTTAGGAAGAGAAAGAGCAAGAGAAGGAGAGAGAGGGAAGAGAGAACAAGCAGGGAGAGCAAGAGAGGGAGAAGGAGACTCCCCACCGAGCAGGGAGCCCTACATGGGACTCGATCCCAGGACTCTGGGATCATGACCCGAGCCGAAGGCAGATGCTTAACCAACTGAGCCACCAAGGTGTCCCACTTTAATATATGCTTTTAAAGATTCTATTTATTTATTTGAGAGACAGTGTGTGTGCGTGTGCACAAGCAGGGGGAGAGGCAGAGGGAGAGGAAGAAGCAGACTCCCGGCTGAGCAGGGAGCCCAACAGAGGTTCCATCCCAGGACCCGAGGATCATGACCTGAGCCAAAGGCAGATGCTTAACCTACTAAGCCACCCAGGCACCTGTACTTTAAAATAGTAATAGAGACTTTTTCTTCTGGTCAGGATGGAACTAGATTTACCTTCCTACCCGAAACAAATTAAGAAACAAACAAACAAACAAACAAACAAAAAACCCACAATAACAGACAAACTACACAGAAAAACAACCCTCAAGGAAATGACATCAGGCAATAAGGACAAAGATCCCTGACAGAAGGGAAATAATAGAAGTAAATACTAAGATTGCCTGAATTTACTGCCTTAAGAAAATTTATACTTTATGGTACAAGGAGGAGGAACCAGGCATGGAAAAGATAAAGATGGATATCTGGGGGAGTCAAAGTAATGTGAGTTCATAGGACAGAGTGCCAGAGAGGAGGAAACCCCAGACATCTACAGAGGCCCCTCCACAAGCCTTTAGCTAAGTACCACTCAGCACATGCATTTAAAAAAATTAACTTAGCATGGAAAAGAACCATTGGAAAGGAGAAGAGGGATCAAAGAATATTTCTTGAAGATTGTACTAAACTAAAAATATTTCCTATTCTTACCAGCCTGAGTAAAAAATTTAATTGGCCAACTTAGGTAGGAATACTCAGAATAGTTTTCTCTCAGTAGGGGGATAATTAGACCAAAGGTTGTTCTGGACTACCCTAACAAGGCTTAAAGCAAGACCTGAAAGGATAAAATCTTTTATTTCAGAAATACAAGTTTGATTTAATATTGAAAACAAGCAATGTAATTCATCAACACACTACAGAAGGAAAACTGTGTGATCATGTCAATTGATGTCAGATGTTATCAAATGCTTTTTCTACATCTATTTCTTATAAAAACCCCAAGAATAGAAGGAAACTTCCCAACTCGGTAAGCAGTATTTATGAAAAACTGACAGTTGGGGTGCCTGGGTAGCTTAGTTGGTTGATTAAACATCTGCCTCCTGCTCAGGTCATGATCCAGGAGTCCCCAGATGGAGCCCTATCTGGCAACTCAGCTCCCTGATCAGCAGGGTGTCTTCTTCTTCTCCCTCTGCTCTTCCCTCCCTGCTTGTGCTCTCTCTCTCTCTCTCTCTCTCTCTCAAATAAATAAATAAAATCTAAAAAACAAAACAAAACAAAAAAACCTACAATTAATAGCATACTTAATGCTGAAAGAAGAAGTGGTTTCTCCTTAAGATCTGGAACAAGGCATCTTCTCCACTATCACTACTTCCATTCGGCATTATACTAGAGGTCCTAATCAGTGCACTGGGGCAAAAAAATGAACAGGCAGACAGTTTGGAAGGAAATAGGACATTTTACTCTCAGATAACATGGCTGTTTATATAGAAAATGTTACAGAATCTACAAAAATGTTACCAGAACAAATAAGCTAATTTAGAAAGTGATAAAATACAAGATCAATATAAAAATCTATTGTATATACATATAATATCAAGAAAGAATCAAAACTTGAAATTTTAAAGTGATTATTTACAAAGGATCAAAAGTAACAAAATACTTAGAGATAATTCTGACAAAAGCTATATATGAACACTGAAAACTACAAAACTTTGCTGAGAGAAAACAAAACAAAATAAGTTGGGAGATATATAATGTCCATGAAGAAAAGACTAAATTTTGTTAAGATGTAATTCTCCCCCAGATTGAACTATAAATTTAAAGCAATCCCAAACATAGTCTCTTCAGGTTTTTTTTGCTTTTGTTTTTGGGTTTTTTTTCTTTTTGTAGAAATGGCAAGCTGATTCTAAAATTCGTATATAAATGCCAAGAACAAAGAGCAGTGAAGAACATAACTTTCAAAAACAACAAAAAATCTGGAGGATTCATTCTACCTTATTTCAAGACTTATTATAAAACTACAGTAATCAATACAATAGTATTAAATAAATGAGAGAGATTTGAACATAAAAGAGATTTTACAAATAGACTAAAACATATTAACCATTGATTTTTTTGGCAGAAGCCATTCAATGGAAGAATAGTGTTTTCAACAAACAGTACTGGGGAAAAAAAAAACCACATCTATGTGCAAAAACAAAAAATAAACTTTAATCTATACCTCACACCATATAAAAAATCAACTCAATCATGGACATACGCCTACAACTATAAACTTCTTGAAGAAAAGTATAATTCATTTTAAAAATGATATGCTTTTTCAAAATTCAGAACTTAATGTTTTTTGAAAGATACTGTTAACAGAATGAAAGACGAAGCCACAGACTGAAGACAACATCTGCAAATCATATACCTATCAAAGAACTTGTACTGGAAATATTTAAGGAATACTCAGTGACTCCATAATAAGAAAACAAACAACTCTATTTTTAAAAAATGGCAATATAGATACCAAGTAAGTACATTAAAAGATACCCTACATCATTATTCATTAGATAAATTCAAATTAAAACTACAATGGTGTACCACTATGCACCTATTAAAATAGCGGAAATAAAAAAAGACTGATCATACCAAACATTGGCAATGATATAGTTCAACTGGGACTCTCATACACTGGTGATAGGAATGTAAAATGGTGTAACCATATTGTAAAATAATTTGTCAGTATCTTAAAAATTGAAGCATACAACTACCAACTACCTATCACATGAGCTGGCCATTTCACTCCTATATATTTCCTCAAGAGAAATGAAAACATGTCAAATTTTATGTTCTTTTATATTTGAGACATGCCTCTTATAAGTAGTTCATAGTTCCTTAATATTGTCTAATAATTTTCATCTCTTAGCTGAAATACGTATTCCTCATTTTGTTTTAATGTTATTGTTGATATACTTCTGTTTAAAGTTTCATGATTAAAGTTTTTTTAGTAACAGTCAAAAACTAGAAACAACTTGAATGTTCATAAACAGGATGAATGGATAAAAATTTTTTGTATATTCATACAATAGTAATAAGAAGATATACTTCAATAGCATCGATGAACTTTAAAATAATCAGGCTGAATTAAAGAAGCTAGACCAAAAAAAAAAAAAAATAGTACATGTGGCACAATCATATTTATATAAATTTCTAGAAAATGTTAATTAATTCTATAGTGACAGCAGACCAGTGGATGCCTAGGGAGGGCTAGGATGAGACAGAGGGATTATATAGGAAAAGAATAAAACTTTTGTGGATGATGGTATGTTCATTTTCTTTATTAAGGTACATATACACAGGTGTATATATATTTTCAAATATTTAAAGTTGTATGCTTTTTGTACAACTTACTGTGTAGTAATCACAATTCAATAAAGTCATCAAAATTTTTAAAATACTAAGTATCAAAATTATATTCTAGATTTTTATACTATGGAAAGTATTATTTTAAGTAGCATAACCTTTCTATATGTTTGAGATAAAAAAGTTTTTGTTTTTAATTGGAGTAAATCCTCTATATTTTTACTAAGTGGAAAGATTTTGTCCCAAGAATGAATAATAAACTTAGTAAATAAAAACTTCCCAATCAAGATTCAGCCTAAACCAAAGTTTTATAACAAAACATTCAAATTCTCAAGAAAGATGTCTATAATTGCAAATTTTGGCCACAAGTCACTCAAGTTGATAATTACCATAATCTAATCATATTGTCCAAGCTTATTTGCATCCCAAAGAAGAAGACAATGACCAGCCTGTAAAAGACAGTCATTCCCATCACCTGAGCCATTTTTTGGAAGAATTACCTAGCAAGAGAAATAGAAAAAATGTCTTAGCAGCAGCCAAATATCCCCATCTTCACCTGACACCCAAAGCTTCATCATTTATTTTAAAAAACAAGCAATTACTTGGTATAGTCTGTTATGTCCTCATCAGATGTTTCTTATTTGCTCTGAGTATACTGAGTAAAAAGTCATAGTACCCTGCCAATTATTATAAATAAAATAGAGACACAGAGAGGGGTCAGCTGTCATTACTAGTATCCACCAAAATGTGAAATGGCTGTAGATTTACTAATTTTTGTTTTAGTCTTTTGAATCATCACCCTATTCTTAGAAATATCTTCTATACTGTGGGTAGGGATTAAGAAATTGAATGACTAATACAAATAATGATAGAATACCTACTATTTCTAAGACCCAACAGATTAATTTGACTTTTACAGTGGCAAATTATCAGTTATGCTTGTAATAATCACTTTTTCTATGAGTGGTTTCATAAAGATGTGTTTCTGTAGGTTAATTCCTACATAATGCTTTCTAACTGAGTGTCATTTAAAACAATAAAATCACAAAAGACCCCAAATCACCAGGGAAATGTTGGAAAAGAAAAGCAAAGCTGGGGGCATCACAATGCTTGACTTCAAGCTGTATTACAAAGCTTTGATCAAGTCAGCATGGTATTGGCATAAAAAGAGAAACATAGACCAATGGAACAGAATAGAGACCCCAAAAATGGACCCTCAACTCCATGGTCAAATAATGTCCAACAAAGCAGAAAAGAACATCCAGTGGAAAAAAGATGGTCTCTTCAATAAATGGTACTGGGAAAACTGTACAGCCACATGCAAAAGAATGAAACTGGACCATTCCCCTATACTACACACAAAGATTAAACACAAAATGGAAGAAAGACCTCAATGTGAGAGAGGAATCCATCAAAATCCTAGAGGAGAACATAGGCAGTAACCCCTTTGACATTGGCCGCAACAACTTATTTCAAGATATGTCTCTAAAGGCAAAGGAAACAATAGCAAAAATGAACTTTTCAGACTTCATCAAGATAAAAAGCTTCTGCACAGCAAAGGAAACAGTCAACAAAACTAAGAGACAATCCATGGAATGGAACAACATATCTGCAAATGACATTTCAGATAAAGGGCTAGTATCCAAGATCTTTAAAGAATTAATCAGACTCAATACCCAAAAAACAAATAATCCAGTCAAGAAATGGGCAGAAGACATGAACAGACACTTCTCCAAAGAAGACATACAAATGATTAACAGACACATGAAAAAATGTTCAATATCACTAGCCATCAGGGAAATTTAAATCAAAACCACAATGAGATACCACCTTACACCACTTAAAATGGCAAAAATTAACAAGACAGGAAACAACAAATGTTGGCAAGGATGTGGAGAAAGGGGAACCATCTTACACTGTCAGTGGGAATGCAAGCTGGTACAGACACTCTAGAAAATAGTATGGAGGTTCCTCAAGACATTAAAAATAGAGCTACCTGGGTAATCAAAGCAAGATGGAGCAAGATGGCAGAGGAGAAGCAGACTGAGATGACTTCAGGTCCCAGGAATTCAGCTAGATAGTTATGAAACCATTCTGAACACCTACAAAATCAACAGGAGATAGAAGAGAAGAGAAGAGCAGCAAGTCTAGGAACAGAAATTCAATCACTTTCTGGAAGGTAGGCTGTGGGGAAAAGTGAATCCAAAACAACAGGAAGATGGACTGTTGGGGGCAGCTCCCGGCAAGCTGCGGAGCAACAGAGCACAAAATCAGAACTTTTAGAAGTCTGTTACACTGAGGGATGTTGCTCCAGAGGCTAAGTAGGGGAGGAGCCCTTGCTCCTGAGAGTGTGGTCTCAGGTTTCATGGGGTCACAGAAAGACCAGGGGTGTCTGAGTGTGGCAGAGCTCCCAGGTACCAGAGCAGGGAAGCCAACTACAGAGACAGAGTCAAAGATTGAGCTCTCAATTCGGGGTTACCTTAAACCATGATCTGAGGCACAGTCAGACCACTGTTCTTCGATCAGGGACCCCACAAGTGACAGATCCAGAAAGACCACCTCCTTCCTCCTCCAGGAGGAGTGGCACAGGCACACGCAGCAGGAATCTCCTGGGTTTGGAGACTCCAAACAGAGCTGTGTGCCAGAGATAGAAATACTCAGTCACAGGCCAAGGGAGCTCAGATGGCAGCCAGAGACCAGGGAAAAGGGCGCGACTGACTGCTTTTCTCTGAGAACGCAATGAGGAGGGGGGGGCCCCAAGCTATCAGCTCTGCCAGGCAAGAGATTGGGAGGCCATCATTTTCATTCCTGTCCTCCAAAGCTGTATGGAAAGCATTCAGAAAACAAAAACTGCCAAGAGAGAACCTCAGCAGATTACTTAGCCAGACCGCTGGCAAGAGTGGTGCAATTCCGCCTTGGGCAAAGATATTTGAGACTCACTGCAACAGGCCCCTACCCCAGAAGATCAGCAAGAACAATCAGCCAAGACCAAGTCCACCAATCAACGAGAACAGCGGAACTCCAGAGCTAGGGAAAAGCAATGCATAGAATTCATGGCTTTTTCCCCATGATGCTTTAGTCTTGCAAAGTTAAATTTTTTAATTTTTTTTCTTACTCTATTATTTTTAACTTTACCTCTTTCCTCTTTTAATGTTTTTTAACTAGTTGATCTTAACAAACCTTTTTTTAAAAAAAAATCTTTTAAAATCTTCATTGTTATAGTCATATTTTATCCCTTCATTGTATTTAACCTTATTTTTTGTATACATATACTTTTTTTCTTTAAAATTTTGCAATACAATTTTCCCTAAAAGATCAAAATATACCCTAAATCTAGCACATGGCTTTGTACTAGTTTCCAGCCTGATCACATTCTCTACTCTTTTTTTCCTTCTTTTTCCAACCAACATATCTAATGGATTCTTTTAGATTTTTTTTTAAATTTCCATCTTTACAGCCATATTCCATCCCTTCATCGTATTCACCCTTACGTGTGTGTGTGTGTATATGTGTGTATTTTATTTTCTTTCTTTAAAATTTTAGAAGGTTGTTTCTTCTAAGAGACCAGAATAAACCCAAAATCAAGTGGGTGGCTCTATTCTATTCATCAGTCATGTGTATATGTATATATATATACACACACACATATATATATATATTCTCCCTTCATCTCCCCCAGTTTTGGGTCTCTTCTGATTTGGTTAGCATACATGTTTCTGGGATCTTTGCCACCCTTTCAGTATTTTATTCTCTCATCTGGATAAAATGACAATGCAGAAAAACTCACCACAAAAAAAAAAAAAAAAAAAAAGAACAAGAGGCAGTACCAATGGCTAGGGACCTAATCAATACAGAAACGGTAATATGTCAGAACTAGAGTTCAAAATGACAATTATCAAGGTGCTAGCTGGGTTTGAAAAAGGCATAGAAGATAATAGACAAACCCTTTCTGGAGAAATAAAAGAACAAAAATCTAACCAAGCTGTAATCAAAAAAGCTATTAATGAGGTGCAATCAATGATGGAGGCTCTTACACCCAGGACAAATAAGACAGAAGAGAGAATTAGTGATAAAGAAGACCCAAAGATGGAGAATAAAGAAGCTGAACAAAAGAGAGACAAACAACTACTGGACCACAAGGGGAGAATTTGGGAGATAAGTGATACCATAAGATGGAACAATATTAGAATAATTGGAATCCCAGAAGAAGAAAGAGTTGGGGGGAGAAGGTATATTTGAGTGAATAATACCAGAGAATTTCCCTAATATAACAAAGGGAACTAGCATCAAAATCCAGGAGGCATAGAGAAACCCCCTCAAAATCAATAAGAATAGGTCCACACCCCATCATCTAATACTAAAACTTACAAGTCTTAGTGACAAAGAGAAAATCCTTAAAGCAGCTTGGGACAAGTCTATAACATACAATGGAAGAAATATCAGATTGCCAGCAGACTTATCCACAGAGGCCTGGCAGGCCAGAAAGAACTGGCATGATAAATTCAGGGCACTAAATGAAAAAAATATGCAGCCAAGCATACTATATATCCTGCTAGGCTGTCGTTGAAAATAGAAGGAGAAATAAAAAGCTTCCAGGACAAACAAAAACTAAAAGAATTTGCAAACACCAAACCAGCCCTACAGGAAATGTTGAAAAGGGTCCTCCAAGCAAAGAGAGAGCCTAAAACTAACAAACCAGAAAAGAACAGAGACAATATACAGTAACAGTCACCATATATGCAATACAATGGCACTAAATTCATATCTTTCAATAGTTACCCTGAATGTAAATGGGCTAAATGCCCCAATCGAAAGAAACAGGGTATCAGAATGGATTAAAAAAACAAAACCCATCAATATGCTGTCTACAAGAAACTCATTTTATACCCAAAGACACCACCAGATTTAAAGTAAGGGGATGAAAAACAATTTACCATGCTAATGGACATCAGAAGAAAGCTGGGGTGGAAATCTTGTGTCAGGTAAATTAGATTCCAAGCCAAAGACTATAATAAGAGATAAGGAAGGACACTATATCATCCTTAAAGGGTCTGTCCAATAAGAAGCACTAACAATTTAAAATATCAATGCCCCTAACATGGGAGCAGCCAAATATATAAACCAAGTAATAAGAAAATCAAAGAAACACACCAACAATAATACAATAATAGTAGGGGACTTTAACATTCCCCTCACTGAAATGGAAAGATCATCCAAGCAAAAGATCAACAAGGAAATATAGGCTTTAAATGACACACTGGGTCAGATGGACATCACAGATATATTCAGAACATGCCACCACAAAGCAACAGAATACATATTCTTCTCTAGTGCACATGGAACATTCTGCAGAATAGATCACATCCTGGGTCACAGATCAGGTCTCAACTGGTACCAAAAGATTGTGATCATTCCCTACATATTTTCAGACCACAATGCTCTGAAGCTAGAACCCAATCACAAGAGGAAAATTGGAAAGAATTCAAATATATAGAGGCTAAAGTGCATCCTACTAAAGAATGAATGGGTCAACCAGGAAATTAAAGAAGAATTGAAAAAATTCATGGAAACAAATGATAATGAAAACACAACGGTTCAAAATCTGTGGGACACAGCAAAGGCGGTCCTGATAGGACAGTATATAGTGATAAAAACCTTTCTCAAGAAAAAAAGAAAGGTCTCAAGTACACAACCTAACCCTACACCTAAAGGAGCTAGAGAAAGAACAGCAAAGAAAGCCTAAACCCAGCAGAAGTTATAAAGATCAGAGAAGAAATCAATAAAATAGAAACCAAAAGAACAGTAGAACAAATCAACAAAACTACGAGCTGGTTCTTTGAAGGAATTAATAAGATTGATAAGCCCCTGGCCAGACTTATCAAAAAGAAAAGAGAATGGACCCAAATAAATAAAACCATGAATGAAGAGGAGAAATCACAACCAACATCAAAGAAATACAAACAATTATAAGAACATATTATGAGCAAATATACCCCAGCAACTTTGACAATTAGGAAGAAATGGATGCATTCCTAGAGATATATAAACTACCAAAACTGAACCGGGAAGTAATAGAAAACTTGAACAGACCCATAACCAGTAAGGAGATTGAAGCAGTCATCAAAAATCTTCCAACACGGGGAGCCTGGGTGGCTCAGTAGTTAAGTGTTTCCCTTCAGCTCAGGTCATGATCTTAGGGTCCTGGGATCAAGCCCCGCATTGGGCTCTCTGCTCAGCGGTGAGACTGCTTCCCCTCTCTCTGCCTGCCTCTCTGTCTACTTGTGATCTCTTTGTCTCTGTCAAATAAATAAAATCTTTTAAAAAAAAATTCTCCCAACAAACAAGAGCCCAGGGCCATACAGCTTCCCAGGGGAATTCTACCAAACATTTAAAGAAGAATTAATACTCATTCTCCTGAAACTGTTCCAAAAAATAGAAATAGAAGGAAAAGTTCCAAACTCATTTTATGAGGCCAGCATTACCTTCACCCCAAAACCAAAGACGCCATCAAAAAGAATTACAGACCAATATCCCTGATGAAATAGATACGAAAATTCTCACCAAAATATTAGCCAATAGGATTCAACAGTACATTAAAAGGATTATTCACCAAGATCAAGTGGGATTTATTTCTGGGCTGCGAGGTTGGTTCAAGATCCACAAATCAATATACGTGATACAATACATTAATAAAAGAAAGAACAAGAACCTTATGATACTCTCAGTAGATGCTGAAAAGGCATTTGACAAAGTACAACATCCTTTCCTGATTAAAACTCTTCAAAGTGCAGGCAGAGAGGATACATACCTCAATATCATCAAAGCCATCTATAAAAAACCCACAGCAAATATCACCCTCAATGGAGAAAAACGGAGAGCTTTTCCCCTAAGGTCAGGAACATGGCAGGGATGTTCACTATCACCACTGCTATTCAACACAGTACTAGAAGTCCTATCCTCATCAATCAGACAACAAAAAGAAATTAAAGGCATCCAAATTGGCAAAGAAGAAATCAACCTCTCACTCTTTGCAGATGATATGATACTTTATGTGGAAAACCCAAAAGACTCCACTCCAAAACTGCTATAACTCATATAGGAATTCAGTAAATTGTCAGGACATAAAATCATTGCACATAAATCAGTTGCATTTGTATACACCAACAGCAAGACAGAAGAAAGAGAAATGAAGGAGTCAATCCCATTTATAATTGCACCCAAAACCATAAAATACCTAAGAATAATCCTAATCAAAGAGGCAAAGCAACTGTACTCAGAAAACTATAAAGTACTCATGAAAGAAATTGAGGAAGACACACACAAATGGAAAAATGTTCCATGCTCATGGATTGGAACAAATACTGTGAAAATGCCTATGCCACTAAAGCAATCTACACGTTTAATGCAATCCCTATTAAAATACCTTCAACATTTTTCAAAGAAAGGAACAAATAATCCTAAAATTATATGGAACCAGATGAGACCCTGAATAGCCAGAGGAATGTTGAAAAAGGAAACCAAAGCTGATGGTATCACAATTCTGGACTTCAAACTCTTATTACAAAGCTGTAATCATCAAGAAAGTATGGTACTGGCAAAAAAACAGACACACAGATCATTGTAACAGAATAGAGAGCCCAGAAATAGACCCTCAACTCTATGGTCAACTAATCTTTGACAAAGCAGGAAAGAATGTCCAATGGAAAAAAGACAGTCTCTTCAACAAATGGTGTTGGGAAAATTAGAAAGCCACATCCAGAAGAATGAAACTGGACCATTTCCTTACACCGCACACAAAAATAGACTCAAAATGGATGAAAGACCTCAATGTGAGACAGGAATCCATCAAAATTCTTGAGAACACAGGCAGCAACCTCTTTGACCTCACCCACAGCAATTTCTTCCTAGAAACATTGCCAAAGGCAAGGGAAGCAAGGGCAAAAATGAACTATTGGGACTTCATCAAGATGAAAAGCTTTTGCACAGCAAAGTAAAGAGTTAACAAAACCAAAAGACAACTGACAGAATGGGAGAAGATATTCGCAAATGACATATCAGATAAATGACTAGCATCAAAAATCTATAAAGAACTTATAAAACTCAACACCCAAAGAATAAATAATCCAATCAAGAAATGCAAAGAAGATATGAACAGGCATTTCTGCAAAGACATCCAAATGGCCAACAAAGGACACATGAAAAAGTGCTCCACATCACTCGGCATCAGGGAAACACAAATCAAAACGACAGTAAGATACCACCTCACACCTGTCAGAATGGCTAAAATCAACAAGTCAGGAAATGACAGATGTTGGCGAGGATGTGGAGAAGGAGAACCCTCCTACACTGATGGTGGGAATGCAAGCTGGTGCAGCCACTCTGGAAAACAGCATGGAGGTTCCTCAAAAAGTTGAAAATAGAGCTACACTATGACCCAGCAATCACACTACTAGGTATTTACCCTAAAGATACAAATGTAGTGATCCGAAGGGTCACGTGTACCCAAATGCTTATAGCAGCAATGTCCACAATAGCTAAACTAGGGAAAGAACCTAGCTGTCCATCAACAGATGAATGGATAAAGAAGATGTGGTATACTACATAGCCATCAAGAGAAATGAAATCTTGCCATTTGCAATGACATGGATGAAACTAGAGGGTATTATACTGGGCGAAATAAGTCAATCAGAGAAAGATAATTATCATATGATATCTCTGATATGAGGAATTTGAGAGGCGGAATGGGGGTTCTGGGAGTTAGGGAAGGAAAAAATGTAACAGTATGGGGTTGGGAGGGAGACAAACCATAAGAGACTCTTAATCTCACAAAATAAACCAAGGATTGCTGGGGGGGAAGGCGGTTGGAGAGGGAGGTTGGGTTACGGACACTGGTGGTGAGTGATTTGAAATGTGTAAGACTGACAATTCACAGACCTGTACCCCTGGTGCAAATGTTACATTATATGTTAATAAAAATAATTTAAAAAAAAAAGAGCTACCCTATGACCCAGCAATTGCACAACTATGTATTTACCCCAAAGATGCAGAGTACTGAAAAGAAGGGGCATGTGCATCCCAATATTCATAGCAGCAATATCCACAATAGCCAAACTGTGGAAGGAGCCAGATGTCATTCAACAGATGAATGGATAAAGATGTGGTTCATATATGGAATATTATTCAGTCATCATAAAGGATGAATATCCAACATTTGCATCGACATGAAGGGAACTGGAGGCGATTATGCTAAGTGAAATAAGCCAAGCAGAGAAAGACAATTATCATATGGTTTCATTCATATGTGGAACATAGGAATAGCGCAGATAACCACAGGGGAAGGGAAGGGACATTGAATGGGTAGAAATCAGAGAGGGAGACAAACCATGAGAGACTCTGGACTCCAAGAACCAAACTGAGGGTTACAGAAGGGAGGTGGGCAGGGGATAGAGTAACCAGGTGATGGGTATTAAGGAGGGCATGTGTTGTGATGAGCACTGGGTGTTATATGCAACTAATGAATGGTTGAACACTACATCAAAAACTAATGATGTACTATATGTTGGCTAACTGAACATAATAAAAAAATTAAAATAAAACAAAAAACATGATAAATTTTTTAAATCACTTCCTCTTAACTCTTAGCATAGTTTATATCATTTTTTCCTTTCCCTTGTATTATATGTATTTCTGTTTTCAGGAATGTATACCAATACATGGCTAAAGAAACACAAAAGTATTAAAATTTAGGCAATTCCATCCAGAAATGTTACTGATTGAGTTACAGTGAGTCTGAGACCTAACACAGTGCACTCGTATTAAGGTCGTTGACTTAACCCAAACTGTACCCAAAGGTTTTCTCCAAATGTTTGGTACCAGTGCAGTATGTCTTATTAATGTTGGCATTGCACTATCTGAATATTTACCTATATAGAATTGACTAGATGGAGAAGAGAGTTATATTGGATTCAGGAACTGACTATAGTATATGATTTTATTGTAGACTACATTATTGTTACACTGAGGGAAATTCACGTGCAATAGGAGACCATTTTTGTAGGCTCAGAGAACAAAAACCACTTAGGAAGGCAAGTGGCAGCAGTACAACCTGCTAAAAGCCTTCTCTGGGCAGATCGACCACCCAACTGGCTGACATTATTTTGAGAAATGCCTACAAGTCATAAAATATTCAGGGACATCTAAAAAAAAATCTAGGCATTCCTCTTCATTTTCAGAGCTTAGAAAGTAAACAAAAACAAATTAACATAGATATAATTCTGGGTGAATAACTGTGAGAAGGGGGTGCTCCCATGAGAGCTGGAATAAAAGAAGATAGCAAGGCTCCGAACAAAGTCTCCAGAGGATAAATAAAGAGGAAGAAAAAAGACCTGACTGAGCATGCAGACTTTGGTTTCAAGAGGAGCACGCACTGAATATACAAGGTGCCACTAAGTTGTGATCCACATCATCTGCAGAGGGGGAGGGCAGAAATGCAAGAGAGGCCTCAGCCTGGAACCTGTGCCTTATCAACACCAAGGTTATCCAAATTGTGGCACTCAGTGCTGGCACCCCACAACTATAACCTTAAATATCACTCATCAAAAGGATAACATCTAGGCCTTAGGGAATCACCACCTGGTATCTCTTATGCTATGTCCTCAAAACAAAATTAACTACACCCCAAAGCTGAGCAAATTTGTGTCACCACCAATACAGACACCAATTCAGAATGCAGGGAGGATTCTGAACAGTGGAAGTGCTCAAGGTAAAAGCAAAAACAATTATTTTATAATGATAAAAAATATGATTGCAATAGATTCTTGGATGGTGAAGCATAACTCCTGGTGGTGCCAGGGCCCTATTTTCCTGTTTCTAATCTCTTCCCTTTTGCAGTTTGGAGGTACTTTCAAATTAGCAAGTGCTTTCCAACATTGCCCTTAAAAGCCGGGGATCATGGCATAGTGTTCACATCATTTACTTTTTATTTGTTCAAAGGCATATTTGTTGTGGAAGAAGAACAGATTTAAGTTTGCTTATGTAACTGAAATATTTGGACCATGTTATGTGGACCTGCATTTGTACAATCACCCCCAAGTCTTAGAGGCATTTATGTTCTACTAGCACAGCAGCTCTGCAACAGGAAATCTCTCTGACAAGAAGCAGAGGGGATTTCCCTATCAGCTTAAAAGAAAGAAGAGGGCCCACCATCAGGAATCAATGGGGGAGAGCAAAAGGGCAGCAAGGACATATGACATAGATACTGAGATCATAAAGAACTACAGCAGCAACTCTACTTGTATGTGACACCAATCTAACCACCAAGGACTTGACAGGGAAAATGACTTACCTCTATAACCCCATATCAGCAGTGCCTAAAAGCTATCTAGGTAACATGTAGATGTACATGAGAATTCTTAAAAATATTCCAGGAGGAAAAAAATGTATATTTGAGGAGGAGATCCTGAAGTAAGTCTAGAATTGTTAACAATCAAATAGTAAGGAGAATGGAATCAACAAGATTTGAGAGGTTGCTGTAATTAGACATATTTTTAATTACCATATATTTAGCAAAGCTGGGGACATACAAAAATATTTAGTCCTGATAAAAATGCAAGGTTTTATATCTTATAAAAGGAAATCTAAACAATTCACATGAATGTTTTGACTGGAATTCAGTGTCCATATCAATTAAATGTTGAGAAAAAAAACCTTTTTCTGCAGGAAATCGCACCAGCATATATTGAAATGGAAGAAGTTGCCCAAGAATTCCAGTTCCTTGCAAATGCAATTGAATGTGCTTATTAGATTATGCTGTGCTATTTACATGATTGGTTGATCATACTTTTACTTTGAATACACTTATCAGAGTCTATTTCTTCTGAAAGCTCCAATACAGTGAATCAGATATGCAAAAGAATGTTGAAATCCTAAGGTATAAGAGATATGAAAATTACTATATTATTATTGACACTTAAATAAAGAATTTAATAGGATATTATGACACTATGCTGATTTCCTGCCTACTGAAGTTACGATTGTTTAGTTTTTATTTGGGGGCAATAAAAATATTAATAATTTATGAGGCCACAAAAGACTTCTGGAAAAATATTGCATCATTATTCTGAGTCACTACTGCTCCAAATCAGAGGAATCTAGCATCTGTTTACAAAAGAACAGATTATAACTGACATAGATATAAGTATTTTGTCAAGATTCATCAATATTAATTTGAAAAAATTACATACTGAAAACAATAATCTTTATAGGGAATTTTTTAAAGAACTGTTTGTTTACCAGAAAATACCCTTATTTTTAAACATAGCATGATTATAGTTAAATTAAGAAGAATGAAATGGTAATGTGTAGTATTTTTCTGAGGCATTTCAGCAGAAAACACTTGTATTATCTAATTACTAAATATTTTTAGATAGAAGTTTCCAATAGTTCTTTCTAGTATCTGAATGAAACTATAAAACTGAAATCTTGAACTCTTGTCACTGTACAACAAAACTTTGGTTTTTGTTAAGTATCAGATTCAGGTTTCATTCTAGGAAGAGATGAAAGTAGAAAATATTTCAGTTCGGTTGGCTTCACTAGGCATACAAATATTTCACTGAAGATCTAATAGTGTACACATACCTCTCTACCACTAAATTTGCTTTGTACAATATAAAACCCATCATTTTCACCGTCTTGAATTACTTGACTAGAAATACTTGACCACTGGAGTTGTTTTGTTTTTGCTTTTTCCAACCCTACATACCATGTACAGATTATGACCATTAAAAAAATTTTTTAAACTACACTGTCTATGTACAATTTTAATCTTTGTATTTGTCCAGAGAAGAAAATTAACAGATGAGTAATAATATAAATAGCAAATCACACCTGAGAACTGTGGCTGAAACATGTAAGTTAACTGCCAGCCTATTGATAACAGGACCTTTCTCAGCTTATTTTTTTTTCCAGATACCAGGCAATGCCTAGTACCAATTCTTATAACTCATCATTCTGAGTAGTTGGCTTTGCATATGATTAAAGAAAAGCTGAAGTGTCCCAAGGAAAAGAAACAGCATGCCACTTCTCAGCAGCATATCCAGTGTTGGGACCTATTCTCTGCTAGCCAGGAGTCCAACACTGATTAGATCTTCAATTATATGTAGTTAGTGTGAGATGTAGTCTTTATTTAGGCATGTAAGAAAGTATATGTTGAAATGTAGGAAGGTATGAAAAGTGAAATGCAAAATATTACAGAAATTGTTATGATTAAAATTAATACAGCCATATTCAGGCATAAGTTGCATATAATATGTCAGTCCTTAATATGCCACAAAATGCAAGCTCCATGAGATCAGAAATTTGCACCTATTTTACTTGCTGGGATAGAAAGGTAGAGATCTTTTTTTAGGAATTCAGAAATAATCACAATTTGACCTCAATGACATTAGGAGAACATTTACATATAAATTTCTAGAGTAATTTAGAAATACATACATATACACACACACACACACACACAGCTGGCCCTTATTATTTGTGGATTCTGTTTGCACCTTTGTCTACTCAATAAAAGGTATCTGTAACCACAAAACCAATACTCAGGGCATATTTATAGATATGTACAAAGCTGGGAAAAATTTGATTTGCCTGACCTGCATGCTCCCTGCTGAGATCAAACAACACTATGTCATATTGTTTCAGGTCTCGTATGTAAATAAGTGTGGTTTGTTTTTGTTTTGTGGTCTCTTTATTGCTACTTTTTTTTTTGCGTTTTTTATACTTTTTCTTGATTTTTTTTAAATGTCCCACCAGAATAAAGTACTGTCTAATGTCCCTACGTGCAAGACTATGATGTCTTACAGAAAAAAAAAGTATGTTGAATACGCTTTATTCCGAGAAGAATTACAGTGCTGTTAACCATGAGTTCAATATTAATGAATCAATAATATAGTACATTGAAAGAAAGAAAAAATGTGCCCATCAATATGTAAAATGTTCCAGAAAATGCTCAAGTAACATCTATAGTATGTGATAAAGCTACAGAAAAACAGCTAAATTTGTGGATTCATGAGATGACAATTGAGTAACAATGATGATGATGATGATGATAATCTATAATAATGATAATATTCAATAATAATAATAATAAAGAATATAGACAGTATTATTGTGAGGCTCAAAACTAAAGAAAATGACAATCATGTTATCCAGGAACATGTTAAATCCTCAGATAGTGAGGGCTGGCTCACATATTTCAAAAGATGATACAGTGTAAAAAATGTTAAACTTGCAGAAAAGGCAGGTCCCTCAGATCAGAGGGCTGCAGAGGAATTTTTTTCTTTTAATATTTGCTAAGTGTTATGTAGAAAAAGTGATGTGGAAGAGCAAATTTTCAATCCTGATGAGAATGGCTTGTTTTACAAGGACCTCAGCTTCAAATAATTTAAAGCCAAGAAAGTAATTATCTGTAAGAAATATATATTAAATAAGGCTTATGTTTTATATATATTTATATATAGATAAAGTTTATGTGTGTGTATATGTTTACATATATATATATATATATACACACACACACACACACACACACACACACACACAAGGTTATGTCTTATTTGGTTAATGAAAACATGACCAGATGCTCACAGGAACACAACTTTCTATTTCCCCTAGGAGCAATTGTTCCATATGAACTAATTCAGTGTTCATTGCAACTTTATAGAATAAAACTACCAAGTGTGTATATAATATACATACACCCTAGATCTTTATCAATAGAATTGGATATTTAAACTATATAAACAAGTTTATAACACTTTACTACGTCAAAGAAAAACAAAAAGGAAACTCATTTCTGTGTGTGGTTCCTGTTTTGATCTATAATGCTTTGGTGCTGGCAGTCATTTGCAACTTTTCCAGATATCAGAACCATTTCCCCTTTTGTGTGCCCCTTGACTTTTGTGGTAAGTGTTCATGACTAATGGGGCAGGCTTGCCCCTTCCAGTGTTTGATACAGCTTCTCAGAGAGACATTATAAAGTTGGCTTAGTGTACTTTCTATATTTTCTGCCTTAATCTGTATAAAGCAGTATTTTTGATGCTGCCAAACCTGTTTTAACACCCTTTGCATGAGACTCTCAACATGATGAAGAAATTCTATTTGCAGTGTAAAAATAAAGACTACCAAGTGGTAACAAGCAGAGGTTATTTGCAGAATTTATTTGCATAGAAAGGGAGTCAGCCACCATCACTTGTGTGGTAGGCCAAATAACGGCACCCCCAAAGATCTTGTATTAGTTAAGATTCTCCAAAAGAAATAAACCCAATAGGAGATATATATCTAGAGATCTTTGGATAAATATAAATATTTATCATGGTATATATAAAGAGATAATCATAAGCAATTGGCTTTCTTGGTAATCAAAAGATCGTTCTAAGGAATTGTCTGAGAAGTTCCAAGATCTGGAGTAGGCAAGCTAGAGACTCAGGAGAGCTAATGGTGTAAGTTCTATTTTGAGGACAGAAGACTGATGTTCCAGTCAGCAAACAGGTGTGAGAAATTCCCTTTTACACAGACTTTTTGTTCTATTCAGATCTTCAATTGATTGGATGATGAGAGTCCAAACATTAGGGAGGACAATCTGCTTTACTTAGTCTGCTGATTAAGTGTTAATCTCATCCAAATCTTCTCACAGACACAATAATATTTGGCCACATGTTGGGATACCCCAAGGCTCAGTCAAGTTGACATATACAATTACTCATCACAAATGTTTATGTTTTAATCCCTGGAAACTGTGAATATGTTACCCTACAAAATATGTCATCTCACCAAAAAAGTCCCTTACAAAAGGGACTATGCAGGTATGATTAACTTAAGGATGATCTTGAGATGAGAAAATTACCCTGGATAATATTGGTGAGCCAAATATAATCATAAGGGTTCTTATAAGAGAACACCAAGAGAGTCAGAAGAGTTGAGACAACAGAAGCAAAGGTCAAAATGATGCAGCCACAAGTCAAGAAATGTAGACAGTCCAGAAAAGACAAGGATCAGATTTTCCCCTAGAAAACCTCTAGAAGAACCAACACTCTGCCAATATCTTGACTTTAGCCCCAGAAGATTCATTTCAGACTTCTAACTACCACAACTTTAAAATAATAAATTTGTGTTGAGTTGCTAAATTTGTGGAAATTTGTTGCTGTAGCAATAGGAAACTACTACAACTTGCATTCGGCACAAACTCAAAGGTAGGCAGGAAAGTTGGGAAATATTAAAGAACAAAAAGGAGGGCTTTATACTTTGGTTGAAAACTGTTGGCATGGGGAAGATGGAAATACGATGACTCAAAATGAGGCATCATCTGTGATTGGTTAGGTAGCTATTAGTTAGGTGCCCTGATTTGTCCTGAGTTGGAAACGGGCTGACAGTCATTGACCAAGTCCTGATTATTCTGAACCAAGTGTTTCAGAGGTTGTGTTTGGCTCTCTGGACTGGGTCCTGCAGAAATTATTGGTCAAATCTCTATTGCCATGTTTCATTGTGAATACAGGATTCCTCTGGAACCTCAAGCAATACCTGTATGTTGTACACTACTAATGTGTTCTTTCTGATGAGAAGTATGTACATACTGTTTTTGTGATAAAGGCAAGTTCTTTCTCAGCTGCATTTCCTATCTTCTCTGCTTTCTCTAGATTTCATTTTCACATGTTTGACAATGATATCTCCAAGTGTGATTAAATCTGTATTCATCTTTCTCCAGGTTCACTAAGTTTCTTGGCTTATTTATTTATTTATTTTTAAATTTTATTTATTTATTTGACAGAGAGAGAGATCACAAGTAGGCAGAGAGAGAGGGGGAAGCAGGCTCCCCGCTAAGCAGAGAGCCCGATGTGGGGCTCGATCCCAGGACCCTGAGATCATGACCTGAGCCAAAGGCAGAGGCTTAACCCACTGAGCTACCCAGGTGCCCCTCACTAAGTTTCTTGGATAAGGAGGTCGATACCTTTTAAAAATTTTGGAAAACTTTAGCTACTGTGTGGTCAAACAGCCTGGTTCTCTCTCATTTCTCCTTCTGGAACTTCACATACACCTATGTTAGATCCTCTGGTGTCATCCTTTAGCCCCTAGTGTTCTGTTTATCCCCTTATTCATTTGCTTTTATTCATTGTTTTTATGAATTTTTAATGAATTTTTTCATTAGAAAAAATAAACCCATTAACATAGGGAAAAGTGTTCAACTCATTAAACATCACAGACATACAAACTGAAAGCAAAATTAGATGTCTCTGTACACCACCAGAATGGTTATAATTTAAAATGACAGAAAATACCAACTGTTAGTTCTGATATATAACAAGTAAAATATCTTGCCCCTATATAATGGGGGTTTTTTGCTCCTATATAATGTTAAGATTTCTCTCTGAGATCTAGACTCCACTCTCTCCCATTATTCTAACAGTTGCCACTTTACATCATGATCATTTTTTTTTCCATTTCCTACTGAATTATACTAATCAGACTGCAAACCAAAAATAAGATTCTTCTCTTAACCCTAAATCCATCTTTGGTGACTGCCTCCCTTCTGCACTTGTATTCACAAATCCTTTGGTCACTTCATTCAGAATCGTGGCTTAAAATTTATCTATAGAGTGATGGCTTACAAACATATATTTTTAATTCTGGTCTATCTCCTAAACTCCAAATTCATACATCTATCTCCATTTCCACCGAATGTCTACAGACAATTTAAACTCCTTCTATCCCTACCACCTGAAAGGGAAAGAAAACAGAAACAAAAACTGCTTCTGTTAGTAAATGACCACTTCATCCATCCAAATGCTTAGTTCAGACACCTTGGAATCATCCCTGACTCTTCTCTCATACCTTAGGAGTAAATCCCCCCAAAATGCAAGTTTGACCTTGAAAATACATCTAAAATAAGATCACTCCTTATCATCTCATCCCAAGCCACAACCACTCACCGTGTTTACATCTTGCACTCTTACAGCCCGTTTCAACACAGCAAGCAGAATGATCTTTGTAAAACTTAAGTAAAATTCTGCCACTCTTCTTCCCAAAGTCCCCAACGACTTCACTTTGCTTTCAGAATAAAAGCCAAAGTTCTTATAATTTCTTATAAATCTCAAATGATTGAGTCCTCATCTCCTTAGTTTTATGTCCTGTTACTCCCCTTTATGTTCTCTGTGATTATTAAAAATTTCATGATATAAGCCAAAACCTCAGAAAGTATATTATTCTGAAGCAATAGCAGATAAGGAAAACCAGAAAACATTGTTCTAGTAAAAAATAGTGAGGAATTTTGATTATGAAATAAGGATGTCACTGGTTGATATTGATCTTGATGGCAAAGATCAAAACATTACAAAATTATTAGCCTTTCATTAGTTACTATACAGCCAATCTCAGTGAGGCAACCTTAAATCCGGTCTGAGACTGAAGTCTTAACATTTTTAAATGAACAGGGAAATATCTTTTTTGCAATATTCTCCAGTCCTTGATCATGTTATTTTGTATGGATTATAAATAATATCACAAAAAATCAATATTATGTTTTTACCAATATTTGTGGGCAGAATATATAAATTGTTTACTGGAATGATTTTGCCATTAAAATAAGAGTATTTTAGTAATGGTATTTAATTATTTCCCCTTAAATCAACTTGTGTAAAATGCTAGCCATTTCTCAATGTACTTTATATGGGATGTTAGCAATAGACTATTGATCACATAAATTAAAAAGTGTATATGAAATAATATATACATATATATGTCTTTTCCCAGTTCTTGACACAGAGCACCTAAAATCCTTATAATTGCCTGAGTGTTAGGGTAACAGGAACATGTTTTGTTCTAATAATTGATCTCTGAATTTGTTTCCTGACAAAAGAGCTTCTAAGACTATTGGAATCTCCAGAGAGTCTTTTGTGTATGCTAAAGAGATGACTGATGACTTGGGGGCCCACATAGTTTTGGGATGAAGGCCAGTCACCAGAAAGACCAAACCATAATTAGAAGCTTAAAACTATCAGTTCCATACCTTATCCTCCAAGAAGGGAAGAAAGACTGGGGATTCAGTTAGTAATCAGTCGTGTGTCTGTAATAAAGACTCCACCAAAAAAACTTTGGGTTTTGAAGAACTTCCAGGTTCACCTTGTTAGAAGGTGGTGCTCTCTAACTCCACAGGGACAGAAGCCCCTGTGCTCAGCATCCTCCTGGACCTTGCCCTATGTACATCGTCATCTGGCTGTTCATCTGTATTTTTTATTGTACCCTTTATAATAAACCAGTAAACATTAGTATTTCTCTCGTATCTGTGAGCCATTATAGCAAATTACAAGACTGCCCCTTCATCTCAGATGTCATCCATAAGTAGTGGATCTCCATGTCACCAACACCTCTCTCTCACTTGGCTACAAATCAGGGGTTCTACAATTACCTTCTCAAGTTTGATAGTTTGCTATAGTGAAGGTTCCCAGAGAAACTGTTTCCTTGCATTTTTTATCTCCTAGAGGCCATTTGTTTTCCTCCACATTCAAGGCAACAATTCAGGCCAAGTTCTCCTCAAGCTGTCATCTTTCTGGTTCTCTCCTCCTATTCCCTTTTTCACTTTTAATGTGGTATATAGACCCTCCCCACCCAGGTAATGCAGAATAATAAAACTATCCTAAAATCAGCTGATTTGCAAATTTAGTTCCATCTGTAGCCTTATTTTCCTTTAACTATGTAACCTAGCATATTCATAGGTTTCAGTGATTAGGACATAGACCTATATACAGAACTATTATTCTGCCTATGACAGTACTTAATCTTCAATTTCATTCTTAACTTCCTGGCAACCAAGTCCATAAGGGAAAAAAAATTAAAAAGGAAGGGGACATGCCTAGTTCTCAAAGAGAAAAAAGTTCTTCCCTAACCATATTTGTTAAAAAATGTTTATCAGAAGCTCTTTAATATGGGAGAGTGAGAGTTATAGTGAACTATGGCATCACAGCACTGTTTTTTTCTATAAGTGGAAAATTATATTTCACAAGGCTCTTTTTGGGAGGGGAAATGACGCTTGCAAAAGCATATCATTAAGCACTATTTAGAGATTTCTTTTTCTCATTTAAAAAAAAATTTCATGCTGAGAACTTGACTCATTCAGGAAATACTTGTTGAATTGCTTAGAGCATTAGTGACAGGCATCTTGAAACAATCAGTGGAAAATAACATTAATAAAAATCCTTCAGCCACAGAAAATTTAAGCAAATGCAATGACTCTTGATCTTTCTTATATTCTGAAAAAGTGGCCAGCCCAATAGGATTTAAAAACAGCAGTTCACATCCTGCTTCATCAGAGAATAGAATTCACAAAATAAAAACAGAGGCAAATCGTATGTCCAAATATTACTGTAGTACAGTGTTCATGAAATGATGTATTTTTACCCTGTGAAGGATCTACAGATACTATACAAAATACAATTTTCTTAAAATCATAGTTTCTTTCTTTAATGTATGCTACTTTTAGTTACTGTTGGGCTACGGAGAAAAGTGAAATATATAACAACCCATATAAAAAGTAAGATTGATGTGGAAAAGAATGATCTTCTTAAAGACCATTGTCTATAAGAAGCCTTTAGGAAATTAAAGTAACCAAGAGGCATTAGCAAACTAGTTTCTTATATGCTTGGATCAATAAAATAACATTTTTTTGTAATTATAAATTACATTTTATCTTGCTATATATCTAGAAAGATATATTGGGGAAACAGAGAGGTGACTACAAGAGTGCCTTTACTTAAATGCACTTCATAGAAGTTGTGTTTTTTTGGTTTTACAAATTGAAATTTTGTGGCAACTTTGCATTGAACAAGGCTATCAGCACATTTTTTTCCAATAGCATTGGCTCACTTCATGATGCTGTATCAAATTTGGGTAATTCTCACAATATTTTAAACTTTTTCATTATTATTTTATTTGTTATGGTGATCAGCAATCTTTGATATTACTATTGTAATTGTTTTGAGGCACTACAAACCACACTCATGAGAATAGCAAACTTAACTAATAAATGTTGTGTGCTCCACTGACTAGTCATTTCTCTGTCTCCACTCTTTGGGCCTCTCTATTCCCTGAGGCATAACAATATCAAAATTAGGCCAATTAACAACCCTACAATGGCCTCTAAGTGTTCAAATGAAAGAGTCACAGGTCTCTCCCTTTAAATCTAAACCTAGAAATGATTAAGCTTAGTGAGGAAGACATGCTGATACCAGAGATAAACTGGAAACAAGGCCCCTGGCACTAAATGGTTAGCCAAGTTGTGAATGCAAAGGAAAATTTCTTGAAGAAAATTAAAAGTACCACTCAAGTAAACACACAAATGATGAGACAATGAAACAGACTAACTGCTGATATGGAGAAAGTTTTAGCGGTCTGGATAGAAGACCAAACAGTACAGCATTCTCTTAAGACAAAGCATATCCCAGAGCAAGGCCCTAATTCTCAATTCTGTGAGGGCTGAGTGGGGTGAGGAAGATGCAAAAGAAAAGTTGGAAGGTAACAGGTTATTCCATAACATAAAGTGCAAAGTGAAGCAGCAAGGGCTAAGGTAAAAGCTGCAGCAAATTATCTAGAACTAGTTAAGATAATACATGAAGGTGCCTACACTGAACAACAGATTTTCCATGTAAATGAAACAGATTTCTATCAGAAGAATATGACTTCTAGAACTTTCATAGCTAGAGAGAAGTCAATACCTGGCTTCAAATCTTCAAAGGACAGGCTAGATCTTTTGTTAGTGACTAATGCAGCAGGTGACTTTAAGCTGAATTTCAGCCAGTGCTCATGTATCATTCCAAAACTCCTAGGGCCCCTAAGAATTATGTTAAACCTACTCTGTCTGTTATCTATTAATGGAAAAACAAAGCCTGGATGACAGTGCATCTGCCAAAAACCTAGTTTACTGATATTTTAATCCCACTGTTGAGATCTAGTGCTTAAGGGATAAAAGATTCTTTTCAAAAGATTAGTGCTCATTGACAATGCACCTGGTCACCTAAAGGTTCTGATTGATCTGTACAATGATATAAATATTGTTTTCATGCCTGCTAGCTAACACAACATCCATTCTGCAGCCCATAGGCCAAGGAGTCATTTTGACTCCCAGGTCTTATTATTTAAGAAATACATTTCATAGGGTTTTAGCTACCATACGTACATAGAGATCCTCTGATGGATCTGGGCAAAGTTGATTGAAAGCCTCTGGAGAGGATTCACCATTCTAGATGTCACTGAGAACATCTGAGATTCATGGGAAGAGGTCAAAATTTCACATTTATGGGAATTTGGAAGAAGTTGCTTCTAATATTCATCGATGACTTTAAGGGCTTTAAGATTTCAGTGGAGGAAGTAACTGCAGATGTGGTGGGAATGGCAAGAGAACTAGAATTAGAAGTAGAGCCTTACGAGAACAGTGAATTGCTGCAATGTCATGACAAAACTTGAACAGATAAGGAGTTGCTTCTCAGCAAAGAAAGTGGTTTCTTGAGATGGAATCTATTCCTGATGAAGACACTATGAAAATTTTTGAAATGACAAAGGATTAGACTTAAAATGATTTGACAAAGCAGTAGCATGGTTTGAGAGGACTGACTCCTGTTTTGAAAGAATGCTATCAAACAACATCACATGCAACAGAGCAACCATTTATGAAGGGAAGAGTCACAGTTGATGCAGCAGACTTCATGTTTTGTCTTATTTTAAGAAATTGACACAGCTCTCCCAGCCTTTAGCATCATTTCCCTGAAAGGTCAGATGATGGTTAGCATACATATTGGTACCCATATAGTAGAAACATAACTTTCATATTCACTGGGAAACCAAACTAAAAAATTCATTTGACTCTCTGTGTTGCAATATTTGTTTTATTGCAGTCTTCTGGAGCCAAACACACAATCCCTCCAAGGTTTACCTGTACCAACAATCACAATTTACTAGAGTAGAAATCTCCAAAGGAACCAGGGCCAGGTACTTTTACCCAGTACATAATTTCTGACAAGACAAAATTACAAGGCATACTAACAGGTAAAAATGCAGTATCAAGGGACAGAGCAATCATCAGAACCAGCATCAAATCTAGCAAGGATTTTGGAATCATCAAACTGGGAATTTAAAGCAACTATGATTAATATGCTAAGGTCTAATGGATAAATTAGATAGCATTCAAGAATAAATGGACAATGTTTAAGAAAAATCTTGAAAGAAGGCAGAGGACAAATATATCTTCCTTATAGAAGAACAAAGATAATTACATCTGACTTCCTTTTCAGTAAGGAGGGCACGTAATGCATGGAACACTGGGTGTTATACATAAACAATGAATACTGGAACATTACATCAAAAATTAATGATGAACTGTATGATGACTAACATAACACAATAAAAAATAATAATAATAAAAGAAATTATGCAAGAAAGAATTGAGTGAAACACTTTTTTTTAAATTTTATTTCTTCAGTGTTCCAAGATTCATTGTTTATGCCCCACACCCAGTGCTCCATGCAATACATGCCCTCCTTAATACCCAACCTCCACCTCCCTCCCCTCCAAAACCCTCAGTTTGTTTCTCAGAGTCCAAAGTTTCTCATGGTTTGTCTCCCCCTCCGATTTCCCCCAACTCACTTCTCCTCTCCTTCTTCCAATGTCTTCCATGTTATTCCTTATGCTCTATAAGTAAGTGAAAGCATATGATAATTGACTCTCTCAGCTTGACTTATTTCACTCAGCATAATCTCCTCCAGTCCTGTCCATGTTGACACAAAAGTTGGGTATTCATCCCTTCTGATGGAGGCATAATACTCCATTGTATATATGGACCATATCTTCTTTATCCATTCATCTATTGAAGGGCATCTTGGCTCTTTCCACAGTTTGGTGACTTTGGCCATTGCTGCTATGAACATTGGGATACAGATGGCTCTTCTTTTCCTTACATCTGTATCTTTGTGGTAAATACCCAGTAGTGCAATTGCAGGGTCATAGGGAAGCTCTATTTTTAATTTCTTAAGAAATCTCCACACTGTTTTCCAAAGTGGCTACACCAACTTGCATTCCCACCAACAGTGTGAGAGGGGTCCCCTTTTTCCATATCCTTTCCAACATTTGTTGTTTCCTGTCTTGTTAATTTTGGCCATTCTAACTGGTGTGAGTTGGTATCTCAATGTGGTTTTGATTTGAATCTCCCTGATGGCTAATGTTCATGAGCATTTTTTCATGTGTCTGTTAGCCATTTGTATGTCTTCTTTGGAGCAGTGTCTGTTCATGTCTTCTGCCCATTTTTTGACATGATTATCTGTTTTTTGTGGGTTGAGTTTGAGGAATTCCTTATAGATCTTGGATATCAGCCTTTTGTAGTGGCATTTGCGAATATCTTCTCCCATTCTGTGGGTTGCCTCTTTGTTTTGTTGATTGTTTCCTTTGCTGTGCAGAAGCTTTTGCTCTTGAACACTTAAAACATAGAAAAGAAAACCAATAAATACAAATCTAGAATTCTGCACCCTACAAAATTATCCTTCAACAAAAAATAAATAAAGACTTTCTCAGACAAATAGACATTGAGGGAATTTGTTGCCAGTAAACTTGTCTTGAAAGAAATGTCAAACTTCTTCATAGAGGCAGTAACATATCAAACAGAAACTAGGATCCACATAATTGGAGAAGGACTAGGTAAAGATAAAATTAAAACTTTTAATTAAAATTAAAACTGTTATTTTTCTTGTTCATAATTGATCTAGAGATCAATTGATCAAACATTTGTTCAGAATAATAGAAACAGTATTCACTCCATATGCATATGTATCTATATACGCTTATATATAAGAGAAATGAGTGATAGCAATAATATAAAGGTTAGGAGGAAGGAATTAGGATTATTTTATTATTATAAGGCATTCGCTATCATGAGGTGGCATAGTGTTATTTGAAAGTGGGCTTGGATTAGTTGTAAATGTGTACTGTAAATTCTAGGTCAACCACTTAAAAAATTTTTTAAGTATAACTGATATGCTAAAAAAAGGAAAGAAAATGAGTTCACATAAAATACTAAAATAAAACCACATATGGCATAAAAGAGTGGAAGACAAAAGTATGAACAAATAGAAAATGGTAACAGATATAGTAGATATTACCTCATTATACCACTATTCACATTAAACATAAATGATTGAGATATGTCCATTAAAAGACAAACATTGTCAGAATGGATCAAAAAACAAAAACAAAATCCCAACTATAAATTGCGTACAAGAAACCCACATTAACTTTTTTTTAAAAAACTCATTTAAATATGGAAACAAATTAAAAATAAACTCATGAAGGAAGGTATACCATGTTTGCACTAATCACAAAAAAACAGGAGTTGCTATATTAGTCTCAGTCAAAGCAGACTTCAGAGCAAGTAAAGTTGTTGAGGCTAAAAAGGAGTATTGCATCGCAATAAATATGTCAATCCTCCAAGAAGACATAGCAATCATTAATATGTTTGTATCTAAGAAGAGTGTCAAAATATTTAAGGCAAAAATTGATAAATCGTAAGGAGAATTAGATGTATCCACTACTGTAGTTGGAGACTTTAACACCCCTCTATCAGAAATGGATAGAGGAGCAGGCAGGAAATCAGTAAAGACATAGATGAACTCAACAGCACCACCAAACAACCAATATAGTTATCCACTGTTTCTATCGATCAACTGTTTCATTCAATAACAGCAGAATACATATTCTTCTTAAGTTCACATAAAACATTCATCTAGACTTATCTTAGACCACTGTGGAATTAAACTAGAAATTGGTAACTGAACATAGCTGGAAAATCCCAAAACGCTTGGAAGGTTAAATATTTGTAAATAATATAGGAGTCAAAGAACAAATCTCAAGAAAAATTTTTAAATGTTTTAAATTGAATGAAAATAGAAATATAACTCATCAAAATTTGTGGGATACAGGGAAAGCAGGGTTTAGAAGGCAATTTAGAGCACTGAGTGCATATATTTTTAAAAATAAAGTTCTAAAATCAGTAATCTAAGCTTTCACTCTAGGAAGCTACAAAAAGAAGAGCAAATTAAATCTGAAGCTACATAAAATAAAAATAAAAATTACAACAGAAATCGATGAAACTGAAAACAGGACATTTAGAGAAAACCGACAAAAGCAAAAGTAAGTTCTTTGAAAGATCAATAAAATTGATAAGCTCCTAACTGGGCTAACTGAGAAGAAACGAGATAAAATAAAAATTACTCATAACAGAAATGAAAAAGGGGACATCACTATAGATTCCATGGACATTAAAGGAATAATAAAAGACTATTACAAACAACCCTGGCCCTAAAATTTTATAACTTAGATGATACAGATGAATTCCTTGAAAGATACAATTTCAATACTCACACAGTATAAAATAGACAATTGGAGAAGACACAGAGAAAATATATGCAAAAGATATATCTTACAAGACCATTATCCTAAATATAAAAGCACTCTTAAAATTCAACAATAAGAAATATCCAATTAAAAAATAGCTTAAAGGGTTGCATATTCTTTGCATATCAAAGAAGATATGCAGATGGCAAATAAGTATATGAAAAGATGTTTAGCATCACATATCATTAGGGAATTACAAATTAAAACAATGACATACTGCTAAACATCTATTGGAACAGCCAAAATCTGACAATATGCTGCCAATATATGGAGCAATAGGAACTCTTATTCACTGCTGATGGGAACACAAAAACAGCCATTCTGAAAAACAGTTTGGTGGTTTCTTATAAAATGAAACATACTCATATCATATTATCCAGCAGTTATGCTGCTTGGTATTTACCCAAACAAGCTGGACACTTATGTCCACACAAAAACCTGTGCCCAGGTGTTCACAGCAGCTTTATTCATAATTGCCAAAACTTGGAAACAACCAAGATGTCTCTCAGTTAATGAATGGGTAAATAAACTAGTATATCCAGACAATGGAATAGGAATATTATTCAGTTCCCTAAAAGAAATGAACTATCAAGCCATAAAAAGAAATTGAGAAACCTTAAATGCATATTACTAAGTGAAAGAAGGCAATCTGAAAAGGTGACATACTGTATGATTTCAACACTAGGACATTCTGGAAAAGGCAAAACTATGGAGACAGTAAAAAGATCAGTGCTTGCCAGAGGGTACGGAAGAGAGGAATGGATAGGCAAAGCACAGATAATTTGAAGACAGTGAAACAAATCTGTACGATACTATAATGGTAAATACTTATAATTATATATTTGTCCAAACCCAGAAAACATATACCACCAAGAGTGAACACTAATGTAAACTACAAACTGAGTGATAATGATGTATAAATGTAGCTCATTCACTATAACAAATGCATCACTCTGGTATGAGACTTTGATAGTAGGAGGGGGTGTGTATGAGAAGTGGAGAATATAGGAAATCTCAGTACTTCCCACCCATTTTTTTCTGTGAACCTAAAACTACTCTAAAAAATAAAGACTATTAAAAATTAAAATAAATATATTCTTAAAGAAAAGACCTCAGTGCTTGCTACAGATGAATGTAATGTATATGAATTAATGTAATAGCATTTTTTAGTTTTATGTTTAGTTATAAAAATTAAATTTTAAGTATATATTTGTTATTCTGTAAAATAATGTAATAATTTTTAAAAAGTATTGCTTCTGATTTATTAAGATTCTGCATTATTTATTATTTTTGGATGCTTATAATTTAAAAAATAAAATAAAAATATTGAGACTAAAGAGATTTACAGGTCTCACCTCCTTTCACATCCTATAAAGCAGAATTTTCCAAAAAAAAAAAAAAAAAAACCATCATATGGGTGACAGAATATAAACTGAAATAATCTGTAATGTCATAAAAGGATTGAAATATGTATTTCATTCATTAAATGCTTATGACAGTCACAAGTAAAGGAAACATTGTTTCCTTTATGGAAGACTTTGTATTTATATGAATACAGTTGCCCCATCCTAGAGGGTATCAATTATATCACCAATTAATCATTAAGCATGTACTTACTGTGTCCTCATCCCTCATAAATATTAATGTGATATAATGAAAAAGAAGGCTCAGCTCTGTAATATTTCAAGGAAAAAGAAGAAATAAAGTAGGCTTTAATATAGAGATAGCATATGAATTGAAGAATGGCTAAAGCTGGGAGTGCAGACATTAGAGTTTATTTAAATACAATGATTTTTCTTTATTTTCTGTTTTACTATATATACAGGGGAAGAATTTTTTCTGTAAAAGAATAAAGTAAAAGTTTAATGTTGTGGCTCTCTTCTCTACCTACCCATAGAGACTCAAGTTCTATTGCTTATTCCTAATTCCCATAAGCAAAGATTGGTTATAAAATTATCTTTATGTTATAAAACCTTTTTGGTTTATATAGGTACATATGTTTACATGTAAATATATATTTAATAAACACATATCATTAAATATCAATGAATAGAATTATATTGATAGTTATATATATATATACATATACATATATGTAACATATGGAGGTATATTAGAAGAAGTCTGGATGTATATGTAAAAATCTTTAACAGTTGTTATTCCTAAGTGGATAGACTTAGTTTTATTTGAGTAATGGATCCTCCTATTTTGTAGAGTTTTGCTTTACTTTCATTTTCCAGTGACCACCCATTGTGCTCGCAATCATGGAAAATAAGTTGACAAAAATATTCATTTCTAAAATTTTAAATTTATATAGTAGTGAAATTATCATAGTCCACCATGAAATTTAGTAGTATCTGTAAGAAAAAGTTAAGTGGATAGTAGTTAGGGAAGTGAAAGTCTCCAAAACACGTAAGATTTTATTTTTAAGTAATCTGTACACTCAACGTGGGGCTCGAATTTAATAACACCAAGATCAAGACTTGTATGCTCCACTGACTGAGCCTGCCAGGCGCTCCACCGAAAAATATATTAACATAGATCTGATTCTTTCACGATCAGAATACATACACTTGAACCGCAATAATTTCTAAAAACCCCATTATTTAGAAGAAAAGGCTATCACACACATTGTGTGATTATAATAATAATTATAAAATAAAATTGTAATTTGGAAAAAATATGAATTATCTATTAGGGTTTTTCCTAGGTTGGTAAATACAGGAAATAAAAGGAAAACAATGAGGGGAAAGGTATTTTGTTTCATGGATATTTATCTACTGTTTTATTTGTAACTCTTCGATGATTATAAAAATCAATTTTGACCTGTATAGTTATAATGAATCTCTCCAGAGCAGGAAGTTAGTCAGCCTCTAAAATCCATTCATCCCACTTTAGGAAAAAGAATTAAGCAGTAACTTTCTGTTCTTTATTACTTTGACATACCTAATGCAAGAGAAACATTTGCAGAAATGCAATAACTACTCTAAGATCATGATACAAATTTTTATGAGCTGCATTTATTTTTAAGAGTTTGATAATAGTGCCAACATTTGGAAAGTGTTTTCATCCTTAATAATACACATCACTTCATTCTCACGAGCAGTGGCTAAATTGTGAGGCATGTTAAGAAAAGATTTAATTTATTTAAAACTCTTCTCTAAATGTTTTTGGTTGTTCTCTGTGTGTGTGTGTGTGTGTGTGTGTGTGTGTGTTTAACAGTTAGTCATTTTATTAAAAAATTCATTTAGAAACCAAACCTTATCCTTGAATTTAAAAATGTGTGCCTATATATTAATGATGGTGAATGGTAAATAGATGCACATATTTAAATAAAACCTGCTGCACGTACATTAGCTCTCTACAAATTGTTAGTTACACTTTAAATTACATATAAAAATATAGTAGCTCCAAAAACTGTTCTAATTCACAGCAGAGATTTTGTGTTTCACAAATCAGAACATTTTTTTATTCCTCATACATTTTTATTACTCTATTAGGCATGTAACAGGGTGAAAGAGTATACAAGCTGTTAAGCTCTGTTAACAAGCCATGGCACACTTGTATTTCAGCTCAATGAGGCTTCTGTAGTTTGGGCTTTTATCAAACCCTGTGATATTCTGTGCGCCACAGACCATATTTGATTAAGAAAAGCATTTTTTTTTTAAACATCTGTCTGTTTGGTTACATTCAAACTGTCCCTCATGAATATGATATTTTCTTGGAGTCTTTCTATTCCTGATGGGTGCCAAAGGGGGAAAAATACACTTGCCAAGGTCACCAGAATTTGTAAATACAGCTGACAACATTATGGTACAAGGGGGAAAGAAATATTTCCAAGTCTGTATACAACATTAAATTCACAAAATGTTTGTTTACTCTTAAAGGAATCAAGCAAATACCAAAGGAACATGGTTGTAAATAGTGACAGGTGCTTCTCAGCTCATGTGGTTCTTTGCATCAAGTGGGTGACAGAACAGAAATCAGGTAAATCCATCCCTCAGGGCATTGGGCCACATCATATGGCCAGACCAAATGGGATGGATTTAATTAGGAAGAATGTAGCATAATATTCAATTAATCTCCTAAAATTTCATTCTGCCCAGTGAAGCACTAGTTATTTTCAGAACCAACTTAGCAGTGGAGAAGAGTTCCCAAAAGATTACATGATCTTGTCCCATCAATTCAACCCCAACAGCAGGGCTGGGGCTATACAGGTCTGGTCATTAGTGTTGATGATGGACAAGGCTAAAATAGGCAGAGGTAGCATTGGCTGAAAGAAAAATCCCCAAACATTTGGCCTTCTAAAAAAAAGTGCAATAAGACTCTGAACACAGCTTTATGGGAATAGCAGATAGTCTTTGAATATAGACATGACCTAGCTTTTTTTTTTTTATTCAGTGTCGACTGCTAAATGATGCTCACCAAGCGAACCCTATTTAAACATTATAATTTTGATGCTTCATACTCTGATTTCTATCACTAATTTCTTACCTCATACTATATTATTTATGTATTACTTTATCATCTATCTTTTCCTCAATAGAATTGTGGAATTCTGTGTTTCATTTACTAATATATCTTAAGGTTTTGACACATAAAAGATCAATAAAGATTTGTTAAGAGACTAAAAAAACTTCTGAATTTCCAATAATTTCCCTTGGAATTTCTCCATAGGAAGAGCACTGTAGTGAAAAAAGTTCTGCAGATTTATGAAGTCCAAAGAATATCTTCCCCACTCATGTGCACTGGCCTCTGAACTCTCATCATGTAAGGAAACTTTAAGGTCAATGGTTCACCACCTTGACAATAATAGCTGGAAGGACCATAGTGTCCTGGAAAAAAAAAAAAAAAAACAAGCATGGGAGTGCAAAACAAGTTACACCACCTCATAACTACACACATTTAGGCATATTTCATCACATATCTTATTCTCCATTTTCTCAAAATAAGGGTATTACCCACATGGCAGATTTGCTATGAGAATAAGACTGAAAGGAGATTACATATGTAAAACATTTGTTGAAGTGATAGGCACATTCCAAAAATGAGGATTCCCTTGCCCTCAAACTCAAGTCCACAAGAATGAGTCCCTAGAAGTTTTTTCTATTATAAATAAGTCCTTTATTAGAATCTCAAGACCTAAACCTGAAACACTGACTTTCTAACTGGGTGTCAACACCCATCCCCTATGCCCCTGCTACAGACCATCTACCACCCTGAACCTCATCCCAATACCTACTGTGGGTTTCTATATTGTCTGCTCAGACAGACACATTGCTCATTTCTTGAACTGCTTAAAGAATCCTAGACTCAGCTTCTTGGGGGACCTGACCTTTCCCCTAAAAATGCCTTCTTCAAGCCACTAACTCTTAGCATTGTCCCCAGTGTTAAGTCCAGTAATTTTAATTCACTAACAACTCACTACAACTATCAGTAAACTATAGCAAGATACTATATAGTACAGTGCTTAAAATATGTCAAGCAATATGGCTGTGTCACTTACTGGCCATGTAACATTGGGTAATTTACTTAAACATTCAGTGCTTCAGCTTTTTCACACATGGATTTAGAATAGTAATAGCTGCTTAATATATTTGTTGGGAAGATGAAATAGTTTAACGCAGTACCTAACCTATGGTAAAGATTAAATAAACGTTGGAATTCTTCTATTATTATTATTATTATTATAGCCTCCATTCCTTGATGGTGTGTTCCCTCTGCCTTCCTTTCAATTTGCAACTGGCTAATTTCTAACCAATTTTATTTTTTTAAGGTTTTTATTTGGTTTGGTTTGGTTTGGTTTGGTTTGGTTTTTAGAGAGTGAGAGGGAGAAAGAACAGGAGCAGGTGTAGGAGGGGAAGGGGCAGAAGGAGACAGAAAGGGAGAGGAATCTCCAGCAGACTCCCCACTGAGCACGGAGTCAGACTGGGGCTTGATCCCAAGACCCTAAGATCCTGACCTGAGCTGAAACCAAGAGTTAGATGCTTAACGCACTGAGCCACCCTGGCACCTGCTCACCAAAAAGACAAATCAGACTTTGTCTTCTCCAAGAGGCCTTTATTCATTTTCCTAGTCTGATTTGTGTGCTGGTTTTGTGCTTGCATACTATCACCCTGAACCAACGCCTCTATCATGGCATGTACCATATGGCATAAGAATTCTCTTTATGTGTCTGTTTCCTCTACCATGATGAGAGCTTGATTTATATAAAATGCTTAACACATATTAACAGATCCCATAAACATACTATTTAACAGATTTCATTTTGATCCTTACAGGGACCCATGTTCCACTGTTTACCATTTCAACCAGGCATTGCTTTCTGAAAGAAAATGTAGATGGAAAGAGATGTCTCTGGTGCCTAAGTAAAATAACTTGGGATCAGAGCTTTTTGATTTGCCCTCCCTTTACTTAGCACTGACTCTAAGAGTTGAGACAGAATATATACAAATCCCAAAGAAATTTGATCAAATAATGGCTTTGTACAACTTGGCCCATGCCATGCCTATTCCCTCATCTGACCCTTCTATAGTATTAGTAATATAAAGTGATGAGAATGAGACAGTTTTCTCCACAATTAATCCATGTTCTACTTCTTATTATGCTTTTGACCATAAGTAAAATTGGGGGAAGCAAAGAAAAGCTCCAGATTTTAAATTAAACTGAAAAAATGAACACCCATTACCAATAGTTATACTATTCTGTAATTAGACTCAAAGATGTCTATGTTTAAAGACTTCTGTTCTCATTATAAAATAGGTAAAACCCCAATTATCAATGACCATATGAAAAAATTGGCACACAAATATTCTATAACAATAACGAAATCTCAAATGATAGTGCTACTACAACCCTCTAAATCAAACACAGAAGAAAAACAAAGATTCATCTAGCTACAGATTTCTCAGAAATGGCTAAAAACCATGCACATTACAGCAGATCAACAGGTCCAAGGCTATAAAGAAATCAGTCCTCCAAGAAAAATATTAACAAAATGGAAAATATAATTAACTGAATTGATTGAGTAAATCAGGCAGGAGGAGGGGAAGAGTAGAAACATGAGTGATTTAAAATTGCAGACTCTCTAAAATATTTTAGCACATTATTTCGACCTTTCTTATACCATTAACCTACTTTTTAAAGGCATGAAAAAATAACAGACCATTTGAGTTTAAGCTCCTTCCTGTGGTCTTATTCAGTGTATGATTAGGTGACAAGAGTTATAAGATGACCAGAAGTGTGAGGCAAAAGCCGGATGAAGAAATCCAGAGGTCTGGCAGAGCCACAGTCTGAATACTGTGTCTTAAAGACATTTTCCTATCTAAATGCTTACAGGCTCAAGGCCACATATACAACATTCTGTAGGAAAGTTTAAAGGAAAGAAAAATTTGGAAAAACACATCTAAAAGACCATTAGTACTATGCACGATTTTAGAAAACAGGGTCTTTTAATTGCTACTTAATTTGAACAATTTCCTTAAACTATTTAATGATGCCCACTTAAAGATGCAAAGAGCAAAAACACAAAGTAAAATAATTTTAATTTCTCATTCTGGAACATATGGTAATGAAAAAGTAAAGACAGTCAAAAGGAAAGGCCTGTGAATAATAGAAAAATCTTACAGGTGGTAGTTAAGTCAGAAATTATTCTTCTCCACCTATATATAGGAAAATTTATGAAACTCCTTCCAGGGCAGCAACACTGAAAAAGCATTTTTCACCACTCTTGCAGACAGCTGATGCAAATGTTAATTTGTGCTTCAGGATAATCACACCTCCAGGGTTTTAGCATTATGTGGATCTGTGCAGATGCAAATAATATATCATCTAGAGAAATAGGAGTGTGGTAGTTGAAATTTGATGAGATCGAAGGGGGAAAAATGTACTTTAAAAACTAAATGAATGCAGAGAAATTAAAAGTGAAGAAACCATGCTCTTTTTGAAATTAATTTCACAATCCTAACATCAGTAAGAAACAATACATTACCAGTACAAGTTGCCAATGTGGAGAAGGCCATTGTTCAAAGAAAAATGAGATCCAACATGGGGAAAAAAATGTCAACGAAAACAAGAATGGAAATACAGTTCACATTGTTTCCAAATCAGGTTGTCACCCCAAAACTTGAGGAAGGGAGGCAGCATAATGACAAGGCCATCACAAGCTCATTCTCTTCTCATTTAACAAAACACCATGGTAATCTCTTAAATCAGTAGGTCTAATAGAGGATGATTTTTAACAGTCATATAATAGACCATAAAAAAAGATGCATCACACTTATTCAACCATCCTGCTAGTGGTGGAAATTCAGGTTTTCTGTCTTTCTTTTTTGCTGCTACCCTCAACAGGACACTTCTCATTCCTGTGCATATACACTTAAATCCTTTTACTTTTTTTGTTTGTCTTTTGTTTATTTGTTTGTTTGTTTTAAGATTTTATTTATTTATTTGACAGAGACACAGTGAGAGAGGGAACAACAAGCTGGGGGAGGGGGAGAGGGAGAAGGAGGCTCTCCACGAAGCAGGGAGCCGGATGCATGGCTTGATCCCAGACCCTGGGATCATGACCTGAGCTAAAGGTAGCTGCTTAAGGACTGAGCCACCCAGGCGCCCCTCCTTTTACTTTTGTTTACATAAATTTGATTCCACAAAGTGGTTCAAACGATATGTGAGATATTATTGCCACCTTTCTTATCCTGAACATGTATATGTTGAGGGAATGGTGAATCAAAAGGGAATTAAATTAGTAATGACTTGGTTATTACTAGAAGAGCTCAGCAATTTCATGAAATTGGCCTCCAGAAAAGCATTATGTTCGCGAATTCCATTTATTTAGTGGGATTTTCCTTGTTAAATTGGTGAGTGTGTTTTCACAAAAAAGAAAGAAATGTTCCTCAGATCAAGGTCAAGGTGTAACCATTACAACCTGGCACATCAATTTTAGGATGTCATATAAGGATTTTACAAACTTGCTTCTTTCTAACTCTACTCCCATTTTTCTTCTCTTCCCCAGACTTGACCTAGATTCCAATGATATTAATCCATTCTAGCTCAACAGATCAATAGACATCATGCTTTTACACAAGCCCACAGAACCTGTGCAGAAACTGTTTCCTCTGCCTGGGACATTTCCCATGTTCCACCCCCACGCTGCTTCCACCTGGTAACTTTTCCTTAAGCCTTCAAAACCAGTTTCAGGTGTAAAAGAATTCTAGTGCCAGTTAAAACTTAGGATCACTCCATTAGGATTCTACTCCATATTCTAGTAGTGGTGGTGGGAAGTGTTTTTGGGTATCCAATAATTTAACTAAATTCTGACACTATCTACATGGAGACGTCCTCAGATCCATAGGTTAAGGGCTTAATTCTAGAAGTCTATTCCTTACCCCCAACCCCAGCACTTCAGATGCCAAAGGAAATTACCGGCTATTGATCAGAGGTTCCCAGGACCTCCTCCTCTGGTTCAATTTATTTGCTAGAGCAGCTCAAAGAACTCCAAGAAACATTTTACTTACTAGATTACTAGTAGGAGATGACTTGAAAACAGCCACATGAAAGAGATTCATGGGCAGGGTACGTGGGAAGAAACACAGAGCTTCCATGCTCACCAAATCTCCAGGAGTTCCCCAATTCAGAAGCTCTTCCAAACCCTTCCTTTGGGTTTATATAAAGACTTCATTACATAAACATGATCAACTAACTCATTGGCCAGTGGTGATTAAACTCAAGCTCCAGCCTTTCTCTCCCCCCCAGAAGTCGGGGGGGTGGGACTAAAAGTTCCAACCCTCCAATCAGATGGTTGGCTTCACCGGCAACCAGCCACTAAACAGGAGCTTTCCAAAACTACCTCATTAATATATCAAAATACCCTTTTGGCTCTCATCACAAGAAATGCTAAGGATTTTAGGAGCTCTGTGCCAGGAACAGGACGAAAAGCAAGCATATATTTCTTATTATAAATCACAGTATCACTAGGTGTTACCTTTACAGGAATCCATTGGAAACAGGAGGGATAAATCCTCCTCCTGCATTCTCATATAGAAATACAGATCCTCTTCTAGATGGCACAGGATTGCACTATACTTTAATGCTTTAACATCTTGTCTGTCTTCCTCACTGGACTGTGATTCTTTGAGACCGGACCATATCTTCTGTTTCTTAAAACACAGTACTTAATGTAGTGCAGGCTTTCAGAAACTTTTTACTTAGGGGCACCTGGGTGGCTCAGTCGAGCATCTATCTGCGTTTAGCTCAGGTCATGATTCCAGGGTCGTGGGCTCGAGCCCCACCGGAGCGGGGAGGGGGTGGTCCTTGCTCAGCAGGGAGCCTGCTTCTCCCTCTGCCTGCTGCTTCCCCTGCTTATGCCATCTCTCTCTCTCTGACAAATAAATAAATAAAGTATTTTTAAAAAAGAGAATAATAAAGAGAACCGAGAACAGTATCTCTTTCAACACCTACATTTAAAGGGGGGGAGAGGGGGGAGCCTAAGTTGATTGAAAAGGATTCCTTAGTGAAGTAGAGAAGTTGTAAAGAAGAGAACTATGGGATATTACAGATTAAAAGTGCAGTAGTAAAACGGTCAAATACTACAGAAAGAAGCTAAAAGAAAGAAAAAGAGAGAGAGAAATACTAAAGAAGGCCCAACGTGGGGACATTGAGCATATTTAATAGCTTCAGTTGGCTATGAAGGCCAAAGGTAACAGGTGTTAGGACCTCCTGTATCTTGGGACAGAAGGCCCAACTAGAAGAGGTTTAGAGAGGATACTTAAGGATAAGGATATAATAATCTTAAGAAGGAGATAATGGAGGGGGGGAAAAGGATATAATGGGATGCCTGGGTGGCTCAGTTGATTAAGCACCTGCCTTCCGCTCAGGTCATGATCCCGGGCTCCTGGTCATGATCCTTGCTCAGCAGGGAGCCTGCTATCCCCCTGCCTGTTGCTCCCCCTGCCTGCTGCTCCCCCTGCTTGTGCTCTCTCTCTCTCTCTCTCTCTCTCTGAAAAATAAATAAATAAAATCTTTTTTTTTTTTTTAAGAAGGAGATAAGAAACTGAAATAGAGGCTAGTAAACAAGTTGGATGTAAGGTAGATGCAAGATGGTAATGAGAAGTGAAGTCTGGGCAGGATTTTCACATCCTTTCCTTTTCCCCACACCACATCACCTCTACCCTTGATTTACCTTTAGATAATAGGTATTCTAACAAGACTGAACTTCAATCTATCTGGCATTATTTCTAGACACGTTCTAATCAATAGGGATGTTCTATCCCAATAAATGCTTATTCATCATTACTATTCGCTATGCTCAGATTCATTTGTTATAAAAAATAAAAATTAAATAAATATTAATAAAAATACAGTAATAAAAAATACAGCCACTGTAGCTATGCCTAATATACTGTGCTTGGGAAAACAGGAATATTTATAAAGCGTTAATTGAAAGATGAATTTATGTAAAACACTTCATTTATTTATTCATATGTCAAAAAATATATACATAGGTACAAGAAAATATTTTATAGATAAAATGAGATCATTTTCTTTAAACGTGAGATCATTCTTAAACTCCCTGCAGGTGTTAAGAAGTGGAAAAACCAGAAGAGTCAAGATGGCGGAGAAGTAGCAGGCTGAAACGACATCGGGTAGCAGGAGATCAGCTAGATAGCTTATCTAACCATTGTGAACACCTACAAATCCAACGGGAAATCGAAGAGAAGAAGAGCAACAATTCCAGAAACAGAAAATCGATCACTTTCTGAAAGGCAGGACCTGCGGAGAAGTGAATCCAAAGCAATGGGAAGATAGACCCCGGGGGGAGGGGCCGGCACCCGGCAAGCGGCGGAGCGACGGAGCACAAAATCGGGACTTTTAAAAGTCGGCTCCACTGGGAGACATCGCTCCAGAGGCTAAGCTGGGGGGAAACCCAGGCGGGGTCAGCATAACCCCAGGTCCCGCGGGGTCACAGAAGGACTGGGGGTGTCTGAGTGCTGCAGAGCTCGCAGGTATTAGAGTGGGGAAGCCGGCTACAGTGACAAAGCCAAGGAGTGAGCTCTAAGCCCGGGGTTACCTTGTGCCGATCGCAGGCTGGGTGGGCTCGGAGCGCGGCCGGAGGCCACGGAGATGGAAGCGACCCGGCGCTTTTCTCCAGCTCCAGCAATTGACTGCTTTCCTCGAGGCGCGACCGCAAGCCAGGGAGGCGGGGGTGTTGGGCGCTTTGCTCTGAGAGCGCACTGAGGAGCGGAACCCCAAGCTCTCGGCTCCTCCGGGCCAAGAGATTGGGAGGCCGCCATCTTCATTCTCGTCCTCCGGAACTCTACGGAAAGCGCTCAGGGAACACAAGCTCCCGAAAGCAAACCCGAGCAGATTCCTTAGCCCGGCCCCTGGCAAGGGCGGTGCAATTCCACCTGCGGCAAAGACACTTGAGAATCACTATAACAGGCCCCTCCCCCAGAAGATCAACAAGAAACCCATCCAAAACCAACTTCAGTCACCAAGAACAGCAGAATTCCACAGCAAGAGAAAGCAAATCCTACCTGGACAAAATGACAAGGCGGAAAAAACTCACCTCAAAAAAAAGAACAAGAGGCCGTACCGAAGGCTGGAGACCTAATCAATACAGACATAGGTAACATGACAGATCTAGAGTTCAGAATGACAATTCTCAAGGTTCTAGCCGGGCTCGAAAAAGGCATAGAAGATATTAGAGAAACCCTCTCCGGAGAGATAAAAGCCCTTTCTGGAGAAATAAAAGAACTAAAATCTAACCAAGTTGAAATAAAAAAAGCTATTCATGAGGTGCAATCAAAAATGGAAGCTCTCACTGCCAGGATAAATGAGGCAGAAGAAAGAATTAGTGACATAGAAGACCAAATGATAGAGAATAAAGAAGCTGAGCAAAAGAGACAAACAAATACTGGACCACGAGGAGAGAATTCGAGAGATAAGTGACACCATAAGACGACACAACATTAGAATAATTGGGATTCCAGAAGAAGAAGAAAGAGAGAGGGGAGCAGAAGGTATATTGGAGACAATTATTGGAGAGAATTTCCCTAATATGGCAAAGGGAACAAACATCAAAATCCAGGAGATGCTAAGAACGCCCCTCAAAATCAATAAAAATAGGTCCACACCCCATCACCTGATAGTAAAATTTACAAGTCTTAGCGACAAAGAGAACATCCTGAAAGCAGCCCGGGAAAAGAAGTCTGTAACATACAAGGGTAAAAACATTAGATTGGCAGCGGACCTATCCACAGAGACCTGGCAGGCCAGAAAGAACTGGCATGATATATTCAGAGCACTAAACGAGAAAAACATGCAGCCAAGAATACTATATCCGGCTAGGCTATCATTGAAAATAGAAGGAGAGATAAAGAGCTTCCAGGACAAACAAAAGCTGAAAGAATTTGCAAACACCAAACCATCTCTACAGGAAATATTGAAAGGGGTCCTCTAAGCAAAGAGAGACCCTAAAAGGAGTAGATCAGAAAGAAACAGAGACAATATACAGTAACAGTCACCTTGCAGGCAATACAATGGCACTAAATTCATATCTCTCAATAGTTACCCTGAATGTTAATGGGCTAAATGCCCCAATCAAAAGACACAGGGTATCAGAATGGATAAAAAAACAAAACCCATCCATATGCTGCCTACAAGAAACTCATTTTAGACCCGAAGACACCTCTAGATTTAAAGTGAGGGGGTGGAAAACAATGTACCATGCTAATGGACATCAGAAGAAAGCTGGGGTGGCAATCCTTATATCAGATCAATTAGATTTTAAGCCAAAGACTATAATAAGAGATGAGGAAGGACACTATATCATACTCAAAGGGTCTGTCCAACAAGAAGATCTAACAATCTTAAATATCTATGCCCCGAACATGGGAGCAGCCAACTATATAAACCAATTAATAACAAAATCAAAGAAATACATCGACAGTAATACAATCATAGCAGGGGAATTTAACACTCCCCTCACTGAAATGGACAGATCATCTAAGCAAAAGATCAACAAGGAAACAAAGGCCTTAAATGACACACTGGACCAGATGGACATCACAGATATATTCAGAACATTCCATCCCAAAGCAACAGAATATACATTCTTCTCTAGTGCACATGGAACATTCTCCAGAATAGACCACATCCTGGGTCATAAATCAGGTCTCAATCGGTACCAAAAGATCGAGATCATTCCCTGCATATTTTCAGACCACAATGCTCTGAAGCTCGAACTCAATCACAAGAGGAAATTTGGAAAGAACGCAAATACATGGAGACTAAACAGCATCCTTCTAAAAAATGAATGGGTCAACCAGGAAATTAAAGAAGAATTGAAAAAATTCATGGAAACAAATGATAATGAAAACACAACAGTTCAAAATCTGTGGGACACAACAAAGGCAGTCCTGAGAGGAAAATATATAGCAGTGCAAGCCTTTCTCAAGAAACAAGAAAGGTCTCAAATACACAACCTAACCCTACACCTAAAGGAGCTGGAGAGAGAACAACAAAGAAAGCCTAAACCCAGCAGGAGAAGAGAAATCATAAAGATCAGAGCCGAAATCAATGAAATAGAAACTAAAAAAAACAATAGAACAGATCAACAAAACTAGGAGCTGGTTCTTTGAAAGAATTAATAAGATTGACAAACCCCTGGCCAGACTTATCAAAAAGAAAAGAGAAAGGACGCAAATAAAATCATGAATGAAAGAGGAGAGATCACAACCAACACCAAAGAAATACAAACAATTATAAGAACATACTACGAGCAACTCTATGGCAACAAATTTGACAATCTGGAAGAAATGGATACATTTCTAGAGATGTATAAACTACCACAACTGAACCAGGAAGAAATAGATAACCTGAACAGACCCATAACCAGTAAGGAGATTGAAACAGTCATCAAAAATCTCCAAACAAACAAAAGCCCAGGACCAGACGGCTTCCCAGGGGAATTCTACCAAACATTTAAAGAAGAATTAATTCCTATTCTCCTGAAACTGTTCCAAAAAATAGAAATGGAAGGAAAACTTCCAAACTCATTCTATGAGGCCAGCATCACCTTGATCCCAAAACCAGACAAGGATCCGACCAAAAAAGAGAATTACAGACCAATATCCTTGATGAACACAGATGCGAAAATTCTCACCAAAATACTGGCCAATAGGATCCAACAGTACATTAAAAGAATTATTCACCACGACCAAGTGGGATTTATTCCAGGGCTGCAAGGTTGGTTCAACATCCGCAAATCCATCAATGTGATACAATACATTAATAAAAGAAAGAGTAAGAACCATATGATACTCTCAATAGATGCTGAAAAAGCATTTGACAAAGTGCAGCATCCCTTCCTGATTAAAACTCTTCAAAGTGTAGGGATAGAAGGCACATACCTCAATATTATCAAAGCCATCTATGAAAAACCCACCGCAAATATCATTCTCAATGGAGAAAAACTGAAAGCTTTTCCGCTAAGGTCAGGAACACGGCAGGGATGTCCGTTATCACCACTGCTGTTCAATATAGTACTAGAAGTCCTAGCCTCAGCAATCAGACAACAAAAAGAAATTAAAGGCATCCAAATTGGCAAAGAAGAAGTCAAACTATCACTCTTTGCAGATGATATGATACTATATGTGGAAAACCCAAAAGGCTCCACTCCAAAACTGCTAGAACTTATACAGGAATTCAGTAAAGTGTCAGGATATAAAGTCAATGCACAGAAATCAGTCGCATTTCTTTACACTAACAACAAGTCAGAAGAAAGAGAAATTGAGGATTCAGTCCCATTTACAGTCGTACCCAAAACCATAAGATACCTAGGAATAAATCTAACCAAAGAGGCAAAGAATCTATACTCAGAAAACTATAAAGTACTCATGAAAGAAATTGAGGAAGACACAAAGAAATGGAAAAATATTCCATGCTCATGGATTGGAAGAACAAATATTGTGAAAATGTCTATTTTACCTAAAGCAATCTACACATTTAATGCAATCCCTATCAAAATCCCATCCATTTTTTTTAAAGAAATAGAACAAATAATCCTAAAATTTATATGGAACCAGAAAAGACCTCGAATAGCCAAAGGAATATTGAAAAAGAAAGCCAAAGTCGGTGGTATCACAATTCCAGACTTCAAGCTCTATTACAAAGCTGTCATCATCAAGACAGTATGGTACTGGCACAAAAACAGACATATAGACCAATGGAACAGAATAGAGAGCCCAGAAATAGACCCTCAACTCTATGGTCAACTAATCTTCGACAAAGCAGGAAAGAATATCCAATGGAAAAAAGACAGCCTCTTCAACAAATGGTGCTGGGAAAATTGGACAGCCACATGCAGAAAAATGAAATTGGACTATTTCCTTACACCACACACGAAAATAGACTCAAAGTGGATGAAGGACCTCAATGTGCGAAAGGAATCTATCAAAATCCTTAAGGAGAATGCAGGCAGCAACCTCTTTGACCTCCACTGCAGCAACTTCTTCCTAGGAACATCGCCAAAGGCAACAGAAGCAAGGGCAAAAATGAACTATTGGGATTTCATCAAGATCAAAAGCTTTTGCACAGCAAAGGAAACAGTTAACAAAACCAAAAGACAACTGACAGAATGGGAGAAGATATTTGCAAACGACATATCAGATAAAGGGCTAGTATCCAAAATCTATAAAGAGCTTATCAAACTCAATACCCAAAGAACAAATAATCCACTCAAGAAATGGGCAGAGGACATGAACAGACATTTCTGCAAGGAAGACATCCAGATGGCCAACAGACACATGAAAAAATGCTCCACATCACTCGGCATCAGGGAAATACAAATCAAAACCACAATGAGATACCACCTCACACCAGTCAGAATGGCTAAAATTAACAAGTCAAGAAATGACAGATGCTGGCGAGGATGCGGAGAGAGGGGAACCCTCCTACACTGCTGGTGGGAATGCAAGCTGGTGCAACCACTCTGGAAAACAGTGTGGAGGTTCCTCAAAAAACTGAAAATAGAGCTACCCTACGACCCAGCGATTGCACTCCTGGGTATATATCCTAAAGATACAAACGTGGTGCTCCGAAGGGGCATGTGCACCCGAATGTTTATAGCAGCAATGTCCACAATAGCCAAACTGTGGAAAGAGCCTAGATGTCCATCAACAGATGAATGGATAAAGAAGATGTGGTATATATACACAATGGAATACTATGCAGCCATCAAAAGACATGAAATCTTGCCATTTGCGACGACGTGGATGGAACTAGAGGGTATCATGCTTAGCGAAATAAGTCAATCGGAGAAAGACAACTATCATATGATCTCTTTGATATGAGGAAGTGGAGATGCAAGGCGGGGGGGGGGTTGGGGGGGAGGTAGGAAAAGAAAAAATGAAAAGATGGGATTGGGAGGGAGACAAACCATAAAAGACTCAATCTCAAGAAACAGACTGAGGGTTGTGGGGGGGAGGGGGGACGGGAGAGGGTGGTGGGGAAATGGACATTGGGGAGGGTATGGGCTATGATGAGTGCTGTGAAATGTGTAAACCTGACGATTCACAGACCTGTACCCCTGGGGATAAAAATACATTATATGTTTATTAAAAAAAAAAAAAAAAAAAAAAGGAGACATTCTTAAAAAAAAAAAAAAAAAAAGAAGTGGAAAAACCACAACATAAAGAGAAATCCTCACAGGAAGTGATCCCTGATCAAGAAAATCAATTTTTCTAAACAAAGTATAAAGTTATTCTCTTTAATTATGAAGTTTCATATTTTGTGGAAAAGAATGCCTTATATAGAAAGGCAGCTACATGAAAATTAGAGTATATCATATAGAAAGCAACATCACTGCAAATTCCAATAACCAGAGGTTTCATGCCTAAGTATGGTATATTATTATTAAAATAATCTTAGCACAATTTTTTAAACCCTCCTTTTTAAATCAGAGACCATTATTTGGTTTCTAACAAGCTTTACACATCACTACCTAAGATTCACATCAGTAACCTAAAGGTGAAAGCTTCCACAAACCATCTCCAGTTTGTGAAGCATTCTAAGCTCCCTTCATTTTCTGTAGAACAATTTGTTCTTCCTAAGTACAGGGTAGCTTGATATGACTTGGTTATCTGACATCTATGGTAATAAATGTTAAATAGCAAGTGCATTTAACACTTAGTATCTGTCAGAAAAGCTTACTACAAATACAAATTAACTAGCATCTTAGGATTCAATGTCTTAATAGCACACTAATAAAAAGGCGACTGGTTTTAGTTAAAAATTAAAATAATAATAATAATTTCTCTGAAATTAGCAAATCAAACAAATACATTGCAGAGCAATCCAGACCCAAAACTGAAGATTTAAGATTACTTTGCATTTGTTTTATATCCATCTAAACCTCCCAGACTGCTAACTAAAGAGAATTCAGAAAATGGATTTTAAGACAATCATCAGTTTTTTCTATGTCACACTAGACGTTTTTAAAGTTTACTAAGAATTTAATCGCTTCATTATTCCCTAAAATATATTTTCCAGTTCTGGTACCATTCTTGTGAGATTCTTTATCTTTTAATAAACTATTTTTTAGAGCAGTTTTAGGTTCACAGCAAAATTAAGCAGAATCTTGTGAGATTTTCATGACCTGGATCTTCTCTTTCTAGCTCAGGAGAGCTTTAAAAGTGTGCTATTCTGAAAGGAAATGAAAAAAGACTCATTTTGCCTTTTTTTTTTTTATTCCCAGGTTTAGATCTTGCTTGAAATGGTCAATTTTCTCACTGTCAACACATTATATATACGAGACAGTTTCTTGGAATCAAAGAAACCAGAGAACCTTAGAGAGAATTATCATGAAGCTCCCTTCCACATTTTATCTTGCAGAGCTCAGGCAACAACGCATATAGAGCAATAACTCTCTTCCCTTAGAGAATTAGGCTGCTATTGAAGAGTGGTGATGCCAAATCCTCATGGAGTTTTACCGAAATAACTTGTATCATAGAGTCACTGAAAATAAAAATATGCTGACGTCTCCCCAATACAGGCCTGCTCATATAATTTAAGGATTGGAGAAAGGGGAATCAGCTTGTAAGACAAAAATGGAATGAAAGAGAAGTCTGAGGAAAGCATAGAGTTGGCACACGAATATGAAGGACAAAAAGAGTTTTGATGAAGGAAAAGAGGTTTGGTCAAGATAGATTAAATCACCTAAAATTAAGCTTAAAGAGATTATTAGTATTGTCATTGACAACTTCTGTGTGGAATAGTGAAGAAAGACATGAGAAAGATGAAAAATTAAGAGACTCTAAATGTGGAGGAGAACCGAATGTGCTTTTTTTCTGCTTCATCTAAATAAAGAATTTTTTTTTTTAATTAACAAACCCTTAAGAACAAAGAACACTAGAGAGAAGATGGCTAAGAGTTGTCAACAAAGTTTTGGACAACAGAAAGCAGACGGATGAGGGGTAACTGACAGAGTACAGAGAAAGCTGTGACCTAAGTGCCCATTGAGGAGAATGGCCAGATGAAGCAGCTTTCTGGGCTGAGAAATCTCCCTAAAAGGGCCCAGAATTTGGGGCACAGAAACCACAGAGAGGCAGGATGAATGGGGGCAGCCTCAGTTCAGAGTCTATAAAAGAAGTTAGGTTACCCAGATCCCCTCTCTCATCCTCCAGAGACAACTAATATCCAAACTAGGTGATAGATGACTGGTTTATTCCCCAGGGGAAAAAAAAAAAAAAAAGGCAACAAATTCCAAGTGTCAGAAAAACTGGAAGGAGGGGGCAAGATAAAGCCACGATGTATTTAGTCCACATCAATTAGAATGACTGAAATTTACAAGATTGACACCACCAAGTGATTGTGAGAAAACTGGAACTTTCATAAACTGATGGGAACATAAATGCCACAAATTTGGGAAACATTTTGACAGTTTCTTATAAGTTAAGCATACATAATCTAATGATCTAACAATCTACTCCTAAATATTTACCCCAAAGAAATAAAACATAAATCCACACAAACACTTGTATAATACTTATAGCAGCATTGTTTATGACGGCTCAACCTGAAAACATCCAAATACACCCAACTATCCAATGACAAGTGAATGGATAAACAAGTTATGATATAATAATATAATGGAATTGTACTCGGTAATAAAAGAGACCATACACAACACACAACAGCATAGATAATCTCAAAACCGTTTTACTAAAAGAGATGGCAAACACAAAACAGTATATATTATGTGATTTCATTTATATGATAAACATAAATACATGAAATTTTTAAAAATGCAGGACTAATCTACTAATACGGAAAGGAGATATCTGGGATTTCCTCTGGCAGGAGTTGAGATGGGTATTGACTAAAGATAGGCATGAGAAGATTATTGTGGTAAGTCTTGAATGTGGTGGTGTATGTATATGTATATATATATGTATGTGTGTGTGTGTATGTATATATGTGTGTGTATGCATATATATATTTGTATATATATGTGTTTACATATATGTTTTTCACTAAAACTAAGCTTTCCTTAAAATGAGTACATCTTATTATGCAAAAATCATACTTTACTAATATTGATTTTTAAAAATAGATCAGGTCAAGGTGCTATGTATCTGTATCTATCTATCTATCTATATCTATATATATATGCATGTATAATTGGTTTTTGATGGAGGTGATGTAAATATACATGAAGACTAAAGGAAAGATACTACTGGGAAATATGTTGATCTGAACAAAAGGAGGGAAAATTGATGGAGCATGGCCTGAAGTTGATGGGAAGGATCAAAGTCATAAGTAGAGGGCCTAGCCCTATGCTGGTAGCCTTTTTAGTCACCATGTATCTTGCCAAAATCTGTTCTTAGCCCCTATATACATTATCTCAATTTATCATCATTATAATTTTACAACACAGGAAGTATGATTCCCATTTTACAGATAATAAACCTGGGACTCATTGAGATTAATAGTTTCTTCAAGGTAACCCATCAACTAAGTATGATTACTTCAATTACTTAAAGAATCATATTTTACTAGAAAACAAACATGTTTTTTATTGCATGTCTCTTTATTTATACTCATTAATGGCTCCCCACAGTCTCATTTCCAATCTGCTGTAAATCACACTCCCAATATAAACAGGAACTGGATTTAAAAGTCCAATCTAATTCTTGATGACAGAGTAAAACCGAGACCACATTTATTAATAAATATTAATTGACAATATTAATTGACAACTTCTGACAATAACAAATTAAAAGTAATTACTATGCATCCAGGTACCCAAGCCCTAAGTTTCAGGCAAAAATGTTTTGTTAATTAGTTTGATTGGAAAGATAATATAGAAAAGTAAAAAATTCAATTAGCAGAAATCTGGCATTTACAAATAGTGACTGCAAAAGACAGTCTATTACTCTATTAATTTTAGAATGACAAGTTCTCTAATTCCAGTATAGATAAACAAAGGTGACTGCATAGAGATGTAATTGACTATTACATCAATAGTCATACTATTGATTTAGACCCAAACAAAAAAAGAAAGAAAGAAAGAAAGAAAGAAAGAAAGAAAGAAATCATCAAAGATGGGTTTGTCCTCAAGACTTAAAACAATTAAAGCTATGTATATTAAACACTGGACATGTGATCCGTACTGAGGGGGAATAGAGCATGCCACCCCAGAGTGTGCCACTTTGATTTAACAAATTAAAGAAACAGTCAGAGTAAAGACACTCTAACCCTCCTTTGCATTACCCCTGCAAGGAAATAAATCTCCCAAGTGAAAATTCTATTATTAATAGAATAATATTCTATTATGAGAATAGAAGGCATTCTCATAACAAGAGACAGAGAATTTAGGGCTGAGAAGTATCTATAAACAAACCTTGTTACTTCTTCACTAATGTACTATTCTAAGCCCAAACACCTGTCTTGTCAGTTCCTCACAAATTTATTGTTTCCTTGTCAAAAAAAGTTAAAAAAAAAAAAAAACTGCCAGCTTTGGTCACGTCTTTGAGCTTTTTATCTCTAGGGCTCCTATACATACAAAATTAAACTTGTTTTTTCTCCTGTTAATCTTTCTTATGTAGTTTAATTATTAGGCTAGCCAAAGAACCTAGAAGGAGGAAGAGAAAGTTTTCCTCCCCTATAGTACCTTTCAATGAGTACATCATAACAACCTTGATATTAAATGATGGCCACCCATAGTGTTTTACCATAAATTTGGTGGATATTTGGATAGCTACAACTTTCCCAGAGAAAGGTAGAAAAAGTAATGGAGATCGTTAGAAAAGTATATTACTTTTACATAGTAATATATGTTTATAAGAGCAGATAATAACTAAAAACTAACAGGTTTAATTCTCCCTCGTGAAAACAAAAGGAGAGACAGTCTCCTCCCCCATTTTTCTTAAAACATTTAACTTAGAAAACCTGTCATTTCTTTGTCTTTTTGAAATATATATAAATGTCCTTAAAAGCTCAATAAGACTGTTGCCAGCATTACGAACCAAGAATGCTTTTCTCAAGGAGCTGGAAACCATCTCTTTGAAATATAAAAATCAAGAGAGATAGTCTCCCCCAGTTACTGTGCGTGTAGAAGCCTAACTCAGTGGGCACTGTGATCTAAGCTCCAAAACTTCCCTTTGTTGGAAAGCAGGAGAGATTTCTTTTTCATTGGAATAAAGCCACTTAGCTCACACAGATGGTCACCCCAATTACAAGGTGAATCTAGGATGAACTATGTATGACAAATGGTACTGTCAAGTCCTTTCACTTGAGGACTAGGTATTGTTTATCTTGATAATACATATGCAATGGATTGTATTTGCTTGGCTATATAAGGAGGTGAAATTTCTGTCTATAACCTCTTTGCAGATCACCCTTGCCACACATCACAGTCTGGTTTAATACTTCGTCCAAAATTAAATTGTTTTCTTTCTCTTCTACCTTTGTGGACAGTTTTTCTGGCTGAGGAAAAGGTTGTATTTTTAATTATATTTTCCCTACAGGTGTTCATAATTACTTCTATGTTTCTGACATCTGGATACCAGTTTTTAAATATTTATTTCTGGATTTCTTGAATTTCCAGTTAACTAAAGCAAGTACTTCTAGCTAAATCCACTCTCTTAGAGAGAGGAAGAAAAGCTGGAATGGAAGTCCAAAACAGAAATGCCAAATGTCTGACATTTCTCTTCTGATATCAACCAGATGATAGAGAATCCTGCACCTCATCTACCTGGCATTGAATTGAGTTACTTTTTAAATACCCCCATGTTGCTGTTGCTGTTTATATCAGATATTTTACAATCATTCACTTCTTAATTTCTTTCTCAAGTGTCAATACAATAAAGAATGAACCTACACAATCCATTGAAGAACAAAGCTATGTAAAACATTGCTAATAAATTACTTGATGTCAGCAATCCACTGCTTTCTAGCCTCTAACTCATTTGGTATGTAGATTGCATTCACTTTGTTGATGAATTAGCAGCTTTTACAAATGAATGGATAGGCAAGAGAAGCTAAATAGGATAGTAGGCTCTATACACACATGTGTGCACACAAAACTAGTAAAGGCAGAGTATTTTGTGCAGTGAACAGAGGGTTTTTTGTAATTGAAAATAACAATAAATTATACACATCGTTGTAATACAGTATCTGTTATTGGCTTGTCCATCCATTTAAATATGCAAACACTTTCCCAATGCTCTTTTTCCAAGACACACTACCATATTAGTTCAATTCAATTAAAGAGTTGCTATCAGCAGCACCTTTCATAAATAGATTTGGTTTCTCTAGCATACATTGACGTATATTCACATTACAAAAATTACCAGGGAACCACAAGCATATGAACCCGGAATTAATTGTGAACCTAAATCCTAGCTTTTAATCAGGCCCAGAAAATAAACCTTGACTTTGGATTTATATCAACAGCATCTCACAATAGGAAACAAGAAATGTGTACAAAACGTTTGGTCCACGAGTAATCATACCTGGATAATAGGAGTTGCCATTTTACCTGCACAGGAAGAATCTGCCTTACTGAGCTGAGGTCACCAGTCTCTCTGGCAACATAAAATCAGTAATCTCATGGGGAAGCTAGAACCAACTAACTCAACATTGTGCTTCCTGCGGAAAAGAGGCTGAGCTGAAACATCTGACAGCTATGTGTCAGCTTTTCACATTACTAAATTACACATTATTCCTCTCTCACACTCTGAAGGAAATGAGAGAGATGCGGTGTTGTCAGAAATTTGGGACCTAGCCATTCATTAGGTAGGAAGTGTTATATCAAATCGGAGATTTTTGCCAGCCTGAAATGACCTAGAGCCTGAGCAATCACCAAGGAGTGTGACAGCTATCACTTCTTTACCTGTTTAACCCGAAAGTCAGGTTTCATCATTGTGACTATAATCTGCACTCAGGAGTCTGTGTGTGTGTGTATTTTTATTCCCTATGTTTAAAAGTTCACTTCCAAGCAAAATTTACAAGAAAATTATCCCATATCTAAGCAAGGAGAAATATTTATTGAAAAATGCTAAGCACAGCAGAAAATTGTCTTTGGCAGAGAAACAACTCGTGCTTTTTGTTCACGATTCACTAATAATTTACTTGGATTTCCAGGAACAAATAGATGAATGCCCTCTACCAAGAGAAAGCAAAAGAAGGTGTTGGCACAGCTACATGCCAAAGAGTCATGGAATGCACAAGGATGAATGACTACTCAAAGTGCACTTTGTAAATTTAAAGTATGGTTTACTGGATATTTTATATTATGCTCTCTGCTAATATATCTCAAAAAATAAGGACTGAATTTTTATTTATATTTAAACATGAGCAATTCATATTAAAACTGAATCTTCCTTTTAGTGCACAAAAAGCTAACATACTGTTGGGACAGATAAAACAATCAATCTAACTTATTCACTGAGTTTTCTCCTTCACTAATTTGCTTTGAAGGAGTCCACCTTTGGTTCACCCTCGGACTGAATCGGAAACAGGATTTCTAGTGACCTTTTCATATGTCAAGAACTGCAGACTAAGAATGGAAGATCCATTTTAGTCAACAACCTTTTGCTATTTTTTAATAAGCTTTTTTTTTAGAACAGTTTTATGTTCACAGCAATACGGAGCAGAAAATACACATAGTTCCCATGAACGTCTCCTCCACATACCTGCACAGCTTTTCCTCTTACTTGCGTCCTCACCAGAGTAAGGCATTTATTATAATTGATGGATCTATATTAACATATCATAATCACCCAGCATCTACAGTCTACATTACCGTTTACTCTCAATGTTGTGCATTCTACGGGTCTGGACAACTTGACATCTCACTATTTTTAAAGAGAGAAGTTGGGATTGTAGTGGAAAAAATAGTGTTATGGTCATCTCAGTGCCTCCCTCTGACACTAGCTTCCTCAGTGATTCATTTGGAGACCACACAAACCTCTCCGCATAGAACTGAGCAGAGTCTTGCCAAGGACACAAGAATCCCAATGCCTCTTTTCCTCCTGTGTGAGGGCATTCCCCAGAGATGGGGAATTATATCTTATGCAGATTTTTTTTCATCCAATACTTATTGAAAATCTATTACAGGGGTGCCTGGGTGGCTCAATGGGTTAGGCCTTTGCCTTCAGCTCGGTCATGATCTCAGGGTTCTGGGATCAAGCCCCGAGTTAGGCTCTCTGTTCAGCGGGGAGCCTGCTTCCTCCTCTCTCTCTCTCTCTGCCTGCCTCTCTGCCTACTTGTGATCTCTGTCAAATAAATAAATAGAAATCTTTAAAAAAAAAAAAAAAAAGAAAATCTAGTACATACAAACATGCTCACAGTCTTCTGTGGATGACTGGGACACAAAGATAAGGAAAACAATTATTATAATATGATGTGATAAGTATTTTGATAGATGTAAGCCTAGGAGCACATAAAGTTGTCCCTTCCACTCAGAAACCACCTGATTCCTAGTCACTAGTCTTGACTGTAACCACTGTTTTGAGCCAAACAAGTACTTGGAATGCAGGAGATTTACTTCTTTTAGTTTCCATAACCTCACTTTTAAAAATTTTAAGAATGTGATTTCATAAAAGGCTGTATCCATCTTCTTCCTAAAAGTCACTGTCTACATGTATATGTAGTCACATCCTAGTCACTACACAAATATTATCAGAAATGTAATGCTAAAAATGCCATCTTGATGTTGCATATTTTCTTCTGTTTAAACTTTCCATTTCAGGTTTTTTTCCCCCCCAACTTCAACCCAGGACTAATTCAAGCTGTGATCGCCTAGGTTCTTACATCAGCAACATCTGTCACCAAAAATAAATATTCTGCAATCAAAACTTAACTGGCCTAGCAATTTTGTTAGTGATGCATGAGGCAGAACAGAATTCAGCTTCATTCTTCCTCTGCTAAATTGGCTTTGCAGCACTGAGAATAGGAAAGATTTATGTGTTAGTAAATTAAGCAGAGACGGCCCAGAGAAAACAAAGGCTACAAATACATGCAAGCCCACAGTATTCTCTAATATTTGGTTTTATTCCTGTACAATGTAATATATTTTAACAAGTTGAAAAACATAGAGAAGAGACAATGCTTCTAGTTAAAATGAATTTAAATTTCAGAAGTAAACTGTTTTAACAGCTGAACAATGCAATTTCTGGTCTTATTAAATCAAGAAGGAATTGTTGTATTATTAAACATTTGTAAACAGTAGTAATTATGAAATCCCTAGCACGATTTCCACTTCTTAATAAATTGTGCTTACTGCTCCTATTTTAGCATTTCAGTTTACAAAGCAATCTTATACAGATTACTTCATTTAATCTTTAAAACAACACTTTTCAAACAGTAGTTCAAGGAATTATCATTTTTTATTAAAGAAATGGAGAAACTGTAGCCTAGAAGTTAAAGCCAAGATAACAAGCCTAAGGACTGCAATGAGAATCCAGAGAAAAATTAACTATTTTTCCTCATTATTCTTAACCACATCCAGCAAATTCTCATTACTCATGGTAATCATGTTCTATACAATTGCCATGAATTCTGAATTCATGAACTCTGAACCATTGCTTTTAGGAGAAATGCACAGTTAGGTTCCTATGCGCCTCTGCTCACATTTTCATCAAGCAAACAATACATGATGTTGTTTCATGTGTTTCTGTTTAAAACACTTATTTAATGTATATTATTGAGTAACGCTGAGCTCATGGCCAGCAGCACTACAACTCATGCCTGAATGAAACCTAGGTAACGTAGTCACATTCCCCATGTGGCACATCACAGCTTTCTTGCACTTAGAGACATGAGAGAGTACTTCAGAACTACGCTTGGGGGCTATTTTATACAGAAGAATCAAAGAAAAGCACAAAAATGCAAAAAATATGGTACTAAAAAGATCACAAAAGAACAACTTGTTTGTAATAAAAGAGTAGGAATGAGGAGGCAGAGGGTCGGTTTGTTCAGCCTCAGCAGGGAACATGTGCATTGCATGACTCAAAATATTCGCCACTCGGCATTTCTGTATATTCTCTGCAAATGACCAAAGAAGTGCCTCAAGTATTTCAATTTGGGGTTATAAATAAATTTTAGTAGGTAGGCAAATTTTCAAATATAAAATCCATAGGTTTTAAGGCTCACCTATATATTACCATTTCATATCTTCTAAAGATGTTTATGTATCCATGTTAAACAATAAATTTAGAAAGAGGAAAGAAAAGGGTGAAAATACAATTAGTTGTTTATGATCCACATGTTAACAGAATGTTCCAGCAATCATTCAAAGTATACATGAGGGACCAGGACTGCCCATGAAGATGCTGTATGTCTTTAACCCTTCTCGTGACCTTTGACTGTTTTTACTGAGGGAAACCTGGAAACAAAAGATGTACAGATGGGTGAAGGGGGAAGAAGGGTTTGGTTTTAGGTTTACCCAATTGTACTCTCACTAAACTGCTTAGGAAAGCAATGATTATGTATCAGTCTAGGTTCTCAAGAGAAACAGAGCCAATAGGAGAAAAACATACATATATTAAAATATATAATATTACATTGTTATCTATTATATACATATATACATGATATATTTTATGTATTTTAAACATATAATATCTTGATAATATACATATTATTAAAAAGAGTTGGCTCATGTGGTTATGGAGGCTGAGAAGTCCCAGGAGTTGCAGTTGGAAAACTGAAAACTCAAAAAACCAGTGATACAGTTCCAGTCTGAATCTGAAGGCCTAAGAACCAGGAGAGGGAATGGGGCAATTTCTAGTATGAGCCTAAATCCAAAGGCAGGTGAAGACTGGACAGTGCCCACTGAAAGACAGCCAGAGAGAGTAAATTCACTCTAACCCAGCCTTCTTATTCTATTCAGGAGTGGGCAATCTGCTTTATCCCATCTACCAATCCAAATGTTACTCTCATCCAGAATCCTCCGCACAGACACACCCAGAAAAATGTTTTACCAAATATCTAGGCACCTTGTGGCTCAGTCAAGCTGATACATAAAATTAACCATTCTCTTTTTAGGAAGATGTGAAGAATATTTAAATATGAATCTATAGAGAATAGTAAACAGGAAATAATGAAGCAGGAAGGAAGTATGGAATCAACATTTAACCTCCAACATTAACCAGTTCGGGACCTTTAGTTTGAAATGGTGTGCAGCCTCAGAATATAGTAAATAATGATTTGCAGTATACTACATACCCATATTCCACTTTCAGTGGACATATATATATGTATATATATTTGTAACTACACTGCTTTTTCTGTCCATTGTCATGATTTTGTTTTTTAAAATAGAGAAATCTTCTCATCATCACCATTTATGACTTTGAGTTTTAATCTATGAGCTGAGTAATAAAAGAAATACACTCTGCAAACCTAATATGTTCAAGGCCCCAAAACTGAATCACAGATAAAAGTTAAGTATATTATTAGCAGGTTATCTTTAATTAAAGAATAATCTTTTTGACTTTACCTTATTTCTTTCATCTGACCAACTGCCTAAAGAATTTACATAATTAAATCCTTATTAATTAAGCAAAATATACACCAACAACAGCTAATTTTTTACAAGGGTCATGATTAGTGTGAAGGTTAGTCAGTTACCATGAAGGGTTGAATTGTCAGCCACCAGCTTCTCGGTCTTCTGTTGAAGTAGGGATAGGACTTTGAGACTGAGCTGATATTACTCTGGATTTTGAAGACACTGGACCTACATATGGCACATAACTTGGTATTTGCTAAATGTTCTTTGAAACTAAATTAATTAAGAGGTAGGAACCATAAGAAAAGTCTAACTTCCCACTCCACTGAAGTAATTTCCACTTTAGGAACAATAGTGACCTAGTCAGTAATCCTGTAATAGAAATTACACTTCCTAGAAATTTGAAAAGACATGTAAGTAACAAGGAACAAAGAAGAAACCTGTCACTTTCAGTGAAACTGTTACATGAGAAGATAGAATTACACTATCCATGAGGAGAAAGATCTCCAAGGTGAGAAATTTTCTTTACTACCCATGTCCCCAAGGACCCACAAGGAAGCTACAGATAAGTAAAATATCTAAGCAGCACCTATTATGTTAAGAACATGAAGAAATCAGCCAGGAAGTCATCTGTGATAAAATCACAAGAGATATAGCCTACACAGACATTTAACTAAAAAATCATGTATGATTCTTTTAGAAATTTACTAGAATGGTCAAAAGTCAGCCAACATGCCTTGGGATAATCAAGAGACAAGTCACTGTGACCAGTGTTGTGATTAAGATTTTGGTAACATGTCTTATTTAAATACCTTTATTTCATGTATTTATAAAAGTAATTACCCCATCTCAGGTTTGTAACTTTTGTAATAAGTATTATAAAGAAAAAAATTAAAAATTTGATTTGTATTTTATTATGCTAATATTTTAGGTAAGAAATATGAGTTAAATAGAAAAGATGCATCTATCCTTTTAAGGGTCCCCAAAAATCAAATTAAACAGGCTTTTCTAGTTAGGTACACACATGAGATTACACAGGACACAACAGTAAACAGCTCAGTATTGATAGAAGATTTTAAATGAAAGCTTTTGTCCCAGTACAAGCTCAAGGAACAGAAAGCAGATCAATGTTTGACCCTCATGACTTTTTTGTTATGAAAACATCAGTAAGTTACTATTTTTGTTTCTGAAACAATATAAGTAGAAATCCTTTCAGAACCTTTGATAATTTTTTCATTACCAAAAGTTATAATTTTTTTGTATAATCATTTGAAGAGTTTTTCAAAACTTATGTTTTAGAATATCAAGAAAGCAAGGTTCTTAAGATTTTCTTAGCAATAATGGAAGAGAGCATTACAAATAGAAAAGCAATTGGAATTACAACTTAAAGTTTAAAACTGAAAGAAGATTCATTTTTTTGAAAGCTAATATAAAATTAGGTTAATACAAGACTGAAGAGCAGACTTTTAAAAGAAATAACAATATGTAGATGAATTTGTCTAAATGACAAAGTGAAAACTATATGTAAAGTAAGCAAAATGAAATCTAAGTACACAAGTTCCCAGGATAGAAAACTCATTATTGAAAACTTGACTGTCAACTACTAAAGCATTTTGCAGATGATAGAGGTAAATAGGCTTCACCTATTGGTAGAGATATTATAATGACTATAAGAGAAGAGAAGCACTTTCTCCATTAGTTCTAAAATAGCAAAAGAAAGTCCAATAGAGATCCCTATCCAGTGGAAATTCATGCAAAAGAATATTCAAAGACCTTCTCTACTATTAACTCAAAGAGTGCTTTCTTCCAGCAAAATGAACACTATCCACCTTTTCAGTAAACTTCTTGCGATTCTACACAATCATCTCATTCTCTCCTTACTTTTGTGTCTGCATTCTCTTTACCTCTTTTTAATATTATCTACTCCTCAAAACAATTTTAAAATGTCTTTTCAAAAAAAAATGTCTTTTCAATTTTACATGACTTTAGTGTCCATTTAAAATGCACTGACTAGTTTCAGCCCTTTAATGACAACTACAGTCTGTGCCTCTTTCACTTGACATCCTTCAGTAATCAGGGACATTATGGGGGAGTTAGGAGATCACATTGCTCAAATGACCTTACATCCAACCTTCTCTGTAACTAGGGATAGGACTTTGAAGCATAATATTAATTAACAGTCAGGAATACTTTTCCCTGAAAAGGCACAATATGATAAAGCTACCGCAAATCTAAAAACTCTTAAAAATATGTTTTAAGTAGAATTTTTGGAGAATTTTCTAAAATTAAAATGTATTCTTAAAGGCTTTCCCACGGCCCTATCAAAGGTTCCCACTGCATAATTTAAAGACTGACATCCTAATATCTCCATTTCCTCCTAAGTGAAAAGGGGAACACTTTTGATGTTCTATTACTGACATGATCGGCCTACAAAATTTATTTAAGTAAAAGTATACCTATGTAATAAGATTGAGTGAAAGCATTTAGATATTTAAGACATCTCTGTTAAGTTATAGAGTCCTAAAATCCAGAGTTTTAAACTATGAGTTTTAAACCTCTGATCTCACTCTGCCAAAAAAAAACAAAAGAAAAAGTCAACTGTAAGCTACTTGGAAAACACACACACACACACACACACACACACACACACACATCCCTAATACTCTAATGACTGGGAAAAATCAGCATGACTTCTTAAATAAAGATACATTTACCTCTTATTTGTCCCATGCTTAAATGAGAGAAATCTATAAAGCATGGAAAATAGAGTCTAGAATATGGCAAATACACAGTATCTCCCTCAGAATCCCCTCTTCCCTGTTTCTCTCTTCCTTTTTCACTCCCTCCTCCTGATCCTGTTTCCTGTGTTTATGTGCATACAATATCTTTTTCAAAACTAGAACCATACTCACTTCTACAAAACCTTCCCTTGATCTCCAAGCCACTCTGTTCGACTCAGTGTGTCAAGCATTCATGTGATTTTTACCAGACCATACAATTTGAACCAGTGCAATCTTCTTATACCTATGTGTCTTAATTCCAAATGAATTTATAAGTCCTTTAAAGGCAGAAACTACAGATTTACTGCCTTCTCTAACATCTCTTTTTAAGTTGTTGTTGTACACATAAAAACACAAACATACACACACAATGCCAATGAATGGCATTCTATGTATTCTACCTCTATAACAAAGGACAGGACCAGTGGATTAAAAAAAAAAAAGTGACAGATATTATGTATTTTTTTTACTAGTAAATTTTAATGGTTCTGTTACATACAATGCACATATACAAACTGGGAAAATGACCCCCTGAAGATCAAACAAGGGTAAATTATTTTGAGTTATAATGAAAAGAGTTTTGTCAGTTTTCTGAAAGTAGTCTTTTTTTTTTTTTTTTTTTTTTGAGAGAGAGAGAGAGCGAGAGAACATGAGCAGTCAGGTAAAGGTGGATAGAGGCAGAGGGAGATGAAGAGAGAGAATTTCAAGCAGACCCCACACCCAATGCAGAGGGGATGCATTGTGGGGCTGAACTTCTCGACCCCAAGATCATGACCTGAGCTGAAATCAAGCGTGCACCGCTCAACCAACTGAGCGTCCCAGGTGCCCCAGTAAAGTCATTCTTATGTGTTCTTAAATCATGTATCATGAGTCTGGTGATTTTCTTTATCACTGTGGTCAATTTGATATGTTATAGAAATCAAAATTAACATGAGCTTAAAAAGCTCATGCAAAAATATTGATATATTTTTACCAATATCTTGAATGGGAACACCAATATTTTTCTTTTTTGTTTGTTCTGTTTTGTTTATTTATTTGAGAGAGAGCACGTGTAAGCACAAGTGGGGGAGCGTCAGAGGGAGAGGGAGAAGCAGGCTATCCATTGAGCAGGGAGCCCAATGTGGGGCTCGATCCCAGGACAACACTTAATGGACTGAGCCACCCAGGTGCCCTGGAAACACCAATATTTTTAGGGAGAACCTCCCCTTTGTTGATCTTTATCGATAATGGGTTCTCATATGACTAGTTTCTAAGTCAGAAAAAATAAATGAGCCTACAAGTTCTATCACAATTTTAAGAGTCTATAAAATTTTGTTTCTGGGCATATAATCTGATGCCCACCTCAAAATCAAATAGCATGGAGAACACTAATATGAAGTAATTTTCCACATATGCAAAAACACAGGGGTGGATCAAGAAACAACATCTTTTGAAAAATTTTTTAAAAGATCTTTTTAAAAACTTTTAATGGGTCATGTTGTTTTTAAACAGAATGTCAGTATGTGATTATAAAGTTCTCAAAGCAGTGTTTTAATCAAATACAGAAATAAATCATGAAGGACTTTAGGGGAAAATGTTATTTATATCCAGTGCAACTAGAAAATATATACTTCCTAGCAGAGAAAACAAATACTGAAAGCTTGAGGTAGAAACCAAATCTCTAATGATGCAGTATATGGTGACTAACATGACACAGTTAAAAAAAAAAAACAAAAAAACAAAAAAAAACCTAGGTGATAAAAACCAAAAAGAAAAAAAAAAAGAAAGAAAGAAACCAAATCTCAATGTACCCAAAGAAAATAAGCAAAATTAACATTTCCCCTCTGCAATCCCGCTTGACAGAGGGTACTTCACTCTCATTCACAGAAAATCACTGCAAGATCCAGGAAGAATTATAGTATGTCTTTAGATGAATTATCATACATCCATTAAAATAATCATCATAATGCCTATTAAAATATAGGAAATTATTAACATATAAACATATAAATTAGATAATAAAACATAAATATATAAACTTATACCTCTTTGTATTCTTTGAACAATTTAACGTACAAAAAGAACAATTACAATATAAATGTAGTTAGAATGACATGCCTATCCCTTAAATTTTTATTTAAACTTCCTTTTTCGTTAAAGATGGGTAATGTTGGGGCACCTGGGTGGCTCAGTCATTAAGCATCTGACTTCGGCTCCTGTCATGATCCTCAGTCCTGGGATCGAGCCCCGCATCAGGCTTCCTGCTCAGCAGGAGGCCTGCTTCTTCCCTCTCTCACTCCCCCAGCTTGTATTCCCTCTCTTGCTGTGTCTCTCTCTGTCAAATAAATAAATAAAGATCTTCAAAAAAAATGGATAATGTTTAATAATTAAAGGCAATGTTTAATAATTATTTTCTAGAAATGTGTTCTTTTTCAAGTCTGCCTTAAATAGAATTTTCTTCTGCTTTTCAGAAAATCAAGATAGTTCAATCTGCAGACTTTTGACATATCTTCTGTTTCATAACTAATGAGAGATTACAGCTTTTTAATCACACCAAAATCACCTTTTAACCCTAACGCAGTAAATTTCTCTTAGTTTCTTGTTTATAGATTTCCCAGAAATCCTTGCTATAGTTGAACACACTAGTCCTATTAAAAAATCTTTCTTCCCTTGGAGTCTTGTCTTGTCCCTTGGTTCTCTACCCCATTCCTTCTCTGCTTACTTATACCCTTAAACCTAAACCTGCTCCACAAATGCAAACAGTCTTCACAGATTGGCCTTCTTCCCTCGGTTACTTTTTTCTTCACTTAACTTTTTACTCTAGCTCTACCTGTCACATTTATTGTGAGAATTTACAGATTTGCATTTCTAACCACAGTCTTGCTTTTAGCTTCCAATGCTGAAATTCTAATTTTCTGCCAGATTGTCCTATCTTATTATTCACCAGCAGTCCAAATTAGTGTTGTCAGAATCAGTTTTATTACATTTCCTTCAAAACAACTTGCTTAAACCAAATAATATGTTTCTATTACTTAAACTATTATTCTACCTGTTTAACAAATCTGAAATGTGAGAACTGTCTTTTCCAACTATTTCCTTTTTGCCCCAAATCCAGTTGGCCAAGTATCACAACCTTTATATCGTTCCCAACCTAGCCATTTCCACCTCCACAATTATAATAAAAGTCCTTATCATCTTCTCTCTGTACCAGCAGTTTTCAAAGTAGTCTGAATATACTCAAAAGGGTAACATGATAATACATTATGGCATTTGTATTTCTATTTTGGTTAGTATTTTATAATGTCTATAAGATATTAATAGGTATATAATTTTTAAACAAACATATAGAATAGGATGTGTTACAATTTGTTAATGAATGAGCTATATTATCAAAAATAATTTGGATACACACCTGAAACTAATATAACACTGCACGATAACTATAATGGAATTAAAAACAATAAAAAAAAAGTTTGGACATTTCTGTAATAGTATGTCAAAAGCCCCAGCATTTATCTTCCACTTCATGTGCACATAACTGCCAGATAAATGCTTCCTAGGCATGACAATGTTTGCCTCACTATCTGAACAAAGTTTTTCAGTGGTTTTCTATTGCCTCCTAATGAAACCCAATCTCGGCCTCCTGACAATCAGGGCCCACCACATGATGATTAGCCCCCTTCCCCAAGTAAACACACATGAACACACACTATTTTTCCAGCCATAATTTTCACTGTACATTTTCATAATTCCATAATTCCATAATTCCAATGAAACTAACCATCTGTCATTACCTGAAATACACCAAGTCCCTTTATAGGTCTATGAATGTGTAAATTTAATAATTAACCCAGGCTCTCATGCAAAGGTGTATACAGAACCACAATTATGAAAGTTTACTCCAACAACCAAGAATAAGTTTTAGTGGAAACCCACTTCACTTGCATGTCTTTAGGAATATTACAGGAGACCAAATTACTAATCTACAAAAGCCCAGCTCAACTTCTCTTCCCACTAATGCCCAGTTCACTTGTACTTAGAACTGCTCTGGAGTTCTCACATATCAAATCCCAACAATGCTTCCTGCTTCAGTCCATGAATCATGTCTTTCTCTCTCTCCACTCTCCACTGTTTCTCAGTTTTTCATTATGTAGCTTCTCTATGTAAGAAAAGCTACATCATAGATATTTTTCTTTCTCTGGTATTTTCTAGCATTTTCTTTGGAAAAAGCAGAATGTCTATCACTGGGTAGAGGTCAGAGTAGAGGAAGAAGATGTACATCACCTGACTGGTAAATTGAGGGTGACGGAGACAGAGGACCTTCATTAATTTTGTCCTCTGGGCAGTCACAGTATACCTTCGGCCATGAAAACCTGTTTATCTCCAAATGTAGGATTTCAACATTGCTTCTATGACTCCTACAACCAAAATTTCTTTCTTTCTTCTTGACACCCTTTGTCCTTGACTTATCGTCTAATACATTTATAACTTATAATACAACCTTTCAAAATAGTTACCATCCTATCCAAGTTTTCCTAATACATTGATAACTTTTGGGAGACAAGATTAAATTATTATCTTGAAGATAAAGATGGTATCTATCAGAAAACATTGCAAACAATACATAAATGCACAAATGTTCAAATACATAAGGAAACATCAAAGAGTGACATGACATTTTCAGCAGAGAGTCCTTTGCACACAAATTACTATACTTCTTTCTTTTTTCTGAGGGGGTACTATTATTTAGTGGTCTTTGGTAGTATTGGCCATAGTTTACCAATTTACAGGACATATTTCTAAATCAAAAGACATATTGTAATATTCACTGTGATAATACTTATAGTCACTTCAAGTTGGGATAAAAAGTATATATCTTTAGTTTAAATCTGTTACTCTTCAAAAAATAAAAACTGGAAAAGAACAAGAGTTGAACAGGAACAGCTTTTGACATTAAAACAGTATGTTTGCTTGAGGTCAGTAGCCAGTTATTTAAAAGAAACAGTAATTATGTGGAAAATAGTATAGAGTTTCCTCAAAAATTAAAAACAGATATATCATATGACCTAATAATTCCACCACTGGGCATTTGCCCAAAGAAAATGAAAACACTAATTCAAAAAGTTATATGCACCCCTGTGGTTATTGCAGCATTATTTATAATGGTCAAGATAAGAAAGCAACTTACATGTCCATAAGATTAATAAATGGATAAGAAAAGATGTGGTACATATACACGTACACACAGAGCCATAAGAAATGATGAAAGCTTGCTATTTGCAACAAAATGGATGAACTCAGAAGGTGTTATGCTAATGAAATAAGTCAGACTGAGAAAGACAAATACCATATGATTTCGTTCATATGTAGAATCTAAAAAACAAAATGAATGAATAAACAAACAAAAAGCGGAATCAGAGGTATAAATACAGAGAACAGAGGGTTGCCAGAGGGAAGGAAGAGGGAAATGGGCAAAAAGGGGAGGAGAGATACAGGCTTCCAGTTATGTAATGAATAGGTCATCAGAATTAAAGGTACAGCATAGGGAATATAGTCAACAATATTGTAATAGCATTGTATGGTGACAGATGGTACCTATACTTGTAGTATAAGCATAACATAATGCATAGAGAAATTGAAACAAATTAATGTAACATTGTGTGCCAACTACATTCAAGTAAAAAAGAAACAGTGGTTGAATCAATAAAACATAATTTTATGAAAATTGTATAAGATTCTTAAAAGTTATTAAATCCAGAAGGGGCTCCATAACAGAAATAGTTACAAAAGAAGAACTCTAACAGGCCTCTTTTGCTTACACTGCTCTGGAACCACATTGAGTAATTCATTAATTCATTCAAAAAATTACTGATAATTTAGTACTTGTCGGGTATTGTATCGTAAGGACCTGTAATAGATTTAAAGTGATGAAGAAGTTCATCCATTTCTTAAAGTGTTAAAAAATTAGAGTTGTGAAACAGCTTAGTGACTTAAATAGTTATTCATTTATTTAAAACTCAAATAACTTATTGAATGTTGTGTGACAAGCAATTTGCTAGTCTAGAGCTGGTAATATAAAGAAAATTCAGTCCAGGTCTTAAAGGAATTTGTAATCCCACACTATAAGAAAGGAATGTGCACAATGCGCACAGAAAGCTTAAAGCCCCTAACTCTGCTCTGTGATGACAAAGAGCTCACTCAGGAGTTAACCTTTAAATGGTGTCATAACGGATAAGAAGTACCTCACCTGGTAAAGGAATAGAAGGAAGAAATTACAGCGAGAAATAACTGAATATGCTGAGGCATAGAGGAATGAGAATGTGTGAAATGTCTAATGAACAAAAGGCCATTAACATGGAACAAAGGATGCATATAAACGAGTGGCAGAGACCAGACTGTAAAGAGTCTTATACGTCCATAAAGATTTTGGTCTTTAACAAAATCTGAATAGGATGGTGCTTTTCGAGAGTCTTAAGCAAGTGAGTAGCATAATCACATTTGTATGTTAAACAAAAAAAGTGCAAAGGGATGGAGGGAGTAGAGACTAGCAAATGAAGTTGTAGCAATAGTCTAATCAGTAAGGATAAGATCTTTTACTGAAGTCAAGGGGGGCAGGTTATTATAATAAGAGGACAGAGCAATGTTTGGATATTAGAATCAGCAGAACCTAGTGACAATCTGGCATAGGATGAAGGAGATTGAGAAGAAGTAAAATGAAAGTTGATTTCCAGGTCTCAGGTTTGGATGACCAAGTGGTTGGTGTGTTTATGTGTGTACACACACACACACACACACACACACACATATATAGACACATATCTATAAATATCTATATATAGAAATATAGACAGAGAATATATCATGAAAATATCTATAAAATATCTAGTAAGAACTGAAACGTTTAGTTTCCAAGTCTAAATCATTTATATAGGCTTATTCCAAGGATACACACATTGGCAAGAAAAAGTAAATTAAGGCAGACTCAAGATCATCAGGTATGGTTTAAATTTTAATCTCTGGTTCATTGCTTGTATTACATCTATGTATAAATTAACAAAAAGTTTTCTTGCTTTAAGCAAACCTGATACATTAAAATTGGCATTTAAGTAAATGATTAATGTTACTATTTCTTTTTTTAAAAAATCAAGCATTTGCCTCAACAAAAAAATTTCTTTAACATTATTTAAAATAGAGTGCTCCCTAATGATTTTATAGTAAAATTACACTGGGTAGAAAAATAACTTGACATATATGTCTATAACTAGGAGAGGTATCAACTGTTTATCACCAGAACAGGGGTATCAGCTGTTCACTGTTCATGGCTGTTGCGAGGGGCTGGTGGCCACACCGTGCAGGTTGTGGATACCACAAATATCACCACTACTTATCACACAAACTAGGAATGTTATCAGGTCACTAGGTTCTGTACCAGACCCAAGTTGAGGTGGGTTAACTGGCACTTGAATTAAAAAAAAAACTTTCGGGGTGACTGAGTGTCTCAGTGGGTTAAGCCTCTGCCTTCGGCTCAAGTCATCTCAGGGTACTGGGATGGAGCCCAGCATCGGGCTCTCTGCTCAGCAAGGAGCCTGCTTCCCCCTCTCTCTCTGCCTGCCTCTCTGCCTACTTGTGATCTCCGTCTGTCAAATAAATAAATAAAATCTTTAAAAAAATTTAAAAAACCTTTCAAAGGATCAAATAATACTCTACAAATAAATTACTCATAAACCAGAATGATGTCTTTTTACTAAATTTACATATGTGGTTGACTCATGAACAACACAGGTTTGAACAGCATGGGCCCATTTATATGTATATTTTTTCTGATAAACACAATACAGTGCTGTAAATGTATTTTCTTTTCCTCATGTATTTCTTAATAACATTTTCTTTTCTCTAAATTAGTTTATTGTGGGGTGCCTAGATGGCTTAGTTGGTTAAGCGTCTGCCTTCAGCTCAAGTCATGATCCCACGTGTCCTGGGATAGAGCCTCATATCGGGCTCCCTGCTCAGTGGGAAGCCTGCTTCTCCCTCTCCCTCTGCCTGCTGCTCTGCCTACTTGTGCTCTCTCTCTTTGTCTAATGAATAAATAAAACCTTTTAAAAATTAATTAAAAATTAATCTTAAAATAAATTATGTGCTGTGAGGTACAGTATATGATACATACAACACACGAAACATGTGTTAATCAACTATTTATGTTACCAGTAAGGCTTCTGGTCAACAGTAGGCCATTAGTAGTTGAATTTGGGGGAAATCAAAGTTATGCATGAATTTTTTTATCACACAGGATTGGTAACTCTGCATTGTTCAGGGGTCAACTGTAACCTTATCTAAATGCTTCCCTGTGCTAAAATAAAAGAAAACCACAGTTTTTGAAAAAATACCCGTGTGTATGTGTGTTAAAAACCAGCAAGCAGAATTGCAATGTCTCTGTTTTATGGCCCTGTGGTATTTAATTTCATTAGGTTTTCAAGGTAATCATATAACGTCTTTTCATTCAAACTGCAACAACATGCTAAGGAAAAGTTGGGAGTTATCCTGGAGAGTTCATCTAAGTACCCAAAAAACAAATTTATTTACTGAAGGAATTTTTCAGGAGAAGTGGAATGTGTGAAGCAGAATAGGACAAGGAAAGAAAACTGAAAAAGATATGGCCTTGGTTAGGGTCTCACTTTGGTCTTAACCCCCAAGTCACTTTGCAGCACAAATGGCACCAATTGGTTTTTGTTTGAGACAAGGGACCAGCCTTCTGAACACGCATGTTATTCAGTCATGATGCTGCCCCCAAAAGTGGGTGGAGATTGGGGGTGGGTATATAATCTCTGGGCACATTAGCTCTCACTGGGCCAACGGGATGAGAGCACTTACCTAGTGAAAGGGAAATAGATGAAACAAGAAAAGTATTTACTTGAGAGGGATAAGACACAAGTATTTTTTTAAAATAAATGTTCTATGTTACATAAAAGCCAACTAAGCTGTAAATAAACATACTGTTTGATGAGAGTCACGAGGTGCTAAGAAGAGAAAGTAAATACTAAAACTAGATGTACATGTTCCATTTGAAGTTATTATAGACAGAAGTGTGATATAAATGTAAACACTGAAGAGAATATCATATTTATGATTTAGGAAGCTGTGGTAAGCAAATTCTAAGACAGCTCCATGATCTCAACTCCCTAATATGTTATGTCTTATATAAGCACCTCTCCCAAAGTCTGGGTGGGGCCTGTGATTTGCTTCTAGACAACAGACTATGGCAAAGGTGGTGGGCTGGCACTCTTGTGATGACATCTTGTTAGCCAACGGGAAAGACTATCCTGCTGGCCACGAAGAAGCAAATACCCATATTGTGAACTGCCAATCGTAGGGCCACATGGCAAGGAATTGTGAGTGGCCACTAGGACTTGAGGGAAGCTCCTGGCCAACAGCCAGCAAAAAAAAAGAAGAAGAAGAAGGAGAAGAAGAAGGAGGAGGAGGAGGAGGAGGAGAAAAAGAAGAAGGAGAAAGAGAGAAAGGAAGGAATGGAAGTGGGGGAAAGAGGGGAGGGAGAAAGAAAGAAAGAAACAAACAAACAAACAAACAGAGCCCTCAGTCATGGAGCCACAATGAAATGAATTCTGCCAACAACTAGATGAGCTCAGAAGCAGAGTCTTCTTGGTCAAGCCAGATGAGAACACAGCCCAATGACACCTTAACTGCAGGTCCTGACACAGAGAATGTAGCTAAGCTGTGCCTGGATGCCCAATGCATGGAAACGATGAGATAATAGATGTATGTTATTTTAAGCTGCTAATTTTGCAGTAATTTGTTTCTCCAGACCACCAGATAGGGATGCTTAATGTTTTGCTTTCTCTTCTACTAGCCAACTCATTGCACTATCATGTCAGTATGGCAGCAATGTTTTTGATCATTCCAAATGAGTTTGGATCATTCCAAATTAGTTTTGATAACTTGTTTCACTGTGATTTTTTTATAGACATGATCTTGAAAACTGTGAAGAGAGTTTGAAGTTTAATGGCAAATGTTTTTATATGTTAAAACTTACTGCAAATTACTACTTCAAAGTAGGGTGAAATAAGACAAGAATCCCACATAGAACTATTACAAAAACAAGATAAATTTTTAAAATTATCTCTTTGAATGTGTTCAGGAGCTACAGAAGCTTTGAGGACTAGAGGAGCTAAGGTAACAGAGGACAAAGACATTCAGAATACTGAGCTGATGATTTACAATTCCTATTACTCTGGGTCCATTTACTGATTTTGTGGCACGCATAAGAGGATATCCACATAGTAAAAATCTTTTAACTCTATATGCCCAAATCAATTCTAGACTGATGACTATCAAAACATGGAAACTAAAAGTAAAGCTTTTAGAAGAAAATATAGGAGACCACATGTACAACCTTGGATTAGGTAAAATTTATTTATTTATTTTCAGAATTTTATGTATGTATTTGAGAGACCGAGACAGAGCAAAAGCAGAGGGAAGGAGGCAGAGGGTGAGGGAGAAGCAGGCCCCCAGCTGAGCAAGGAACCCCACGTGGGCCTTGATCCCAGGGCCCCAGGATCATGACCTAAGCCAAAGGCAGACGTTCAACTGACTGAGCCATCTGGGCATCCCTAGGCAAAAATTTATTAAGAAGTAGAGTAAAAAAACACACTAGCCATGAAGAAAAAATAATACGATTGGTTACATTAAAATTAAGCACTTTTATTCAGTAAAAGAAGTCACTGAGACACTGGAGAGCCCCTATAAATCAGGAAATAATAGACCATCAAACTTACAGAAAAATGGCAAAGACTGGCAGATACTTACTAAAAGAGGATATTCAGTGGGATCGAGCCCTGCATCTGCCTCAGCATCCCTGCTGAGCAGAGAGCCTGCTTCCCCCTCTCTCTCTGCCTGACTCTGCCTACTTGTGATCTCTCTCTCTGTCAAGTAAATAAATAAAATCTTTAAAAAAAATAAAAATAAAAAAATAAAAGAGGATATTCAAATGGACAATAAAATGTGAAAAGTTGCTCAACTTCATGTCATCAAGAAAATGTAAATTAAAACCAAAGTACAATGTCATCAAAATGGCCAAAATTAAAAAGAGAAATAAGACCAAATGTGGATGGCAGAATTCCAAAAGCATGATTCCAGCATCCTGGTCTCCACAACTCTTGACTGATTGGTAGGTGGGGTCTGTAACTTGCTTATAACTAATAGAAGATGCCAAAGATGAGTGGATTGTGCAAACATAATTAAGGTTTCTAATCAGTTTAAGTTAATAAAAAAATTATTCTGGATGGTCCCAACCTAACCAGGTAAGCCTTTTTGAAAAAGGGTCTTGAAAAGTAGAAACTCTCTATTGTTGGCTTTGAAGGAACAAGGTACATTTTCTATAGCTGCAAATAAATTAAATCTTTCAGATATGTAGGAAACTTGGAAGAGGACCCATCCCTCATAAAGCCTCTAGATGAGAAAATAGCCTGCCCAACACCTGGATTTCAGCCTGTGAGTCCCTAGCAGAGAACCCAACAATGCCACACCCCAACTTCTGACCTATAGAAACTATAAACTAATAAATGTATGTTGTTTTAAAACACAAAATTTGTGGTAATTTGTTATACAACAATTAAAAATGAATACATAGGGGCACCTGGGTGGCTCAGTGAGTTAAGCCTCTGCCTTCAGCTCAGGTCGTGATCTCAGGGTCCTGGGATGGAGTCCCACCTCGGGCTCTCTGCTTGGCAGGGAGTCTGCTTCCCCCTCTGTCTCTGCCTGCTTCTCTCCCTGCTTGTGATCTCTCTCTGTCAAATAAATAAATAAAATCTTAAGAAAAAAATGAGTATACGAAGCAATTAGAAAGATGTGGAAAATTGGATCTCTCATATGCTGCTAAAGGAATTGTAAGCTGGTGCTATCATTTTGAAAAACTATTTGGCAGTATCTACTAATGCTGGATATGCACACAAATGCTATGACTCAGCAATTTAACTCCTAAGTATGTATCAAACTCAAATGTATGCATATTTTCACTACAGAATATGTTCAACGATGTACCTGAAAGTACTGTTCACAAAGCCAAAACTGGAACCTACCACTTATCTCTAATCCACATAATGGATGAATAAATGTGTTATGGTAACCCCAAGGTATTCTCTACAGCAATAAAAATAAAAGAACGACAATCCTATGCAACTACAACAATTTTTGCATACATAATGCAAAATGAAAGAAACCTGACACAGAAGATTACACACTGATTCCATTTATATAAAGTTCAAAAAGAGGAAAACCATTCTTTGGTGTTATAAACCAGGATAGTGATTACTCTTTGTGGGGTAGTGACTGGAAGAGGCACAAATGGAGATCCTAAGGTTCAGAACATATGAACTGTGCTTTTTCTTAATGTGGATGATAGTTTATTTTAGAAAAATTTGTTCACTAATGATGTGTGCACATAACAATACATATATTGTTTTTTCAGTAAGGCTTACTTTAAAAAAGTGGTGCAATAATCTTTCCTTTTGTGTATCTCTAGTCTTAAATAGATATTGTTGGAATGTTTTGTGAGGAATCCATAAGGATTTATTCGTTCCTGTGACTTGATCTGCACATAATTTTCCAGGCATTAAAGAGAACATAAAGATAAATTTTAGGATGGTTGTCAAGATCTCTAAATACCCTATAGTTTTAATAATCTATAAAATATAAATTCTCTGTAGGACATAACAGATCGTCAAATTAAAAGGCAAATAGAAATCTGGAAAAAAAATATTCGCAACATATATGACAGACAAAAAAATTTGTGTTCTTAATATGTGTGTGCATGTGTGAGTTTGAGTGTTCATATAAATTCCAAGTTAAATAAAAAATAGATGCTCAAGGGCACCTGGGTGGCTCATCCAGTTAAGCATCTGCCTTCAGCTCAGGTCATGATCCCAGGGTCCTGGGATTGAGCCCATCTTCTCCCTCTGCTGCTCTCTCATGCTCTCTCTCTCTCTCTCAAATAAATAAATAAAAACTTTAAAAAAAAAAAAAAAGATACCAAGAGAAAAATAGGAAAATACCATAATAAAAAGAGAAAGCTACAAATATAAATAAGCTCAAAATATAAACTCTAAAATAATATTGTTTCTAACCTACCAGCTGGAAAATATTTAAACAAATATTCACCAGTGTTAATCAGGGTTTGAGCAAACCGGTATACTTCACCTCTCCTACTGCTGATGTAAAGGGATTCAACTTTTCTAAAGGAGCTTACTCATAGAGGCGCCTGGGTGGCTCAGTGGGTTAAGCCTCTGCCTTTGGCTCAGGTCATGATCTCAGGGTCCTGGGATTGAGCCCTGCATCAAGCTCTCTGCTCAGTGGGGAACCTGCTTCCCCTTCTCTCTGCCTGCCTCTCTGCCTGCTTGTGATCGCTCACGCTCTTGCTCCCTCTCTCTCTGTCAAATAAACAAATAAAAAATCTTAAAAAAAAAAAATCTTACTCATATATTTGCATGTCATTAACCTAACAATTCAAATTCTAAAGCATTTAATGAGAGACATATTTAAAGATGTTTATAATAGATGCACATTACTAATGCTATAGCTTAAAATACTAGAAAATATAATGAAACATATTCTAACAGATGTTACAAACTTTTCTTTGTAGACAGCTACTTATATTGAAAAGATGCAAGTGAAATAAAGTAGAATGGAGATTCTTATCAGGGGCATATCTACTTGATCTAGCATAATTTATTAACAATATTATTTTTTAAGGTCAATATCCAGAATGAGTATATCCCATTCAAACAATGGAAGAAATTTCAAAAGATATGAGTTATGGGGAAAAGAAATTCCCTGGAAATTTTTTGCAAAGTAAAGGAGAATATTAGAGTTAAAACAAAATAATACAATAAAATAGTGAACTAATATCTTCAAGGAATTTGTCTATTCCATTTATTTTGCTTCACTTAGTTGACTTACTTTTATTTTTTTAATTTAAATTCAATTAGCCAACATATAGTACCTAATTAGTTTCAGAGGTAGAGTTCAATAATTCATCAGTTGTGTATGACACTCAGTGTTCATCACATCACATGCCCCCCTTAATGCCCATTACCCAATTACCCCACCCCCACATCCCACTCCTCTAGCAACCCTCAGTTTGTTTCCTATAGTTATGAGTCTCTCATAGTTTTTTTCTCCCTCTCTGATGACTTCCCATTCAGTTTTCCCTCCCTTCCCTTATGATCCTCTGTGCTGTTTCTTATATTCCACACATGAGTAAAACCATATAATTGTCTTTCTCTGATTGACTTATTTTACTCAGCATAATACCCTCCAGTTCCATCCACATCGATGTAAATGGTAAGTATTCATCCTTTCTGATGGATGGTAAGTATTCATCCTTTCTGGGTAATATTCCACTGTATTGAGAAAATTGGACAGCCACATGAGGAAAAATGAAACTGGACCATTCTGTTACAATATACACAAAGAGAAACTCCAAATGGATGAAAGACCTCAATGTGAGGCAGGAATCCATCAAAATCCTAGAGGAGAACACAGGCAGCAACCTCTTTGACCTCAACCGAGGCAAATTCTTGCTAGAATTACCTCCAAAGGCAAGGGAAACAAAAGCAAAAATGAACTATTGGGACTTCATCAAGATAAGACATCCTGTGCTGTTCTCTGCACAGCAAAGGAAACAGTCAACAAAACTAAAAGGCAACATACGGAATAGGAACAGACATTTGCAAATGACATTTCAGATAAGGCCTAGTATCCCAGATCTCTAAAGAATTTATCAAACTCAACACTCAAAAAAACAAAAATCCAGTCAAGAAATAGGCAGAAGACATGAAAAGACATTTCTCCAAAGAAGATACACAAATGGCCAGCAGACATATGAAAAAATGTTCCATATCACTTGGCGTCAGGGAAATACAAATCAAAACCACAATGAGATACCACCTTACACCAGTCAGAGTGGCTAAAATTAACAAGTCAGGAAACAACAAATGTTGGCAAGGATGCAGAGAAAGGGGAACTCTCACACTGTTCATGGGAATGCAAGCTAGTACTATGGAAAACAGTATGGAGGTTCCTCAAGAAGTTAAAAATAGAGCTACCATATGACCCAGCACTTGCACTACTAGGTATTTACCCAAAGGATACAAGTGCATTGATCTGAAGGGACATACACACCCTAGTGTTTACAGTAGTGATGTCCACATAGCCAAACTATAGAAAGAGCTGAGATGTCAATCGACAGATGAATAGGTGACTTACTTTTAAATATTAACATTAAAATCTCTGAAATCTTTAACTTATCTCCTTAGCAGCAAGAGGAAAGTGTGTGAAAATCCCTCTCACTGCAGTCACATTTGCAAATACATTTAAAACTACTTTTATTATGATGCAGTAAAGCTAACATATTTAAAAATATATATATTGGGTCATCTCCTGGAATAGCTTTAAGAAAAGCCTATGTAGGAAGATTCTCTCTAGATAGAAAGCTAGAATGTTTCCTTCATTTTTCAGAAGTTATTTGTAAGATGTGGTATTCTTAAAGTTTCCAAGGTGAATATAAGTTAAATCTATAAAGTAATTAAAGAGTTTGAAAAACACATTCCCCTTAAGTGTTTCTTTGTAAATCTATGTGTGATTGTGATATGTGAGACATTGCTTACTGTTGAGGAATAATCATATTACAGTCTACTGAAGAAATTAACAAATTATTCATAGCTCTAGTTCATGAAGAAGTAACTTAAGGATATAGTTAAATAGAACTATATAATCAGTCCTTGTCTTCTCTGCAGATGAAATGCTTTATCTAACTAAGAAAAATTAAACATATTACTAGAAGTCATAACAAATGTTTATAAGGGATGAGCTCGAAAGAGGAATTCTACTCTTTTTCTATTTCTAGGGCCTCAATTTCTTTGTAAATGAAATATAATGTCTAAAACATTTTCATTACTTGCTTGACAAAGATATTTTATTACCTTCTCCTTGGGACTTTTTTTTTTTTCACCACAATCCTCCATGAAATATTTTTAAACACTCTGCACTATATGGTGTAATGAAAAAGACATAGTCTCCATTAGGATGAAAAAATGTTCAAGACAAATACCGTCAAGTTGGAAGAAATAAGTGGTCACTGACTCTCATGCCATTTTATAATTCTGCACAGAGACAGAGTAGACATAGTCATCAAATCTCATTAACAAATTAGAGATTATCAATCACAATGACCCAGCATTAATTATCTTTCCTCCCAGGTTTTAAAGATATGAATATGTTAACAGAGTATGGAGTGCTGAGTTCCTAAATTTGACAAATCTGGTTTCAAAAGCAAGTAGCAGCCAAGATTTTCAATATATATGTGTGTTATATATAAGTAAGTAGTGTAAGTGTGCAAAATCAGTGAAGATGAGAGACGCCTATTTATTTGTATTACAGAGAATTTACCCTGAAAAATACCTTGCTTACCAAGTGAAAAAGAAAGCCATAAACACAACTTTACCATTTTTTCTTCTTTTTCTCTTTTATATTGCAAATAAGCTAATTCCCAAGAAAGGTAATGTGCTAATAAGTGTCACCACAATTTCACAGCGCCAGTGTACTGAATTAATGGAAGCTGCTAGTTCGGAAGAATGGTTGTTCAACGAGGCAGGTTGGAGAGGTCTATTTTTCATTCTCTTCCCTGTTTTGCAAGAAAACAAAATGAATTGATTGTGGATCAGTATATTCTACTTATGGCCTGTTTTATTATTAATGACAAGAACACATTAAATCATTTCCTGATTACATCAACATTTAGAAAGAAAGGATAAATTGTGTTAACATCATTTTTCAAGTATTGTAATGTTCTTGGTCATTTGAACTACATCTTCATTTCAAGATGTGGTTTAAGATTCTCTCTTTAGTTTAAAAAAAAAAAAAGAGGAAGAAGGAGAAGAAAAAAGAAAACTTGAGGTTCATTAAATCTTCTCTTCACTTAACTACACTATTTAAAATTGTAAAAAAATTCTATCAAAACGTGTTTCAAATACTCAAGAACGTTTGTTAAAGATTTAGAACTCTTGAAATTTTTTCATTAAGCATAGCTTTTGCCATTGAAAACAAATATAGTTATTTCTTCGATTAGAGATAAAAATGTAATATAGTCATGATTTGCTAAATATAACCTGTGTTTGGGTTGCTGGGTAGTGTTCCATCACCAATCAATCACAAAACGTTTTTAAACATCATTGTTTCAATGCCTATAGAAGGTATCATGAGAAAATATAAAGACAGTTAGATATTAAAATATTCAAAAATTCCGAAGTCTCAGAAACTAGAAAGGAGACAGCAGATGTGTGAGTTGTAAAAAGGATAACTGATTCCATCTTTTGCCATTTTATAGTTCTGCACAGAAACAAAGTGAAGTAAACAAAAAGTAATTAAATCTTTTTTTTTTTTTTTTTTTTTTTAAGATTTTATTTATTTACTTGACAGACAGAGATCACAAGTAGGCAGAGGCAGGCAGAGAGAGAGGAGGAAGCAGGCTCCCCGCTGAGCAGAGAGCCCGATGTGGGGCTCGATCCCAGGACCCTGGGATCATGACCCGAGCCGAAGGCAGAGGCTTTAACCCACTGAGCCACCCAGGTGCCCCAGTAATTAAATCTTTTTAAACAAATTTTTATCTTTAGAAAAAAAATAAAAACCTTTTACACAAGAAAAACATTCTAGGGGTTTTTTTGGTTTGTTTCTGTTTGTTTGTTTCCTTGTTGGCATTCTAAATTCACTTCCATGTTTTAACTTTTCAAAGGTTTTTAAATGTATATTGCATATGGATATTTATATTGGAATCTATCTTTAATTATAAATATGCCCAGGTAGCATCACATAGAGATTTGTACAGGGGAACATGTTTTAAATTTCTCTCTTCTCTCTCTGTCTCATATTTTTTTAAAGTATTGAGGACACTTTTTCACTTCATTAATGTTTAAAATACATAAGTTACAGTTAATCTATGAGGCTAAGAGAGTGCCCATGTGTATACTGACATTTTGTGCTAACTAAACTTAGTAGGAATTCTAGCCCAGATTTGACCTTGTATTAAGAAAAGTGTGCTATAAATGTCTTCCAATATCTGAAAGGTTTTCCCGTGGAAAGCATAAATGGGTATAAGTTAAACAGAGAGACAAAATTTTATACAACAAAAATAATGACTTTCTAACAAAGCAAATTTTTCAATAATTAAATAGACTATTTTTAAAAGCTCCTCATTACTGAATTCTTAAAGGAAGGGTTGATTTAAAATGTTTTCACCAAAGAGTCAAGGACCTCAGAAGGAGCCTTGGAGAAAGGGAAAATAGAATGGAATGTCTCCTCCATCAGATTTTATTATTCCATAACAGGTTTATGGGAAAGACTTTCATGTAAAATACGGAATGAATAAAACAGTCAAGAAACAATATTTCTATAAGTGCTCATGACAACTAAACAAATGATCAAAAGGCAACAGGAAAAGTAGCGTCACAGAATAAACATCCAACTATCCTTTGAAGAGACACGTAGGAAAAACAAATCTAATATTAAGAGTTCAAGAAGTGGCCAGTGAAAGACATGCCCACAGCAGAGGCTCAAAAGATGAATGTACCAAAAAGGGACAAACCTTTGCCCTCAAATAAACGACCATGACCCTGAACAGAGACAGAAATGCCAGCAGTGCCACTATGGTTGAAGCAAATATGTGTCAACTCGGAGGCCACATGTACTAAACTCTTTCTGCAGAATGAGCACAATAGTCAAAAGTCAATTTACTGACCTGCTAATACAGTCTCTCAATATCTCATAAAGAAAATATAGTAATCACAACCTCATTTGTGTTTTCTGCTATGCAAATCTACAGTTGTTAGGAATTAGTTGTGCTAACTGTACCTCGATTGAGAAGACAGTAACATCCTCCTTGAATCTAGTGTTCAGTGTACTCTCCTCCTCCACCCTTAGAAGTAAAACATTAACCCTTTCCACAGTCCTCCAAATGGCATCATGTGTCTCGGGGCACAGCATCTGTCCTTTTTTTTTCTTTTTATGTTTCACCTATCAAATTTCAACCCTTTGAAAGGATTTTTTAAAACACCAGTGACCTCAGGACTTAAGGAGGAACTGAAAGCCTGATGTGTTGCATATCACTGTAAGGACCTATTTAGCCAGAGCGCTTCCATCCGGTTAAACAATAATTTTGTTGTTTAAAACTTAAACTGTCCCTGCCCCCCTTCCCCCAGGGACTTACTTAAAAACAAGTCCCGGAAACCAGCCCCAGGTAACAAAGCCCAAATACAAGGGTGGGTCAGGCCAGGTGGAGACATCCGATCAGTGGGGGGATGCATACTGTCTCCCTAGTTACCAAGGAGTATGGGCCCCGCCTTCTGGGCGCCTTTTGGGCAACAATCCTGACCAAGGTGATAGGCTGGTTCAAATATCTACTAGGGTAAATTGTAATTCAATTGGTCACCTAGCATGACCGTACAGCTTTCTCTGTGTGTTACAATTTCATTGGCCACCTGTGCGTGGCCAGGCCCAACCACATGGCCTTTGCCCTTAAAAGCTAGTCTGTGAAGCAGAGAGAGGTCGCCCTCTCTGTAAGAGGCGCGGCCCCGAACTTTCGGTTTGATTCTTGATGCTTGGTGCAAAATAAAGCTTTGCTTGACCGTTGCTTTGTATCAATCTCCCTCCTTTAATCACAGACCCATTATTGGGGGACCTAACAATCACACCTGCATTACTTCATTTGCTAGGGCCCTAACTATAGTATTTATAGCTACAAAACAAGAAAGCCATATCTATCCTATAAGAAATTTAGCAATATAGAATTTCAAATCCTCTAAAATATTTCTTATTAAACAGTATGGTTAGCATGATAAGCAGTTCCACACTCTTAATGTCAATATTTAATAACAAAGCAAGTTATCCTACATTGCCATAGAGGATAAAAGAATACTATACTGACTATTCTTCAACCTGCTAATTGCATTAACCATGGAAGCAAAAGGCCCTATGTGCTAATATCTTTATTGAAGTATGTAAGGGCGAAATGTTATAATGTCTGAGTTTCGCTTTAGAATACTTCAGGATCAAAACCAAAGAAAACAGGGAGATCAAGGAAACAAAAGTGATTCATGTGAATGATTGTTGAAGCTGGGTTACAAGAACACAAGAATTCTTTATACTATTTTCTCTATTCTCCCTATATTTGAAGTTTGAATTCCTCCATAATAAACAATAAATAAAAACAAAAAAAATTTCATGTTAATCTGCATGTTTATTATTCAATTCATTCCCTTCTTTTCAGCTTCCTCATTGGAACTGTGAAGATGGCTCCACTTCACACAGAAGTAAAAATAAAAGCTCAGATAAACTTTCAGACTGACTACAGCAAAGAAATATTATGATACTGCTTGTAGATTCATTTTCCACCCCAAAGTTTAGGTAACAATGGAGACAGAAAACAAAATGGAGGAGAAACTGAGATGAGGGATGACTACGTGAAGGCAGTGGGGTCTCCCAAGTGGGAAGAGAAAGAGGAACCTAAGTTCTAAAGTGCCCTTGAAAGTTCAACCTCTCTTCACCCCAACTCTGTTGTCCTATTACTTGTAGACAACATGCTATCCTGTTATGGAACCTGGACTAGATCCTGATGGAAGAACCAAGCAGCACTCAGAGACTTTGGAGGATCGGAGGTTTATTTAACTCCAGCAGGCTCAGAGGAGACTGTTCTCCAAAGGTCTGAGCCCCAAGCACAAACAGGGAGGGTAATTTATACCCTTCTACTTCTGCTTACTTGGTACTTTTGGCATGCATGGAAACGGGGTAGGAAAGAAGAACCTGGAAGGGCTTTGAGACAGGAACTGAAGTTCGCTTGCTGGTTTGGTTGGCCAGCTGAGAGTACAGTTTTTCCCTTATTAATCCAACAGTTCTGATGAAAGAAAAGGTACTTGATACTTTTGTGTAGTTACTGTCACAAAAAGACATCTTTCGCCTCCAAAAAGTTACAATAAACAAATGAATGGAAGTCTCATTCAGCCCAGTATTTATGCCACTCATGAGCTTTGCATAATGAGACTGTTTTGGTTTTTTTGGATATCTGAAAATGAATTTGCTTTGAGAACACTTTGAAGCGTAACTCTCCAATTTTTTTCAGCATTATTGAGATATAATTGACAAATAACTCTGCAATATATTTAAAAGCTACAGCATGAACATTTGATATAGAAGTACATTGTGAAAGAATTCCTATCAAGTTAATTAACACATCCTCATCTCACATATTTACCTCTTCCTTCCTTCTTTCCTTTCTTTCTTTCTGGTGTAAATTCTACTCTCTCAGCAAATTTCAATTATACAATATACTATTATCAACTGGAGCCACCATTTGACTCTCCAAATTTTAATGCAATGTGAAAAAGACACACTTGAAAAGACATTAGCAATGCAAATGAGAAGCAAATCTTCTATTTCTTATCATATTCATTCTAAATAAGAGAAGTACCAAAAAATACCAACCTCTTTTTATGATATAATTTTTCAACTTAATGATGATGTGAAGGCAATACACATTCAGTAGAAATTGTACTTTGCATTTTTATAGTGACATGTGGTACCATCATCTCTAGTGATGCTGGGCAGACAAAGGAAGCCACAGCTTCTAGTCAGACATCCATCACAAGAGTAAACAAGGAATAGATACACTCAGAACCATTCTGTCTCTCTACAACGATTCTGGCTTTTTACTTACATTACAGTATTCAATAAATTACATGAGATAGTCCTTTGATTATGAAATAGGCTTTGTGGGGGCACCTGGGTGGCTCAGTGGGTTAAGCCCTGCCTTCAGCTCAGGTAACGATCTCAGGGTCCTGGAATAGAGCCCTGCATCGGGCTCTCTGCTCAGTGGGATCTTGCTTCTCCCCACCCCCTGCCTGCCTCTCTGCCTACTTGTGATCTCTGTCTGTCAAATAAATAAATAAAATCTTTAAAAAAAAATGGGCTTGGGGAGCCTGGGAGGCTCAGTGGGTTAAGCCTCTGCCTTCGGCTCAGGTCATGGTCTCAGGGTCCTGGGATCGAGCCCCACATCGGGCTCTCTGCTCAGTGGGGAGCCTGCTTCCCCCTCTCTCTCTGCCTGCCTCTCTGCCTACTTGTGATCTCTGTCAAATAAACATATAAAATCTTTAAAAAAAATTTTTTTCAAAAAAAAATTGGGCTTTGGGTTCGATGATTTTGCCCAGTTGTAGGTTAATATAAGTGTTCTGAACATGTTGAAGGTAGGCTAGGTTAAGCAAATATATTTGGTAGGTTTGGAGCATTAAATGCATTTTTTTCTTAAAATGGGTCCACCATAAGTTGAGAAAGATCTGTATTTTAAATTCCACTGTTAGAATAATTAGAGAAATTGCACATGTCATGGTGTGAGAACTAGGGAATTCCAGGTAACACCTCATCTTTAGCCTGGCTTTTAGACAGAACCATCTCTAGGCTGACAGTTTGCCATACTATAATGCACTCATCCATCTTCCTTTACTAAAGTAGCCAAAATCTGCATTAAGTTAAATACACACATTAAAGGTTTACATACTTAGGAATTAAGAACAAAAAATTAAAATGTCAGTGCAAGTCCAAAACTTGCATAAATAACTAACATAGTAAATTCACATTTTCCGGGTTAGTTTAATTTCCTGATTTGTATCAGATGTGTTGTCCATTTGAAGGTATTTTGAAGAAAGAAATCTGGATCTGAAAAACTAAATTTTTAAGTACTTTGAGCTATAACATATAATAACATTTATTAAGGGCTTTCTCTGCATATGAATTACTTAAATACCTTATGTAGATCATCATGCAACCGTTATAACAACTCTAGGAGTAGATGCTATTCAGAATAGATACTGGAAGATAGAAATTGAGACTTAAAGTATTCCTTAACTTGCCTGAAGTCTCAAGACTAGTAAATGGTGATGTTAGAATTACCATATAATATAACTTTAGAGACACCATTCTATTGTACCTATCAGGTGTCAGTGCAACTCTTATAAACTTACAGCTGTAGAATTGGACATACTTGTTTCTCTGGACTGATGTACGACTTAGCCAACCAATTCCTCATGATGGGAAAATTTATGTCTCTCTATCCCGGCCCTTCAGGAAAGAGAGAGACACTCGTTGAGAAATTAACTAGCTGTAAAGGTAGTGACAGACTATAACTGATGAGTATAGAAAAGGATCATTAGATTTAAGGATACCATTTAAAAGGAATTTGGCAGAAAAATTACACTGGGGACTAACAGGCTAGCGTTAAGAGTATTAACTGGATCAGTTTAAAATATGGTTCCTAATCGAGAAGGCACTTAGGTGGTGCTTGGGCAAAAAGATATTGACTCTGAAGTTCACATGGGGAAATCTCAGTAGATTGTTCAAATAATTCTAGAGCTAAAGACTTGTTTACCGGTAAGTCTGATTACAGAAACTATCGTGCTCATCATGACCCTTTGTGACTATATAAATAATCTATAGTGAATTTCAGGAGCACTATAGTGTATTCATTTAAGAAATATTAATTCTTTTATACAAAATTTGATTTTCTAGAAGTAGACAGTTATTTAAAGACAGATATACTGATGAAGATCAGGATTCAAATTCATTAATAGAATTTTAGTTACAAAATATCTATGGTTCTTTACGTGACTAGGTGGATATTGATAAACATCTAGAAAGAGCAGTGTTTTGAGATGTGACCACATCTTCAACATAAATGACTGGCCTTCCAGATCAACTAATTTGAAGCATATTTCAGTGTGAGTCCTTCAAGAAGCAGATGCCAAGATGGAATTAAATGCTGAAAAGATTTATCAGAGGGAGCACCTATCAAGGATAAAGAGGAGGAGGTAGAGTAGGTAGGGAAAACCTTCAGACCCCAAACACAGGTCTCATGCCAGTGAAAGGAGAGAGGAAGGAAAGAGAATTGGTTAGGCAGAGTCTCAGAGCAGTTATAAAGATGTTTCCCAGCCATGACTTCAAGGAGTCCTCCCTGTCCCGGAATGGACCCGCACTAGTGCGCCCATAGTGCTCACATATTCTTTGAGAGCACCCCAAGAAAAGTGTGGCCTTAGCAGGAACAAAGTACTAAATATAGAGAGGCAGCAACTGAAGCTGTCAGCCAACCACCTGCGAAGCAGCACATTTCCATGCCCATTTCAAAAAATACAACATTCTTTTTACAATGTATATATTTTTATATGATTATTAAAGCCAGCTCTGTTTGCAGTACTCAGATTGTCATGACACCTTTTCTCTCGCGTTCATAGTTGTGACTAACTTTCAACACGCTGCCGGAGAATGTCAGACGCAGCTGATATCAGAGATGAAGAGGCAAATCAGCCACTGACATTTTCATGGGGAAAGCTGCCATCTCCCCTCTCCGCACGTGGGCAGGCCTTCCCAGGCATGAACTCAGAGACGTAGCTCCCTTCTCCCCTTCTTTCTAGTCCTTCCATTTCACTCTTTGACTCAAATAAAAATACAGTGCGCCTATACTGAAAAATGTATACACAACAAAAAGTAGAGGAAAAGAAAAGAAAAAGTAACCTCCTTTTTAATGTATTTGAAGCCTGCTTGAATTTATCTGTTGAAGAAGAGAGATGGGATTTATTGCACTGATTCCAAGATGCTGTATGTGGTGGTAAAAATCAGCACTATGATTTGGATTTAAATAGGCTTAGGTTTGATGCCAGCTCAGCTGCTTGTTACAAATTATGTGACACTGGATAAGCTCCTTATTATCTTTCTTTACCTGTAAGATGGGCACAAAAACTTAACTTATAGATGTGTCAAGAGGATAATAAATAATTTATGTAAATGACCCTGACACAGAGTATGTGCTCAATAAATGTCCTCACTGTTAAAAGATGATACAACTTTCTAGAAAATAATTTGAAGATTCTAGAAGATATTAAACAGTATGATCCTTTATAGACATTGAACCTTCCTGAAAATTTTCTCTGAAACATTAAAAGTTCAGTCTGTTAATTTTGTTAAGCATATTCTTTGTTACCTTAAAAGTGGAAACAATAACAAAAATATTTAAGTACAAACTGGCATTCCTGAAATTCAGACTTAAGGTTTGCAAACAAACAATTGAAATATAACCATTCCTCATTTTCCACTTAAAATAAAATGAAAACAATCTTGAGCAAATTACATATAAAATAGCAGTGAGACCCATTCGGCAGTAATTTTATCTTCCTGGAAACAGTGGTTTCCACCCCACAATGTTTGGGCTCACAAGTCCCTCTGAAATTAGAATCACGTCCTGATGTAATAGAGCTCCTGAAAAATGACTCTCAATTTGGAAATTATATTTGAAATAGAAGTTGAATGTAATAGACTTAGTCTATACTTTTTATTTTTATCTTATCTTAGGTGATGATATAATCAGAGATAACCAAATGACAGAATACATAAAAATTTCACTCAAATTAAGAGAGAATGATTATCACATGCAGGTTCAACAGAAAAATTAAAATAAGTTACTCATCTTACATGAATTATGTTTAATACTGTGTTTGACTTGGGAATTGTAAAATAGCATAAATCCTAAATATAAAACAACTAACCCTCCTTATGCTTCTTAGCACCCAGGTCACATATAAGTGTGAAAACGTGTTCTGGGAAGATCAAATTTCCCATCTAGTTGTCTAAAGGATATTAACCCTCCATTATTTATTAGGTCTATTATAAAAGAAATTCCTGCATAGTCCCAAAAAAGAAAAAAAATTGTCATGGTTCCCAGGGAGAAAAAAATAAAAAGCAAGGATTATCCTTGAAAGCAAAGAAGAGAATGGATTTTTTGTCTTTTTTTTTTTCTTTTTTTACTGAGTTGTCAGAAGAGTTGCCATGGGCACCAGGAGGGGCCTTGGTTTAAATGTCAGATTTCTCTTCAACTACTGTCTTTTTGGCATTCTTTCTTTGTTATTCTGTTTTCTCCATGTTTTTTCAGAATTTAACTAAACATCCTTTTTTGTTTACCATTCTTGAAGTAACTCTTTTTCCCCAATCGCCAAAAAAAAATGTTTTTTTGCATTAAAGTAAATAAATCATTGATTTTTATGTTTGCTTGTTGTTTCACTGCACTTATATTGATATGACATATAAGTGAAAGAAGCAAAAGTATTTATATCACACAGAGGTATCCAAATGTAATAGAATAATGTTAGTCATTATAAATCATAGAATTTAGCCAAAACAAATCACATTGATGTTATCAGAATGCTACTATATGGCATATAGTACATAACATTATTTACTTGATAGAGGATGTGTGTGTGTGTGTGTGTGTGTGTGTGTGTGTGTAAAATAAGGAAGTACCTATGAACAGATAAATGAGAAAGATAAAAACCTTATTTTTAGGGGGCAAAATTGATATGGGCCAGCCACAGTATTTGAATTGATACACCTTATATCGAAGTTTAAGAGTTTAAATCCAAGTTTTAAAAACCCCTGGAAAAAAAATCAAGTTCCTCAATCTGGCAAGACGCAAATGGGCTTGATTACATTTTATGTTTAAGAAAGGTAGATTGGCAAGTTGATTTTGCTTCTAGACATCCATTGTCTAGGAAGCAAAACCAAGCCAAATTATCTGCTCTGGGCTTTTCCCTTCTTCCTTGTCTATCTCCCTGCTGCATTATTCCCTCCTCCTCTTTGAAAAGTTCAGCATTCATGTTTTGCATACTTTTTGCTAGTGTTAACATGCAAATGAACATTACTGAACACTGAAGCAGCTTCATGAATAGGGAAGGCAGGCGAGCAGAGGGATTTATATCTCTGTTGATGCAATTGTGTCAGGCGCTCTCTTGTGGGCCCCCAGCATGAGGGCCATCATTTACATAAGTGAAGGCCAGATTTCTATTGGAAGGAAAAGAGAATGGTACATTTCTTTCAACTGATCCAAAAAAAAAAAAAGTATTATGTGAGTGGATTGGAATAATCCTTTAGGAGAGGGGCAGTACAGAATTACTTAGTAATCCATTTAACTTCCCTCCAGACTGGCAACATGGCCCCTTTACTCCCTACTTCAAAAGTTGAATGTCCTCAAATTAAAAAACTTTTAGATTTAATTGCTAGAGTACCAGTTTGACTAGTAAACTGTGAAAATCAGATGGTCCCACAACTTCCAGGAAAATGCTATATATCTGAGTAGCTCTTTAGTAAAACAACAATATAATTTTAACATGGCACAGAGCAATTAAAATATTACTGTCCTCATAGTAATAAACTGTTATTGAACTGTGTATTGGAAAACAGTCTTTGCAAAGCATGTAACAATAATGCTGTTTTAATTCCTCCAGGCAGAAATGAAAACGGAAGCCATGCAAGAGAGAGAAAGTTACTCAAGAAGAACAAGGAGAAGAAGCCATTTTGGATTCCATTCCTGCCAGAGGGGTGAGCTGGTACAAGGTTCCTTTATTTTTATCTTTGATTTTTATCTTATCTTAGTAGAGGAGAAGCATCCGCTTACAACATAAATAATTCAAAACCTTACTCAAGTGTGTATTGAGGATTATACTATAAGCTTAACATTGTAAGTAAAAGAGAAAAGTAAGATGGGGAGAAACAAGGCAAGTATAAAAACATGAAAGTAGAAAAATATCAAGATAAATGTACAACTGTGCTATATACATCATCAAAACCGCTGAACTTTCCAGGAGGGGGAATGTCTATAAAAGTTTAACTGGTTAAGTGACTTCAGGGAAGTAATGGGATAAGGTGTAGTTCTTAGTGTGTTGTCCATGTGGCAGCCATTAGGCACATATGGCTCTTTACATTTAAATTTAAATATAAGCAACATTAAATATAAGTAATACTAAAATGTAAACATAGGTACCTTACACATTTCAAGTGCTCAATAGTTTAATGTGGCTGTTGGGGAGGTAGAAATTTTCCTTTGTACAAGGTTCTTCTAACTGGACTAATAATTCATTTTGCATGACAGTTGAACAGGAAAAAATCAAATTTAGTTTTGTACTTACAGGGAATCCACATGGACATAAAATTCCAAAGATAATCAGGCAACAAGAGGCTTGTATTACATCCTGAGCTAAAGACAGTAGAGGTCTGGGGATACAAAGGAGAGGAAGACCCTTAGCAGGAGGTTGAGCAAAGATGTTTGGAAAACAGAGGTAGCCCTGTTATGCAAATAAATTTCTTAGGTAAAAAGAGATGTCTGTTACTAGCACTTTTCCTGGTACAGGTTCTCCTTTCCAATGTAAATTTGGGCAGTTGAGGAGAAAGCAAAGAGTTTTTCCTGAGTCTGTTGGGATTTGATTGCTTTTAACTCAAAATAATCTTCATGCCAAAGTAACCCATCTTGGGGCAGCAAACCCTTGGCCCCTCCTTGGCTATGCAGATACAGAATATGTCCATCATCACAGAAAGTTCTTTTGGACAGCAGAGTCCTAAAGAATGGGTGTAATTTATTTCCTGAAAAGATTATGCTTGCACATTCTGGCAAGGAAACTATGAGTGAACCCAGAAAAGTAGGAAATGTTACATTTCTCGTCAAAGGAAAACACTGGACTGACAGGATGAGAAATTTTTACACTGCAAAGCATAGGGAAAAAAATTAAGGAAGACGTAGGCTAAAGACCTTTGAAACTTGGACAAACAAGGAAACAACGTGACAAAAATTATATTTATGAATGATTATTTTGCCAGTGATGTGATTGGATCAAGAAGGGAAGGGGAAATTTCTGCTGAGATTTACACAATCTTCCTACGCAAAGATGACAGCTTACATCAGAGGAGTGAGGGCGGGATAGAAGAGAAGGAATGGCTATTAGCAAAAAAAAAAAAAAAAAAGAAAGAAAAGAAAAGAGAAAAAAAGTCTTAAGGAAAAATCATTTTTAGAAACTGAGTGTGGAAAATAGAAAACAAAGAAGAGTTAATAATTCCTTCAAATTTGTTAACCTGAATGTCTGAAAAAAATTGCAATCCTCCAAAATAGAATTAGGAACTTGATACTCATTCTCAGTCATTCACTGATTCTTCTGTACCTCCCCTTGTTGAAAAGAAAATCATGAGCCCAAAAGGGTATCACTTAGGCCAAGACTTCAAAGTGGGTCAACCTCCCCAGAAATGTAGTCTTAACCAGTCAGTCAAAAATTTTCTGATCAGCACCACTGAAGCTGCCATATGGACCCTCTCCCATCCTCAAAGGATGATGAGGTAACCTGCATGATAAGTCACCTTCTTCCCCCTAAGGAAAAGTTATCTTGCTCAAAACCTTTTCTTTTGCTAATAACTTTCTTGCCCCACTCTCCTTCCTATAAAAAGTTTTATCTTGTAAGACTTCTCAGATCTCAGCTCTATTTGCTAGATGAGATACTGGCTGATTCATGAATCATTTAACAAAACCAATTAGGTCTTCAAATTTACTCAAGTGAATTTTGGTTTTTGACACCTCACATGTCACTTTTACACTCACCAAAATGATGATTTCATACCTTCTCCTCTTGCATCCACATTCCTCTGCTCTCTGCCTCTCTCACCATCAACTGATGATATTGTTTGTTGCCTTGCTTGGGAAAATAGAAGCCCTAATATGAGAACTCCTTCCTTCTAAATGCAGCCAGCTGCTTTCTTCTCTAGCCACACCTTCTCCCTTTCTCTACTCAGTGAAGAAGGTGACCCTCCTCCAATCCATCACCAGCACTTGCACTTGTGCTCTGGATTACTTCTCCTAGTGCCTCGGGGATCTTGGTCTAAAATTACTTCTAGTCTTTGTTCTATTATTGATTTCTTCCTCTAGATTCTTTCCCAGAGCACATAGAGAGCATATTGGGTTATGAACTTTGCCAGTACCTCCACTCCCCATTGTCCATCAGCCAAATGTTGGACGAGACTGACCTACACCTTATGCTTCAAGGTATAAGCACCCCTGGTAACAGTATTCCCCTATACACAGTCACCCAGACCCTAGCCAATTAGAAGGGCAAATTAGGATTAGGGAAAGTTATACCCAGCACTAACATCTAAGGAGAAGTGAAGCAATATCCTTCCACATTTGAGAAAAATATTAGCAAACATTATACTGATTTCCAAATGTCACTGATTATTTTACCTGTAAACCAACTCCATGATCTAACACAGACTTACATGAAATAAACTAGAGTCTTTCTAAAATCTTGGAAAATTCTGGTCATGAGCTGGGCTCTCAGATTAACACCTGAACTCTTTTAACAACTGAAAGATACCCTTTAACTATACAGCAAAATAGTGAAATTATCCTGATTCTTGCAAGAGGTAGTATAAATTTGAAAAGATATGTTTGGAAGAACTGGAAACTAAATGACTTCACAAAGAGTTCTAGATATGAGATGTTTTAGAAAGAAAGGAGATCCTGTCTGGTGTTAAGGAAGACTCAAACCTCTTGGGAGGACGGATCTGGATTGACGATGTTTCAGAAAGTCTCCAAGTTTAAGTGAAGTGACTGACAAAATGAAGAATACTTCCAGGAACCTCACCATATTTGAGGATATTAATATTTCCCAATGAGAGGAAATCTGACCCTCTCTGGAATACATCAACTAACAATCAGCCTTGGATTGATTCTGCATCAGAGAAAATACTAATTCAGGTTACCAGTCAGACAACAAAATTCGTTCATGCTTAGGGTCCAGATTTCAAAAAGAATAATATTGTTATTATTTAATATGTGTGTGCTTGATATTTTCCTACACAAATCCATGGTATAAATGCATCTTTACTGAGTAATAAAACTTTTACCTAATTCCTTCTAATCATAACAGAATGATTTTCATGATTCTTAAAATGACTATGGCAAGTTGTGTATATTTTTTAGTCTTATCAAAACTAAATATAACTGAGACTTTTTACTCTCAACTATCAAGCCTCCTTAGTTTACAAAAAGATTATATTATTAAATGTTAATTACCTTCCCCATTCTTCCTCCTTTATACATCTCTGTGGCTTTTTTTTTCTTTCTTTTTTCATTCAAATATATTTGACATGCAACATTGTAAAAATTTAAGGTGTACAACATTTTGATACATTTATATATTAGGATATGTTTGCCATTGCAGACATAATTAGGACCTCTGAAGCTCTTTCTTTATCCTATTTTTTTCAAGCTTTCCATTCTTTTCTGATTTAACATTTCTTTTTTTCCAGGACTAAGTTGTAGTCTTCCTGGATTCTGAATATCTTCTCATGTTTTCCTGAACCTCTTTAATTACCTCTTCTTTTTCCGGATACACTGCCTCTTATTTACCTGTGTTTTCAAAAGGCCCAGAAGATACTTAAGAGAACTTCCAGCCAGCTTGATCTCTACAGGCAGCAAAGCACTGTGTGAATAATCAGAAATACTGCAGAAGTTAGCTCAGGTTTCTATGTAAAACTACTCATAAAACTGACAAAATGTTAAGTGGCAAACTTCCAAAAAGTAGACAGAGCTCTCAAGTGAATATAACACTTCTTATCACTGCCAATCTTTTTCCACAATTTAAGTATCACTTTTTCGATGTTTAAGCACAAGTTTCTCGAAATGACAAAATTCAATGTTTCTGCTCTTACCAGTGAGATAATTTGCCCTCACGTCACTTTTAGATAGCCTTCAATATTTTTCTATTACCACTAAAAGTTTACTTTATCCATACTCCCTAAGCTAGTTTATCATTAACTCCCCAATACATGATTTTTTTGATCTCTTCACTTTAATAAAATTTTATACTTACAACAATGAACTAAAAATCAACAAAACACAGACCTTTTGTCAGGCCTTAACTCAACTGACTCTAGCCACTAATATTACCCTCTATAAACTCTCTCATATGAGTTCAGTGATTTTACATTCCTAATTGTCCCTGTACCATTTTGATCCCCACTAAAAAGTGGTAAACGTCCCGAAAAACATTCTCTAAACAGTCATGCTCAATGCTCACACATCCCCAAGTCAGATGAGGCCCAGAGTCCCACTCAGATTCCGGAAATCACTTCCAAGCCTCAGATTCATGGTTTCAGTGGCTACTGGCTCTCTTCTTCTATCACCTCAAAACCAGGTGCTCTTTCACCCATGTGATGCCCTTTAAAAAGCAATGTCCTCATAGGCAGATGAGAGTTATCTCTAAGTATCTGGAGAACGGGCATATAGAGGAAAAATTAGACACCATACGAAAAACACCTGTGCAAATAAGTAGACATCTCAAAGAGTAAGAGTTTCAGGCACTATATATAAAAAACCTTCTAAAAGTTGGATCAGCCTAAAAATGGAATTCTTTTACTAATTTTAGACTAAGAAATTTTATACTAATCTGTGTGTATTAGAAGTTTATTAGTATGTATGTATTGCTTCTAGTAAACTCATAGAATTTATGACTTATATTGGGATGTTAAACCAATAAGATTGATTAAATAGCAATGTCTTTGATTTTTATGTCATATATGAGATAAAATTATGCTTTAGATGAATTCATATTGGCATTCTCTTTTCCTTTGCCTTAGGAGGCAACAATTTTTTAAATTATATTTTTAAAGATTCTATTTATTTATTTGAGAGAGAGAGAAAGAGAGAGAGTGAGCACAGAGGAAGAGTCAGAGGGAGAAACAGACTCCCTGATGAGCAGAGAGCCTGATGCACTGAGCAGAGACCTGGATGTAGGACCCTGAGATTATGACTGAGCCAAAGGCAGAGGCTTAAACGACTGAGCCACCCAGGAGTCCCAGAAGGCAACAATTTCTTAAATAGCACATGAAACAGCACAAATCATTAAGAAAAGAATGACAAATTGAACATTAAATTTAAGAACTTGTTTTAATAGAGAACTTTTGTTCACTAAAAATGCCCTTAAAAGGGGCACCTGGGTGGCTCAGTTGGTTAAGTTGCCAGATCTTCATTTTGTCTCAGATCATGATCTCAGGATCCTAGGATCAAGCCCTCTGTCATGCTCCAGGATCAGCGGGGAGCCTGCTTAAGGATTTTTTTCTCTCTCTGCCCCTCCCCCCACTTGTGCTTGGGAGCACTCTCTCTCTCTCAAATCATTAAGTCTTTTTTTTTTTTTAAATACCCCTAAAAGAATGAAAAAAACAAACTGCACATTGAATGTAGATATTTAAAATACATAACTCTGATAAAGTATTCCTATTCTGAATACACAGGTCAAAATGAAAGACAAGTTTTTCTATCTCCTAGACTTTACTTGCCATCCAATCCATAGGGCATATGATTTAGATGCTGAATGGAGGATTCAACCGGGTTTATTTCTATTAAATGAGAATTAAATAATTGTGAAGACCACATTACCAGCAGAAACTAAAGGGTATATCTGGCCTTTAGTTGTGTATTCTAGTCAAATGGTACAATGTCATACTTGGTATATGTATTTATTATTTTAGATGAAAAAGATACTTAACAAGTGGAATATTTCTTACACTTTTCCTGTTGCTGTAACATAGTAGAATTCTAGCGTACTCCATTCACAATGTTTATTATTAATTCTTTTAGTAAGTACTCTTCAGCTCGATTCAAACACAAGATGTTCTGATGGAATACGAATAAGCAGACCTATCAGTTCTGCCTGAATTTCTTTCTCTTGTTCCTTGGAATAGTATCTTTTATGATGGTTATTAGTACTCTCTAACTTCTGCTTTCTCGGTAACAGTCATTTTTCAATAGTTACATTTCTATGCTTAGCCAAAATTTCATCTACGTATTTTTCATGTTTATCTCCTGGTGGTATCAGACTGTTGGTTAAGCAGCTACCTACTGTTTGAACAGTTTCCCTGGCAACCTAGGCCCCCAAATAGCTCTAACTTAAAAGACTACCTCTATGTGTTTGATTGGGCTGGTGCTGCAAACCTCAAACAGAAAGAGTCCATCCAAATGATTACCACTCAAGACTTTATTTCGGGAAGCCTGTAGTTAAATTCCTCCTTTTAAGACTAAAGCTATTATATTTTATTTTTTATTTTTTTAAGATTTTGTTTATTTATTTGCCAGAGAGAGACACAGCAAGAGAGGGAACACAAGCAGGGGGAGTGGGAAGGGGAGAAGCAGGCCTCCTCCTGAGCAGGAAGCCCAGTGCTGGGCTCCATCCCAGGACCCTGGGATCATGACCTGAGCTGAAGGCAGACGTTTAACCAACAGAGCCATCAGGCGCCGCAAGACTAAAGCTATTTTTAAGAGCACAGCTCAATTAATGATTTTCCCTATTTTTGTGGAGAACAAATAGATTAGTAAATTATAACTGTTTGCTGCTACATAAACCACAAGAAAATAACTACTATTGTTAATCCCCACTTAACAGATGAAGGTGCTAAGACACAGACTGGTTAAGTAATTTGCCCAAGTGATAAAAGGTAGAATTAGGATTAGACTCTCCTTAGTCTATTCTCTTATTTTAATTTATTGTTTTGGTTTTTACTGTTGAGCTTTCTATATATCACCTCTTTTTTCATAAAAGTTTTGAACCAATAGAGAAATAAGATAAAATGGCAAAGACAAATGGGAAATTGATTACTATAAGCCCTTGTAATCCTGTGTCCAATGATCATGTGAATTAGGACATATGATTGCTGTTTGGCTCCCTCTCTTGCCTAAACTTTGCTTTCAAACTGAGGTGGTCTAAAGCATGTACCCTTCCTCACAATATTGTTATATAGGTGCTTGGATTACTAATTCAAAGATGTGAAGATTCTTCAGTTGAATAACTTGGCCAAGGTCACATTTCCTATAAAAGTGAAGCAGGATTTTGGATTTTGAACATAGATATGACTGAATCCAAATCCATGTTCTTTCTAATTTGTATACACTTTCTTCCAGTTCTTTGTACATAATGAATTGTTGCTACTATAAAATAATTTATTAATACTTTGGAAGGGAACGTGCAATATATTTTATAATATACTTTTTATCCAGATGAAATTATTAACAAATCCCAAGTATAATTTCTTGTCATCATAAATTTGTACTTCTTTTTACTCCATTCAGCACACAGCACTTAAAGTATAGAGGCCAATAAATAACTGGGGAATTGGGGAATTCTTTGGAAGAAATGTGATTTATCTTGATCAATTAATAGGTGTAGAATTCTATGCTTACATTTCTAACTAGTTCCTGATAAGTACTTCTATCAAACATATTTTGTTTTAATTTTTAAATGTCTTAGCTACCAGCAAGCTGCTTTTATATATTTGAAAAGATTAGGTAGCTATACTAAAAGAGCAGAAATTAAGGTAAAACTAACCTTTGCATGCCTAGGATTTAAGTCTAGAGTTGAGCAACAAATAGTTCAAATTCACCCTTTTTTTTTTTTTTTTTTTTTTAATTTGAGAGAGAGTGAGAGCGTGTACATGACCAGGGCGGAAGGGCAGAGGCAGAGGAAGAAGCAAGCTCCCCACTGAGCAGGGAGCCCATAACAAGGGACTCAATCCCAGGCCCTGAGATCAGGACCAGAACCCGAAGGCAGCCACTTAACCAACTGAGCCACCCAGGGGTCCCTCAAATTCAACTTTGAATAAAAACTTTGATATGCCTCAACAAAAGCCTTTAATCTGAAAATTTAATCAGATTATTTCCTGATAAATATGTATTCTCCACCTGAAGAATTGAACTCATAAGACACTGGCAATTGCATTTAAAATTATTATTTAGGAGTGCCAGTGTGGCTCAGCGGGAAGCCTGCTTCTCCCTATCTCTCTGCCTGTTGTTCCCCCTGCTTGTGTTCTCTCACTCTCTCTGTCAATAATTAAAAATGAAATAAAATAAAATAATTATTTAAATAGCAACTTTTTGTAGTCAATTTTTTTTCATTTTCTAAATTTTTTTTATTTTTTTAAAGATTTTATTTATTTATTTGAGAGAGAGAGAGAGTGAGAGAGAGAGCATGAGAGGAGAGAGGTCAGTGGGAGAAGCAGACTCCCCGCCGAGCAGGGAGCCCGATGCAGGACTCGATCCTGGGACTCCAGGATCATGACCTGAGCCGAAGGCAGTCGCTTAACCAACTGAGCCACTGAGGTGCCCCTTTTTAAATTTTTTATTAACATATAATGTATTATTAGCCCCAGGGGTACAGGTGTAGTCAATTTTTAATATAAAAGTCACTATTCCTGATTTTTGTTTGTCCAAAAATAAGAACCATTAGCTTTTATTCTTGTTTGTATAACTCTGAACAAACATAACGTTACATATTATTTAACATTACAAAGTTATAAAACTACTGTCATTAAATAAGTCAAACAGACACATCAAAGTTCTAGCTTAATCCTACAATGAAAATAACATAATACAACCCCTTATTCTCCTTATTTCACATGTCTTTCTCTCCACTCCTGCACTGCTCTTCAAAGTGTCTCAGCATCTCTCACTTAAAGCATTTCTTTACACCTTGGTAAATGTAAAGAGTGAAATTGGACTTTGTAATATTAAAAATTGAATTTCAACAACAGTTCAGATATTTTAGTTTAAAATAACACATTAGGGGATGCCTGGGTGGCTCAGTTGGCTAATTGCACTTGATGTGCAAGCTCAACAATGTCTTGTTTGGAACAATAAGAACAGAAACACAGGGAAGGAGCCTTGCTAGATCCAGTTTGTCATAAACCTTTAAGAAGCAGAGAAGTCCCTCATCCACTCCATACATGTGTGTGCTCACTCTCTCTCTCTCTCTTGCTCTCTCTCCAAAATAAATAAATAAATCATTGGGCACCTGGGTGGCTCAGGCAGTTAAGCATCTGCCTTTGGCTCAGATCATAATTCCAGAGTCCTGGGATCCAGTCCCACATCAGACTCTCTGCTCAGAAGGGAGTCTGCTTCTTCCTCTCTCCCTATCCTCCCCCCCAAAATAAATGACTGACTGACTGAATGAATGAATGAATAAATCTTTTTAAAAATAAAAATAAAAAGTGGATTAAAGACCTAAATCAGAGACCAGAAATCATAAAACTCCTGGAAGAAAACAGAGGCAGTAATTTCTCTGACACTGTCTGTAGAAACATTTTTCTACATACATCTCTTAAGGCAAGAGAAAATTATTGGGACTATACCAAAAAAAAAAAAAAAGCTTTTGCACATTTAACAAAATGATAATGGGAGAAGATATTCACAAGTGATATATCCGATAAGGGGTTTATAAATATGTAATTTATGCATACTCAACACCCCCCAAAACAAATAATATGATCTAAAAAGGACAGAGGATCTGAATAGACATTTTTCCAAAGATATATAGATGGCCAACAGATACATGGAAAGATGCTCAAAATCACTAATCACCAGGGAAATGTAAATCAAAACCACAATGAGATATCACCCTACACCTGTCAGAAGGACTAAAATCAAAAACACACATGATAACAAGGTTTGACAAGGATGTGGAGAAAAAGGAATACTTATGAATTGTTGGTTGTCGTGCTAACTGGTGCAGCCACTGTGGAAAACAGTATGGAGGTTCTTCAAAAAGTTAAAAATAAAATTACTACATGATCCAGTAATTATTTTCACTATTGGATATTTACCCAAAGAAAATGAAAACACTAATTTAAAAAGATATACATATCCCTATGTTTATTGCAGCATTATTTACAAAGTCAAGATATGGAAGCGACCCAATTATCCATTGACTGATGAATGGATAAAGAAGATGTGATATATAAATACACACATACATATGTACACTATGCAACATTACTCAGCCATAATAAAGAATGAGATCTTGCCATTTGCAACAACATGGATGAAACTAGCAGGTATAATGTTAAGTGAAGTAAGTCAGTCAGAGAAAGAAAAATACCATATGACTTCACTCATATGTGGAATTTAAGAAACAAAACAAACAAACAAAGAAAAAAAGACAAAAAAAGCCCCGACTCTTAAATACAGAGAACAAACCAGTGGTTGCCAGAGGGGAGGTGGGTGGGAGGATGATTGAAATAGATAAAGAAGATCAAGTTATTGTGAAAAGCACTGAATAATGTAGAATTATTGAATCATTATATTGTATACCCAAAACCAATAAAACTGCATAAAAAAAGAAAAAAAAATTCTATCTGAAGCATTCACCAAAAGGTATTAATGGAAGATTTAAAGGAAAGAATTAAGCAAAATGAAATGGAAATGAATTCCCATTAATGCAAATGATCAAAAAAATGAACACATACCCCTTTTCACCTCAATTTTTTAACTTTATTCCAGAAGTACTAAACAACAACTTTAGAGAAAGAAGCAGATGAAACACAACCACACAGGAGGAAATAAAATAACATTATTTGTAGATGATGCAATTATTTCCCAGGGAAGGTCAATAAGATCAAACTGAAAAGCTATTATAATTTTTAAGAAAAATTATTAAGATGAATGGGTATGAAGTTAATATCCAGAAATCAATGGTATTCAAAAAGGTAAGCAATCATTAAGAAGCTAACGCTAAAAAATATCATTTACAGTACTAACAAAATGGTAAAATATCTAAAAATGAACTTAAGAAATATGTGAGAATAAAATAGTAATTTTGCAATGGCACCGAGTGACACTGAAAATGGAAAACATAGAAAATCATACCATGTTCTTGGATTGCAACCCTTTATAACATAAGGATATCAATTATCCAAATAATCAATATCTTAATGTGACCCCCAAAAAAACATTGTTTAAGAAAAATTAAATGAGGGAGGTCTAAATATATATACAAAATCAAAATGCAAGAATAACCAGGGTAGAGAGATGTCAAGATAGCAGAGGAGTAGCAGGCTAAGATGACATCAGGTAGCAGGAGATCAGCTAGATAGTTTATCAAACCATTCTGAACACACACAAATCCAAAAGGAGATCGAAGAAAAGAAGAGCAGCAATTCTAGAAACAGAAAATCGACCACTTTCAAAAGGTAGGACCTGCGGAGAAGTGAATCCAAAGCATGGGGAAGATAGATCACAGGGGGAGAGGCCAGCTCCCAGCAAGAGGCAGAGCAATGAAGCACAAAATCTGAACGTTTAAAAGTCTGCTCCATTGAGGGACATCGCTGCAGAGGCTAAGCAGTGGTGGAGCCCATGTGGGAAAGCATGGTGTCAGGTCCCACAGGGTCACAGAAAGATTGGGGGTGTCTGAGTAGCAGTATACTGCAGAGCTCGCATGTATTAGATCGGGGAAGCCGGCTATAGAGACTGAGCTGGGGAGTGAGCTCTCAACTCGGGGTTACTTTAAACTGTGATCCATGGCACAATCAGACCACTGCTCTTTGAGCAGGGACCCCACAAATGGCATATCCAGAGACCCCCCTGGAAGAGCGCAGGGATCTGCTGGGTTTGGAGACTCCAGGCGGGGCTGTGTGCCAGAGAGAGGGATGCTTGGTCACAGGCCAGGTGAGCTCAGAGCATGGCTGGAGGCCAGAGAGACAGGAGTGATTGAGCACTTTTCTCTGAGGGCGCACGGAGTAGTGGGGCCCCGAGCTCTCGGCTCCTCTGGGCAGGAGATTGGGAGGCTACCATTTTCATTCCCATCCTCCAGAACTCTAAGAAAAGCATTCAGGGAACAATAGCTCCTGAGAGCAAACGGGAGCAGATTACTTAGCACAATCCCTGGCAAGGGTGATGCAACTTTGCCTCAGGCAAAGACACTTGAGAATCACTACAATAGGCCCCTCCCCCATAATATCAGCAAGAAATCCAGCCAAGACCAAGCTCACTTATCAAGGAGAACAGCAGAATTCCAGAGGAGGAGAAAGCAAAGCATGGAATTCATGGTTTTCTCCCCATGATTCTTTAGTCTTGCAAAGTTAATTAATTTTTTAAATATTTTTCTTTTTTTAATTTCTTTAACTTTTACTTTTTCCTCTTTTAAGTTTTTTTAACTAATTTATCTTACTAACACCTTTCATTTAAAAAAAAACCTTTTTGAACCTTCATTATTACAGTCATATTTTATCCTTCATTGTACCTAAATTTATTTTTTGCATACACGTAGGGTTTTTTCTTCTAAAAAACTTCAGGATACAACTTCTTCTAATAGATCAAAACATACCCTAAAACTAGCACAGGGCTTTGTTCTAGTATCCAGCCTGAGCAAATTCTCTCCACTTTCTTTTTCTTTCTTTTCCCAACCAACTTATCTTATCAACTCCTTTTTTACAATTTTCTTGACATTTTCATCTTTATAGTCATATTCCATCCCTTCATCATGTTTACCCATATATATATATATATATATATATATATATATATATTTCATTCTTTAAAATTTTGGGAGGTAGTTTCTTCTAAGAGACCAAAATACTCCCAAAATTAAGTGGGTGGCTCTGTTCTATTCACCAGTCTAATATATATATTTTCTTTTTTCTTTCTTTTCTTTTTTTTGTTTGTTTGTTTTTTGTTTTTGAACTTCTTTTTACCCCCCCCCTTTTTTTTTGCCCCACAATTTGGGGTCTCTTCTGATTTGGTTAAAGCATATTTTTCTGGGGTCTTTTGCATCCTTTCAGTATTTTATTCTCTCCTTCATATATTCTTATCTGGATAAAATGACAAGGCAGAAAAACTCACCACAAAAAAAAGAACAAGAGGCAGTACCAAAGGCTAGGGACCTAGTCAATATGGACATTGGTATTATGTCAGATCTAGAGTTCAGAATGACGATTCTCAAGGTGCTAGCTAGGCTTGAAAAAGGCATGGAAGATATTAGAGAAATGCTGTCTGGAGAAATAAAAGCCCTTTCTGGAGAAATAAAAGAACTAAAATCTAACCAAGCTGAAATCAAAAAAGCTATTAATGAGGTGCAATAAAAAATGGAGGCTCTTACTGCTAGGATAAATGAGGCAGAAGAGAATATTAGTGCTATAGAAGAACAAAGGACAGAGAATAAAGAAGCTGAGCAAAAGAGAGACAAACAACTACTGGACCACGAGGGGAGAATTTGAAAGATAAGTGATACCATAAGATGAAACAACACAAGAATAATGGGGATTCCAGAAGAAGAAGAAAGGGGGGGGCAGAAGGTATACTGGAGTAAATTATTGTAGAGAATGTCCCTAATGTAGCAAAGGGAACAAGCATCAAAATCCAAGAGGCACGGAGAATCCCTCTCAAAATTAATAAAAATAGGTCCACACTCCATCATCTAATAGTAAAACTTACAAGTCTCAGTGACAAAAAGAAAATCCTGAAGGTAGCCTGGGACAAGAACTCTGTAACATACAATGGTATAAAGATTAGATTGGCAGCAGACTTATCCACAGAGACCTGGCAGGCCAGAAAGAACTGGCATGATATATTCAGAGCACTAAATGAGAAAAATATGCAGCCAAGCATACTATATCCAACAACGCTGTCGTTGAAAATAGAAGGAGAGATAAAAAGCTTCCAGGACAAACAAAAACTAAAAGAATTTGTAAAAACCAAACCAGCCCTACAGAAAATATTGAAAAGGGTCCTCTAAGTAAAGAGAGAGCCTAAAACTAACAGACCAGAAAGGAACAGAGACAATATACAATAACAGTCACCTTACAGGCAATACAATGGCACTAAATTCATATCTTCAATAGTTACCCTGAATGTTAATGGGCTAAATGCCCCAATCAAAAGACACAGGGTATCAGAATGGATTAAAAAAACAAAACCCATCTATATGCTACCTACAAGAAACTCATTTTATACCCAAAGACACCACCAGATTTAAAGTGAGGGGGTGGAAAAAAATTTACCATGCTAATGAACATCAGAAGAAAGCTGGGGTGGCAATCCTTATATCAGATCAATTAGATTTTAAGCCAAAGATTATAAGAGATGAGGAAGGACATTATACTATACTTAAAGGGTCTTTCCAACAAGAAGATCTAACAATTTTAAATATCTATGCCCCTAACATGGGAGCAGCCAACTATATAAACCAATTAAGAACAAAATCAAAGAAACACATCGACAATAATACAATAATAGTAGGGGACTTTAACACTCCCCTCCCTGAAATGGACAGATCATACAAGCAAAAGATCAACAAGGAAATAAAGACCTTAAATGACACACTGGACCAGATGGACATCACAGATATACTCAAAACATTCCATCCCAAAGCAACAGAATACACATTCTTCTCTAGTGCACATGGAACATTCTCCAGAATAGATCGCATCCTGGGTCATAAGTCAGGTCTCAACTGGTATCAAAAGATTGGGATCATTCTCTGCATATTTTCAGACCACAATGTTCTGAAACTAGAACTCAATCACAAGAGGAAATTAGGAAAGACCCCAAATACATGGAGACTAAACAGCATCCTTCTAACGAATGAATGGGTTAACCAGGAAATTAAAGAAGAATTGAAAAAATTCATAGAAACAAATGATAATGAAAACACAACAGTTCAAAATCTGTGGGACACAGCAAAGGCAGTCCTGAGAGGAAAATATATAGTGATACAAGCCTTTCTCAAGAAACAAGAAAGGTCTCAAATACACAACCTAACCCTACACCTAAAGGAGCTGGAGAAAGAACAGCAAAGAAAGCCTAAACCTAGCAGGAGAAGAGAAATAATAAAGATCAGAGAAGAAATCAATGAAATACAAACCAAAAAAACAATAGAACAAATCAATGAAACTAGGAGCTGGTTCTTTGAAAGAATTAGTAAGATTGATAAACCCCTGGCCAGACTTATCAAAAAGAAAAGAGAAAGTACCCAAATAAGTAAAATCATGGATGAAAGAGGAAAGATCACAACCAACACCAAAGAAATACAAACAATGATAAGAACATATTATGAGCAACTATATGCCAGCAAATTTGATGATCTGGAGGAAATGGATGCATTCCTATAGACATATAAACTACCAAAACTGAACGAGGAAGAAATAGAAAACGTGAACAGAGCCATAACCAGTAAGGAGATTGAAGCAGTCATCAAAAATCTCCCAACAAACAAGAGCCCAGGGCCAGATGGCTTCCCAGGGGAATTCTACCAAACATTTAAAGAAGAATTAATTCCTATTCCCCTGAAACTGTTCCAAAAAATAGAAATGGAAGGAAAACTTCCAATCTCATTTTATGAGGCCAGCATTACTTTGATCCCAAAACCAGACAAAGATCCCATCAAAAAAGAGAATTACAGACCAATATCCTTGATGAACACAGATGGGAAAATTCTTACCAAAATACTACCCAGCAGGATCCAACAGCACATTAAAAGGATTATTCACCACGACCAAGTGGGATTTATTCCAGGGCTGCAATGTTGGTTCAACATCCGCAAATCAATCAATGTGATACAATACATTAATAAAAGAAGGAACAAGAACCATATGATACTCTCAATTGATGCTGAAAAAGCATTTGACAAAGTACAGAATCCTTTCTTGATCAAAACTCTTCAAAGTGTAGGCATAGAGGATATATACCTCAATATCATCAAAGTCATGTATGAAAAACCCACCGCAAATATCATTCTCAATGAAGAAAAACTGAAAGCTTTTCTGCTAAGGTAAGGAACATGGCAGGGATGCCCATTATCACCACTGCTATTCAACATAGTACCAGAAGTTCTAGCCTTAGCAATCAGACAACAAAAAGAAATTAAAGGCATCCAAATAGGCAAAGAAGAAGTCAAACTATCACTCTTTGCAGATGATATGATACTTTATGTGGAAAACCGAAAAGATTCTACTCCAAATCTGCTAGAACTTGTGCAGGAATTCAGTAAAGTGTCAGGATATAAAATCAATGCAAAGAAATCAGTTGCATTTGTATACACCAACAACAAGACAGAAGAAAGAGAAATTAAGGAGTCAATACCATTTACAATTGCACCCAAAACCATAAGATACCTAGGAATAAACCTAACCAAAGAGACAAAGCAATTGTACTCAGAAAACTATAACGTACTCATGAAAGAAACTGAGGAAGACACAAAGAAATGGAAAAATGTTCCATGCTCATGGATTGGAAGAACAAATATTGTGAAAATGTCTATGCTACCTAAAGCAATCTACACATTTAATGCAATTGCTATCAAAATCCCATCCATTTTTTTTTCAAAGAAATGGAACAAATAATCCTAAAATTTATATGGAACCAGAAAGGACCTCGAATAGCCAGAGTAATGTTGAAAAAGAAAGCCAAAGTCGGTGGCATCACAATTCCAGACTTCAAGCTCTATTACAAAACTGTCATTATCATGACAGTTTAGTACTGGCACAAAACAGACACATAGATCAATGGAACAGAATAGAAAGCCCAGAAATAGACCCTCAACTCTATGGTCAACTAATCTTTGACAAAGCAGGAAAGAATGTTCAATGGAAAAAAGACAGTGTCTTCAACAAATGATGTTGGGAAAATTGGACAGCCACATGCAGAATAATGAAACTGGACCATTTCCTTACACCACACATGAAAATGGACTCAGAATGGATGAAAGACCTCAATGTGAGAAAGGAATCCATCAAAATCCTTGAGGAGAATATAGGCAGCAACCTCTTCGATCTCAGCCACAGCAACTTCTTTGTAGGAACATCGCCAAAGGCAAGGGAAGCAAGGGCAAAAATGAACTATTGGGGGGCACCTAGGTGACTCATTGGGTTAAAGCCTCTGCCTTCGGCTCAGGTCATGATCTCAGGGTCCTGGGATCGAGCCCCGCCTCAGGCTCTCTGTGCAGCAGGGAGCCTGCTTCCTCCTCTCTCTCTCTCTCTCTCTCTGCCTGCCTGTGTACCTGTGATCTCTGTCTGTCAAATAAATAAATAAAATCTTTTTTGAAAAATGAACTATGGGGACTTCATCAAGATAAAAGCTTTTGCACAGCAAAGGAAACAGTCAACAAAACCGAAAGACAACTGACAGAATGGGAGAAGATATTTGCAAATGACATATCAGATAAAGGGCTGGTATCCCAAATCTAAAAAGAACTTATCAAACTCAACACCCAAAGAACAAATAATCCAATCAAGAAATGGGCAGAGGGGGGTGCCTGGGTGGCTCAGTGGGTTAAAGCCTCTGCCTCTGGCTCAGGTCATGATCCCAGGGTCCTGGGATCGAGCCCCGCATCGGGCTCTCTGCTCAGCGGGGAGCCTGCTTACCCCTCTCTCTCTGCCTGCCACTCTGCCTACTTGTGATCTCTGTCTGTCAAATAAATAAATAAAATCTTTAAAAAAAAAAAAAAAAGAAATGGGCAGAGGACATGAACAGACATTTCTATAAAGAAAACATCCAGATGACCAACAGAAACATGAAAAAGTGCTCCACATCACTCGGCGTCAGGGAAATACAAATCAAAACCACAATGAGATACCACCTCACACCAATCAGAATGGCTATAATTAACAATTCAGGAAATGACAGATGCTGGAGAGGATGTGGAAAAAGGGGAAGCCTCCTACTCTGTTAGTGGGAATGCAAGCTGGTGCAACCACTCTGGAAAACAGCATGGAGATTCCTCAAAAAGTTGAAAATAGAGCTACCCTATGACCCAGCAATTGCACTACTGGGTATTTACCCTAAAGATACAAACGTAGTGATCCAAAGGTGCATGTGCATCTAAATGTTTCTAGTAGCAATGTGCATAATAGCCAAACTATGGAAAGAACCTAGATGTCCATCAACAGATGAATGGATAAAGAAGAGGTGGTATATATACACAATGGAATACTATGCAGCCATCAAAAGAAATGAAATCTTGCCATTTGCGATGACGTGGATAGAACTAGAGGGTATTATGCTGAGCGAAATAAGTCAATCAGAGAAAGACAATTATCATATAATCTTTCTGATATGAGGACGCTGAGAGGCAATGTGGGGGGTTTGGTGGGTAAAAAAGGAATAAATAAAAAAAGTTGGGATCGGGAGGGAGACAAACCATAAGAGACTCTTAATCTCACAAAACAAACTGGGGGTTGCTGGGGCAGGGGGTAGGGAGAGAGGGTGGTTGGGTTATGGACACTGGGGAAGGTATGTGCTATAGTGAGTGCTATGAAGTGTGTAAAACCTGGCAATTCATAGACCTGTACCCCTAGGGCTAATAATACATTATATGTTAATTAAAAAAATTTAAAAAATTAAAAAATTTAAAAAAGAATAACCAGGGTAATTTTAACAGCAGGGGCAGAGGCAAGACTATCTGTCCATATACTGAAATTATTTATTAAACTATAGTCATTGGGAATGTGTGATATTTATGTGTTATGTACATTCATGCATTAGAAAAATAGGTCAGTAGAAGAGAAATGACAAAACCCTGAATTCAATTTAATACAACAGGAATATAGTATGATAAAAATGCTGTAGTATTTCAAATGAGTCTGGGGAAGATGGATTATTTAATGAAGGATATTCAGACAACTTGGTAGATATATAGAAAAAATTAAGATTTATTCCTAACTCATGTTTTACACACAATAAATTCAAAATAGATCAAGATTTAAACATAAAGATATTTTAAATGTACTAATACAAAACATAAAATAAATACATTTATAATCTCAGAGAGGGGAAGCCCTTCCAAGTGAGTTGCAAAATTCAAACTACAAAAGAAAGCATACATTTAGCTGAACAAAAATTTAAATTTTCTGCATATAAAAAAGCCATAAATAACAAATACAAATGGCAAATAGAAGAAAAATTACAACTATGTCACTCACAAATGACTAATTCCCTTATATACTAGAGTTTTACAAATCAGTGAAACAATGCAATAGAAAAATAAGTAAGGGGGAAATAGGCAGTTCACAGGAAAGGAAATACAACTGTTTCTCAACATATAAAAGGGTGCTCAATCTACTTAATACTAAAAGAAATCAAAGTAAACTACTGATCCAATGAACTATTTTTTTCATCTAACAGATTGTTGAAAATCAAAAAGTACAACTCAGCAAGTCAGCCAGGATGTCAGATAACAGACTTACTCAAACATAACTTGCAAGAGTATAAGTTAACAATTTCACACTTTATCAAAATTATGAATTCTCAGATCCTTTATTTTAGCAACTCTGCTAGGAATTTATCCTACTGATATGGTGACATATGAGAAAAATGGCATATATAAAAGGCTATTTATTGCAACATTATTTATATTAGCAAAGATTGACCCCAAAAATGCCAAGATACATATCAAAATCCTTCCTGAAGGTTGGTTAAATAATTGATGGCATATTTCTAAAATGGATACTACACAGACACTAAAAATATTGATTCTATTATATATATTTTAGCATGGAAAAATCTCCAAGATACCCTAATTAAAAAGTAAGGGTTAGAACAGGCCAAACACTATGCACATTATTTTACTATTACTGATTATATATTACTTAAACAAAATATAATATTATAAATTATGATTATGTATTGTATATTAGCTATGTACACACATTAGTTAAATTATAAGATATAGTTATATATTTGATATATAGTTTTATTTTTGTACATATGTATAAGTACATTTATATGCATATACAATACCTTTGAGTATACACAAAACAATCGGTATTATTGTTTGCCTTTCAGAGAAGAAGCACTTGTACTATTTGTGTTATCTATGCCACAAACAGAATAAATGTTAAATTTTAATTTTAAAGGAAACCACTATCATTAACAAAAGAGCTCCTCCTTTCAACCTTCCTTGATGTTCCTGTACGCTTTCCTCTATATGAGAGTAAGTAGAGCAATGTGAAGCTGGTTGGGATGATAAATGCCTCTTCTAGACTGGAAAAGATCAGATTCAGAAAAAAAAAGAGCCATAAAATTTGAAATATTTTCCGGTTAGGGGTCTGCCATCTGTATATTAAAGAAAAAAAATGAAAGTTGTTCCAGACTCCAAGGTCAGAAAAAGACACAGAAAAGGAAAAAATGCTAGGAAATTTATGTTTGCACAGACTCTTTAATTCCTCCAGTTCTTTAGACTAACACAGCACACATCAGCAATAGTCTCCAAGCCAAACTGCCCAAAATTTCTGCAGAAAGAGAAAAAGGTGGTGGGCCTTTCATTCTAGAACCCACAAATCCTGTAAACATCTCCATGGGAGTGGCTCCATCTCTAATTATTCTCATGTACTAATGCAGATGCAAATTACAATTTATTTTAATAATCATCACTTAAATTAATGTAACTTGCTACCTCCTGACATTCTTATTTTATTATGAATCAACAGCCAAAAGTAAGAAAAGTTTTATCTCGCATAAATGCTAGCAGTCATGGTATTCACACCAGTTTTCAGGTAGACAAGCCAAATGAAAGTACAAACACTTACTTGTAGAACAGAAGGAATAACACAGAGGACATTAAGAGAAGGAAAGGAAAAGTGAAGGGGGGGAAATCGGAGGTAGAGATGAACCATGTGAGACTGTGGACTCGGAGAAACAAACTGAGGGTTTTAGAGGGAAGGTGAGTGGGGGGAGGGGTGAGCCTGGTGGTGGTTATTAAGGAGGGCACGTATTGCATGGAGCACTGGGTGTTATATGTAAACAATGAATCTTGGAACACAACATCAAAAACTAATGTTGTACTGTATGGTGACTAACATAACACAATAAAAAAAATTATTTAATCAAACAAGGCTAATTTTGGATGTCCTTAGGGTTCTTTTCAGAGAACTGATTTAAAAGGAGGAACATAAAATTAACATAAACTTAGTAACTGCTTCTAAAGATTGAAGTCACTATTGTAAATGTTAGATATCATTGTAAACTGGTGTTTTGGAAGATTTTAAAGACAACTATAAACAGTAAAAACAAACAAAAACATGTATTTGCAAAATTCTAAGCACTTGGTTTCCTTTTCTTCTCTGCAGGGAGTGGAAGGGGGGTGACAGAAGGTCATAGCTAAATATTTTTGTGGGAGTTGCCTAAGTTTGGTTTTCCCGGGAAAGCAGAGCCTGAGTCAAGGACTTCAGTGCACATAGCTAATGGGTGGTGGGGGTGTGTGGAATCTCAGGAAGCAGAAGTGAGGGACCACGACATAATGGGAAGGGAAGAGAGCCAGTCGAGGGTGCACTACTGAGCTGGTTACCACTTAGAGTAACTAAGATTCAATCTTACAGTAACTAAGATTCAATCTTAGCAGAGATCTTCTGAGGAACTGTGCAGACCATACCTCAGCATTGTTCTTCTGGCAGTTGGGAGGTTTCATTCAGAAATTTTAACCCACTTTGGTGAAGGTTGCCCAAGTGGAATTAACTCCTTGCACGTCTAGGCTGCCCAAAGCTCACTAAATGAAAATGTCAAGAGACACAGAGAGAGCTTGAGGCAGGAAGCTAACAATGTGATAAGAACAACCAACCACAAATGATACCAGTCACAGGGGCTGAGGGGATGAGGTGCATGTCAAAAAGAAAGAAAGAAAGAAAGAAAGAGTATCTGCTCCAAGGGTAAAGAAATAAAATAGAAGACTGAAATAAAAGGAAAGCTAACTGCATAAACACATTTATATCATACCAAATGCTTTCTCCCTATGTCTTTAGAAATTTCTAGTTTCTCATATGAAGATGATCATAGAGCTATCTGACAGGATTTTAGTGACCAGTGTCCAGTGATTTTATAGAACCATGATGATAAATCCTCGTATTTTGAAAGACATTTGAAAATTCAAACATTTATTATGAGAGTTTATGAAAGTATAGAGTTAATCCAGACTAGATAAAACACCCAAAATAAAATAATTTGATTTGGGAGTCACCACTGAAAAGAACAAAACCAACAATTAAGATGATTCCCACACCAAGTAGTTAGTCATAGTTGTAAAGTACCTTAAGGTTCGTGTTCATCATAATAAAGCAGAGATGGTGCATAACCCACAATTCCTACCCACTTTCCACAATGGAGCTATTATTCCCAGTCAGTGAAGGGCTTAATTTCCCAGTCCCTTTGAATGTACTTATAAACACAAAACTTGTGTCCCTGAACCCATTGTCCCACAAGTTATTTCTCTCCAGAGTCTCCTACTGACATTGAGTATGTGCATTCATCCAAAATTTCAGGGTGACAACTGGGATATGCGGGGTCAAAATCCTTCTTATACAGATTTTTAAACAGACCTCTTGTTTATGGCCCCCTACCATCCCATTTTTCAGAGGTCCTCGCTGTTTTCAATTCTTGTGATTTCCTGGCACTGCCTAGTGGAGAATAGCTATTTCTAAGCTTTCTCCACAGTCAACTTCAGTTTCCATTTTTTTCTTTTTGGTCAGCTAAGTTAATTACCATTTGTCCATCTTGATGTTTGAAACTTTGCTGTTTCTTTTTCTTACTCCTCTTCCACTTCCTTCTCCTCCTCTTCTTCTTCTTCCTCCTCCCCCTCTCCCTCCTCCTCCTCCTCTTCTTCTTGGTAGCTTTAAGCCTTCTAAAATTTCTTTAGCACCATTTTAGTATGGTATCAAGAGCAAGCAAATGTAAATCCAGGTATTCTCTGATGTTTAACCCTTATTGAGCAAACGTAATTATATATCAACTGTGTGATGGGGATTTTAATATAATGAATATAGCCTGGACTGTTTCTACCAGGGCTTTTTAACTTACAAAAATAAAATAAATCTAAACTACCTACATTCCAGGTAAAATAGTCTTCCAGAAATTTCCTTACCCACCCAGTCAAGGAAGTAACGATGTCTGATAGATATTAGAACATCTCTTGCTGTTTTATACTATTCCTGGATAACCTAATGAATAAAACTCTGAAAATGTATGATGCCTGTTAAGGGTCTACTCTTATATTTGCAAAGTTACTAAAGGTAGAATATCCAAACCTTGAATGATTCAGTGAGATGTCTTTCCCAAAACTAGTCACTTTCCAAAGTTGAATTTCAATAAAGAAAAAATCATCCATCACCAAGACAGGCAGTTTTGGACAAAATTCTGGACATCTGCAAGGAACCAAGTATCTAGAGTGATCTACCCTTCTCATACAGAGAAAAGGCTGTTAGGGAGGACTGAAAAACAGCTTATATAGGCTATAATACACAGACATAGGAAGGAAGCCAATACAAGAAAAAAGAGTGAGGAATTTGCCAGTGTCATTCATTTGCTTGATTGTTATTCACATATAAATATATAAATATACATGATGATGCTAGGAAGCAGCAAGGACTGAATCAATTATATCACATTTACTGCCTGAACACTATGTACTTGTAGCACACTCAAAAAATTCCTCTTCTATCAATGGTGCTACTATTGATTTGTGTAGCTTTGCAGCAATTTCCTAAAAGAAAAAAATACCTAGGAAAATGATTGCATGCAGACCAGCTTCCTGTTGTTTGTGCTTTAGATTAATTTACTATAGCCTTCTTTGATGCAGTGTTAAACCAATAAACAAGGCTCAGTGTGTATTTGCCAATACAGATTAATTATATACTCTACTTTGACAAAGAAAACCACATCTACCTTATAAGAAAATAATGTGAAAAAAGTAATGATTTTAAAGTATATTCAATGATACACCCTGATTGTTGCCTTATCTAACTCCAAAAAACTTTTGCATTGGTCAGGAGGAAACAAAAAATTAAATACGAAATATGGTGATCTGTCATTTCATTGGAAAAATACACTCTCAGCCCTTCCCATAACTATGTACACATTTCGATTAGTAAGAAGAAGAAAAGAGGAAAAGAAGGGATTTGGGCAATATAAGTGCTATTTATCCCAATCAAAAGGATGCTTCCACTGACCAGCACAAAGGGACAGTCACTTTCATCTGAAGATTTATTTGAAGTCATTGAACTCAGCGGGTGGGAGACCATTGCCAAAACCAGGTGAAATAAGAGACAATTACCTGATCCTCTTTCCTTTAAACATCATTCAATTATCAGGTAATCCAAACAGTAAGAAACAGAACTAAAAAATTAGCTATGACATTTGGGCCAGGAAGAAAGCCAATTTAGGAACTCTAGGTACCAATTTGCCTTTTTAACAATTAAAGCATTTGGTCATCTAGACTGCCAAATTACTGAAAGTCAACTCTTGCCCTTAGATTACTATATTAGAAATTACCTTTTCAACAATTTAACTTTGGGAAATGTATTAATTGTTTCACTAAGTTTTATTTCATTTTCAACTTTGCAGTAGGGAAAACTCTAGTTTAGTCAAAGATATATTCTGAGTGGGCAGGAAAAGGAAAATCTGAAAGGTCAAGAATATATAGCTTCATCTCTATGTGGCTGTCATCATTGAGTCTCTGAGCCAAGTCGTGAAAAATATGTGTCAACCCCAAAGTCTTTGGAAAGAGAATTTCTTCCCTTTCATTTTCTTCCTCAATTCCATACTTAGAAGAATTGGATGATATCATGTACATTAATCCAAATTTGTCTTTCTGTCTTCTTTCTCTCTTCTGCCCTCTCTCCAAATCCTAGCTCTCTGGTTATAAACCTAAAATTACTTTCCTTATTATCTATCTTGATAAAAAGAAAATTTTCATCTATCCAGAGGGAGTTTTTGTTCTTATTTTTGTTTTGTTTTGTTTTTTTTTCCGCATTACCCATACCAAGGAAACCAGGACAGAGATTGGGTTAGAAGACAGGATGCCAGGCTTTCTTTTTCATCCCTTGAATTGGGAGAGAACAGTCAATTCTAGAGACACTTCCAAGTAGATATCAAGATCACTGGGGAAGGGAGGCCTAGCAGAGGCCATGGCAATAGGGTTGAGGTAGGTGGCTATATAATATACTAGAAGAAATAATACTGTCTCCCAACAGGTTATTAGCGAAATTCAAGGGTTTCATAAATTGTCAAATCTCCCAACATGAAGAATTATAAGTGTTGATGGGTTGGAGGCCTTAGCAAAAAAGTAATAAAGATAACATTTTCAGAATAATTCACATTTTATTTCCTATACTCCTAGAGTACAAAAGTAACAAAAGTTCAATGTGTATAAACAAACAAGCTTATCTTTTCCATTGGCTATTATGCAAGGATTAATAACTTCCCAAGCGAAGAGACATTGCAAACTCCTTTTTTTTTGGAACTTTTTATTATAAATACAACATAAGACATACTTTCTGTAGCTTTCACAATATCTGATACATAAATGTGCACCATAAACGTTAAAGGAGAAGAGAAAAGAAGAGAGAAGAAAGAGAAGAAATATGGTAAAAAGGAATGAAGGAGGAAGGAAGACATACAAGTGGCAAGAAAAGGTTGAAAGAGGGAATGGAAGAAACAGGTAAGGAGAGAAAGGAAGGAGGAAGGAGAAGAAGACAGAAGAAATAAACATTTCTACTTCTTAATACTTAGCAGTTTAATCAGTAATATCTGTTCCCCTTTTCACTACTATACTGAAGAAATCTTAGATCTGGGGCACCTGGGTGGCTCAGTGGGTTGAGCATCTGCCTTCAGCTTGGGTCATGGTCTCAGGGTCCTGGGATCGAGCCCTGCAATGGGCTCTCTGCTCAGCAGGGAGCCTGCTTCTCCCTCTCTTGCTGCCTGTCTCTCTGCTTATTTTTGATCTCTCTCTCTCTGTCAAATAAATAAATAAAACCTTAAAAAAAAAAGAAAAGAAAAAATCTCAGGTCTTCTAGAGAAAAACACAAATACATAGACTATTGTCTTTATAAGTTCATGTTTTCTATTATTACCTGAGCCCTCAGCACTACCCATTTTTTATTTGTCTATGGTCCATGTTGCCTCCCATTTCCTCCAATATTTGTTTCATACTTTGTCTTCTTTCCAGCCCACTCTTAACTTACAACAGAAATGTAAGGAAACTGAAATTATAAAGTGAGTTTTCAATGTTCTGCCCTCATATCTATAAATTAATCTGCATCTGTATCAGTGCCTAACTTATAAGTCCAGAGTTGGAGAGTTTCTTCTTCTAACCAAACAACTTTTCCTCATATTTTCTCGGCCTGTCTTGCCGTATTCTGGAATATTTGCTTCTTTTGTCCTCTATCTCCTTCACATACCTTTATTCACTGCCCTTCTACTGTGTTCTTCTCAAATCTAAAAACGTACTGAAACGATCTTTGTCCTAAAAAGCATAATCTCCTCTAAGACCTCATGCCATCCTACCATGTGTCCACTTTTCTTCCTTCCTTAACAAATATCTTTTTAAAAGATGGCTCTACTTCTTCTTTTCCAAGTCACTAATGACTTTTCAATTGCCTCCATAATTTTGACTTTGCAGTTGCCATGTACAAGTTTTCTTTTTATAAACCATCATCTTACTAGCTCTTTCTGTTGCATCTTGACACTGATAATGACATTCTCCTTTTTAAAAAAATGCTCCATCCATTTATTCCTGTTATGCTGCACATTCTTGTTTCTCTTAATAATTTGCTGCCTATGCCTTCCTTCCCTCCTTTGTTAGATCCTCATCCTATGCCTGCAACCTCAATGTCTGTGTCCCCAGTTTTCTGTCACCAGCCTGGTGTTCCACATCCGTGATCTCATCTTCCACTTATCTACTAATAATTCCCAAATGTAGGTCACCAGTCCAGATCTTTTCCCAACTATCCTCTTTGGAAATGTCCTCAAAATGAATTTCCAGGACCCTCAGACTCAATACATCCCATACTGGCCATCTTTATCAGCCAGGGTCCCTATATGAAATTGCTGATGTACTTGAAATAGGATAATTTAAGGAGAGTTCATTAAAAAGACACTGTTTACAAATATGTAGGTATAGGAGAACCGACAAAGGTAGTCAAGTAATACAGAGCTTACAATCCCACACCAAAAGGAATGAGGAGAGGAAACGTTAATGAAATAATGAAATGTGACAGAAGAAAACCTGTATAATGATGAGAACAATGATGTCTACTGGGTCCATACTGACCTAACCCTATGGAAGAGAAAGAAGGATAGGGAGTACATATGGAAGGGCAAACAGATGATATGCAACACACTATACTCCTTTGTCTTCTTTTCATCCATTCTTATACTTTGTTGGATGAAATACGAAACAGTAATGCAGAGGACTCAAGAAATCCCACCAGTTAATGTGGAACTGCAGAGTGTTATCAATTTGGTCATAACTAGGATTGTTATGTGACTCCTCGAACATTACATGGAACTGACATTCTTTATATAAAGTTCTGGGTGAAGAAGAATAAAATAAACACTTAAATAACCAAAAAGCATAGCTGCTATGATTCATGACTCTGTTACTTTTTAATGATGACAAATTTGGTAATCTTAACTTCTTTGCCCCACACATGTTCCACATACTCTTTACCTCCTGCCTTACACTTTGGCTGCACCAGAGTCTTTACCTTGTAGGGTGATCTAAACCTTTACCTCTGCTCTTGGTGGTGTTACCTTTTTTTGGTTACCACTATTTTACAGTGACTACAATTTGGGGACAAGAGGGTAGTAAGACACCCCCCAGTGAGTCTCCCTAATTCCAAAAATAGTCTTCTTTTCACCTATTGTTCAGCAGCAAAATTTGCCCCTAGTTATTACAATGAGTCACCCTGAAAGTCTGCTTCTTGTCATGAAAAGTTCAAAATAGCCAGAGCAAAGCCTTACATTCTAATTTGTTAGAACCAAAACTGGTTTTCCTAGCAGAAGTTGTTCTACCTTGGGGACTAGGACAACCAAATCCATAACTCAAGGTCATGAAAAAGGGAAGCAAAAATTCTAGCAGATTATAAAGTATAATGTGAGAGATGGCTATTCCCACCTCTATAACTTGTTTGGCATACCTGTGTACACTCTCTGGAGGTGAGACAGCACTACATATCAGTTACTTGTTGAAGGTTTATATCACATGCTACATAATAGTTCCCTGACTTCTCAGAATATTTGCATCTCAGCTTTCTCTAAACTGAGTCTTAACAGTTTATTTCATTATTCCACCATGCCAACTAGTTCTATGTGACAGGGAATATAGTAAGATAAGTAAAATCGTTGGTACATTGCCACATTTTATATAACCAGGCACAACCTCTACTAAAGGCAATATACATAAGATACTATGGCACTGATAAAGCACTCTGAGAGTGCAGGAAAGCTGGTGCTAGCAGCAGTGCTGGAGGTAGGGAAGACAAATCCATGTTAAGAAACGTGTTTATCTCTGTGAGGGCAAAGCACAATACCCTACATCATGGAAAGTGTTCATTGTAGTAAACCTTCCAGAAGGCAGCTTATTGATCCTGTGAGAAGATACTGGTCTCTACTGTTGGTAGTTTAGGCACTCAACTGTGATACTATTATTCAAATGATATTGCCGAATCCATACATAGCCTCCATTCCCGATGCCTTGATAAAACCATACCTATGGCCAATGAGTAAAGACAAAGGAAGCTAAGGCATAGTCTCCTAGAGGGCACCAGGAGGAAAGAGACTCATTACTAATAGCAACAACTTCATCATTAAAACAACCTATACTGGGATCCTTCCCTTACTTGTTTTACCTACTCCCTTACCAGTGCTTCTTAGAATCACATATGAGAACACTGGAATGAACTCTTAAAGATACATGTAAGGCATTATTTGGGGATAACACCTTGTTCATTTGGGAAATTTTCCATAACATGCAATATGGCCTTTGAAGCAGCTATTATATGGTGTTGTGTTGGTGATAGTTACAATTTATGGGTCTGGAAGCCAAGGGGTAGAAGTGGAAATGGCCTCCCTCAACATTATTCCTGAGGGCCCACTTGGGGAAATTGTGATTTCTAGGTAAAGGAATGCTGCTAGCTCTGGACACAGTAAGAACTTCACAAAACCTAAATCTACAGATGCCCCCTGATTCTATATGACTACAGATCATCAAGCAGAAAAGGAAATTACTATATTGTTAAGGGTAATTGTCTCTGATTATCATAAGAAGATAAGGCTGTTTCTACATAATGGGGTAGGGAGGAAAATGTTATAATTAAGGAAACTCCATGGGGCTTCTCTTAGCATTTGCATTTTTTATAATAACTAAGAATAGGCAATTACAGCAAGCAAAGCCTGACAAGGACACAGTAAAGGGCTTAAATTCTTTAAGGGTGAAGATCTTCATTATTCCAGTAGCCAAAAAACAAACAACAAACAAACAAAACCCATACCTACAGAAGTGCTGCCTGAGAGTAGGGAGATCTAGAAGGAGTAATAGAGAAAGGATATAATAAATATCAACTATGGCCTTGGAACCAACTATAGTAGCAGGGATCAAAAACTGTAGCTTATCCTATTGTACTCTCTGTTTTGAGACTTTAAAAAAATATGACTTTCTTGAAAAATCAATGAAAGAAGGATAAAAGTTAACATGGAAACAAGTAGATCAAATTCTAAGGGGTGGACTATTGCAGACATTGTCAGTGCCTTTATTCCTCAACATTTCCATCATACTGATGTTTTCTTATTGGATGCATATGCCATTTTCCATCTGAAGGCTTACTCTGCCTTCAGACACATTTTCTGTTAGCACACTAGAAGAAGACCAGAAGTGCTATGCAGTTAATACCTTCGTAATCTGTTCTTTTTTTTTTTTTAAGATTTTATTTATTTATTTGACAGACAGAGATCACAAGTAGGCAGAGAGGCAGGCAGAGAGAGAGGAGGAAGAAGGCTCCCTGCCGAACAGAGAGCCCGATGTGGGGCTCAATCCCAGGACCCTGGGATCATGACCTGAGCCGAAGGCAGAGGCTTTAACCCACTGAGCCACCCAGGCACCCCCGTAATCTATTCTTAATAAACCATGAAGGGATGTTGGTTGATAATTACTCCATTTTCCTTGATACTGATCTGGGGCAATTCCAAAGGGTATTTTTCACTGTTTCTGAGAGTTCACCAGTAGTACTGAGCTCTCATGGTCCACAGAATAACCTCCCTCCCTACTCATGTATCCTTCTATGTCTACGTCTGTATTACTTTGCTATTGCCACTATAACATATTAAAAAAAAAAAAAAACATGAAACAGCACGAATGTATTATCTTATAGTCCTGGAGGGAAGACGTCCAGAATGGTTTCACTGGGCCAAAATTAGGTGTTGGCAGAGTCACACATCCTCTGGAGGCTCTAAAAAACGATCCATTTCGGGGTGCCTGGGTGGCTCAATGGGTTAAAGTCTCTGCCTTCAGCTCAGGTCATGATCTCAAGAGTCCTGGGATAGAGCCCCACATCAGGCGCTCTGCTCTGCAGGGAGCCTGCTTCCTCCTCTCTCTCTCTCTACCTGCCTCTCTGCCTACTTGTGCTCTCTGTCTTTCAAATAAATAAATAAAAATCTTTAAAGAAAAAATCCATTTCGTGTCTTTTTCAGTTTCACTTCCTCCATCTTCCTCCATCACTCCAATTTGTGCTTCTATAGTCACATGGCCTGCTTCTCTTCTGTAGTCAAAGCTCCCTCCCCCTCATTCTTATAAGGACACTGATCATAACATTTAGGGCCCACTCAGATAATCCAGAATAATTTGTCCACCTCAAGATCCTTAACTTCATCACATCTCTAAATCTTTTTGCCATATAAGGTAACATTCATAGGTTCCAGGAATTAGGACAGGGATATCTTGAGGGGCATTTATTCAGCCTAACACAGCTTCCTCCCTTATCTGACTCACTTAATTCACTTCCCTACCATCCTTCTGGAATCAGTTCTCAAACAAACTACTTCCACCTAAATGCTACTCCCAGAGCCTGCTTCTGCCATTAGGAAGGCTATAATTATTTACTGGTGATACCTGTTATGAAGCATCTCTCCCTAGATTCTAGCAATAAAATGTCTCCAAATATTGTCTTGTCACCTTGTGTAAAACTTTCTGATAATACTTTTTTCAATTCCACGTACCAGTGTTGATGTTTTAAGTACAAATATGACTTCCCAAGTCCTTAACAAGGGCTCAAACGGCACATAGGGCTTTGGCCCTGCCTTTCTCCTCAGCAACATTCTCTCCCATTCTGGACTGATTTCAGTTGTACAAATGCACTAAGCCTTTTCTTCCTGATTTAGATATTTTGTTCCTTCTACCCCAAACTTAAATCCTCCCATCCAGTGCTTGGTTAAGCCCTACTGATCCTTCAATCTCATTGTAAATTGCCCCAGACTGGACTTCCCTAACATTCCATCAAAATTAAGTCTCAATTATAATAGCTCATAATGTCTTATATTTTCCTTTTTATCTCTTGTTAAAATTTGCAGTTACATATGTATCTGACTGGTTCTTAGCATCTGCTACCATGGTAGCCTCTAGTTCACAAGTCAAGGATCATATCTGATAAGTTCATAAACACAGCATCTTTCGCCAGGTCTCACACATATATAATCAATGCATATTTGGTAAAAAATGAATAAAGAAGTAAATGAATGAGTAGTACTTTAAAAGCCACCTCAGTCTTGAGAGATGCATTGTCTGGGAAGCATATCTCATATGGAGGTAGTGAGCATGCTTTTTATTTTATTTTATCTGTTTTTGTCAGGTCTGTGCTACAGAATATCTTTTTAAATGCAATGCATAAAATATTTAAATTCCACAAATAAGCTTTTCTCCTCCATTTTATTCTGTAGGCTATAAATATTTAGTGCTTTATTCATTTTCATATTTTCTAGCATAAGCTAATTTCTCTTCTCTGCAAACAGATAAGCAGTCTTAGAATCTGTGTAAATAGGTGGCATTAGCATTTGTGGTTCCTAATCTTAGCTAAGCACTAGCATTCATTAAGACCATTTATCTTCTTTTTGCTTTTCCCAAATTTTGTCCTTTCCTTTGTTTTCATTTCTCTATGTTAATTTTTCTTTGGATTGCTTTGCTTTTACAGGCAGAGGCAAGAAAGACAGCAACTATCATTATTGATTCTTAAAATTGCACAATGCAAATCAAGAAATTATTAATTCCTTATTTGTTATCATTATCCTTTATTTTCCTTTTCTTCAATTTACAAGTTTGGTACTTACATGCTGTAATAATTTCCTCTTCCTCTCCACGACCTCCCCCACCGTTGAGTCAATCTTTTTTCCATGCAATTGCAAGGACTCAATCATTGCCAAAGATTTTCAACTAACTCAGAAACTCAATTTATTTAAAATTTATTAGTTCATCGATTCATTCAGTAACTATTCACTGGGTGCTTACCATAAACCCCAACACTCTTCTAGGGATCCAGAGGAAGACAGACTGAAGTCTCTATCTTCATGAAGTTCAGCTGTTCTAGCATAAGCTATATAAAAACCATATAAATATAATACATATGGGCTCTGGAGAAAAATAAAACAAGGTATATGAAATAGGGATTGCTATGGGGCAATTTTATGGGGGTTGTTACTATTTTGAACAGAGTGGTAAACAAAAACTTCGTTGAAAAGATGACTGTATAGTTAGGGTTCTCCAAAGAAAGACAGATATATATATATATATATATTTTTTTTTTCTTAAGTAAATCGTATTATTTTCCATAATGTGGCCAGGCCTCATTCAATCAGTTGGAGGCCTTAAGAGAAAAGACTGAGGTCTGCTAAGGAGGAAGGAAGTCTCTTTTGAGACCACGTTAGAACTTAAGACTGCAACATCAACTCTAGCCAGATTTTCCAGCATGCTGGCCTATCTTGCAGATTTCAGACTTACCAGCTCCAAAATTCATGTGAGAGATTTATTTTAAGACATTAGATTTTGGGTTTGGGACTTTGGATTTTACTCTGGGTAACTATTAGAAAGGTAACATGATCTGAATTTTTTTTAAGGATCATTCTAAATGTTAGCTGAGGAAAAGACTATAGAGAAACAAGTGAGAAGGGAGACAAACTGAGGAGTAGTACTTAAGGAAAGAAATGATCGTGGTTTTGATGGAAGTGATGAGAAATACCAGATTTTTAATATATATCTCATTAAGCTATTCTAATTTGAATACAGTTCCTGTATTCAAATCACAGGCATTGAGTGTAAGTTTGGACAACAAAAGATACCATTATCCAAATCCCTTATATTACTGAGCTTTGGAAACTGAGAATTTGTTTACCAAAGGATACCTTTATTTTGAAGGTAGAAATCCCTTATTCCATATCACTCATGAGGGTTCTGCTTCTCTGATCAAACAAATACAGATGGTACTTACAGCCATAAAACTAGATGAAATTACTTAGGGATTATAGGATTAGGATAACTTTAGAAATGGTCTAAGAATTGGGTCATTGGTCAGTCTTCCCTTTAAAGGTTAATTTTATGAGAAGAAAAAAGCACGTGAGACTGAGAAATAGTAGTCTATATGGTAGAAAAAGAACCAGAAAATTTTTCCAGTGATAGATTATACCAAATATTGACAAGTTGAATAAGATAAGCAATGAGTTGACCATTGCACTGGATGGAGTTAAACAGGCAAGGAAGGTGTTATTCAAGACTATTGCAGTAGGTGAGCAGGATTGAACTCAATTCAGCGGAAACAAAAAATGCCACTGTTTTTAAGAACAGGGTGAGCTATTGTTAAAATACTAGAGGATACAGGTGAGGTTGATCACTGTGATTAGATGGTCATCTGTGTTTGCTAATCGATGCTTATCAAAGTTAGGCTCCTACCCTCCCACAGAGACTGGGAAATAGAGGCACTATTTTAAGGATTCCATTTCAAAAGGATGGTTGCCAGTCTTTGAGAAATACAGTCCTGGTTTATAAAACTGGCAAGAGTCTGGGAAAAGACTTACATCTCAAAGGGGAAGTTTACAATTGCAAGTTTTTTTGAAGTCAGTGCTCTATGAAAGGGAAATCAGGGACCTATTGTTAGGAAGACACCTGTTGAAAGCTTAGTCAAGCTAGGGGGAACATTAAAGCCTGTCTTGGTCAACTTACCAAGGTAGAGATCATTAGTAGCTCTAGGAAGAGTAGTTTCAGTGAAGTAGTGGGACCAAAGTATTAATCACATTAGTTCAAGAGAGAGGAGAAGAGGAAGGAGAAGAGAATAGAAACAATTCTGAGAATTTTGCTATAAAGGAGCAGAGGAGTGGCCTGACAGATGAAGGGGGAAGTGATGGTCAAGAGAAGACATTTAGGATGAGAGAAATAGCTGCGTGTTTGTACAAAGATGAGAATGATCCAGTAGGGAGGGAAATATTAATCATGCAGGATAAACGCTAGAGGGCAGTTCTTAAATAGTCAAGGAACAATATCTAGTGTGCAATTTAGGGGGCTGACTTAGGAACACTAATTACTTATCATAGTAACAGTAGGGAGGGCTGAGTCTTTTCAGATCAGGGGCAGAAAGGTGGGGAGGTGTATGGTGAGAATCTGAGGAAGGTCTTTTTTGTTTACTATGGTAAGAAGCTAGGTTTTCAGCTTAAGCTTAAGCTTAAGGATGGAGGAAAAACTGATAAAGGATTAAGACAGAAAGATATGAAATAGTTGGTCAAGGGCAATAAGAATGGATGGACTAGGAAAACATGGATTGCAGTAGTGCTTGACTAAATATTACTGCTCATCAGTGTAAACCAAGGTTAGTCAGCATAATTGTGTAGATATTGACATGATCAGTGGTGAATATGATTTGACCAGGACTGGGGGGTTACCTATGTAAGTATGACAGAGGGGGAAACTTTGAAGACTACATATTTTTTACTATATACAAAATCACTAGCTTCTTCCTGTCATTACTCATGTCAATGTATTCTTCTGCTCTTAAAAGTATTTTATTAATTATAGTGTATGTGCTTCTCTGTTTTCAATTAACAAGTATTTATTTATTTATCTATTTATTTTTTTAAAGACTTTATGTATTTATTTGACAGACAGAGATCACAAGTAGGCAGAAAGGCAGGCAGAGAGAGAGGAGGGGAAGCAGGCTCCCCGCTGAGCAGAGAGCCCGACACGGGGCTCGATCCCAGGACCCTGGGATCATGACCTGAGCCGAAGGCAGAGGATTTAACCCACTGAGCCACCCAGGCACCCCTAACTAGCATTTATTTAGGACTATTAATAATAGCTAATATTTACTTGGCAATTTAACTGTGTCATAGTCACCTTTCTAAACACTTTGCCAATATTTTCACTCCATTAATCTTCATATCAATCCTATGAGAGAGGTAATATTATCTGATATTATCTGCTCTCTCCAGATGAAGGCACTGAGGCACAGAGAAATTAAATAACTTGCCCAGGATCAGACAGTGAGTAGCTGAGATATAAATCCAGTATGAGGTTTCAGAATCTGGGCTCCTAATCACTACATTGCAGTTGTTTGTGAATTAAATAGCCTGCCAGCCATCATACAGCATAAAAAGCAGATAAGGTTTAATTAACAAATTAGTTAGGAAAACATATACCCATGAAACAAAGTGAGAAAAACAAGATTAATATAATTATATTAGTATACAATGTTTATTTAATTAGAAATTCATGTATGGGAAAGGGAAGCGTCAAAATGGATTTTGATGTGGGCAGGACATGAAGAGCAGAGAGAGATGTACCCGAGGTGGCAGAATAGCAGAAGCAAAGTCTGGGAGGTGGGCTTGCACTGAATGGACTAAGGAAGACAGGAAAGGGTGTGACAGGCAAGAAGTAAGATTGAATTTGCATGGGAGCACTGGGAAGTAAATTTGGTGGGGGAGGGGGACTCAGGAAATAAATTTGTGAGTGTGGGTGTTGCAGAAGAAGCCGGGGACAGGGAAGGAAAGTGATGCCTTAAGATGTTGACAAGGTGGGGCGCCTGGGTGGTGCAGTTGGTTAAGCCACAGACTCTTGCTTAAACTCAGGTCATGATCTCAGGATCATGATCTCAGAGTCATGAGATCAAGCCCCAGGTGGGCTCCACACTTGGTGAGGAGTCTACTTAGGTTTCTCTCTCCCTCTCTCTTTGCCCCTCCCTCACCCTTAAAATACATAAATCTTTTTTTTTTTTTTAATGATGTATGCAAGGAGGTTCAGTTTGATTGGTTGGTATTGAGAACCCCTCTGATAGGTCATATAAAGAGCAAACCACACTTGACCCCACAGGGCATGGAGGAAGGCAGCAGCCAGGGAATGGATGTAAAGCAGGGGCTGTGGCTGTTATATTCATCTTTCCCCTCTCCACTCTTGACTCATTTCTTTCCCAGTGGCTAGTAAAAGTTTAATGAATGTTAAATAGAAAAATAAATATTCATGGCATTTGGTGACTAAATCGATCAAGGGAATAAAGAAAATAATTTCTGTGTTGTTGTTTTTTTTTAATTTTTCATAGACCAAGAAATTAGCAATGTGAATGACAAAATGAGAATGTTGAAAAAGGAAAGCAGTTTAGAAAGAACAAAGTTTCAGGGCACCAGGTTAAGTATAAATACTATGCTTACCAGCAATTCATTCACATGTGTCAGAGTTGCTCATTAGTTGCCTAGGAAAAGTCACATCCAGCATTTAAACCTGGTAGAAAATGATGGGGGGGGTTTGGTCAAAATTCATTGTGTAGCTCCAGAAGAATAATGAAGAGAGGTATGCCTTTTTTCGCCCCTCATCTGTAGCTGGGAGGCCTGAGAGTAACACATCATAACAGAATAATAACAGCAGCTGTGCTTATAAATATCCCCCCTCCTACTGAAAGAGGGTTGTTCCACTAGATGCAAACCCGGTATGTAATTATATATTTACAAGACATACATAATAATGGTTAGATGGTAAACACACAGGAAGTAAAATAACAGGGGGAAAAAAAACTGAGGAGTGAATGCAAAGAGATTTTAGAAATACCCTGCTGCTCAGTGTATCATGCACAGTTCTTTATGAATAAATTTCATGTGTGCAAATAAAGTAAGAGAAGTTAATTTGACAGCTAACAATATCAAGTGGAAAAATTACCCTTTAGAAAACTGTGGTGAATTTAGATTTTCTTCCCCCAATTTTCTTAAGCTTTGGGCGGTGAAATTGTAAGGCTTGGGTTTTCTCTCTTCCAAAAATAGAATTATAGTGATTCACAGCTACTGAGATGGTGTGTATCGTGTCAGCTTGGTTAATCTGGAACTCGTATTCCCAGAATTCCCTGCAGGGTTCTGCATTAGTGGAATCTGCACATGATTGGACAAGCAGAGTGGCCACCATTGACCTCCATGGGTACTGCGCTTCCAGGAAGTAACAGAAAGGAGCAGAGCGGTGGTGCCGTGGTTTTTAACTCGTCCTCCCTCTTTCAAATCCATTAAGTGTCTCTTCTAGTCTTGTGTCCTTTTAACATTTTTCATCAAATTACTGAATTGTACAGGTGCCTGAGTGGCTCAGTGGGTTAAGCGTCTGCCTTTGGCTCTGGTGGTGATCCCAGGGTCCTGGGGTGGAGCCCCACATCAGGCTCCCTGATCAGTGGGGAGTCTGCTTCTCCCTCTCCCTCTGCCCCTCTGCCTGCTTGTGCTCTCTCTCGCTCTTCCTCAAGTAAATAATTTGTTTTTTTAATTACTGACTTGTGGGAATAATTTTTATTTTTTTGATACAAGTCCTTCTTATTATCTTGGATTTAAATTTCTCTTCTTTTTTAGTTTGTTAAAATAGAAAGTAAAATAATTCATCTTTAATGTTTCTTCTTTTCTAATACAAGTATTTAAAGATATGCATTTCCCTCTAAGACCTATGTTAGCTATCACAAATTTTGATATGTATTGTTATAATTCTAATATAGCTACCATTTATGTAGGTCTTTTTTAAGGTCTCTCAGCAATGTTTTATAATTTTCAGTGTAGGCAAATCTCTTGCCAAATTTGTTTCTCTAAGGATTTTATGTTTTTGATGCTGAATTTTGGAGTAGAGGACTCTAGTAGCTTATTGTTTGTTTCGTGGGATTTTTGGTTTTGTTTTTGGTCTTTAGATTCCTTAGGACTGCAAATAAAGTCGATTTTACTTTCCTTTCCAATTTCTATACCCTCTCCCTTTCTTGCTTTATTAGAGTAACTAGCATCTCCACTATAATGCTGAATGCAAGTGGTGAGAGCAAACATCCTGGCCTTTTTCCCTGGTGTTAAGAGAAATGTGCTCCATCTTTCACAATTAAAAATGATTTTTGCTATAGGATTTTTTGTAGATTTCCTCTATAAAATTGAAGAAGATTCCTCCTATTCCCAGTTTATCACGCATGGATATTGAATTCTGTCAAATTCTTTTTCTGCTTCTATTGATATGATCAAATGATTTTTTTTTCTCCTTTACTCTGCTAGCCACGGTTAATTGCAACCATCCCTTTCAACTGTTGAACCAATCTCGCATTCCTAGAATAAACTCCACTCAATCATAATGTATTTTCTTTTTCACATAATTCTAGATTTGATTTGCTAGTGCACTGTTGAAGATTTTATGCCTGTAATCATGAGGGATATTGATCTGATATTGATCTGTAACATTCTTTTTTGTAAAGTTTTTGTTAGGTTTTGGTGTCAGGACTGTGCTCGTTTCATAAAAGGGTTGATTCCCTCCTCCTGTTTTCTGAAAGATATTGCACAAGATTGGGATTATTTATTCTTTGAATGTTTTATAGCATTCACCAATAAAGCCATCTGTATATGACTCCCCCCCCCCCCCCGTAAAAAGGCTTTTGATTGCAAATTAAGTTCCTTTAATCACAATAGGGGTCTTTAGATTTTATCTTTCTAACTAAGGCACTTTGGGTGAATTGTATTTTTTAAGGAATTTGCCCATTTTATTTAAGCTTTCAAATTTATTGGCATAGAGTTGTCAGAATTAACCCTTTAATATCTTTTTAATGTTTTCAAGATCTGGGTGAAATCTTCTATTTGTGATATAAGTATAGTATTTTCTCTTTCTCTTTTTCTTGATAAGTTTTACTAGATCAAATCTATTAATATTTAAAAAAAAAACCCTCACTTCTAGCTTTGTTAATTTTCTGTTGTTTGTCTTGGATTTAAATTTCTTTTTTTTTTTTAGTTTGTTAAAGTGGAAATTTAAATAATTCATCTTAAATGTTTCTTCTTTTCTAAATTAGGTATTTAAAGATATACATTTCCCTCTAAGACCTATGTTAGCTAATTGTCACAAATTTTGATATGTATCGTTTTTTTAATTCAGTCCAACATATTATCTCATTTCTCTTAATATGTCTTATTTGATAAATAAGTTACTCAGAAGCATGCTATTTAATTTCCAAATATTTGGAGTTTCTATATAACTTATTTTTTAATGTTCTTTTTTTTTTAAGATTTTATTTATTTATTTGACAGACAGAGATCACAAGTAGGCAGAGCAGCAGGCAGAGAGAGGGAAACAGGCTCCCTGCTGAGCAGAGAGCCCAATGAGGCGCTTGATCCCAGGACCCAGAAGCCCCATTTTTTAATGTTCTAATTCAATTAGTTTGCAATCAGAGAACAGCTTTAAGAATTTAATGTTTTCGGGGCGCCTGGGTATCTCAGTGAGTTAAAGCCTCTGCCTTCGGCTCAGGTCATGATCCCAAGCTCCTGGGACCCAGCCCCGCATCTGGCTCTCTGCTCAGTAGGGAGCCTGCTTCCTCCTCTCGCTCTGCCTGCTTCTCTGCCTACTTGTGAACTCTGTCAAATAAATAAATAAAATCTTTAAAAAAAAAAAAGAATTCAATGTTTTCAATTTTACTGAGATTTATTTTGTTTAACATGTATCTTGGTGAGTGTTCAGTGTGTACTTGGAAAGAATTATAATCTATAATCATGAATGTATTGTTTCATAAATATCAATTAGGAGATAATGTTCTTCAGATCTTTTACATCATAACTTTTTTTAAACTGAGAAATAATTGGGGCGCCTGGGTGGCTCAGATGGTTAAGCATCTACCTTTGACTCAGGTCATGATCCTGGGGTCCTGGGATCAGGTCCCGCATCGGGCTCCCTGCTCAGTGGGAAGTGTTTCTTCCTCTACTTCTCTCTCTCTCTCTCTCTCTCATGAATAAATAAATAAAATCTTTAAAAAAAAAAAACTGAGATATAATTGACGACATTATAGCAGTTTCAGGTATACAACATAATGATTTTGTATTTGTATTTGTACTTTTTTTGTTTTTTGGTCTGCCTGTTTTGTTTTTTTTTGTTTGTTTGTTTTATTATTACGGTCAGTTAGCCAACATAAAGTATATCATTAGTTTTTGATGTAGTGTTTGACAATTCATTAGCTGTCTATAACACCCAGTGTTCATCTGCTCAGCAGAGAGCCCGATGTGGGACTCGATCCCAGGACCCTGGGATCATGACCTGAGCCGAAGGCAGAGGCTGAACCCACTGAGCCACCCAGGTGCCCCTCTTAGCCCATTTTTTAAGACAAGTTAGTAGTTCATTTTGTTTGTTAGTTTTTACTGTTGAGATGTAGGATTCCCTTATAAATTTTGGAAAATAATCTCTCAGACAAACTCATTATTATTACAGGACACAAAATCTACAAAAATCAGTTGCATTTCTATATAATAATAATAAACTATATGAAAAGGAATTTAGGAAAACTATCCCATTTATAGTAGCATCAAAAATAATAAAATACTTAAGAATAAAGTAAGGAAGTAAAAGACTTATATGCTGAAAACTATAAAACATTGATGAGAGAAATTGAAGATGTAAACAACAGAAAGATATCCTGTGTTCATAGATTAGAAGGATTAATAGCATTAAAATGTTCATGCTGGGGTGCCTGGGTAGCTCAGTCATTAAGCATCAGCCGTGGGCTCAGTTGTGATCCCAGGACCCTGAGATTGAGCCCCGCATCAGGCTCCCTGCTTGGCGGGGAGCCTGCTTCTCCCTCTCCCTTTGCCCGCCACTCTGCCTGCTTGTGCTCTCTCTCTCTCTCTCTCTCTCTCTGTGAAATAAATAAATAAAATTTTAAAAAATAATCAAAAATTAAAAAAAATAAAATGTTCATGCTAACCCAAGGTGATCTACAGATTCAATGCATTATCCCTATCAAAATCCCAATGGTATTTTTTACATAAATAAAAAAATTCTAAAATTCATATGAAAGCACAAAAGACCCCAATAGCCAAAAGAATTTTGAAAAAGAAAAACAAAGAAGAAGGCCTCATACTTGCTGATTTTAAAATATATTATAAGGCTACAGTAATCAAAAAATAGCATGGTACTAGCAGAGACAGACAGATAGACCAATGGATAATATAGAGAGCCTATAAATAAATCCATGCATATACAGTCACTTATCTTCAACAAGAGTGCCAAGACTGCACAATGAAGAAAGGATAGTCTTCAACAAATGGTGTGTGGGGGGGTGGGGGGGTAGTTGGATATCTACATGCAAAAGAATGAAATTGGGCAGTTATCTTACACATTACCCAAAAATCAACTAAAATGGATTAAAGACTTATATGTAAGATTTGAAACTATAAAACTCCTAGAAAAAAATATAGGGAAAAGTTCCCTATCATTGGTCTTGGCAATGATTTCATGGCTGTGACATCAAAGTCCTGGCAACAAAGCAAGTGGAACTAAATCAAACTTAAATGTTTCTGTACAACAAAGGAAACAGTCCATCAAAAGAAAAGACAACCTATAGAATGGGAAAAAAATATCTGCAAACCATATATCTGATAAGGGGTTAATTTTCAAAATAATTCTTATATTCACTCTCCTTTTCAAATTACTGTGTGGTTTTTTCTACTGAGAATTTGGCTGATACAAACTGACATTTTATTATAAAATTATGTTTCTGTATTATATATATTTGTGTAATAGGTTTATATCTTTAATTGTTTCAACATGTAATTTTTCATGTTAATATATGAGAATAAATAAATTTTCACAATTATTTTATAAGATGTATTAGCGAAATGTTTAAGTTCATTGACCTATTGTTGTGCTCTGTAATTTAATAGACACTAGCCACATGTAACCATTTAATTCTAAATTTAACTACATTAAAGTGAAATAAAATTCAAAATACAATTCCTCAGCCATACCAGCTACATTGTGAGTGTCAATTATGACACTTGTCATACCAGCCACATATGGCCAGTGCCTACCATACTAAACAGCACAGACGTAGAACATTACTATCATTGCAGAAAGTTCTTTGGGACAGTATTGTTGAAGAGAGATTTGGGTTTGGCTTTCCTGCCTGCAGTTAGCTTGACTTACCTCCTGCATTTTAAGGGCTCACCTAGTGTCTGACTTGTCATCATGGGATCTTGCATATATCATCCCTTACCAAGGGTCCACTTCTTCAGCTAAAAAGGTAATGTTATGAGTCTGTGATCACAGATTCACTGTTCCTGTAGTTATTACGTTATCCAAAAAAGCTGCCTCCTGTAACTTTAGAATGGCCTTGGAAATGGTCAACTAAAGTATTAGCTTGGAGATGATATCATACAGTGTTGGAACACTGTCATTAAATATACTATATATATGGGGCATCTGAGTGGCTCAGTCAGTTAAGCATCCAACTCTTGGTTTCTGCTCATGGGGTCATAGGATCAAGCCCCAAGTTAGGCTCCATGCTCGGTGGGGGGTCTTCTTAAGATTCTCACTTCCTCTCTCTCTGCCCCTCCACCCACTTGCACATCCTCTCTCTCTCAAATAAATAAAAAAATCTTTAAAAAATATATTTTATACATACTTTAAACCAAGACAGAAGTGACTTGACTTCTGTCAAACCAAGACTTCTCACTATTACTTGGTTACCAGCTTTAGAAGTGGTACTAGGAGAGGACCTAATAAGGCATCCACTAAGTGAAACTTAGAGCTGGTCATTTGGACCTTTTTATGCCAGTAGACCAACAGGTACAAAAACAGATTTACTACATTGACAAGGGAAAATAACCTTGATTACCATGAGGGGATAGTGCTATTGTTTCACAGTGGTGACAGAATAAATGTTTATAGAACTCAGGAGTTTGACTGGTTTTCTTGGTGCTTCTAAACCCTAATCGTGCAACTGTCTGGCACACAGCCCGACAAGGGCAAAGTAAGCTGGGTTCCAACCACTCAGGATGAAGGTCTAAGTCTGGGTTTCTTCAGAAGCAGACACAGAGATAAGGATTCTTATGAAAATTCATTTATACAGGAGATGTTCCTCAGGAAAAACTAGTAGAGGAGTAGGTGAAATGGGACTGGGAAGGGAAGAAGCCCAAGCAATAGTATTGATATCAAGCAAAGACCAATGGAAAGAAACTTGCCCTCCCACAGGAAGCAGTGTATGTGACACTTAACAAAGGTGAGAGAACTGGATTAGCTATATCCTTGAACCTCAGCCATTGGTCAAGAGTTGCCCCCATGTGGGTGTATATTCCCATGTACTTCTGAGTTTCCTTGTCTGTAAGCAAAGGGGGTTCCAGCAGCTACATCAGGTAGTCCAGTGCCAAAGTGATCAAAGTACTGACTATTGGATGTGAAACCATACTGAGATGCCATGTGCCCTCCCCCCCCCCCAAAAAAAGGATCCAAGAGGATGTGGACAAGACATCTGCTATAGTCTGTCTGTGTTACCCCACCAGACAAATGACAGAGATCAGCAGAAATGCTAGGTGAGAATATGGGGTAATCTAGAATGTTGTTAAAGGGGGAAAATAATAAATATCAGTTGCAGACTTAGGACCAATGGCTGTAGCAGAGACTAAAACTTGTATCTTAGATGCTCCACCTTTGTTTTTGTTGTTGTTTTAAGAACTTGTTACCAGGGGTGCCTGCGTGGTGCAGTTGGTTGATTATCAGACTCTTGGCTTCCCCTCAGGTCATGATCTCAGTGTCATGGGATCCAGCCCTACTTCAGGCTCCACATTTGGCTCAGAGTCTACTTGGTACTCTCTCTGTCCCTCCCCCTACAAAATAAAAATAAATAATCTTTAAAAAAAAAAAAAAGTACTTGTTACCAGCCACTACGTTGACAGAAACGGAACCTAAACATGCAAGTCACAGACTGCAGCAAATACTGTCAGTACCCTCACCTGTCCTTTGTCGTTCTACTTAGTGTTATCTGGAAAATTTTTAAGTGCAAGGATCTGCGACTGTGGTCTGAAGTCTTATTCTAGATCTTTACAGAGCAGTTCTAAGGTACAGCAGGCTGGAAGTGCCAGGAAATTAACACCATTCCTCTTTATCTCTTGCTAAAAAGAAGCATTCTTCAACCAACATTGGTGCATAAATATCATTTCTTTCTTACCCCACTGGTGAGAAAATTCTGAGGCATGCATTTTTTATAAGTTCTCAGAGTTTCCCTGTGAGATTAAGATTCAATTCTCCAACATGACAGCTGCTTTAGTAGTATATTTTCTTTATAGAGACTTTCCTTCCTTTTCTCACTTTCCTATCCACCTCACCCCAATCCCTGCCCTGGCTCCATGATGTTTCCTATCCCCTCCAGATAAACTACTTTCACTCAATACTTTTATCAGGGTCTGCTTCATGAGAAATCCAAACTGTATTAATCAGTTATATGATTCTTGGGCCCTTCAAGCAAAAGTCTCTGACCTAGATGAAATATGTAAAAGCATGGAAACTCAAGAGAACTATGTGGGAATAATTTTTGAAGAAAGGTACTAGAGTGTTATGAATCTCAGCTCCTGAAAAGAAGGGGAGGAAAAGGTTGCTTCCTTCTGGCAAAGATAAATAAAGCTAGATACTAGTTAAAGTAGTAAGGATGGATTTTAATCAGTAACAACTACTGCAATAGGAAAGAGTCCAGCATGAACTGAACTCAACTTCGATTTATACAGAAGTCACTGAGTCTTTTTCAGGGAGGATGAAGAACTAGGGAGAAGGTAGAGCAGAAAGTCAGTAGAGCGAGAAAAACAAAAAATTACAAAAAGCAGGAAGGGGAAGTGTTGGTTCCTGTGAAATCCATCTGGATTTGCTAACTACAGTTTATGGAAGTTAGGCTCCTACCTGCCCACAGAGTCTGAGAGACGGGAGCCATATCTTCAGGTGTTGTCTTAACAAACAGAAAATTATTTTGGCAGCTTTGAATTTCCTCAGGCAGGCACTTTAAGGATGAGTTGGGTCATCCTAAGGATGTAACCTTGAGCTGTTAGAAACTATACTAGTGTTTATTCAAGTCTTCACAGACTAGGAGGGAGTCCTACTCGAGAAGAGATCCTGGAGAGCCTGGCCAGAATTTAGTCAAGGAGAGAATTTTTGTCACCTCTTCCCCTACCATATATTATGAGAAGCTACAAGGATGGAACGTTGCTATGTGTTCTTGGTAGTTTTGAAGCACAGAGAACTGAACCACCTGAGAAATCTTAACCGAGAAGAGACTGGCTAGCCAGTTAGTTCCTCAGAAAAGAGGTAGCCAAACTTTTCAAAGCACAACATACTTCAAGCACTTCCCAAGAAAAAGATGTGTACCGTGTAGTGCAGAAATGAGAGAAGTTTCTTTCCAATAAAACTTCTGGCACAGAAGGGCAAATGGTCTCCACCAGGGACTATCTGCTTAGAGTCACTGCTCTGAAAGCAGGAGCCAAGGAGGGAGCAAAAAGTCAGAGAAACAATATACATAGAAGAGATATCACAGTATTTTTAGTCATAAAGTCCCTCAGTAAAGTCTCCAAAGAATCCATGAAAGATCAGTTAGGAGTATCATCTGGGTCTAGAGAGAATGATGGCAGTTTACAACTTATCCTAGTACAATAAGGACATTCTTCTTCCCTTTCCTTTGCCTCCTCCATTCCAAACCCAGAAGATTAGAAAGAGCAGTTTGCAAACGGGAGCGTTGTCTAGAAATAAAAAGAAAAGAAACCCACCTTATATTTTTTCTATGAGGGCAAAAAGTCTACAGGACTTACCTTTGACATGAGCTGGCCATGCTATATTTTAAATCAAAACTGGGTTTTATAATGTAAAGAAATCACTGTCCTTTCTACTGTCTAAGAAAACAAGGAAACATAGAACATGTTATGGGTTGAACTGTGTGCCCAAAAGTTAATGTTGAAGTCCTAACCCCTGGTACCTGTGAATGTAATTTTACTTGGAAATAGGATCTTTGCAGATGTGTTCAAGTTATAAAGAGGTCACCAGGATGGGCCCTAATCCAATAAGTCTAGGGTCCTTTCCTGATAAGAAGAGGAAAATCCCATGTGAGTACAGAGACATAGGATCAATGATCATGTGATGACCGAGGCAGAGACTGGAGTGATGCATCTACAAGCCAGTGAATGCCAAGGATTGTCAGCAAACCACTAGAAGCTAGAAAGAGTTAAGGCAGGATCCCCCACAGGTTCCAGAGGACGCATGGTCCTGCCAAGATTCTGCTTTTGGACTTCTGGCCTCCAGAACTGTAAGACAATAAATTTCTATTGTTTGAAGCCACCCTGTTTGTAGAACTTTGTATGGCAACCCTGAGAATTAATATACCACCTGCCAGAGTTTCAAACCATAGAAGAAAAACTTCCCTCCCTAAATAAATGTTAAATAGACAATGGGAACAATCTGAAAGTGAAATTAAGAAAATAATTCCACTTATAATAGAATCAAAAAAGTGAAATATTAGGAATAAATTTACAAAAGCACTACAAAACCAGTGTACTAAAAACTACAAAACATTGTTGAAAGAATTAAAAGATCCAAATAAATGGAAAGAAACTCCATGTCCAATCACCGGAAGACTTAATATTCTTAACATTGTAATATTCCCCAAATTGATCTACACATCCAGTGAATCCCTATCAAAACCCAGCTGGCTTTTTTTGCAAACATTCAAAAACTTAATGCAATCCCTATCAAAATACCATCAGCTTTTTTCACAGAAATAGAACAAATAATCCAAAAATTTGTATGGAACCAGAAAAGATCCTGACTAGCAAGAGGAATGTTGAAAAAGAAAACCAAAATTGGTGGCATCACAATTCCGGACTTCAAGCTCCATTACAAAGCTGTAATTATCGAGACAGTGTGGTACTGGCACAAAAACAGACACAAAGATCAACGGAACAGAATAGACAGGCAAGAAATGGACCCTCAACTCTATGGTCAACTAATCTTTGACAAAGCAGGAAAGATTGTCCAAAGGAAAAAAGACAGTCTCTTCAACAAATGGTGTTGGGGAAATTAGACAGCCACATGCAGAAGAACAAAAGTGGACCATTTCCTTATACCACACATGAAAATAGACTCAGAATGGATGAAAGACCTCAGTGAAAGAAAGGAATCCATCAAAATCCTTGAGGAGAACACAGGCAGCAACCTCTTCTACCTAAGCTGCAGCAACTTCTTCCTAGAATCATCGCCAAAGGCAAGGGAAGCAAGGGCAAAAATGAACTATCAGGACTTTATCAAGAAAGAAAGCTTTTGCGCAGCAAAGGAAACAGTCAACAAAACCAAAAGACAACTGACAGAATGGGAGAAGATATTTGCCAACGACATATCAGACAAAGGGCTAGTATCCAAAATCTATGAAGAACTTATCAAATTCATCACCCAGAGAACAAATAATCCAATCAAGAAATGGGCAGAGGACATGAACAGACATTTCTGCAAAGAAGATATCCAAATGGCCAACAGACACATGCTCAACATCACTTGGCGTCAGGGAAATACAAATCAAAACCACAATGAGATACCACCTCATACCAGTCAGAATGGCTAAAATTAACAAGTCAGGAAATGACAGGTATTGCCAAGGATGCAGAGAAAGGGGAACCCTCCTACACTGTTGGTGGGAAGGCAAGCTGGTGTAGCCACTCTGGAAAATAGTATGGAGGTTCCTCAAAAAGTTGAAAATAGAGTTACCCTATGACCCAGCAATTGCACTACTAGGTATTTACCCCAAAGATACAAATGTTGTGATCAAAAGGGGCATGTGTATCCCAATGTTTATAGCAGCAATGTCCACAATAGCCAAATTATGGAAAGAGCTTAGATGTCCATCAACAGATGAATGGATAGAGAAGATGTGGTATATATACAATGGAATTTAATGCAGCAATTAAAAATAAAAGAAATCTTAACATTTGCAATGACATAGATGGAACTAGAGGATATTATGCTAAGCAAAATAAGTCAATCAAAGAAAAATAATTATCATATGATCTCACTGATATGAGGAATTTGAGAAATAAGACAGAGGATCATAGGGGAAGGGAAAGAAAAATGAAACAAGAGGAAACCAGAGAGGAAGACAAACCATAAGAGACTCTTAATCTCAGGAAACAAACTGAGGGTTGCTGGAGTAGAGCGGGGTGGGAGGGATAGGGTGTCTGGGTGATGGATATTGGGGAGGGTACGTGCTATGATGAGGGCTGGAATTATATAAGACTGATGAATCACAGACCTGTACTCCTGAAACAAATAATACATTATATGTTATTTTTTTTAAAGTTTAAAAAAAGAAGAAATTAAAAAACTTGTCCTAAAATTCAAATGGAAATGCAAGGGACAGAAATAGTAAAAACAATCTTGAAAAAGAATAAAGTTGGAGGATTCACACTTTCTGATTTCCGAAGTTACCACAAAGTTACAAAAGTCAAGACAGGGTGGTAATGGCAGTAGGATAGACATATAGATCAATGGAATGGACTTTAAAGTCCAGAAACTTCCATTTATGGTTAAGTGACTTTAGACAAGGGTACCAATTCAATTAAATGGAGAAAGAACAGTCTTTTCAGCAAACTGGGCTGGGACAGCTAGAAATCCATGTAGAAGAAAGAATGCAGCTATATTCCCAACTTCTCACTATTCAGTAAAGTTCACTATTGCATTATGAAGAACATCCCAACAGTGAGATTGGAAAGCATCTCAAAATTTAGGCAGAAGAAGGCTTTTCTTTTATAGGGAGGAGTAAACAAGGCTAGAAAAAACTGCGTGTGGGGAAGTGGGATGATGAAGGCGTAGGGGGATTAAACAGTAGATCTTCAATCAGAGAGTGTTTTATCCCGAGGTTGGAATATTCTTAGTTTGGAGGCATCTGCGAGGAGGACTGGCTCAAGTTGAGCATGTGGCAAAGTTGAGAGGCCTGAGAGAAAAAGAGAAACTTACCAAACTTCGGTTAACAAGTATTTTGTTTTGATTGATCAGTGGAGACAAAACAGTTCATTTAATCATTTCTGAAGCAAAGAATGGAAAATTGGAGGGTCTGTATCTGACCTTGTCATAGGTCATTAAGTGGGCATCCATAAGACTTATCTAAATCATATGGAAATAAATTGTAGTGAACCATTTCCCCACAATACAAAAAGGGATAGTGGGCGTATTCCTTTATGTTGTTACTGTTTTTCAGGAGCAGGGGTTCAGATAAAATTCAATACAGTCATTATTTATAAACAAAGATTACTGCTTTCAGCAGCCCAGCAAAAGTGAAAGCAATAAAGAAAGAATTTTATAGCATTTTGAGACCCAGAATCCCAATAGGAGGGTCTTGGAAACAGGGGCAAAGAATGAACAAATCCTGAGATTAGAATGACTGGAAAATGCAGTCATGTGCTATCTGTAACTCTTAAACAACCTAGAGAACCCCAAAATTGCTAAGAGGAAACAATCCAGTTTCAGTATTTTAGACCAAGAGTAGAGAAATGCCCATGAAGCATTTGCATATTAAACAGAGGAGAGGCTATCAACCTGATTTTCAGAATTGTATCTAGGACGTAAGGCCGCTATTATTACTTGGAGGCCAAAGGACATGCCATCAGCCGTGCCAGGCCCATTCATTAATGCTGATTCTAGGTAGCTCCCACCCCTAGGATGAGTAATAAGGATGAAAATAAGGAATATAAAAAATACTATAGCATAAGAGCAAGGAACAATGCCCTAAAGATATAGACAAAAATGAAGATTATGTCTACAAAAATAACTTTCTTCAAGAAAAGTATGGAAAAAAATTTTTTAAAAGAACAAAAATCTGTTTGATATTCTTGACATTTTTTTCTTGACATTTTTAAAAAGCAAGATAAAATTCAATAAGCTTATCCTTAAGGATAACATAAGAAAAAAATCATAGATAAAAGTAGAATTTCATGAAAAAGAAAAAAGGGAAATTTAAAATTCAATGACAATTTGAATGTTCATTGAAGGCTGTGAAAATATAAACAGTCTAAAATTGAATTGCTAATGAGAAAGACAAAAACACAAAACTCACTCAGAATGCAGAGAGAAAAGACAAGAACAAACATAAGTAAGAAATTATTTTAAGCTAGGAATTACAGACATCTGAATGGAAGAATAATATTCAGATACTTAACAGAATGAAATTTTTCTAACTTGAAGAAAATCAGGGGCACCTGGGTGGCTCAGTTTGTTAAGTGGCTGTCTTTGGCTCAGATCATGATCCCAGGGTTCTGGGATTGAGCCCACCACCCCCAATCTAGGCTCACCACTCAGCAGGGAACCTGCTTCTCTATCTGCCTTCTTCTCCCCCTGCTTGTGCTCTCTCTCTTTCTCTCTCTCTCTTTGTAAAATAAATGAATAAAATCTTGAAAGGAAAAAGAGAAGATAAGAGCAGAGAAAAAAAAGAAAAGAAAAGAAAGGAGAAAAAGAAAAGAAAAACAGATTCTTCAAACCAAAAAGTCTCACTGGATTCTTGGAAATTTAAGTGGTACAGGTAAAACCTGGATCTAATCTAGCAATTTTTTTTGAACATTAGTTTTGTTTTAATCCTGAAATCATCAAAGCAGAGGGAACTAAAAAAAAATTATGAGAGTAAAAGAGAAAGAAGAAATAAAATGGAGAATGAGAAAAGGGATAAATGATACAAATGAGAGTGGGTTTTGTTACAGATTTGTTGTTCATATTTTACAAGTATATAATGTACAGTAACATGATAACAATTTGAAAATTCTAATATAACAGACATTTTCATAGGAAATACGAAATACATATCTTAACTGAAATACATATCTTAAAAGGTCACCTCCAAATATAGATAGTAATTTAAACAAGCTCTTTTAAGTCTGAGTAGCAGAAAGTTTTTTTAAAAAATGTAATAACATCTGGAAGCTAGAAAATTAAGGAAAACTGCTCAATCCACTTGATGCCTGAAGTTAATATCACATACATATTCACATGTACCAGTAACAGATGAATTTCATCATAAACACAGTTAGTATTTAGGTATGCTTCTTTTCATTGCAGTTTTTTCCCAGAAGCCCTGAAACCATAAGGTAGAAAATAAAAATGATTGATGTATCTTTTGGCAAAGAGGATAGAATTATCAGAAATAAAGGAGAAAATTTGGTATAAGTATGCCTGTTCATTGTATTATTATGTAACAAGAATAATAAAAATTGGAACCAACCTAAATATCAAACAATTAACATATACTACTCTTTATTTTTTTTTAATTTTTTGACAAGAGTACTACTTTAAATCTTCATTTGTAAGGAGATTATTATGGAACGTTTTACATGTTTTCTTTTATCAACATAAAAAAATCGAATTTCTGGAAGTTTACTATAGGAAGTACAACACAGTAGTTATAGAGGTTTATCTATAGCTCACACAGACTATATGTAGACTAACTAATCTACAGGTTCACTGGGTGGGCTGTGGGTGAACCTATTCCTTGTTAAGATACAAGTACTTGATCATGAGCTTTAACTTTTCGATTTCCTCCAACCTCTGTTTGCTAAATAATTTTGTGATATTTAATACTAGTTTGAAGTACAATAACCCAGTCTTGATGAATTGCATGTAATTAGAGCTCTGGGGAGTGAAAATATGTAACTAATAAGCTACAAATTGATCTATGACTTTATGATGCCTGTGCAGATCTTTTCACATAGCCACACACAGGACAGTTTGACCCAAAGCAATGAGGCTGCTGCTATTACTTTGCCAAGTTTTCCATCCCTCTGACTGCCTAGAGCTCCCACTACATTATCTTTCATACATGTATCTTAAGTTCAAACTTAACTTATTTATGTGTCATTCAAATACATCTCTTTCAACTAAACTTATCCAGCTCTGAAAAGAACAGCAATCTATTAATTAGTATAAGGTAGATGCAATGTTTGCTGTATTAACTATTGTCATGGCACCAGCATTTTAAACAATGATGAGTTCATTTGCTCATAAAATAGATTCCAACAGGCAAAATTGTAGCCAATATGTTTGAAGATGTGTGGTCCTTTCCAAATTCTGGCGCACACACACACATTATTTTAGTATAATAGACCCTGTAAGTTATAGGTAGGGGATAGTAGCATGCCAGCCAAACCCCCTTTGCTGGGGCAGCACACTCCCCTCTAGCCACCGAAAGTGCTAGCTCCTGATGGGCTCACAGCAGCATCTTCCCTCAGTGAACTGGCCTTAGCTGATGGGAGCTTTGGAAAGTTATGTCTCCACCTCACCATCCAGCCTCACACAAACCCACAGCAATGAATAATGATAAGCCACCCTCCTCGCCCTGAGGGAAAGTCTACTTTGTGTTATAGTTTATGCTCCCGAACCCCCGGCTAGGCCAGCTCTGAGCTATACCTGAGACCATATCCTTACTGAGTTCTCTCCCCTCTATTCTATTTCACTCACCAGCTTAGAGGTTTTGCTGAACACTACTCCTACAATAAAACACAGGTACTTCAGCATAGGGAATATAGTCAGTGGTATGGTGGTAACATTGTATGGTGACAGATGGTAGCCAGAGTTGTGGTGAGCACAGCATAACAAATAGATTTGTTGAACCACTATACTGTATACCTGAAGCTAATGTAACACTGTGAGTGAGCTATATTTTAGTTTTAAAAAATGGGTACCCGAATCTTCATCTCAAACTCTGCTTCTAGGAAACCTAACCCAAACCTGTATACTGTCTTTGTTCTGGGATAACTTGACATTTAACTTCATTAACTCGTTAATGAACTCATCTGATAAAAACATCACCACAGGAGCACCTGGGTGGCTCAGTGGGTTGGGCCTCTGCCTTGGGCCCGGATCATGATCTCAGGGTCCTGGGATCAAGTCCCACATCAGGCTCTCTGCTCAGCAGGGAATGTGTTTCCCCCCTCTCCCTGCCTGCCTCTCTGCCTACTTGTGATCTTTATCTCTGTCAAATAAATAAAATCTTCAAGAAAAAAAAAATCACCACCATTTATCAATGAAAATAAGAAAGAAATGAAAGCAAACTACAGGAAGGGATGGGAGATGTGTGTCTCAGTTTTGTGACTGTTGGTTTTTTTCTTTAAATAAGTGTATCTATTCCTGAGTGATGTAGATGATGCTTTGGGCAACCCTCAGCTCAGTATTATTCAGAACCTTCATTGTTTTGTGGGGTTTGGGGTTTTTTTTCATGAATCACCTCCATCCAAATGCCTTTCTAATTATCAAGTTGAACGTATACATATTTTTTACAATATTTGTAGATCTGTGCTTTTGCTGGATCACTTCTCTAAATCTGTTGGTGAATTTCATGTTTTTATACATTTAAAAGACTGCACAGATCCACTACATATTCTTATTGAAATGTAATCTTTGCTTAGAAAACATCAGTGAAAACAGAGCGACGACGTGTATTCATAATCAACTGGAGAGAAAAAAACATCAAGCATTTATATTTAGACTAGAAATGCATGTGCAAGCTTCAATATTTTCAGAGATATTTTCTTCTGTTTTCAGCTTCTTTGTTAATGAGCAAATAAAGCATCCTGTCCCCTAAAACATAAAGGTAAGGGATCTGAAAGCAAGACGTGCCGCGTGAGCACTTTTCCTCGCAAAGCCGAGTCGAATCTACAGAGAAGAAAGGAGGCTTGTAATGAGACATAAGTAGTTGTGAGGAAAGACATCACAGGCAGTTTCCTGACAGGAAGACTGAGATTTAATCACCCGAAGCTGCTTTTGCAGCCGCTGCCGAGGCGGGTTAGCTTCACCATGAGGGAGCAAGATGCCTGTCAAGTCTGCGGTAAAGCAAACGGAATTGCTGCCAACACGCTGCCTACGGACAACAGATGATCCTCAGACGCCATTTATTTTACTTCTGCACATTTTGATCTCGTGTTGTGTTATCTATAGAAAATACCAAGCCGGTATATCACTACAAAGGGACATTGAGGGAGAAAAAATCGTTATTAAACCTATGTAAAGGGGGAGAAGAAAAGCTGTTTTGGAGTTTAAACTACTCCACAGAATCCTACCGCTTAGCAGATCAGAGATTCATTTGAATCATAACTTCAAAAGCTATTATGTTGTCGAGGCACATAATTAAAATTTCTGATTTGGAAAGAGGAGTGGGATAATGAGCCTACACATCTTGTGTATTATAGAGTTCCATACGTAGAGGAGTCCCTTAAGCCAGCCAAGCCACTCATGCTACTTATGTGACCTTGGGTGACTCCACCTACCTCTGAGAGAGCGTGTGGAGAGTGGAATTAAAACAGGTACCTCATAGCATAATAGAGGAGCAAATAAGATAGTATACGTGAAGACCCTAAACAGATTAGCCCCCTTCCATTCCATGGAGCAAGAGTAAATTCCCAGGTCATCAGATCTTACATTCTATATTGCCTTCTAGGTCACTGTTATCATCATAATTGTTCAATAAACATTTGTTATTAAAATAAAGTGTGAAAAAAAAATAATGACCGTATGTCCTTAATGCTCACCCCTACTGAGAGAATTTGAGGCTACACAGATAATTGGAAGAGGACAAGAGAGAAACACTATCACAGTATTGGGAAAAGGGCTAATTAATTATAGAATTTTCATTAATTTCAGAAGTCATTTGTCTTGATATTTTACTGTGCCTACAGGAATAGAATTACATGAAATTTGAGGCATTCAAATAATCGTTACAGAAGTTACTTCTTCAGCCATTGTGAAATTATAAACATAAAATCATGAACATAATAGCTACTAAGTACTGAGCTGACACTGTGTTCTCTCTAGAAGTACTTATGGGTTGAATTGTGCCCCCACCCTGCCTAAAAGTTGTTTACCCGGAATCTCTAATGGTGACCTTACTTGAAAAAGGGGTCTTTGCTGACATAATTAAGGACTTTGCAGTAAGATCATCGTGGATTAAGGAGGGCCTAAATACAATGACAGGTGTCCTTATATGAGAAAAGGCAGAGGGTGCTCAGACAGAGACACACAAAGAAGGCCCTACGAAGACAGAGACGGAGACTGAAATGACACAGCCACCAGAAACTAGAAGAGACGAGGAGGGATCCTCTCCTAGAGTCTCCAGAGGGAGTGTGGCCCTGCCAACACACCTTGATTTTGGAAGTCTGTCCTCCAGAACTGTGAGAGAATAAATTTTCATTTTTTTAAGCCACCCTATATATGGTAATTTGTCGACAACCCTAGGATAGTAAGACAGTACTTTAGTATTCTCATAACAACTATAAATAGCTCTATTGTCCCATTTTCTATATGAAGAGATTCAGAAAGGAAAGTAACTGATTCAAGGTCACTGAGCTAGCAAGCGACTCAGCCAGAATTTGCAGTGTCCAGTTTTAAGGACTTTATGTTTTAAGTCAATCTGAAACCTCTTTTTTGAAAGCTCCCTTCCACTGGGTATTACACACAACTAATGAATCATTGAACACTACATCAAAAACTAATGATGTACTTATATGGTGGCTAACTGAACATAATCAAAAATAAATAAATAAATAAATAAATAAATAAATAACATAAATGAACGAAACCATTAAAAAAAAATAAAAATAAAGCTCCCTTCCTTCCAACTCCATAGCAGGAGCAATCTCTCTTTGGCTTTTTTCTTACCACTTGTTCACCACTTCTTGGCAAAATTGTTTATGTTAAGCATGCATTAGGTCCTCAGATTGTTAGCTGACGTTGATGTCAAGAAGCTCCTGAAGTGGGTTGGTGAGGAAAGAAACATTGAGGATCTGCTTAGCTAATGAGCAAACTCCAAAAGGTCATTCCTAAAGTTGGCATGGCATCTCCGAGTCTGAGGAGATGTTGCTGTCTCTCTCTATTGTTAGTGCCGAAACTTATTAGCAGCATTAAACCTTCTACTTCTTATTTATTCAGAGCTCCAAAGCCTCTGGGTTCCTAGATGATGGTTCCCAAGGATCTAGGGGTTGCCAGATCACCTTCGAGACAACTCTGATTGGCCCCTCTAGGAACAAGCTGCTGTGTAAAAATAGCGACTGCCAGGGGATTTTCCCAAGACAAAAATCAGACCTGCCAATCACCTCCAGCCCTGGGCATCCATGTCCACTTCCACGAGGTCAACTGTCACAGACTATCTACAAAGATGAGTCTGAAAATGTTTTCCTCATCCTGTCCTTGATATTATATTCTCTTCCTCTTTCTTCAGATCTATTTTTAACAGCTTCATGAGGTATAATTTACATATAATAAAATTAACCCATTTTAAGTCTATATTTCATACATATTGGCAATGTCCACAGTCAGGTAACCACCACTACAGCCAAAATATAGGACATTTTCCTCACTACAAAAGTTTCCTCATGACCTTCTGAGGTCAATCCCTCCTCCCCATGCCCAACCTCAGACATTCATCATCTGCTTCTCACCCCATATGTCTACCTTTCTCAGAACTTCATTTAAATGGAATAATAGGGTATACAGTTTTGTTTGTTTGTTTCTGATTTCTTTCACTAAGACAGTGTTTTTCAAATTCATTCAAACTGCAAAATGATTTTGCTTTGCTCAGTAGTTCATTCCTATTTGTGGCCAAATTTCCATTGTATGGATACACTAAAATTTGTTTATTCATTTGCCAGCTGATGAACATTTGGACTGTTTTCAGTTGAGAGAATTATGAATAATCCTATCTCATATCTAATTTTATCTCTTTATCTTACTTTTGCTCTTTTATCTTCCCTTCTCTAGCTTCAAGAATATCTTTTTCTTTCTGAACCCAAACAGCACTAACAAAAGAAAGATTGAGAGGTCTGTGGAAGTGGTTCTAAAAGTAGTTGTCATGCAGGAGATTTGTGATAATACCTGGAAACATTTTGGATTGTCACAACTTGAAGGTGGGGCTGCTATTGGCATCCATGTAGTGTAGAACCCAGAGATACTGTTCTACATCTTATAAGGTACAGGATAGCACCCCACAACAAAGGAGTATCCAAGCCAAGTGTCAATAGTGCGAAGACTGAGAAACCAAGGCCTGTGTCTGTCTGTCTATCTGCCTTTATATGAATGATCTTATAAAGAAGGACTTTCCATGAAACCTATTACTTGGTAGAAATTTAATTAAAAATGTCTTTTTTTAAAAATTTTTATTATTTATTTTGAGAGACCGCACAGACAAGTGTATATGTGTGTTTGGTGGAGGGTGGGGGGTTGGTGCAGAGGGAGAGAGAGAATCATAAGCAGGCTCCACGCCCAGCGCAGAGCCTAATTTGGGGTTTGATCTCACAACCCTGAGATCACGACCTGAGCCGAAATCAATAGTTGGATGCTTAAAGGACTGAGTCACTCAGGTGTCCCTGTCTTGCATCCTTCTAAGGAAAAACCTTGGAATTCAAGGAGTGACTTTTCATTTCTACATAAAGACTTTAGAACAGGAAGTGAATCTATTTCCAGTAACAATACACAAAATGATACCTGAATCACTGGACAGATTAGTTTTTCCGTTTTGGAAACCAAGCCCAAAATCACTTAGTCCCCAGGTGGAATCCTTGGTTAGTTAAAAGATAAATGAGTATATGATCAGATAGCAGCTTGTAAATCAAAGGGCAAGCGTGTTTAGGACTCAGAAGGGGGAAAATGGCTATTTTGTCAAAGATTCCACCAACTATAAAGGATAACAGCGTTACACTGTTTTCTTTCCTTCTCCAGAGTCCACTCAAATGTTCTTAAATCCTTCTCTATCAGATGCTTCTAGCTTCTAGCTTCAGTATCTCACCAGTTTGCAGCCCCAACAGAATGAAGACAAGTAAATGAAATAATCCTCTGCTTAAAGAAGTGACCACTTAAAACAATGACTGAAACATACTTTAGGATAAGCCTATTTTGGTAACAAGTTCTGGGAGTATGAAATCTTATCTGAATCTGGCACAAAACATTTAATTTACTCAGAAGTGTCGTTAGTCTTCAAACTTTTTATGTAATTTCTGCAAAGAGCATGGATTTGAAGCCAAACAGATTTGAATTTTATTCAAAACACCAGTACTTACTTGGATTTTATACAAACAAGGCCAAATCTTTCAACCTCTTTCATCTTTATCTATAAAATGGAGAAAACAACAGCTAATTTAGAATTTGGGTAAGGTTTAAATAATATATTTTATATACAGAGACTGGCACATAGTGTGCCTCTCAGAAATGTTGATTTCCTTGTTGCTTTCAACGGTCAGTTTCAAACTGAATGCTTTAAAAAAGAAAAACTAACATTCTCTTCAAAGAAAAATAAATATTAAGATTTATTTAATATTTAAATGTAATGTATGCAACATGCATAATGCGGTATATTTCTTACCTAATACTCATGAAATATGAGTTAGACTAATAAATAGTAAAAGGGGAGTTCTCATGAGGCATGCTGATAGAACTAAGTAATTTGTGGAAGAAAAATAAATCACAAGATCAAACCACCTTAACCTAACTGAAGTTATGCATATTTTTGAAAATAACTAGTTTGTGACAGTAAACTAAGTTATCAGTCCCTTATTACTGAATGTGTTCATAATTCATAATGTATACTTCACCCAAAATTACACACACGCACAAAAATTGGATTAATCAAGGTGTTTGAAAGGCAGATATACCATCTCTTTTTTTTTTTATAAATTAGTCTCTTGTCTCTCCATATAAATATATAAAATTTTAGATTTATACCTCTCTTCTAAGTTGTAGGACTATTTGAGGCACATTTTACTCCTAACCCTGTATCTGTTTGCTAACTTTACACATTAAAAAAAAAAGAAGAAAAAACAGAGAGGGAAGGAGGAAGGGAGGTTGGTAAAGAAAATGAAAAAAAAAAGAGAAATGTATTCCCTTCACACTGAGTAGCAGTAGCAGGAAGACAGGCTAAGGTGTGGGGAAAACACTTTGCCTACTGTCTTCTGAGTCCCTGATTCTCCCTGATCTTTGGGCTTATGCTAACACTCCTGATACTAATCTATTCCTGATGTTTAGAGATCCGGTTCCTCTCTCTAGGAAGAAGAAAATGGAAACAGCTGTCTTTCTTCATGCAGGGATTCCCAAGAGAATTACATTACTAATGAGGAGAGGAGGAGCTGGAAGAAGAAATTAAAAAAAAAAAAAAAAAAAAAAAAAAAAAAAAAAGGCTGTGCCCAGAGGCAAAACTGTGCAGTTGGACTTTATTTGATGATCTCCTAGAAACCAAATGCTCTCTTGGAACAATAGAGAAGGACATTCCTCTGTGAAGAACAGCTTTTCCAAATGTTTCCCAAGCAGCTGATTCCAGATGTATTTTTAGTGAGTCTAGTTTAAAGAGCACTGTTGCCTCTTTTTTTTTTTTTTTTTTTTTAAAGATTTTATTTATTTATTTGTCAGAGAGAGAGAGTACACACAAGCAGGCAGAGAGGCAGGCAGAGGCAGCGAGAGAAGCAGGTTCCCTGCTGAGCAAGGAGCCCGATGTGGGACTCGATCCCAGGACCCTGGGATCATGACCTGAGCTGAAGGCAGCGGCTTAACCAACTGAGCCACCCAGGCGTCCCAAGAGCACTGTTGCCTCTTGATTGGAAGAGGACATTGGCTGTCATTTCAGGTCATCTTAACATGACCTCCTGGGACCCATCTCAAGGATTTTCTTCTCCTCCTTTTGAAGAGTTATGAGACAGCTTCATGTGAAATTGAACTGAGTATTAAGAAAAAAAAAAGATAAGAAAAGCAGTGAGAATGCTTGAAAAAATAGAGAAATGGGCAACTAGAGTAAAGAATGCAGATGTATACCTATGTGCAATTACTTACATTTATAATATTGAAAATGACATCAATGTGATTGACATTAATACAAATCTAATCCTGTTACTCTTTCTTCAGTTATTCCCCATAATAAACTTTGTACTCTGGCATAAAAGATCATTTCATTGCATGTCTCTGACATCCATCTAACTGCATCTTTCACCCCTTCTACCCTACGTGCTCGAGTAATTTAAAATCACCTGTCGTTCCCTGACAAGTCTCTTAGGCATTTGCAGGTACTTCTGCCTGGGATGCCAACAAATCTTCTCAAAAAACAAAACAAAACAAAACACAAAGATTTATTTTATTTGAGAGCGAGAGCGAGAGATGGAGTGTGTGTGGGTGTGTGTGGGTGGGTGTGTGCGTGTAGGGAGGAGCAGAGGAAGAGGGAGAGAAATCTCAATCAGACTCCCCACCAGGGCAGAGCCCAAAGGGGCTCCATCCCACGACCCTGAGATCAAGACCTGAACCAAAATCGGATCTGACCTTGCCCACCTGATTTAAGCTCCTATTACTCTGTACAAATTTGTTGCTGTGCAAATAACCCCATCATACACATAAAAATATTGTAACTGTCAAGGCGATTAACTCCCGACTGAATCACAAACACCACTATGAGTATAGAAACTGTCTTTTCATCATTGTGAGCATGTATTAAACGTCTGTTGTCTAAAAACATGAATGAATAAATGACGAAATGAATGAATGAATGAATGAATGAATATACTGTGACTAGAAACAGAGCGACGTTCTCATGAGTCTTGAAGCAACAAAAAGTCAAAGTAAGAACATGATCCACATTGGTTTTTAATCAGAATTACATAAATATAAACTCAATGTCCCTAGTCCTAAATTGTATTAATGTAGATGGGAGTCATTTTAACAATTATACAATTAAACAAGTGACAATCACACAAATCATCTGTCTTGTCCTGTGTCCCTGCAGTCTTTAGACTTCTTGAAACAGAGGCCTCCACAGGTGAAAGGCAGGCCACCTGGCCTTGCAAACTTTCCTCTAAGCCATAGTACCTTGTAACATCTCCCCTGCCTTCCTCCCTTGCCCTGGGTTCTCATTCGCAGTAATGTGTGCTCTCACACCTGACGGAAAGTGCCTCAATGCTGCAATTCCAAATAGTGCCCCCTGTGAGAAGTTGACAAGGATACTGTCTCCCAAGAGCCCCTAAAACACCAATCCCCGAGAATCAGAAAGACACCAATGAGACCGCCCTGTGTCTTCATTTATCCATTTTTTGCTGTCTGAATGATCTAAGGCAAACTATTGTGCTAATTCTCATCATATATGAAAATGTTTTTCATGAAAATAGTGCCTCTTCTACAAGTGTTCAGGAGGATCTGCAAGGAGCTTGGGAGAGGACTTGACTCTTCATGACTCCTTCATTACTGATTTCTGTCCTTTCTCAGGGATCCCGTGCACCAAACTCTCCTTTCATCTCTCAGCCAAAATAATCAGGCTGCCATGTAAATAGACCACTAATGGCCCATAACCATAAATTCCTCAGAGCCAAGGAAATCTGAACTCTCTCTGGGTTCAGCAAGGATTCTGGTTACCAAAGATTAGGCTGATGCCATAATTTTAGAATATTTCCTCCAGGGGCACCTGGGTGGCTCAGGCAGTTAAGTATCGACTCTTGATTTCAATGTGGGTCATGGTCTCAGAGTCCTGGGATCAAGCCCTGCATCAGGTTTCCTGCCTGGAAGGGGAGTCTGCTTGAGGATTTCTCTCCCTCTCTCTCCCTCTGCCTCTCCCCACAAAATAAATTAATAAATCCTTAAAAAAAAAAAAAAGAATATTACCTTGAAAATGCCTTTGCTTCTTTCACACTTATTTTTTTTTTAATGTGAGAGAACAAAATAAACAAGGGTAAACCTGAGCAACAAACTATGGATATTACATATTAACTGCCCCAGGAGACACTTGTATAGCACTGGAGATAAGTTGTTTTAAAATGAGAAGATAAGCTAGGTAGGCCACCCAGAGTTAGAAATACTTATAATCATGAAGTATAAAATCTTTAGAAGTTTCCATACACCTAAGAAAAGGCTGGCTATGTTGTAGCCATGACAACAGAATTGGTTTTAAGTCAATATAACAAATTAATGACACTTTGCCTCAGCGAACACACTTCTGCTATCCAACTAATCAGTGACGATCCTTCTCTTTTGAAAGTCAGCCACTTACCTCAGTAAGCAAGCTTCTAAAGCCAACCTTATCAACTACAGTCATGTCCAAGTCACCATGTTTCCACAGCTGATATCAACCCATTTCTAAAGCTCCACCAGCTCCTTAATCTGATATTTCCCAAAAGTCCTTTAGACAATCAGTTCAATGTTATCCTCAGAGAGGATTATATCTAACCAGCACAACTCTCCAATATTTAAGTAAGCAATAAATGAAGCAGTGTGTGTGTGTGTGTGTGTGTGTGTGTGTGTGCCTATGTGTGTGTGTCTGTGTGTGTGTGAGAGAGAGAGAAAGAGAGTATGTGGGTGTCTCCAGATATTAAGTGGTAGGCTCGTCCTTTCATATCACCATAATTAACATGTGTCATTGGTTAGGAAAGCTGTGTAAAGGAATTTTAAGAGGGGTGGCAATAGCTAAAAGACAGACTTTTACTAACATTGGACCTAGTCCTGAAGGACAGCTGTGCCTATTCCAAGCCTTTAGGACTCACTTCCTGATACTAACCCTAACAAACCTTTTAACCTTGTGCAACTTATATAAATTTTGTTAACCCTTCATTTGTCATCTGTAAAGTAGACATGACACTATCTCTCTTAACATGATTTCTAAAATTACACAGTAGTGATGTTATAAATGATAAAACACTCAAGGGGTGGTAAATACTATTTCACACAACCCCATTCACTCTGAGAGCATGAAAAAGATTTAAGAAAAGAATAAATTTGCCTCTCTGTCCTGTCTTCTCTTCTTCCCTTCCAAGCTCCAGATGCATTAAATGTGAAGTTTCTATTATACTCTTTAGTTATACTCCTATACTACCATGTATATGTGTGTGTTATTTTTTAAATAGCATACAAATTATATACATATTATGCATCTTTTCTGTGTCTATTTTTCATTTTACCACAGATTTTAAAGATCATTCCATATGGTATGTACAAAGCTGTTTTGTTATTTTTCAATGGCTGCTTTGCACTCCACGATAGTGTTCTATAATCTATTGAACCTGTGATCTACGTGGCCGTTTAGGTGGTTTCCAATATTGGGTTCTATCAAAAATTCTTCAGTTAATGAAGTTAGAACTGTACACACAACCATGCATGCAAATTATACATATAAACTGTAGAAATCAATTTTCAAAGTAGAACGTCTTGAATAAAAGAGTATACACATTTTACATTTTAATAGGTACTGCCTAATATCTCTCAAAAGAGCTATCACCAGTTCACACTCCCATCAATAAAAGAGAGAATAAATCTGCCAACAGTTTTTACCAATTTTGTTACTAAAAATAGTGTCAGTTTGTGTTTTTAATTTAATATTAACTCCACATTTATTATGTATAAAGTTGAATGCCTTTTCTTTTGTTTAAAAATCATTTTTATTCTTTTCCCTATAAAAATCTACTGATTTTCAAAAATATGGTAATTTACTCATATCTTAATTGCCCTTAGCTTTTCATATATTTTGTAATTAGATCTTCTTCATATATTTCAAAAATTTTCCCTCATTTGCTATTTGTCTTTTGACTTTAAATATTATTCTAAGATTAAGATTTTTATACATTTTAAACAACATTTTATGGCTTTAAAATTTTTTACATTGCTCTCACCTGAAGTAATGTTTAGCTTTTCAGATGAGGGTCTTTTTTTTTTTTTTTTTTCCTGAATGCAGCTGTCTCTTTCCCAGATAACAATAAATGTGCATCATCCTTCCATTTCAAGACCCCTTGTTAAAGAAATGCATCTTGATTAGGAATACATGACAATTTACAGTTGTTATTCTCTTGTCCTGAAGGGTAGTGGTAGAAGAGTGAATCTCTGTGTTTGCAAAGCCATCTCTTTCCTAGTCTTATATTAAGAGGTCATTTACCAGCATAGAATTAGGCAAAGCACTTATAGCATTCATACAATCAGTTTTGGGGTCAACAAAAACTCTTATTTGGATCTACTTCTCTAAATAATGAAAAAAGGTTTATTACTCTGAGACTGGAGAACTTTCACAAAGATACTTTTGTGAGGAAGCATGAAGCACAAAAATGGTAACAGTTTCAGTCATGAAAAAACATAAGATCAGAGAAAGTCCAACCTTCCTGGTGGAGTTTACCCTTTGAGGTATGGGAAGGTTGGCATGAGGGTGAGGGGTAATGTGTCTCAGAGTTTTGTCTGAGCCTGGTGTTATTTGAGCACGGTATGTTTGTTTAGGGAGGGACGGGTGGCATTGATGGAGACAGACAGAGCAGAGCAGCAACAAGGAGCCATCACCAAGTGGCATTTATTTAAAGATTATTTATTTATTTGATAGACAGAGATCACAAGTAGGCAGAGAGGCAGGCAGAGAGAGGAAGGGAAGCAGGCTCCCCACTGAACAGAGAGCCCAATGCGGGGTTTGATCCCAGGACCCTGAGATCATGACCTGAGCTGAAGGCAGAGGCTTTAACCCACTGAGCCACCCAGGCGCCCCACCAACTGGCATTTATTAAAAGTCACCAGCGAAAACCATTTAATATCTTTTCCTTTTGGATTTCTATCCGACAACAGGACTGCCTACTCCATGTATTTTATTTCCCAAACTTAACTGATCCTCAACAAGTGATTATAGATTAGCCAGTGATGTTTTTCTCTCCCTCTCTCTCTGAGAAGAGAGAACCATGCAAAATATTATCTCATCCACACATAGTTTTGGGGATCATATAAATAAACCCTAACTTATTTAGCTAATAAGTTAGTGGCAGCATAAAAATTAGAATCTTAATGCCATTCAATCCCTATTTTCAAACCATTATAATATAATTTGATTTCTTTAAAAAGGATTTTTCAAAAATCCTTGATTCATTTTAAAGAAAGATATCTATTTCTAGGGTCCCAATTTAAGTCTCCTTAACTAAGTTTATATGCAAGTGGGGATCATTTCAGGATCAAAGCTTGTGTTGTGGGTGTTGATACATTAAGCTATTCTTTGGCATCTCCCGTTCTTCCTCATAATTTTATCAGGATTTGTAGAACTTGGCTTTGTAATTTTAAAAAACAGAATGTACTTATAAGTTATGCTATTTTTGAACTGAACACCTGAAGCAAAATATAAATCTGGCAAACAATGTTATAAAACTCAAAGTGTGCAGAAAATTTAAGCACTGTAATTGTATTAGGGATGTCTGCTCAGGATGCATTTGAAATGACTAAAGGAAGGAATATGTCCCCTTTCCCAGTGCAGTTTGCAAAACAGTTAGTTATACACCTGTTTCTTCCTCCACCATTATAACCACAAGGCAAAACTCAACAGGATATGGTTTTTCTGATTGTTTTCCAACCCATAAAGGCTCACTGCTCCCATTCCAACATAGGCCATGGGGCCCTGATAAACCTCAGCCTCAAGGAGAGGTAGATCTTCTGTGGAAATATTCTGTAACTTTCCAAGAAGGTGCAAGAATGTTTATAAGGCACAAAGAAAACCTGTTGCCCCCATAGCTGACTGATTTAGTTGGCCATTTCAGTGGCCTTGAGTTAAAAGAAAAAAAATTGAGAAAAAAGAATATGCTGTAGATTTTAATTATTCCTTTGCCAACTACACCATAAACAAGAACTATAAAAATTATTCATCTGATAAAATTTCCCCTTTCACTGAAGTGCAAACCTAGTTTGAACAGCCACTGTGTTCTAAGCTATTGGCTCCAAACTGTTAGAAAGCAAAGGAAGTGCAGGCAGAGGCACAATGCTTTGCATATGGTGCAACCTTTGCGTTCCAGCAACTTCACGTTTGCCAAGAGCCATCCTCAAGTGGCTGTCAAGTCTTAATAAACACAGACTGGAAACATCTGTAACTCTGAATGCCTCCTATAGCGGTATGAAGTCCGCCCTACAAGTGCAGAGTCTAAAAAAATGAAAGCTGGCACCACAACTTGGGACCTAAGCAAATCCAAATTTTAGTTAAAATGATACTCATTAGAATAAGCTGTTTTGTTTTCCTTTTCCATTCATGGTGATAGATGTACATGGATTCATCAACATGCCAGAATATACACTCAGGAGACAATAGGTTAGGTTAGGAATTCAGTCATTCCACAGATTTTTTTTTTTTTTTTTTGCAAACTTATTATGGTACAAGGCATAATGGTATGTGGCTAGGGAAACTCTGCTGGTGATGTACCTGTAGACTAAAAGACTCACTAGTCCCCACAAAGATCTAATGTCATATTGTCAATCTGTAGTCAACCCCGACATAGGCTGATGTTAAACAAACAAACAAAAATGATGACAATAATAATAATAAACCAAAATTACCAGTATTCATTGTGCCGGTGACCACCATGAGCTAAGTATTGCTGTGTTCAGTGAGATTCTATATATGTACACGAGATCAGTCCTTATAGAACTTCACCCTGCTTCCACAGAAAACTGTGTCAGTCCACATTATCACTCCAAGTCCCTCTTCTGACAAGATTAACTTATCAGTACTACAACCTTATCCCCTGATACTTCCCCTAATATCTCCTACACATTTAAGCAGTCACACAAATAAGTCATGTGTGTTCTCCTAAGTTACCCATGAATCGAGAACTCACACGCCACCACTCATAGTCAGAGGACTCCTCACCAGCCGCTCAAAGCGACTGGTGTCGCTATACTATCACCTCCCACGAGGACAGAGCAGGAGAGGATCAGGATGTGAGTGTTGGGTTGGGAACTCAGATACAGCACCCCACATGTCACTCTTTTAAATTGTGAAAGAGATATTTATATACCATGCTTAAATAATAAAAAAGGAAGAGGAATGTATATGTGAGCAGGAAAGAAAAGGAGAGCATCATACCAAGATAGATCAGACCCCCAGAGTATGGCGGCCTTGTGAGGACGCGGCTCTCGATGTGGCCCATGAGGCTAACCCTCAGAGAGGAGGTTTCTTTGAGGGCATCTCCTACCTGTACTGATCCTAGAGCCTTGTTTTCATATAAATCAGAGACTCCATGGCTCACTGAGATCCAGGCAGTCTGCAGAGGTGGGGAGGGACACCAGCCATCTTGAGTCATCTTAGCATTTCACTTACTGCATCTGACATCCCAGAAACCAAAGGCTCCATGCCACTGCTCATGGGACACATATCATAGCTCTAATGGTATAGGAATGTGGGGAGATTAGCTGAGCATCATCCCGTATGCTGCAGGGAAAAGCCCACATATGCTTTGGAACAAGTTATATACTCTGTCAAGAAGCAAATGAAAGGTCAGCCAGAACTACTCATAAAGCTGTGACAATGGTCTTATCAGATACAAAAAAAGGATGGAAGCAAGTAGGGGACTGACAAGGGGAAAATACATTACTCTGACAGTGTGAGAGTCTTACTCGGGGCTCCCCAGGGCTATCAAGAGGTTTGACCCCGGTCAGGGGCCAACTGTTCACCTCCACCAGTTAATACAACATAGCCTTTGTTTATGGGTCTCAAACTCAGGCAAGTGTATTCAAACTGTACTCATGAGAACTATGGGACGCTAACAAGGCACTTCAAGGAGCAGCCAACAGGGATTTGGCAGGATAAGGCACTGATACAGGAGTCTTTGGGCTTTCTATTCCTGTTTCCAACAGAACAGCTCCACTCTGCATGTTTAAATATTGGGATTCACATTTGGAAAAACGGTTCCATTGCTTAAGAATTTTTGAAAACCACTGGCTAAGGGACAATGTCACCATGAAAGTTTTTAGAAAGGAAAATGTAAATCCCCTGACACACACATTTTGTTAATAGGCTCTGCATATCACTTAGTGCAGTGAGTCATTCCAGCAGTTCCCAAGATCTGACTTACGAACCACACGACAGTTATAGTTGCACAGAAGTTATATAAACTTATCTGTTTATACAGAGAGATAGAGGGGGAGACAGAACCAGTCCTCCTCCTCCAGGAGACTGTGCAGTATGGGGGAATACTCTCCATTTGGGGCAATGTGTCTTACAATAAAAATGTGAGGCAAAGGAGGGCTGATGGAAGGTAGGGGTTGGTTTAAATGTTTAACAGCAGTCACTGAGGGTTTGCTTTGACACATAAATACAAATTGTGAGTCCTTGTAGAGATACACTAAAAAGAGTTTATGCCCATGCTGAGAGTACAAGGGAACACTCTCAAGAACAGAACTGTGAAGATCTATGGCATGTGAGAAGGAAGTTGTGAAGAATGAAAGAAAGCGAGGATTCGAGTTCAGAACCAGGAATAGTTGTTGGAAAATAAAAGAAAGAGAATCCTCTAAAATTGGTAAAACTGATGTGAATTGGGCCCATGCAGGGTTACTTCAAGTAATGAAAGGTTTATTGAAAAGATAAATGTTCACAGGAGGACCGCAGGGGTCTCATGGGAATTGGAGCACCAGGTGTCACAGAGACTGAAACAGAAGTAGGGCTCAGGCAGATTTCTAGGGAATATAGGAATTTTCTTTTGCCAGGGAGGCAGGAGTTTACTCTTTCCCTGCTTGCATGATGTTCAGTTCTGGTCTTGGTGTTTTCTCCTTTCACAAACTGTCAGCGATTAGCACTCAACCCTTTTAGCTTATTTTCTAATGGCTTTCCTGTCCTACCACTTTCTCTGAATTTTTTTTTTTTTCAACTTCTGTTTCAACTACCCAATCTGGTCCATATCTCCAGTTGAAATTCACAAGAGAGGGCACCTGGGTGGCTCAGTGGGTTAAGCCTCTGCCTTTGGCTCAAGTCATGATCTCAGGGTCCTGGGATCAAGTCCTGCATCAGGCTCTCTGCTTGGCAGGAAGCCTGCTTCCTCCTCCTCTCTCTCTCTGCCTGCCTCTCTGCCTACTTGTGATCTCTCTTTGTCAAATAAATAAATAAAATCTTTAAAAAAAAAAAAAGAAAGAAAGAAAAAGAAATTCACAAGAGAAACAGTCTAATTTTCCCAGCTAATCCTTGTGTGGGCAGAGTTTTCATGTGTCACATCAACTCATGGGCAAGCCTAGGGACTGGTCAAGTGTTCACCCCAGTCCAGGCAGCTCTCAGTGAAGACTTGGGGTGGGGGGAACAGCGGCAGAAAGGTGACACATGATACAGACATGGCCACCCCTATCCCTAGAATGATTTGGACCTCCTCCTTTTCAGGAGCTGTAAAAGAGGACCAGTATCAAGGACTAATGCCACAGTGGTGGAAACAGGGAAATAGATTCAAAAAGGGGAGAGGAGGAAGAGAGGGAGCATATCCAGAGAGAGAGAGGGAGGTAGGTAGATGAATGCAAAACTAAGATTTCACTGTGGTCCTTAAAAACAGCTAAATTCTTGCCAAACATTTTGTCTTCATCAAGTATAGTTACATGCATTAGCCGTGCCTCATTAATTTAGCACAGGGGCCTGAGTAAAGCCTACAGCATGCATGTATTAAATAAGAAAGTACATAAGGAAGACAGAAAAGTCTATATTAAAACATTAAATTGATTTCAATGAAGATTTTTTAAATGTTTGTTTACTTTAGAGGAGAGAGTGAGGGGAGGGGCAGAAGGAGAGGGAGAGAGAGAATCTTAAGCAGGCTTCATGCCTGTTGTAGAGCCCAATGTGGGGCTCGATCTTGCGACCCTGAGATCATGACCTGAGCTAAAAACCAAAAGTCAGGTGCTCAACCAACTCAGCCACCCAGGTGCCCTGCAATGAAGATTTTAAAAGCAATAAATAAATCAACTCACTTTTAAATTAAAATTATACAATACAAAAAACAAAAGTTTAAGAAATAGATAACCATCCAAATAGATTAAAGGTATATTTATCTCATAAGCCAAATTCAATCCTATGTATAGAAAAGACTGCTTGTTGCTTCTTAAATCTACCCTCCCTTCTACTTTAGTGACAAGGATCCAATTTTTGGATGAGCATGCTGCTGACAAACTGTAAGATTACAGCTAGTATGACCTTGTAACCAGACTTTAGCCAATAATACTCTATAAGTATTGTGTTCAAATTTCAATAAATATCTTTATTGAGAAAGTCATGGGGTTCTCCCTATCATCTACAATGCAGATATAACAGCAATCACCTACAGTATCAGGAACCCCAAACCTCAAGTTCAGTGATTCACCAGCAAGACTCACAGGACCCAGAAAAGCTGGGATACTCATGGTATGGCTCTTGCATCAAAAAGATACAGAATAGTAATAGTAAAAGAAAAAGATCAGACCAGAGGAGAAGTCCCACAGAAACCAGGCTGGAGTTTCCAGGTGTCCTCTCCCAGCAGAGTATCAGAGACAACATTTCACTCTCCTCATGAGGTATGGCAAGTATCAAGTCTACCAATCACAGATGCTTACCTGTGTGTCCAAAGTTTTTACTAGACATCAGTCAGATAGGGCTGGAACACACCGGCAACTAACTTCAGCTATTCAGTCTCCAGCCCCCACAGAACTCAAACTGATGGTATGGCCCAGGGCCCCATGGGAAATAAATCACACGGTTACCATAAGCTATCTGGCATTGTCCAAGGTTGCAGGGACACTCTTATCAGGCAAGATATTCCAAAGGCTCGGGAGTTCTTATCTCCCAGGAGAGAGCCAAGGGAGAGTCTTTTCTCTGTAATGTGCACGGGTTGAGTCCTCCCAGCCAGATGAGTCAGCTGCACCGTCAGCACCCCACACCCACTGAGTTGACCCATTACTGCACCCTTACCATAAGATGACTGCAGGAAAGAAGCTACAAACACAAAAGGAAAAAGAGAGAGAAGGAGCTGTGTCCATAATACCGTTGGGCTGCCACTCTAGAACTAGATCACCAACCTCCTTTCTTCACTTGTATTGAAAAGATACACACATTAGTCAGAGCCACTATTTGTTAGGCGGTTGTTGTTTTTCTCTCTCTCTCTTTTTTTAAGATTTATTTATTAATTTATTTGAGAAAGAGACAGAGCAAGCAGGGGGAGGGGCAGACGGAGAGGGAGACAAGCAGACTTGTGGCTGAGCAGGGAACCCCATGCAGGGCTTCACCCCAGGACCCCGAGATCATGACCTGAGCCGAAATCAAGAAGCAGATGCTTAAATGACTGAGCTCCCCAGACACCCCTGTCAGGGCTTTTTTACCCACAGTAGAACCTAACTGAACTACCACTGGTCTCTTTTCACAGCTTTAGGCTGTTAAAGTATGAAACATCCTTTTGCTAGAAAAACTGCTAGAATATTCTTTTTTTTTAAATCAAATTCACAATGACAAGATCTACTCTAAACACTTCAGAGTATAAACTTTTTATTTGTAGTAGTAATTGTCACAGTTGATTCAATAAAAGAATGGCCATATATAAATCTGGGTTTTCTACATGATACACACAATGGGAACTGATTAGCTAAATGATACAGCTGTTTGTGGATCATGTGTGTAACCACCAGTTTAGGTTCTCCTAATCTTTACTTAAACCTCAGCTCCCCACTCCCAGGCCCTATTCTGTCATTCTTTTTCTTTTTTTCCTTTTTCTCCATAACATTTGTGAGTGCTATGTTTGTGTCTCTGCAAAATTCATATGTTGAAATCCTAAAGTCCTATGTAACAGTATTAGAAGCTGGGGCCTTTTGGAGATGCTTAGGTCTTAAGGGAGGAGCCCTCATGAATGAGATTAATACGCCAAAGAGATCCTTAGCCCCTTCCACTAAATACGAAGGTACAGTAAGGAGGTGCTGGCTATGAACCAGAAAGGAGCCTTGCCCAGGAGGCAGGTATCTTTATCTTGGATTTTCCAACTTCCAAAACTGGGAGCACTGAATTTCTGTCATTTGTAAGCTACCTCATCCATGTGTTTTGTTATAGTAGCGCTGACAGACTAGGACAGTGACCAAATGATTCTGCCCCTCTCCACCAGAATGTAGACTCCATGAGGGATAGGGAATTTTGCCCATTTGTTCACAGTTGTATACCCAGCATGCAGAACAATGCCTTACAGACAGTATTTACTCTAAAATATTTGTTGAATGTTTGATAAATATTATTTTCTAATTCATATATAATGTAGGAAGTTGAAAAAGATGCAACCCTGCAAATACATAAGAAATTTCAAGGTTTTATTTTAGTAAGACATCATCATAATAAATGTGTGGTAGAGTTATGACCAATGGGTAGCATATTCATAGAATGCTGTCATTTTCCTACTTATCGTTAGAGATTAAAAAACACCGATCATTCTCAAAGCCTGAAACAAACTCTTCACTTACTGGCATAACACAACTTGGCAACGAGTATCCTGCAAATTTTACTGATTACATATAGTGCCAAGTAAATGAACTTAATTTTTTTTAATTACAAAAAAAATGAGTTGCAAAAGATTGAAAACAACATCACTGTCTTTTTAAATTTATTTGGAAAGCTGAGGGGTGTTTGGGTAACTTAGTTGGTTAAGCATCTGCCTTCTACTCAGGTCATGATCCTGGAGTCATTGAACCCCGTTTGGGGCTCCTTCTGCCCCTCTCCTGCTCATGCTCTCTCTCTCTCTCTCTCTCTCTCTCAAATAAATCAATAAAAATAAACAAATAAAATATTAAAATAAATAAATACATAAATATGTATTTGGGAAGCTGATTCTTTCATATAAATTACATGGTAAGTGGAATGACTGCAAATTCCAACACAATTTTAAAACACTTTCCTTATTGTTCTTCAATGGAAAAAAAAAAAAAGTCACTCAAGCAACAGAATATTATGCAAACTGAATACCTTTAACAAAAGGGATAAAAATACACTTTTTTGCAAGACCTGTCTTGCTGGTCTAAAAGCACTTCATGAAATAATAGGACAAGATGACACAATCACCTGTTTTTATGGCTAACATTTATATCTAAAAACTATAATATGGTTTCTTTCATTTAGAAAAGTAAAATGTGATACTTTCTAAATTTCTATTCCACTATCTTTAAAAAAAATAGGATATGAAAATAGTTTAAAATTAAGTGAAGCACACAAGAGTAGGCTTAATAGTGAAATTGACAGAACTGCAGAATGACTGAGTTGTATGATGACAGTAATAAATTCTCCTAGAAGGAAAGAGGAACGAAGAAAGGAAGAGAAACTACATTATTTCATTAACTAAAGGTTAAGATAATCAAAACAGAAGTACCATCACCAGATATTAGCAATATCAGAAAAAGGAGAAAGGAGAGAAGGCAATATTTAAAGAAATAATGAAAATGCATTTCTAAAAATGAAAGAAAGATGACAGAACTCAAACAGAAATGACAGTGATAATATTGGATAACTTAGGAATGCTGTCCCATGCAAACTAACTACTTCATACTACAAATATACAGATATACTAGAAAAAGTGTTATTGACAAATGAAAGGATATTATAAACATAGATGAAAGAGATATAATAATAGAATTTTCACTTTTGTATAAAGACATCATTTATTTCATGTTATTTGCTATTTATAAAAATTACCTTCAGACACATTTTGTAGCACTTATAAATCAACATGTTTATGACACTGATACATTCATTCTGACCATCTTTATATTATATACTTCATATTCATTCTTCTTTGCTTAAATATTATAAAATTTCAACAAAACACATAACTGCTATTTTTTTCTCTTTCATAATTTGACTTGATTATGTATAGCATTCCAATTTGAGATGGAGCAATGTTTCATTTTGTAGGCTCTTTTAGCTAGTAGGAATTGCAAATTTAATGCAAGAAAATTCCAATGTGTGTGCTTGACCTAATACCGCCATATTAGCCACTCCAATAAAATTATAAAATTTACTTAAAAATTTTCTGACCACTTCTGGTGGCTTTCTTCCCTTCTCCATACAATAAAAAATGTACGATTCCTCCAACATGAATTTATTCTGCTTTTTTTCTTTATAGCATAAACATATCACTAAAAAACCCACTGTAAATAAAATTACATTGATATGTATAAATGTAAAATTTTATTATAAAAATAATATGGGTTAAATGTATATTATTTAAAAACTAAAAATAATTGAAAAAAAAACTTAGATTCTCATCATCCAAAGATAACTAAGTTTCTCATTTTGGTATGCAGCCTTTAAATGCTTTTGATAAAATTAATTTTTAACTACAAAATCTTAAAAGTGCTTTTTCTTACTTAAAAATTTAAAGTGAACATTTTCCTTTGTCATTAAACATTCTTCTAATCAGTTCCTTATAGGAATTGTAAGGAGAGCTAACACACTTTGTCTGGGTTTGTGCCAATCCTTCAGCAGTTTTTTTTTTAAATCATAACCATTATTGGTTTTAAAATCATAACTTTTTAAAATCATAACCATTATTGTCTTAAAAAATCATTTTTTATTGATTTTCATTTTATTTTATTTTATTCAAATCATTTTATTGATTTATTTGGTTTTAAAATCATCACTTTTTAAAATCATAACCATTATTGTCTTAAAAAATCATTTTTTATTGATTTTCCTCCTACTAGCATATATTTGCATTGGGCATCCTTGTATTGTTCATGCCTACAACATATTAGGAAGATAAGCCATTACAGTTCCTTAAACTAAACTATAATAATTATATTATAATGATGTTCTCTGATGAAACTATTTCTTATTATTATTATTATTTTCTTGTTATGGAAACTTTCAAATAGATAAAAGAGTGACCTCCATGTTCCCCTCACCCTGCTTCACAATTACCAGCTCATGGCAAACATTTTTACCTATACCCTCCTCCACTATCTGTACTAACTTTTTTTTAAAGATTCAGTAGTGGGATAATTTTTTTAAAGATTTTATTTATTTATTTGAGACAGAGAGAAAGAGATAACATAAGCAGGGAGAAGGATCAGAGGAAGAGGGAGAAGAAGACTCCCCCCACCCCCCGCTTCCCCCACCAGCAGGAAGCCTCACGTGAGACTTGATCCCAGGACCCTGAGATCATGACCTGAGCCAAAGGCACATGCTTAACCGGCTGAGCCACCCAGGCACCCCTGTACCAATTTTATATTGAAGCAAATCCCTAAATGATATCATTTCCTCTTTAAATATTCCAGTATGAATTCTTAAAGCTTAGAAATCTTTCAAACATAGCTGCAGGACACCAAAATAATTATCACATCAAAAATAATTTGATATTTATTCCTTAATGCCCTTTAATATCCAGTGAGAATAATTATTTCTTCTATTTTTCTTAAACAACATTTAGTAAAACACATTAACATTACTACCAGTATACCTAGAAGAGACTCTCAGTTCTAAGAAAGCTTTGAAGTAAAATGTAAAGCATAAAATATCATTAGGATGAAAAATCAGAGTTTTGGGAAAATACATTTTATTTACTACTTTTACACAAAGGTACTAAGAAAATAGCATGTAAGTTTGAATTCCCATGGTGTCTTTGCTTTTGTTTGTTGAGAAAAACTAAAACCTTCACAAAACTATTGAAGAACAAAAGACTTTCCTCTTGTGCTTGGTACTCCTGAGTCACACTGACCAGGCTTGAATCAGAGTACTGCTCCTTAGTTATAGGACATTAGACAAGTCACAGCCAATTTCCTCACCTATAAAGGGGTTAAGTATCACCTGCCTCCCAACACTGTTGTGAAGAGTAAGTGAGTTAATGCAAATAAGCCATCCAGAGAGTCCTGACACTAAATAAGTCCTCAATAAAGGGCCAATGTTATTGCTTTTGTTTTAAAGAGAAAAGAAAAAAAGAGACTGTAGAGATAGTTGAACATTCTTTACTTCATGAATTAAATTCTAAAAGACTTTCTAAGCACATTGAGGAGCAGAGTTGGAAAATTCTTATTTGCAGAGGCTTCTTAACATGACACAGAAATTTAAAATGGATACTGATGCATAGTCCTTGGATAGCTATGCAACAGAGAACTATCCAATAATTTCACATGGATCCAAGACTACCAAGAAATTCATTTTTTGAAGAGCCCTAAACTATATCTGACTTATTTTATTGTTACTTAAACTTGTTTATTTTTTAATATACTATTACAGAAAGACTTTGGGTTTTATCTTGTGGTTAATAGCGTTTCCTTAAAATCGACTTGTGCCACTATAGACTCTGCCTCAACACAAAATAGCTTTCAGAAGTCAAGAGAGGAAAAAAATCGTATTCTCTTGCACTTCCAAGGAGAGAGAAGCTTGGCACAGTATGATTGGAGTAGGTAGTCTAATATATGTACCGTGAAGTACTAGAAGAAGAAAATAGGGAGAACAGGGCACCAGGAATACTTGAAGAGATAATGGCTAGGAATTTTCAAAAATTAATGAAAGAAGCCAACAAACCACAGATCTAAGAAGCTCAGAGAACCCAACAGGATATAATTTTTTAGAAAATGAGACACATCACAGTTAAACAACTGAAAAACAAAGATAAAAAGAAAATCATGAACGTAACCAAATAATAAAGAAACACTACGTACAAATAAAGTATTCAACAGACTTCTTCTCAGGAATAATGTAAAACCAGTCAACAATGAAGTACTAAAAGAAAAAAAGTATTAATTTCAAGACAGAAATCCTAACCCAGCAAAAATACCTTACAAAAACAGAAGCAAAATAAAAAGTTTTTCAGACAGGCAAAGGTGACTAAAATGCACTGTAAGAAGACATGCACTACGAGAAATGTTAAAGGAAGTTCCTTAGGCAATGAGTTTGATATTACATTAAAAATATATATATATATACATACACACACACACACACACACACACTCACATATATATATATATAGAGAGAGAGAAATAAGGTGCTACAGAAATGGTAACAATGAGGGTATATATTTATATAAAGCCATTTTTATCTGATTTTTAAAATCTATTTTAAAAATAATCTACTGTCTCAAATTAAAATAGTAGCAGTGTGTGTGAGATGTATGCATATGTAGACGTGAAAGCAATGACACAATGATCACAAATGGGGAACACTCAAAGCAAAGAGAAACGTTACACAAGGAATATCTGGTAACAAACTACACCGAGCACTGTGATGGAGGCATTCGGGATTTTTTTCAGGGCCTATCATTTATGATTTCATAGCATATGCTAAAGATTTTGAACTTTATCTCAAGAGCATGGGAAAATTACTAAGAAATGATAAGCTAGGATTATCACAACAAAATTTTCATTTTAATCAGGTTACTCAAGTTATCCCCTAAAAAATTGTTTGATAGGGCACAATGGATTCAAGAGCAACAGGGAGGCTTTTATATGGATTTATTTTGTTCTACTTTTCCCAAACACTCTTTTGACTTTCTTCTGCCAGGAGATTACCTATGAGTTATCAGAGGAGACCTGCATGACCTAAAGAGAAAAAGAAACCTTGTTCTTCTCTCCATCACTGGGGACATTGATTTTACCTCCTTAACATCTTCCAAATCAATCTATCTACATGCCTCCACTTCCCCTGCACCTATTCTAGGCCAAAACCTTGTTTGGTTCTTGTATTTTTCTTATATGTAGATATATTTGCTTTGACATTTCTAATGCTCTTAATTTATATTTCCCTCTCTTTGTATTTTTTGGTCAGACTAGCCAATGTGTTTTTCCTAGAATATGCAATCAACCCTTCATATAATATCACAAAGTCCTGCTGATTTAACTCACTAAGTATTTCTTAAGAACTTGCATTTTCCTCCATGGTCATCATTATCACACTTGTCCATGCTACCAGCACCGTGCAAGCCCCCTGTCAGCACCGCAGCAGCATCCCTCCTTGCCCTTCTCCAATCCATTCTCCACATTGCAGGCTGGTGATCTTTACAAGAAAACACATTTGGCTCCGTTTCCAGCCCAGCTTAAAACATTTCAGTGAGTTTCAATTATGTATTCCTAGGTGAAAGGCAAACCTCTAGAATGGCCTACAAAGTTTTGCCTACTCAATACTCCACTGGCCTCTTACCTCCAGCCTCATTTTACCCCAAGTTGCCCATTTGTTGTCCCCAATTCATCCACGCTGGCTTTTTTTCAGGCCCTTGTACTTACCATGCTTCCTTATTTCAATGGACCTTTGCAGTGTACTTTCCTCTGCCTGGAATGCTCGTCCCCGCCCACTTTGGTTAGATGACATCTACTTTTCCTTCATACTGTAGCTCATCTCATGTTCCCTCATAAAAGTTTTCCTAATCTCTTATTGTGTCAAAACCCCTAGAATAGTCTTGCTTGGCACCGTGTACTTCTTCCTATCGTGTTTCATAATCACAGTTTTACATTTTCTGGTGGGATGATTTATTCCTGCCTCTCTGCCTCACCAGAAGGTAAGCTCTATGAGGGCAGGCTCCCATTAATGTGGCTTGCATTTCATCCCCTGGACTTAGTAGAGGGCCTGGTACAAAGTGGACATGTAATAAACTTTTGTTAAATTAATGGTGATATTGACAAATCTATGAAATTGTGTGATGAGATGGCATGATATGAATGATGAACATTCTGAGCGTGAAAATAAATGCTTTTTAGCTCTTGAATATTTTTCTAAATAGACTTCTCGCCCCTTTTCTCCTGCTTTTTTTTTTCTGGTACCTAATAACTTTGTATTGAATGTCTTGAAATTCATTCTCTAAATTTCTTTTTTTTTTTTTAAAGATTTATTTATTTATTTATTTGATAGACAGAGATCACAAGTAGGCAGAGAGGCAGGTAGAGAGAGAGAGAGAGAGAGGAAGCAGGCTCCCTGCTGAGCAGAGAGCCCAATACAATGCTCTATCCCAGGACCCTGGGATTATGACCTGAGCTGAAGGCAGAGGTTTTAACCCACTGAGCCACCCAGGTGCCCCACATTTTCTAAATTTCTTATCTATTCCTACAATTTTAGATCTCATATTATATTTTTGGTTACTTTCTGGGAGATGGCTTTGATATTATCTGTCTAGACTTTCAGACTAGACTTTTTAGGTTAGTTACATATTTTAATATGTAAGCATCCTCTGGTTACCCCTGTGGGTTTTCTTTAATTTTTTATGAATAAGCATTGCCTCCTGAACTGTCTATTTTCTCTGAGTTCATTTTCTATTGATTGGGTTTGGGTTTCAGTATTTCACGCTGGAGCCATCTCTCAAATGTTTATTTTTTATTTATTTAATCTCAAAATATTGAAGAGATAATAATGGCAAGATTGGAAGTTCTCCATCCATGGGTGCATTTTGTTTAGTAGAATGCAGCCAATTTGTTTAGATATCCCCAGATGCCAGCAACTACATGTCTTTTCCTGAGGAGCTATACAATGAATTAAGCAAAGAACCCATTGAGTAACTTTAATCTACCAGCAATGGTGTGCCAAGAGACACAAGCCGAAAACATAGAAGAGGTCCAGGTGGTCTCACTGTTCAGTATGTGGGGTTTTACATAATCTTCTCTTTTTGGTATGCCATCTCTTATATTCTGCTGTGCCTGCTGTCTCTAGCCTGGAGTCTCTTAGTTTAATTTTCCCAAACAAGAAACCTCCAGATTCCTTCCAAAATCATTGAGGGACAAGTTTCTATGTGCTTAGGATACTGGAGGAGACCAGGATGCCTAACTGACTTTTTTGGACTTCTCAAAAATTCCTCGTTTTCAGCCTTCAGTTCCTACCATTGGAAAGTTCAATTACAATAATCAAACTAAATTTTGGAGCAAAGAAAAGAAAATGAGTGATACCATCATTTAAAACATTTATTTTATTCTATTCTGAGATTGAAGTGCCTTTATGATCAGTAGTTTTCTAAGAAAATGTTTCTCCCTAGTCCCACAATCACGAGCTCTGTTAGAGCTGATGTACATAGAAGACACAACTCCTATGGCAGTACTTCATTCTATAACTCAGCTACTTCTCTGACAGTAGAAACAACATATGCATTTAGGTTTGAGGAACTCAAGAATTGAAGCCCTTGTAGCTAGGATATTGTTTTCCCCTAGAGAATCAAGGTGGATCTTTGAGGAAAGTATCAGACCGGGAACAAAAATACCTACATAAACATTCTACCTCTCTCAAACACTACCTCTGTATTTTTAGACTTAACTGCCCTTACATTACTTTTCTGATCTTCAAAGTGAGGAGATTGGATTAGTGATCCCAACAATTAGTGATCTTTTTCTATTTCTAACATCATTAGGATTGATTAATGTGAGGTGATTGCACTTTGACTAGAACAGAATAATAGATAAAAACTTCTGTACTTATAGTCACACTTTGAGGAGATTTGACTCTCACACTTCCAGTAATTAATTGCCAAGATTAATTACAAAGTTGCCTAAAAACAAAGATATCAAAACAAACTCATATTATCAGATAAAATCCAGGATATCGAACTGGTAAAAATTGAGGCCCTTTAATTGCTGGCGCTCTTTAATAAGTACTTTAATTTTTTTTTTAATACAGACAGGACATTTGTGAAAAGCAAGGCTGGTTTCTTTATATGTAGACAAATAACTTCCCATACTTACGCAGTACTTTCATGGTTTTCAAAGCATTTTTATGTGCATTTTCTAATTGCCATAACGACCTCAATAAAATCAGTAGAACAGATACTGTATGATCCTCATTTCCTAGATGGCAATATGAGGAGGCCCTAAGTGCACAAAGACAGTAAGTAGCAAAACCAGGACTTCTAACTTCAAGCATGGTTTCCATATCTTGTGTTGCTTTCCCAGAAAGTCTCTAGAAAATAAGCACCCTATCCTTATAAATAGATATATCTGGTTGGTTTATTAGAGACCAAAATTAAGCAAAGATTATGATCTAGTAAGTACTGGATCCAGTACCTCAACATCCTCATTCCTATATGACATCCAGATTTCAAACGTAATTTTCACTTCACGATCTAAATCACCAAATTCAATTACACCGTTCTGTGTTGGTAGAAGTGAAAATTATGTACATATGTCTAAACTTTGTTCCACCCAGGTTGGACTACAAAGTAGTTATTTCACTCATTTGCACAAAGCCATGCATCCTCCTTTATTACTTCCCAGTGTCCTAAGCCTCAAAAGAGTCCCTAACCACTTGTTAGGTTGAAAGCTTCATGCAGATCTATAATCCATTCAAAAACATTATCCCAGCACTGGGCATTGTCCCTTCCTGACATCAACTGCTCCTCTTTCTGGAGCTGAAGGTAAGTAAAGCCTTACTCCCATAGACTTTAGAAGCACACAGACAATCTTCCTGAACTGTCCATGATGAATGTCGAGTGTGGCATCACCTTCATTCCAAACAGCTGTGACCCCTGTACTCAGAAGAGAACTCTCACTTGTCCTGGGAAGCAGTCATTGGAGAATATGTCCCTCCTCAGAAGCTTAAGCTGTCAATGTCACAGAGATCATTTTGATCCAGAATTCAGGGAGGCAAGCGATGAATTGAAATGGATCATTCAATCCCACCTCCTGTGAGTAATTCCCAGTCACAATTTAGATCCTGATAATTCAGCCATTTTATAGTCAAGTTTACAAATGTAAATTTTCATCCCTAACAATCTAGGGAATTTACTGGCTTACATAAACTGAACCGTCTAGAAATATGACTGATAAAGTGATCTGATACAGTAACTCCAACAATAGCACCCAGTATCTGTTGCTTTCCAAGTCTGCGTCTGCCGAGAAATCACCAGCATCAGGTTCCACACGGTGACTGGCCTACAATGACTGTCTGTGCACTTCTAAAACCCCTGTGGGTTTATCAAATTCACATCCTCGTATCCCACAAAAGTTTCCTTCCCCTCACTTACTCTGCCTGGGTTATTTACCCATCCCTCAGTGGATCTCTACTGTTAGTAATTTGGCCACTCCCAAGTTCAATTTAACCACACTGGAACCATACTGAATTAGATGAGTATTTTTCAAATGGTAGATAATATCTCATTGGTGGGCCACACACTCAATACAAAGGACTGCAAGCAATTTTTTTTAAAGAATGACCAGAATAGAAACAGAAATATCAGAGGGCACCTGGGTGGCTCAGTGGGTTAAGCCGCTGCCTTCAGCTCAGGTCATGATCTCAGGGTTCTTGGATTGAGTCCCGCATCTGGCTCTCTGCTCAGCAGGGAGCCTGCTTCCATCTCTCTCTCTCTCTCTCTCTCTCTCTCTGCTTACTTGTGATCTCTCTCTGTCAAATAAATAAAATCTTTAAAAAAAAAAAGAAATATCAGAGTGTATCACTAATAGTGATTTTTTTTTATTGAAAATTGCTTAGTTCTATATAAATGCATATGTCTTGGGTGAGTAGTAATGTAATTTTTTCTTCTCCGAACTACAGTGAAAAAGTTTGAAAGCTAGTACTTAGGTAAGAGAAATTCATATCTTTCCCAGGAAAATCGGGGTGTTAATTGGATATGGGAAAGGAATGGGGGAGAAGCCAAAAGATAAATATGTACTATATGGTATTTATTTGCTACCCATTGATTTATAATCTTTCTAATATGCAAATTATTTGCTCCTGTTTTTTATTAACTATAGTTTTCTGAAGTAAGAACAATAGCTGCTTGACAAATGTTTTCTGTGAGTTTGGGAAAACAATATTTTTTAAAGGCCATTTAAAACTTTTGTCTCTGCCATCCTGAATAACAGGTCTATTTCTCCATCTAACAAGCTTTTCCACTTGTGCCATGAAGAAGGCATGACCTTCAAAGATCTCTTGCTACTCAGATACCAGGTTATTCCTTAATAATTGAATTCCAGTCTTTTTTATTCATATGGTTATTTTAATTTTAATCTTATGACTTCCCTACATCCAGTCTCTGGATGGTATCTCTGTGTATAAAGAAGGAAAAATGTAACAGAGAGAAGACAGGACCAGCAACCCAGAAGGCCTGGACATCAGCCTCAGCCACCACAAGTCCCAGCATCTTGGGTCTCCACATTCTCTGTGGCTCAATCTCTTGAAATGTTAAAAAAAGGAAAATGGCAACGTTCACCCCTAAGAGAACTTCCATTTTTACAAGACTCATTAAGGTAACAGTAAGTGGAGCAGGATTTTTTGGTTGTTAGGAGAAAAAAAAAATGTATCACACTTTTCATTTCTGTATCACCAGATCATATCATAGGAGGAGAGCTCCCAATGAATGAACATGAAGGAACATCAGCTACATAAGGCAAGAACATATCTAGCAAGCAAATAGGTATAATAGGCCAGTGAAAAAGGAACATACTCTCACCATATACTCAACCTGGGACCATTCCTTTTCCCTTTCTTGCACTGTACCTTTGCCCAAATTCTCCATCTGTTTTCATTGTTTTTTAATTCTTTAGACTGTTTGTCAGACCTGCCTTTATTTCCTCCTCCCAGGTGGTAGTCATGTGGACTAGGGCCTAGAATCCCAAGAGGTAATGGATGCAGGGAGATAAAGTCTGTCCCCTACTACTCCTATAACATGTCATGATACTTAAATCCTCAGTTTTAATAAAATAGAGATAATAATTTAAAAACCTTATAATGGTATGTCTATTGAATGAGTTAACAGGTGTGGGATATTTAGCACATTACCTGGGTCTTGTTAGGTTCTCAATAAGTGGGAGTGAATATGAATATACACATGATAAATAATTTAATGTTATCAGTAACAAAAGAAATAGAGTATTATATGATGATATACTACTTTTCACCAGTCTTAGTGAAGATGAATGAGGGTAACTATGCCCAAAATTGTTTCAGGTACAAAATATAAACATGCAGAGCCATGAATAGAAAAATCTCTGGAAGAATATAATGGTTTTCTCTGTTGCGGTAATATAGGAGGTGTGTGTGTGTGTGTGTGTGTGTGTGTGTGTGTGAGTGAGTGTGTTTAAAAAAATCTTTAAGGTGTTACTGGTGACTCAGCTGATTGAGCATCTGACTCCTGATTTTGGCTCAGATCATAATCTCAGAGTCATGGGATTGAGCCCAGCATTGGGCTCCATGCTGAGAATAGAGCCTGCTCAAGATTCTCTCTTCCTCTTTCTTTCTCTCCCTCTGCCCTTTCCCCTAAAATAAATAAGTAAATTTTTAAAAATCTACATAATTTATAAAATAAAATATTTGTAACAGAGAGACAAAGGTGAGGAGAAAGAAAGCAATAGCAACTTGGAAATTATCTTTGAAATGGTCCAAGGCCATTTCCTCAACACACTGCCACAATAGCTCAGTTCTGCTCCCAACATAATATAGTTTTTTGAATCCCATACCTACGTTGTTCAATCCATTAACGAGACTTCATCTGAGCTCAGTCAGAAGGTATTTACTAATGTCTCCTCTGTGTCCAGTTCTGAGCTATGTGTTATGATGGATATAAACCTAAATGATACAGTTGCAACCCTTAGGAAATGCATACATAATTGAGAAGACAAGACTTCACAGTAGAGCAGCAGAGCAGAAGCCCAGAGATAAGGGGCAAATAATGAAGTAAGTGGTGCAGAATTAGGGGAAAAAAAAAAATTAGCATCAACTGAGTAATCAGAAGAAAATCATTGTGTCAGATGAAATCTATTGTAGACCTCTACAGAGAGGTCCACTGGCCTCTAAATAAACCAAGATATAAATTTACCATGTATTTTCAAAATCCTCCGAAGTTTATTGAGAGAAGATAAATGAGGAAAGGTCTTTACAACAATATTAAAACCCCCGCCACTCTAATAATTTCAGACAATATTGTCCTCAAATCCCCTCCAACCCTTAGCTAATAGATAATTCCTTGCCAGAACAATCCACATGGGTCACTAGATCATCCAGCTGTGAATGGAGAAGCTCCTTCTCTTCCACACCCTACTGATAGCTGTCACATGTCAGTTTCCCCAGGAAGAAAATTCTGAGACAGAGTTTAGTGTGCAACACAGTTGTCAGAAGTAATGGTAGGCTCAATATCTATGGAAGGAGGGGGAAAAAATAAGAAAGGGGCAAAAGGAGATGTTGACTATTGATGCAATCTCAATGGAGATCTTAGCCAATTCTAGAAAGTTGAAAAGCTGGCATATAAATCTTCAGAGTTGTCCTGAGTTAAGGAGATAAAGCCAAAACTTTGTATCTCATGTAGATTAGTCATTGCATACAGGCCACCCCAGAAATGAAGTCTCACCTTGGGGTGAGTTGCTTCTCAGCAGAAGCATATTCTGTAGAAGGATGACAGCTGAGGCCTTTCTGCTCACAGCACTCCTAGCAACTGGGGGAGTAATCTTTCAATCCTGAAGTGGAAATCTAGGTGGCACATCACAGTGGCCATGATAGTAGTCCATGTTATTAATGCTATATTGCCCCAATATTCCTGTGGGCCCCCAGCACAGGGTTTTGCTATTTATCTCTAAGCATACTCCCTATTTTCTCATTGATTCTCTGCTTAAAGACACCAGCATTCACCCTCTACTGGAGAGGCAAAGATGTGAAAAGCCTAACCATAAAAGTCACATTCTGGTCAGGGAATCTTCAGCCACAATTTTGTCAAAGTGTTGCTGAAATTATTTCTTCTCCATACCTATCCACTGGATGATAAAGCATAGCTCCAAGTTCCATTGGGATAATGCATGACTGCTTCTCTTAACTAACTGTCTCAGTTCATTTGGCTGCTAAAACAAAATGCCATAGGCTGGGTAGGTTATAGACAACAGGAATTTGTTTCTCACAGTTCTGGAAGCTGGGAAGTCCAAGATTAGGGGACCTGCATGGTTGAGTGAGGGCCCTTTTCCTGGTTAGGAGTCAGTGCCTCTTCCTTGTGTTCTTACCTGTTGGAAGCAAAAGGGGTCTCTGTGGGGTCTCTTTTACAAGAACACTAATCAAATTGCCAGCTCCCAATACTATTATATTGGGTGTTAGTGTTTCAACATAGAAATTTGGGGGGAACATAAACCATAGCAACCATACACCTGAAAGAAACAGAAATAAAATATGCTTTCCCATTGCTAGGACACAGTGTTTCTGCTACTGTGTCATATCCTTCTAAGATCTAGAAACTCAGAAGCTCCAAGATCCTCCCAGAGGGAATATGTTTCTCCTATTCACCCCATCTCCACATTCCCCACCTACGCTGACAGAGAACTCAGCAACTAAGGTTTATCCCTCCTGTGACACAGTCACATTACCTTAGAGCCCACCCTGGTTTCTCACATGGGATGGACAGATTTACTCTCTGCCACTCTGGATCCTGTGAAGAAACATTTCCCACATATTTCAGCATCAGTGACATTATCACTGATAATGATAATTGTCACAGTGACAATGTGAAGACCAACACTACACTTGCAAGATATTAGGAACATAAGAGGCCAATCTCCTCTAGGTGGGGTTGGAAGTTCACCCACAGAGCAGTCCAAAAGGACACATCTTAATCTAAAGAACACAACTGGAAAGACTCTTATGGAAGAGAGAAACATCATTCATTCTGGATTTCAACATACCAGTCGGCATATGGGGAACAGATGTTAAAGAAGAGGATGACAGTTTGGAGGAAATGGGCCTGTAGCAAAGAAGGGAAAGGCTAAACTAATATTTTTCTCAGTATTGCAAAATAATGGAAGTGCCCGCTTCACGATCAGATCTAGGGTAAAAGTCCAGCCTTTTGATTAATAAGGTGTGTTACGTATTGCTAGTTACTTTAACTTTTAACTTCAGTTTCCTGGTTGGCAAATGAGAGAAAAATACCATTACCTTACAGAAATTTTGTAATGATTTAATAAAAATAAAAAAATAAAGTTCACTCCAATACAGCAACTGGCAGGTGGTAAGCACTCAGGAAACAGGAGCTGTGATTATCACTTCATATCGAATCTGATGGGGCCTGTTACCTCCAAGGAACAAGTTCTATCTTGTAATCAAGAAAGTTTAGATTTCATCTCTGCTGCATCTATTTTTTTTTGTTGTTGTTCTTTCTCACTATTGAGGAAGATGTTTGAAAACCTCAGGTTTTCTCAGTTGTATTCAGAAAAAAAGAAAGTCAGGATTCAAGTCAATGTAAGTAGCCAGGAAGATCAGTGCCCACTTAAAAGAGGGGCCGTGTGCCATGTGGTCAGTCACCGTAGTGATGGCACTAGTCATTAGAGCATGGGAATAACAAGGAAAAAGTTGGGTCCGTGGGCATCTGATTCCTCTTCCTAGGAGATTATCAAAGGTTGCAGGTTCTGGGTATTATGTTATATTAAGGATGCTGTTGTTTTCTGCAATGCCTGTATTATAGAAGTAAAATGCACCATGAGGAATTTTCTGAGAGAACAGGAGGCTAACATGATGAAGTTGGCTCCCAAATGTCTCCGAGGACTTTAAAGGTAACATATGTAGGTGAAGCAGGCTAGATGTAAGAACAATTTGAGAGACAACAGAAGTTTCCAGGGCTGCGGTGCTCAGGACAAGAGAGAGCACAACACTCTGCCCTAAAGGGAGAGGGTTAAAAGCCTGGGAATGTCAAGCAAGCATGGCTTCTGCTTCCACTTTTTGCAAGAGAAGACAGATACCAGGATTTTTACATGAGATTTTCAGTGGTGGTCTTTAAACTCAGTTTCATTCAGTTTGTGCAAGCTCTAAATCTTATGTGGAAGAGAAGAAAGGATGAGACGATAAAAGTAAAAATATCAACACTCCCATACTTCGTTATCACTTCTTTGTATTAAAACTTTTCAGTTTTTATGCACAGAGAATACTTCCTCACCAATGAAAAACTGGTCTTCTAAATAAGAGAGCAGGAATGGGCGCCAGTCCAGGACATACCAGTTGGACCATTGAGCAAAACTCACTGCGTAAACATAAGAAATCCTATTAAGCTTCAGAGTTAATCATTTGTAATTATACTAAACTACACATTTAATTACAAAGGTGATCATTTGAAACAAAGTCTGACACCTTTTATTTCATACACAAAAAATAGTCCTCTTGTATTTCTCCACTTCTTTATCTTTACTGTAAATGTATTCATTCTCCAAATAATTGGTTTTTTCTCATAATCAGTGTCCTTGGATCATGTACTCCATCTCTTCGAATTCTAAATCAGAACACAAGATCTAGGGACATAAAGTGTGTTAAATCCCTTGACCCAGCCAAGTGCACAACACAAGAGTTCACAGTGGATGGGGGAGGTCTGAACCTGAGACCACCTCCCCCATTGAGGAAATAGCAGTGCTAAGGATCATGAATCACCCTCGGGTGGTAAGATTCCAGCCAGAAAGAAGTACAACATCCAAAAGGAGATAACAGACTTAGGTGGAGGTCCAAAGAAGGGGTGGGTCAAGGCACTTTGCATACGCTATTTCTTAGAGCTGCCACCATGAAAATGCTGAGGTGGTTCCCATTAGGACCAACTTACTCTTGAACAATTCGATATAATGATTGACAATGGGCCCTGTTTTGGTGGGGTTTTTTTGTTTGTTTGTTTCAAGCTCTTTTCAAACAAATTCTAAAAGTGGCAGAAAATGTTTGGTCTTTGAGAATCAGAGGGAAAGGGCTATGTGACAGGATTTCTATATTCACAGAATGACTACTCTGTTTTCATACATGAGTGGTGATTTCACATGCAACAATGACACTGGTGGAAAGCCATCTTCCAGGACAAAGACACTGCTGAGAGCATCTTTGGAAGCACACCAGTCCTAGCACCTTGTCTAAGCAAATGTTTTGACCCAATGCAAATGTTTTTAAAGTTTTATTGGTCCTTCTGACTAGCTGGATAGAAAATATGCAGTCTTTAGGAAAGTGAAAGATGGCCCCATGGAAGCTGTAGAAACCATGGGAGACCAGCAAAGCCAACAGTGAGAAGATCACCACTGTTCTAATGTGGGCTGCTTCCATACCCACTGAATCTTTCTGAATTTAGAGAATCTGCTCTCATATCCGACTACTCTGTGCCCTCACTTGTTGCTTTTCTTTGGGTTGTATTTTCCTCATTCCTTCTGTAAGTTTAACTGAGTTTCAGAATGAAGTTGCAGTCACAAAATAGAAACAATTCTAAAAAAGTCATTATGAGGCCGAGTGCAGTAGGAGTGGGGGTAGAGAAGTCTAACAAGGCCATATACAGAGACCAGGAATACAGGGCATCAAAGAACTCCAAGTGGACATAGTGAGCTCAGTAGCCAAAACTGAGTTCTATGGGAATACAAAGAAACTAAAGGACTAAACTAATTATCAAGATATCATTAAGATTACTAAGACAAAAACCACTTACTAAAACCAGAGTCCTCAAGGCATAGCTGTTCTTAGAAACAAGACATGTCTTCTTACCTTCTGTAGAAAACACAAGCCTTACAGAAACGAACCCAGAGTCCTGGACTAAGTTCAAAATGTATTTCAGAAACCATCTAAAGGGATAATTCTGTCAGATTAATGTTTTGGGGAATGTGGACCGTACAATTTTGGATTTTCCAACTTCCAAGAAGAAAATAAGTTTCATGTAAAATTACCAAATATTCATTACTGGTCACAAATTCAAAACTGAGGCACTGCTCATCCTGGAGTTAGAGGCTAAAAGATTGAGCTATATAGATTTCACTATTAGGAGCAGAAATTAAGGGAAGTTGTTACATTTTAAAAAAACAGCAAATTGTACAGAAATAGATTCACTTTCCTAATTTAAGGGAGAAATGGCTTTTTATATTATGATAAGGAGGGGGAAATACTTTTTTTTTTGAGGCAATTAAAAATGTATAATTTGGCAAAGAAGTTCCACCTGTGTTCTCCTCTAGAATTGTGATAGTTTCCTATCTCACATTTAGGTCTTTCATCCACTTTAAATTTGTTTTTGTGTATTGTTAGAAAGTGGTCCAGTTTCATTCTTTTTCATGTTGCTGTCCAGTTTTCCCAACACCCTTTGTTGAGAAGACTCTCTTTTTCCATTGGATAGTCTTTCCTGCTTTGTCAAATATTAGTTGTCCTAGAGCTGTGGAGTTGTGGGTCCATTTCTGGGTTTTCTATTCTGTTCCATTGACCTATGTTTCTGTTTTTGTGCCAGTACCACACTGTCTTCATGACCACAGCTTTGTAATATAACTTGAAGTCCAGAACAGTGATGCCTTCAGCTTTGATTTTCTTTTTCAACATTGCTTTGGCTATTCGAGGTCTTTTGAGGTTCCATACAAGTTTTAAGATTGTTTGTTCCAGCTCTGTGAAAAATGCTGGTGGTATTTTGACAGAGATTGCATTAAATGTGTAGATTGTTTTGGGCAGGATAGACATTTTAACAATATTTGTTCTTCCAACCCATGAGCATGGAATGTTTTTCCATTTCTTTGTGTCATCTTCAATTTCTTTCATGGTGTGTTCTATAGTTTCCTGAGTACTGATTTTTACCTCTTTGGTTAGGTTTATTTCTAGGTATCTTATGGCTTTTGGTGCAATTATAAATGGGATTGATTCCTTGATTTCTCTTTCTGCTGCTTCATTATCGGTGTATAGAAATGCAACAGATTTCCGTACATTGATTTTGTATCCTGTGATTTTGCTGAATTCATGTATCAGTTCTAGCAACTTTTTTTGTGAAGTCTTTAAGGTTTTCTACGTTGGAGTATTGTGTTGTTTGCAAATAGTGAAATTTCAACTTCTTCCTTGCTAATCTGGATGCCTTCTATTTCTTTTTGTTTTCTGATTGCTGAGTCTAGGACTCCCAGTACTTTATTAAATAACAATGGTGAGAGTGGACATCCCCATCCTCCTCCTGACTGCAGAGGAAAAGCTCTCACTTTTCCCCCACTGACACTGATACCAGTTGGATCTTTCATATATAGCCTTTACACTGTTAAGATATGTCCCCTTTATCTCTACTTTGTTGAGGCCACAGCAACTTCTTACTAGACACATCTTTGGAGGCAAGTAAAACAAAAGCAAAAATGAACTATGGGGACTTTATCAAGATAAAAAGCTTCTGCACAGTAAAGGAAACAGTCAACAAAACAAAAGCCAACCTATGGAATGGGAGAAGATATTCACAAATGACATATCTGATAAAGGGCTAGTATCCAAAATCTATAAAGAACTTATCAAACTCAATACCCTCCCAAAATATAAAAATTTAAAAAAATAATCCAGTTAAGAATTGGGCACAAGACATAAATAGATGTTTTCCCAAAGAAAATAATCCAGATGGCTAACAGACACATGAAAAGATGCTCAACATCACAGATCATTGGGGAAATATAAATCAAAACTACGATGAGATACCATCTAACAGCTGTCAGAATGGTTAAAATTAACAAAACAGGAAACAACAGATGTTGGCAAGGATATGGAGAAAGGGGAACTCCCTTACGCAGTTAGTAGGAATGCAAACTGGTGCAGCCAATCTGGAAAACAGTATGGAGTTTCCTCAAAAAGTTAAAAAAAGAACTGCCCTACAATCCAGCTATTGCACTACTAGATACTTACCCAAAGGATAAAAAAATACTGATTTGAAGGAGTGTACCCTGATGTTTATAGCAGCATTACCAATAGCCAAATTATGGAGAGTCTGAATGTCCAATGTCCACTGACTGATGAATGGATAAAGAAGTACATGTATATGTATGTATATATATATAAAGTACATATATATATGCAGTATACACACACACACACACACACACACACACACATATATATATACTATCACATGTGGTATTCCAGTTCCAATGATATGTGACACACACACACATATATATACATATATATTGCAATAGTACTCAGCCATCAAAAACAATGAAATCTTGCCACTTGCAACAATATGGATGGAGCTAGAGTATATTATGCTAAACAAAATAAGTCAGAGAAAGACAAACACCATGTGATTTCACTTAGATGCGGAATTTAAGAAACAAAACAGATGAATGTAGAGGAAGCGGGGGGGAGAGAGAGGGTGGTAAACCATAAGAGATTCTTAACTACAGAGACCGAACTGAGGGTTGCTGGAGGGGAGGTGGGTGGGGGACGGGCTAAATGGATGATGGGTAAGAAGGGCATTTGTGATGAGCACTGGGCATTGTATGTAAGTGATGGATCACTAAATTCCACTCCTAAAAATCAATATTACACTATATGTTAACCAACCAGAATTTAAATAAAAACGAAACAAAACATGACAAAAGAATGTATAATTTGGCAAGAAAATCTCAGATACTTATTTTCTTTATAAGTTGACTAAAAATACTCTAACACTAGTCATTTTGAGTAAGTGCAGTTAAATAAACACAATTGGGTAACTAAAAAGTATATTACCAACTCTTAAGTTTCTCAGGTTTAAATAAGAAATACACATGTCAACTCAAGGATAATGCCAGATCTGAAATCTGATGGTCTACCCATAGAACATGACATATAGATTTCCTGGGAGCTATTCAAATCCACTCTGGGCACAGAATATTTTGGATCTGAAGAAAAGTTTCACTGATATCAGGAGTTCTCACTTGGTGTTAAGTCTGCTCCTGCTTCCAAACAGAAAAAAATGAAAATGCTCTCTTGTCTTAGATGTGAAAGACTAATTGAGTTTTCTTTGAAAATGACTGAAGTATTTTGAGATTAATTTTCCCTAAATTTTGAATTATTTCCAGTTCCAATATAAGTTACACACCAAGGAAAAGAAATCAGTAGAGCAGAGCATCCCTGTAGGAACACCTACTGAGCCCCAGAGGATTTGTTTGTATATCAGATTGTAATTTATTTCTCACTTAGAGCTCACTGCCATATACTGCTGATAAAGCAAACTAGATTGTGAAATTCAGAAACTGCCAAGGTTGGCTAGCAATGCTGCTCAACACAAAAGGAAGCAATCCTAATGCACCTGAAATGCCAAGGGACTTAGAAAACAAAACCTACTTTTTTCACTTGTCATTTGTCTTGGGATGGGTTGGTTGAAATCATAAGGAATATTTGCCAGCTGAACACGCTCTTATAAAAATGCAAATAATTTGTCTGCATTGGAAAAATACCAGAGACTATCATGCTTCTAAATATATATTTAAAGTATATTAAGGAATAAACAGGGAGAGGTATGAATACCAGGAACAAAAGATACGAGCAATAAATAAAATTAAATCCCTATGTATTGAGTGTATGATGATAAGAAATGTGGTGGCTACCAAGACTGATAAAACAGAATCCCTTCTTTAAAGGAACTAAAATCTAATATAGTAGGAAAACAAGATAAAGATGTGAGATGACAAATAGCTTCACCTGCTTAAAATGCAAGTACTTTGAGAAGGGAGAAAGGATATGAGGCAATACAAAATTAATTACCAAAAGTAAGTGACAATCACTACAAAGAAGAAAGGAATAACTTTAGTCTGGTTTGGTGACAGAAAAGGAATTTGAGCTCAGCCTTGAGAATGCGTAGAATAAGTGTGTTTGCAATGACACTATGTTTTACACACTTGGATGTGCAAAAATTGTGAAATTACTTTATTCAAATCAAATATGGTTCAAGCATGTGTGGTCCCTTGATGCAGGGGATTACTGTTTCTGTGCCAAGTTTGGGCAGGAGAATTTTGGTTTATGCCACACCCCTGATACCCAACTTTTCTCCAACTTGGTGAAATAGGAACCCCTTCACCCCCTTTCCCAGTTCCCCACTCACACGGGCACTGCCAAAGAGGAAGTACAGATCCACAGTATTCTTTACTTGCCCATCGCTTCCATTCTCAGTCTTGGTATGATTCTCTGTAGGGGGTTGAAGAGTGTCCCCCCAAAATTCATGTCCACCCAGGCCCTTGGAATGTGACTTTATTTGGAAATAGGGTCTTTGCAGATATAATTAGTTAAGGATCTCAAGATGAAATCATCCTGGGTTTAGGGTGAGTTCTAAATTCAATGCAAATGCTTTTATAAGAAGAAGAGAGGACACAGAGACAGAGGGAAGAATACCATGGGATGATGGAAGCAAAGACTGGAGGGATGTGTCTATAAGTCAAGGAACACTTAAGAACTGTAGCAACCACCAGAAGCTAGGACAGTGGTGTGGAACCAGATTCTCCTTCAGAGCTTTCTGAAGGAACCAACCATGCTGACACATGAATTCTGTACTTGTGGTATCCAGAACTGTAGGAGAATAAATTTCTGTTGTTTCAACCCATCAAGTTTGTGTTAATTTGTTGCAGTAGCCCTAGAGAACCAATGCATTCTCCTTTTCTCTTTCCTCCCTACCCTCAACACAGTTCCCTTCTTGCTCTCCTTCAATCCTAAACACATCTCTCAAGGAGTTTGGCCTTCTGAATAAAATAAAATCAGGAAAATGGTTTGTCTATCAATGGCTTCTATTTTCTGATTAGAAGAAACAATCAATCCCTTATTCAAAGATCAACAAATGTCTGAGAACCTATTTGGACAAGGGAGGGGGGAAAAGAGGTAACAAAACACAAATTAGTATCTCAACAAATTATACTGCCACATGTGGAAAATATATGAATAAAAATGCAGGTTGGAAAGTAAGTCTGCAAAGTACCAACTGGATATACCATGATCAAGAGATAATGATGTACCATTCTACAGAAAATAGAGAACTAAAATAAGGAAATGGTCTAAAATAAGTTAAAAAGAATTGGGAGAACATTTAAATATTGAATGCAAGGTGAGAAGGCTTATCCAGATATTCCCAAGTCTTCCGGATTCATGGCACCATTTCTATCTCAGTAATTTTTTTCCTGGTACCTTTAGACCAAAAGAAATTCTTAAGATTTCCATTTATTAAGTAATTAGGTTCAAACAACTTAATAAGTACTTATGTCCTAACAAGTCAGTAATCATTTGAAAAATAATCATACATACATTTAAAGGAAAAAAATGCATATTATTTCATTCATAAGCAACCATAATTATTTGCCGATGAGATGTATATTACTTGATGGGCACCACGCTATTACTCAAGAATCAAGATCAGACTGGATGCCACCACCCTCATTTCAAGTCCCATTTCATTTCATGCTTTTTGTCACAGCCACTATTGAAAACTCACCTATGAAAAGATAAGATGTCATCATCAAAAGGAACTGTAGCATAATCTAATACCAAAATTGTGAACTACCCTGAGATTGTAGTTTTGACAATGCCCGGAAGATGTCCACTGCACTTCCCTCAATTTTTACAAAAATCCTGTGGTATCGCTGTGAATGGGTGGCAGTACGCTGGATGCTCCTCATTTGGGAGCCATTGGTTTAGACATTCACCTCTGATGAGGAAGATGGACTACACTGAGTATGACAAAAAAAGGAAGACTCAGAATAAGGTACTTATCCAGATCCAGAGCTCAATGTTCTGAGTCCTTCTTTCTTGGAGATTTGATACATGAGCTAGGCAGCTCAACAATTCCATTTAAAATAGTGTCTCAAAAGCTAGTCACTTGGGGTTTAAAAAGATGACTAAGTTCCTGCTTTTCTTTATGATGCCCCTTTTTAAGAGGAATCACTTACTCTAATATTGGCAGAATGCTTCACACTTGCTGTCTGTACCTGTTTATCTGAGGGAGAAGTAGGGACTATAGTTGTTTGACTTTCAGGGGAAATTTGAGTTTAAGAAAATTTGTGCAAAAGTAGTTTTAGAAGCATAGTACTAAAATTAATTGTTCTAGACAAATAAAATATTCCCCATCTTCTGTAGCTATAAATACTTTTATATCTTTCCATATGGACATTTAAAGGTATTTCAAGAATTCTTCCTTAGTAGACCCCCCCACCCCCCCAAAAAAAATCAGTTTTGCCAGGAAAAAAACAAAGAACCAAGGCTCAGACGACTTGGTTCGGGAGGCAGATCTGTGACTAATTTGCTGTAATCTTAGACAAGTCATTTCATTTCTTTGAGTTTCATGCTTTATTTCTAAAACAGAATAAGTTAATAAAATAAAATGATTTATACTAAAACTGCAAACTGGCTGCTCTAAGCTGGACATAACATGCAAATAAGTGGATTTTTTTTGACTACCTGTGTTTTCATTTCCTTAATATGAATTAATTTCGATGCTAAAAAGAGTTTTTACATAAAACTCAAGGTACCTGTCTGGCTTCTTTTGAATACTCTGCCTGCACTGCCCCACAGCAAACAGCAAGACCTGAGCCACTGCTGCCCTCTTTGGTCAGCTCACATACTGTAAATGAAACCAGTTGTTTTTTTATGCTCTTTGTCTGGCCCTTACAGGACTTGGATTTACAACCCCTGATCTGCATGATTGCTAAGCTCCCAAAATATCTAAGTACACTGAATATACACTGAGAAAAGGATAAAATATAATTAGAGATTCATGTGTATATGTGTATATTTATTTAATTCCCTATTTTATTTTCATGGTATGTCTTTTTCTTTATCAAATAATATACCCTTGCCTTACAACTCCAAAGTTTAACCACCTTTGTGACTATACATATGCTACTGTTGGAAGCAAATACAGATGCGTTTTAGAATTATGTAAATTATTTTTATATAAATAGATGAAATATGTAGAACATATTTTATCAGCTAAACAAACCTAACTGATGGACTAGATCATATTTATCTCCACAGCAGATTCACTAAAACCATCAAATGCTGTGTATGTTTCAGATAGTGCTACCAATCCGTACTGTTAAATAGGAAATGGATGGGGCTTAAACTATGAACTGTAGGAAGGAATTAGTTTTTCATGAATATTTTAATACATCATCAATAACCATTAGCCAATTAGCTACTAAAATGCAAGACATACATTTGAAACATTAAAATACATTTTAGAAGAAAAAATCTATAATTTATACATCTAAAGCCAGTTATTTCCATTTTTTAACTTTTCTCTCCAGTGTATTATCTATATGGGTTTCTAGGCACAGGTACACAGAATTTTGCTTTTTACTTTTTTGCCACTTAGCCTGATATCACAAACACTTTTACATGTTGAACCATTTTCATAATATTTACCTAACACAATAATATGACATCTACTGCCTACACCTTGATTTACTTAATCATTCCATGTTAGTGTTAAATTTATTCTCCATTTTTCACTATACTCTTTGCTGTAATAAGCTTCTTTATGCCCCTAGCTCTTTTTCCTTCTTTTGAAGAGTTTCTTTAGGATAAAGTCTCAAGAGTAGAATTATAGAGTCAAAAAGTATGAACTTTTCTATGGCTTATGACATATATCACCAAATTGTTTTCAAGAGGATATGAATTCACATTTAATGTTTTAGCTTTATTGGGAATTTGCCAGCATTAAGCAATTATCAGTTTTAACGGTGATACCTAATTTAAAAGATGTTAAAATTGCCTCATTGTTGCTTATTTGCATTTCTTTGAATATTAGTAATACCAAAAATTTCACCACAGGATTCAATATACTGGATCAAATGGTTAGGTAATCAATTTTTCTTTTCCCAAATAAAAAGCAGAAGTGAGATACCCTCATCATGAGTCTTAACACTATAGGAATACTGAAAAAAAAGAGATGTGAAGCAACTTTCCTCAGTTTATCCCAACATACATTGCCATCAACATAAGGAAATCACCTATCCACAAGGAATTATTTTCCTACAGGTGAAACCTATAACAGGACATTCTTACATTCTAAATATACTCAATTGTCAAATAACTCTTTGTTCATGATGTTTTCATTTAGTTCTGAAACAACTCTGTATATTTAAATCACAGAAATAAGATGCATTGTCTAATGCATTTGTCTAATTTTGATTAGCAGTAATTTGTGAGAGGGGTGTGTTTCCCACCAAAAGGATTAGTCACACTAAAGATTATTTTTAGATGTCCCAAAATTATTTTTCTGTGTAGTTTGCCTTAACTAAAATAATAGATGATAAATAATAACTAAACAGACCCGGCAAGCGGCGGAGCGACGGAGCACAAAATCGGGACTTTTAAAAGTCGGCTCCACTGGGAGACATCGCTCCAGAGGCTAAACTGGGGGGAAACCCAGGCGGGGTCAGCATAACCCCAGGACCCGCAGGGTCACAGAAGGACTGGGGATGTCTGAGTGCCGCAGAGCTCGCAGGTATTAGAGCGGGGAAGCCGGCTATAGCGACAAAGCCGAGGAGTGAGCTCTAAGCCCGGGGTTACCTTGTGCCGGTCGCAGGCTGGGTGGGCTCGGAGCGCGGCCGGAGGCCACGGAGACAAAAGCGACCTGGCGCTTTTCTCCAGCTCCAACAATTGACTGCTTTCCTCGAGGCGCGACCGCAAGCCAGGGAGGCGGGGCTATTGGGCGCTTTGCTCTGAGAGCGCACTGAGGAGCGGAACCCCAAGCTCTCGGCTCCTCCGGGCCGAGAGATTGGGAGGCCGCCATCTTCATTCCCGTCCTCCGGAACTCTACGGAAAGCGCTCAGGGAACAAAAGCTCCCGAAAGCGAACCCGAGCGGATTACTTAGCCTGGCCCCTGGCAAGGGCGGTGCAATTCCGCCTGCGGCAAAGACACTTGAGAATCACTACAACAGGCCCCTCCCCCAGAAGATCAACAAGAAACCATCCAAAACCAACTTCAGTCACCAAGAACAGCGGAATTCCACAGCAGGAGAAAGCAAATCCTACCTGGACAAAATGACAAGGCGGAAAAACTCACCTCAAAAAAAAGAACAAGAGGCCGTACCGAAGGCTGGAGACCTAATCAATACAGACATAGGTAGCATGACAGATCTAGAGTTCAGAATGACAATTCTCAAGGTTCTAGCCGGGCTCGAAAAAGGCATAGAAGATATTAGAGAAACCCTCTCCGGAGAGATAAAAGCCCTTTCTGGAGAAATAAAAGAACTAAAATCTAACCAAGTTGAAATCAAAAAAGCTATTCATGAGGTGCAATCAAAAATGGAAGCTCTCACTGCCAGGATAAATGAGGCAGAAGAAAGAATTAGTGACATAGAAGACCAAATGACAGAGAATAAAGAAGCTGAGCAAAAGAGAGACAAACAACTACTGGAACACGAGGAGAGGATTCGAGAGATAAGTGACACCATAAGACGACACAACATTAGAATAATTGGGATTCCAGAAGAAGAAGAAAGAGAGAGGGGAGCAGAAGGTATATTGGAGACAATTATTGGAGAGAATTTCCCTAATATGGCAAAGGGAACAAACATCAAAATCCAGGAGATGCTAAGAACGCCCCTCAAAATCAATAAAAATAGGTCCACACCTCGTCACCTGATAGTAAAATTTACAAGTCTTAGCGACAAAGAGAAAATCCTGAAAGCAGCCCGGGAAAAGAAGTCTGTAACATACAAGGGTAAAAACATTCGATTGGCAGCGGACCTATCCACAGAGACCTGGCAGGCCAGAAAGAACTGGCATGATATATTCAGAGCACTAAACGAGAAAAACATGCAGCCAAGAATACTATATCCGGCTAGGCTATCATTGAAAATAGAAGGAGAGATAAAGAGCTTCCAGGACAAACAAAAGCTGAAAGAATTTGCAAACACCAAACCAGCTCTACAGGAAATATTGAAAGGGGTCCTCTAAGCAAAGAGAGACCCTAAAAGTAGTAGATCAGAAAGAAACAGAAACAATATACAGTAACAATCATCTTACAGGCAATACAATGGCACTAAATTCATATCTCTCAATAGTTACCCTGAATGTTAATGGGCTCAATGCCCCAATCAAAAGACACAGGGTATCAGAATGGATAAAAAAACAAAACCCATCCATATGCTGCCTACAAGAAACTCATTTTAGACCCGAAGACACCTCCGGATTTAAAGTGAGGGGGTGGAAAACAATGTACCATGCTAATGGACATCAGAAGAAAGCTGGGGTGGCAATCCTTATATCAGATCAATTAGATTTTAAGCCAAAGACTATAATAAGAGATGAGGAAGGACACTATATCATACTCAAAGGGTCTGTCCAACAAGAAGATCTAACAATCTTAAATATCTATGCCCCTAACATGGGAGCAGCCAACTATATAAACCAATTAATAACAAAATCAAAGAAATACATCAACAGTAATACAATAATAGCAGGGGACTTTAACACTCCCCTCACTGAAATGGACAGATCATCTAAGCAAAAGATCAACAAGGAAATAAAGGCCTTAAATGACACACTGGACCAGATGGACATCACAGATATATTCAGAACATTCCATCCCAAAGCAACAGAATATACATTCTTCTCTAGTGCACATGGAACATTCTCCAGAATAGACCACATCCTGGGTCATAAATCAGGTCTCAATCGGTACCAAAAGATCGAGATCATTCCCTGCATATTTTCAGACCACAATGCTCTGAAGCTCGAACTCAATCACAAGAGGAAATTTGGAAAGAACGCAAATACATGGAGACTAAACAGCATCCTTCTAAAAAATGAATGGGTCAACCAGGAAATTAAAGAAGAATTGAAAAAATTCATGGAAACAAATGATAATGAAAACACAACAGTTCAAAATCTGTGGGACACAACAAAGGCAGTCCTGAGAGGAAAATATATAGCAGTGCAAGCCTTTCTCAAGAAACAAGAAAGGTCTCAAATACACAACCTAACCCTACACCTAAAGGAGCTGGAGAGAGAACAACAAAGAAAGCCTAAACCCAGCAGGAGAAGAGAAATCATAAAGATCAGAGCAGAAATCAATGAAATAGAAAATAAAAAAACAATAGAACAAATCAACAAAACTAGGAGCTGGTTCTTTGAAAGAATTAATAAGATTGATAAGCCCCTGGCCAGACTTATCAAAAAGAAAAGAGAAAGGACGCAAATAAATAAAATCATGAATGAAAGAGGAGAGATCACAACCAACACCAAAGAAATACAAACAATTATAAGAACATACTACGAGCAACTCTATGGCAACAAATTTGACAACCTGGAAGAAATGGATACATTTCTAGAGATGTATAAACTACCACAACTGAACCAGGAAGAAATAGATAACCTGAACAGACCCATAACCAGTAAGGAGATTGAAACAGTCATCAAAAATCTCCAAACAAACAAAAGTCCAGGACCAGACGGCTTCCCAGGGGAATTCTACCAAACATTTAAAGAAGAATTAATTCCTATTCTCCTGAAACTGTTCCAAAAAATAGAAATGGAAGGAAAACTTCCAAACTCATTCTATGAGGCCAGCATCACCTTGATCCCAAAACCAGACAAGGATCCCACCAAAAAAGAGAATTACAGACCAATATCCTTGATGAACACAGATGCGAAAATTCTCACCAAAATACTGGCCAATAGGATCCAACAGTACATTAAAAGGATTATTCACCACGACCAAGTGGGATTTATTCCAGGGCTGCAAGGTTGGTTCAACATCCGCAAATCCATCAATGTGATACAATACATTAATAAAAGAAAGAGTAAGAACCATATGATACTCTCAATAGATGCTGAAAAAGCATTTGACAAAGTGCAGCATCCCTTCCTGATTAAAACTCTTCAAAGTGTAGGGATAGAAGGCACATACCTCAATATTATCAAAGCCATCTATGAAAAACCCACCGCAAATATCATTCTCAATGGAGAAAAACTGAAAGCTTTTCCGCTAAGGTCAGGAACACGGCAGGGATGTCCGTTATCACCACTGCTGTTCAACATAGTACTAGAAGTCCTAGCCTCAGCAATCAGACAACAAAAAGAAATTAAAGGCATCCAAATCGGCAAAGAAGAAGTCAAACTATCACTCTTTGCAGATGATATGATACTATATGTGGAAAACCCAAAAGGCTCCACTCCAAAACTGCTAGAACTTATACAGGAATTCAGTAAAGTGTCAGGATATAAAGTCAATGCACAGAAATCAGTCGCATTTCTTTACACTAACAACAAGACAGAAGAAAGAGAAATTGAGGAGTCAGTCCCATTTACAATCGTACCCAAAACCATAAGATACCTAGGAATAAATCTAACCAAAGAGGCAAAGAATCTATACTCAGAAAACTATAAAGTACTCATGAAAGAAATTGAGGAAGACACAAAGAAATGGAAAAATATTCCATGCTCATGGATTGGAAGAACAAATATTGTGAAAATGTCTATTTTACCTAAAGCAATCTACACATTTAATGCAATCCCTATCAAAATCCCATCCATTTTTTTTAAAGAAATAGAACAAATAATCCTAAAATTTATATGGAACCAGAAAAGACCTCGAATAGCCAAAGGAATATTGAAAAAGAAAGCCAAAGTCGGTGGTATCACAATTCCAGACTTCAAGCTCTATTACAAAGCTGTCATCATCAAGACAGTATGGTACTGGCACAAAAACAGACATATAGACCAATGGAACAGAATAGAGAGCCCAGAAATAGACCCTCAACTCTATGGTCAACTAATCTTAGACAAAGCAGGAAAGAATATCCAATGGAAAAAAGACAGCCTCTTCAACAAATGGTGCTGGGAAAATTGGACAGCCACATGCAGAAAAATGAAATTGGACTATTTCCTTACACCACACACGAAAATAGACTCAAAGTGGATGAAGGACCTCAATGTGCGAAAGGAATCTATCAAAATCCTTGAGGAGAATGCAGGCAGCAACCTCTTTGACCTCCACCGCAGCAACTTCTTCCTAGGAACATCGCCAAAGGCAACAGAAGCAAGGGCAAAAATGAACTATTGGGATTTCATCAAGATTAAAAGCTTTTGCACAGCAAAGGAAACAGTTAACAAAACCAAAAGACAACTGACAGAATGGGAGAAGATATTTGCAAACGACATATCAGATAAAGGGCTCGTATCCAAAATCTATAAAGAGCTTATCAAACTCAATACCCAAAGAACAAATAATCCAGTCAAGAAATGGGCAGAGGACATGAACAGACATTTCTGCAAGGAAGACATCCAGATGGCCAACAGACACATGAAAAAATGCTCCACATCACTCGGCATCAGGGAAATACAAATCAAAACCACAATGAGATACCACCTCACACCAGTCAGAATGGCTAAAATTAACAAGTCAAGAAATGACAGATGCTGGCGAGGATGCGGAGAGAGGGGAACCCTCCTACACTGTTGGTGGGAATGCAAGCTGGTGCAACCACTCTGGAAAACAGTGTGGAGGTTCCTCAAAAAACTGAAAATAGAGCTACCCTACGACCCAGCAATTGCACTCCTGGGTATATATCCTAAAGATACAAACGTGGTGCTCCGAAGGGGCACGTGCACCCGAATGTTTATAGCAGCAATGTCCACAATAGCCAAACTGTGGAAAGCGCCTAGATGTCCATCAACAGATGAATGGATAAAGAAGAGTGGTATATATACACAATGGAATACTATGCAGCCATCAAAAGACATGAAATCTTGCCATTTGCGACGACGTGGATGGAACTAGAGGGTATCATGCTTAGCGAAATAAGTCAATCGGAGAAATATAACTATCATATGATCTCTTTGATATGAGGAAGTGGAGATGCAAGGTGGGGGGGTTTGGGGGGAGGTAGGAAAAGAAAAAATGAAAAGATGGGATTGGGAGGGAGACAAACCATAAAAGACTCAATCTCAAGAAACAGACTGAGGGTTGCGGGGGGGAAGGGGGATGGGAGAGGGTGGTGGGGAAAAGGACATTGGGGAGGGTATGTGCTATGATGAGTGCTGTGACATGTGTAAACCAGACGATTCACAGACCTGTACCCCTGGGGATAAAAATACATTATATGTTTATTAAAATAAAAAAATTAAAAAAATATATATATAACTTTTATTAAAAGGTAAAAAAAAAAATAATAATAATAATAATAATAACTAAACAGTAGAGACATGCTTAGGATAATTGTCACGAAATGGAGTTCTACTGTTGGAAAAAAGCCTGTCCAAGTGTTAAGATCAGTTTTCTAAATTATTTCCCATTATTTTTCTCTAAAATAGTGCTTTAAAGTACATTTATATTAAAAGTCTTTATATTGTGGAAGATGAGGTTGGTTTCCACACTAACAACTACTTTGTAGAAATTTCCTTATTTTTGTTTCAGTAGACTTCCATGTGTCTTGTGAAATACAGCTTAACTGCATTTGGGGAGAATTACCAGATACTACAAAGCTAGCTCCTATTTGTATTACAGAACACAGTTTCTTTAAAAGGGTATTAAGTGGAGCAACTGTGTGGCTCAGTTGTTAAGCCTCTGCCTTTGGCCCAGGTCATGATCTCAGGGTCCTGGGATTGAGCCCCTCATCGGGCTCTCTGCTCAACAGGGAGCCTGCCTACCCCCCTCTCTCTGCTTCTCTGCCTACTTGTGATCTCTCTCTCTCTGTCAAGTAAATAAATAAAATCTTTAAAAAAAAACAAAGTTAATAAGTATTTCACATACCTTTTTGAAGAATATTCTAAAGAAAATATTATCTAATGAAAGCTCCACTTCATCAACTAACATTATTAATAAGATTTTAAATTTTACATTAAAAGAATAATCCATATTTAAGAAAGAAAACAGATGAACATATGGGAAGGGGGGAAAAGAAAAGAGGGAGGGAAACAAACCATAAGAGACTCTTAATGATAAGGAACAGAGTGCTGATGGAGGGAGGGTGGAGGATGGGCTAAATGGGTGATGGGTATTAAGGAGAGCATCTGTGATGGCCCTGGGTGTTGTATGAATTGATGAATCACGGAATTCTACTACAGAAACCAATATTGTATGTTAACTAACTAAAATTCAAATTTTAAAAAAGGGGGGAGCACCTGGGTGGTTCTGTTAAGAGTCTGTCTTCCGTTCACTTTATAATCCCAGGACCCTGGGCTCAAGTCCACATGGGCTCTGCTTAGCGGGAAGCCTGTTTCTCCCTCTCCCATTCCCCCTCCTTGTCTTCCCTCTCTCACCATCTCCCTCTGTGTCAAATAAATAAATAAAATCTTGAAAAAAAAAAAAATCCATGACAAGCACATAATGTATGTTCACTGAAGAAAGAAGGAGGGAGAAAGGGAAGGAAGGAAACCTGAAAGGAGAAATGATTATTCTAGTAAATAAGAGTTATTTATATAACAATTACATTAATAGGTCAAATTTGAAAATATAGTACTATCCCAGCTGGTGAAAAGGCTTTTGATTAAAAATAAAATAAGTTAATCTAGGAATAAAATGAGCCATCCATGTGATAAATACAACTTATTAAAAAATCACCCAATGCTAAATACCAAAGGCATTCCCATTCATAATGCAAGCAAGTCAAGGTTGTCACCTTTCAACACTAAAATCTTACCTTGAAATAGATAAACAGGCAAATAGGTTTTGTTGAAATCATGCAAATATTCTTTTTTTTTTTTTTTTAAGTATGAAAGATTTATTTATTTATTTGAGAGAGGGAGAGGGAGAGAGAGAGAAGGATGGGAGAGAGTGATAGAGTCATAAGCAGTCTCTGTGCTGAGCACAGAACTGGACATGGGGCTCAATCTCACCACCCTGAGATCAGGGCCCTGTGATGATGACCTGAGCTGAAACCAAGAGTCAGAGGCTTAACCAACTGTACCACTGAGGCACCTGAAATCAAGGGGATATTCTATATAATTTTAATAAACCAAAGAAATAGATTTGATGAGGGAGCAGAAGGCTAGCTGAAGATAAAGCATAAACGGACACCCTGCAACCTCCCCATCTCCACTCTTGGGGAGGGACATTCTTCCAGGACTCTCCCAACTACCTTAAGGTAATACCTTGCTTCGGGGAAGGGTAGGGGGTTGCGGGACAAAACCTTAACTTGACAATAGCAAGGCCTCTGGTATCCTGTGAGTCTTCTTTAACATATGAAAATCCTTTCGGCACCTCCCTTTTCCTTACTTCCCCCAAGTCCCAAGTATATAATCAGTCACCCCCTCACAATCTCAGTGCAGCTGCTCTTTCTGTCCAGCAGTCCTGTCCCCGTGCTTTAATGAAACTACCATTTTGCACCAAAGAGATCTCAAGAATTCTTTCTTGGTGGTTGGCTCCAGACCTCACCCCACCGAACCACACCTATATTCTAAAACCACATCAGATTTAGAAGAACCTAACTGCAAAGCACAGGAAGAAAAAGCAGAAATAATCCAAATATTTAGATAACAGTAATCAGTAACAAACCATTTTAAAAGACCCCGATTTGTGGGCCATCTGGGTGGCACAGTCATCTGAATGTGGAACTCAGTTTCAGTTCAGTTTCTCTTCTCAGGGTCATGAGATCAAACCCCGCATTGGGCTCCGCTTAAGATTCTCACTGCCTCTCTCTCTCTGTCTCTCCCCTCTGTGCTCTCTCTAAACATACAAATCTAAAAAAAATAGGACCCCCATTCACAATAGTAAAAATATATGAAATATAAAAATACATAGGCTTAATCTGAAGGATCTACATGAAGAAAACATAAAAACCTTTTTGAAAGAGATTTTCTTTTAAAAGACTAAAGTAAATACAGGTGTATTCCTGAATGAAAGGCAATGCACTAAATATATTATCCGCAAAAAATATATAGGTTCAAGGAAATTATAATCAATAATTATTAGTAAATATTGATATCAATCAAAATAAATAGAAAATATTTTAGTGTCTAAAGAAACAATTCTGCAGTAAAAAACTTACCTGAAATTGAAATGTTGATTTAATGTTATTGATTCATTTTAGAACATACACATAATTACATAAAGCAGGCAATCCTTTACTTGTTGTGAACACTTTAGAACTGATAATTTTCCAGAATATATGAAAGCAGTAGATAGGTTTTTTAAGCAACTGGAGACAAAACTTGTATTATTATTTTGGATTTGGGAATTATTTCACCTATAATTTCCTCCTTTTTGTGGCTTTTAGATTTTCTTTCCAAATCAAAATACTTGAATTGTACTACCATTTATTCCTGTAAAGTTCAGCAAGTTGGTTAATATCTCAAATCTTTGGTGACTTCATTTTTAAAATGAGATAGGATCTGGATAACAAGTTTAGCATTTGGATCTCCTCTTTCTGCTACACAAAGAACAAGAAATATTATGAAAAGAAAATCCTGCTCATTGATCTGCAAAAATTTTAGAGGGCTTCTTCTATTTACATCAGACTACTTTCTGACCATTTAATTATAGAAACAGATTAAAAGATTTCTTAAGTAGTTTAAAATTAAATTGTTGGCTTCTAAATAGATTGACAATTATATTGCTACATATACAGCCGTAACTGTAAAACACTGCAATACAGTCTTTTCTCAAAATTTTCTGTCTACACAGATATGGACAACTATGCACTTTTTATCAGTGGAATGTACACCACTTAAGTTTAGGAACAACAAGCCTTTCAGTATCCAAGTTACTTAATTGTCTTTCACATTTGACCTTTCAGCACATTGGCAGAATCAAATAACAACAAATCAAAGGACTTTCACAATCCTAAACTTAAAAGCATTAGGGAACAGATTTTATGCAAAGTATTTCCCTGAGGCTTAAGGGTGAGCTCTCATAGCCTTTCTCTGGCTTCTTAAAAACTCTTTTTAATTCTTTGCCTTGGGACTTTCTGATAAAACAGCAATCAGACTATAAATGGTAATACTCTAAAGAGTGATAGATTGGAGCAAGCTTGTCCATTAAACAAGACAGTATGCATTTATGAAGTTAATGACAAATGATCCCTTTCTGTATTAATGCATTACTTTATTCACCATAACTATTGATCCCTAAAAGCCATTCTTTGAGCTAAAGTGCTTTAACCAAAGTGCCTTAATAGAATGTTCATTAGTGACCTCATAAAATGACACACAGGCAAAAGGAAAATAGAGACTTAAATCATCTATATCAAAATCTCGAATATGACATACACAATTGGAAATCTTTCAATATAAATCACATATGAACAAGTAATACAAAGAGAAATCTAAACCCTGTATATGCTGTGTTCCATCCAAACTGGAATCCAACCCAGATTTCCTACAGGAACACTGCAATGATCAATCATATAGCAGACATCAGAAAGTGCAAAAACAGTGGTAATACATTAAAACACATTTTCAATAAGCCTAAAACCAAGCCCTTGAAATCTACAAAGAATGAAGAGGAGAGGGGGAGAATGTGCCCCTTCATAATATAGTAATTCATCTTCACTTAATAAGATATAGGACACACTTAAGTGTGCATAAATCATTTCATGTTTGTTCCATTTGTGTTTGTTCCACTAGTAGGAGTACTCTGGCTACTGCTGATGTCAAAGAGAAGAAATATCACAGCAGTTAGACAAAAATAAGGTTATATTCCTTTCCTAAAGGTACAGAATTCACCTCCACTAATCTATAATCAGCAACAAGTTCCAAATGGCTATCGGAATAAGAAAAATTCCACATGACATAACTAGAAATTTCATGCTCAAAAAACTCACACTAGTAAACAATATAGCTTAGTAAACATGAAACAAAAGTGTTTCAAATTCTAGCTGTTCTAAATGTACTTTAAGTAATACTTTTTATTAGGCAATGTAACAGTAGAGATGAATTCAATCATTCATCTTTGGAGGAGAAAGACTTGCAATCTCATCCTGCAGATAACATATACAAACAGTAGACTGTACATTAATTATTTTCTAATAACTAATAATTTATTTGAAACTGTATTTTAAGTGTCTATCCCCAAGTTCTTTCCATACTTCCATCTTTTGGCTAGAGAATTCCTTGGTTATCTGTTTCACAGCTATTATGAGAAGGATTCGAAGGAAATACATCGCAGAAGGCACATGTTGAACAATGTAATGTGTCTAATAAAGAGGTCATATAGATTGGGCCGATTGGAGAAGTTACCTCAAATCTGTTTGATTTTTGCAATGTTATGCATTCTTACAAATATTTTATAATGATTTATCTGCTTTCAAAAAAGAATGCTTCTAACATCTGACATTATGACAACTCTAGAGCTGTGATTTTTTTCAATTGGTTGTTACAAGCCAATATTCAAGCAGGGGTAAATACACCTTGAAATGTTCATATATATATAGATAGATAGATAGATAGATATATACACACACACACATATATATACATACATATACATGGTCTTCATTTAAGTTCTTTATTATTTTAACAATGTATTTTAGGGATAAGAAAACTAAATTCTATTCCCGAAACTAATATTACACTATATGTTAACTAACTGGAATTTAAACAAAAATTTGAAAAAAAAGAAATAATTTCCTTCTAAATAGGAAGCCAATTACTAAAGCTAAAATCGCAAATCTAACCCAAGGTCAGGAGTCCAGGCTGTGAGAGTACCATAATGGTAGAGGGGAAAGGGAGATTAATGTTCAGCCAGTGCTTTTTACAAATGGCTAATCTACATACATCACATTATTTTGCAAACAAAAGTCATTACATTCTTTCTTCCTGCTCCTGCTAAAGCCATCAGGCTGAATGTCCTGTTTTTATTCTTTTCCCATTAATATTATCTTTGATGTAAAATTTTAATATGATCTCTTCAGTGTAAAATTTTTAGCATACGTCATATGCAGATATTTGGTGCATAGGAACAGGAAAACACAGTGTGATCGGTCCCAGGCCTCTAATATTATCTTAGATAACCACATAGAGCCTCCTTGAGTTCAGGTCTATATGGCCCTTTTTTCCTGTGCATTAAAAAAATAAATTCTTTCACACCATAGTTTCCTTATTTTTAGAAAGGAATTATGTGTTTTCCTCCTGCAATTCAGTCAGGATACCACGGGAGACTTTAAAAATGTTAATAAGGAGCAGTAATTAAAAAAAAAAAAAGCTAAAATGCTACTCAGAGGAATTTTAGAAGAATCTGCTGCCCTTATGAAGCTTGTATTACTTAAAAAGGAGTAAAAATTCATCATCATCTCTGATTTTAGCACCTCACTCAATAATTTCACTTTATTATTCTCTTCATCCCTCTTCAAAGCCTTTCAATCATTCCAGTTTTATTTTCAGTGTTTTTCTTCAGTACCAAAATCTTGCTGAAATAAAACCTCACGGTAGAATCATTACAGGATTTGTTGGCAGTGTGGTCATTAAAATTGTGTGAGCATCTCCCATTCTTTTAGGGGAGTAACATAACACTAATATTGTACTTTTTATGGGAAGAAATATTTTTCTTTGTGTGCTAAGATCAAGAACAAGTGAAATCACACAGCACTAAATTCTGAAATTTTAGATAAAAAATTTCACAAATAAGTAAAAGATGGCTACGATGTGTTAAGGGTAATCATTAATTGTACTTACAGATTATAATTTTACTCATTGATACAGGTGATAATATTTTAAACAAAATAACTTTCATGCCCAAAATTATGGTATTTAAGGATGAAAGGAATCAGCAGAGCTAGGGAATACATTAAACTTAAAATTCTGAAATATTTTGTTTTCATTTTGAGGATAAGGAAAATTTCAAAAACAGAAATAGGAACAGAGAATACTGAACTTCAGAGTACATAAGAATCACTTCAGGTGATTGATAAAATGCAGCTTCCCAATAAGCCATCATCAAAGACTGTTATTTAATAGATGTGGGCAGAATTTGGAGGATCTGCACTTTAGCAAATATTCCCAATGATTCACAGATTCAGAGAGTCTGTTTGAGAAACACACGAATAAATGGGCAGAACTCAGGGCCCTTGACTCCAAGTTAAATACTGTTTCTGCTAAACCACAACATCTTTGACTTTTTTTTTTTTAAGATTTTATTTATTTATTTGACAGACAGAGATTACAAGTAGGCAGAGAGGCAGGCAGTGAGAAAGGATGAAGCAGGGTTCCTGCTGAGCAGAGAGCCCGATGAGGTACTTGATCCCAGGACCCTGAGATCATGACCTGAGCCAAAGGCAGAGGCTTTAACCCACTGAGCTGCCCAGGTGCCCCGTTGTGCAAATATTTGGAATTATCAATCCAAAGTGTCCATTGAGTTTTGACCTTGATTTATAGAAATTACTATTAGAAATGTCATCCTTTCTTCCTGGGAGTACCTAATTTAGCTACACTGAGATCACTTTGACTATTTCCATATTATTGTGTTTCTGGCTACAGAGAGGGATGACTAAGATCTGATATGTGTTTTCTGGTCAAAGATATAAATGGAAACTCAAAACATGACCCTTTGGTTGGAACAGAACCACTGACTGGTGGTTTGAGTTACAAGGACACCGTCACCTTGAAAAAGAACGACCCTGGGAACACATGAGTGGCAGCACTTGATTCACCATCGTTAAATGTGGTTTGGTTTAAAAACAAAAAAGTGCTGCATCTCTCTGAAATTGGAAATTATTCTTAAAATGACAAACCCCTGGACTGTTTTACCTTACAAAGAAGCTTAGTAAATAAAACTGCAACAAAATAAAATCTGGACTTGTTCATCAAATTTACAAAGCAACTTGCTAAGGAAGAAGAAAAGATAAATTTTTCCACCTTTCACCAACTTTCTACTTTAACCTCCTAGAGGGAATATCCTTTACCCATTCTACCTTGATCAAGCAGAAAAGCAACTAAATCTAAAATTGTGCCAAATGTAAAAAACATTGTAGAAAATTTCTTTTTTTTTTTTCCCCAGAAAGTGGGAGAGAAAATAGTTGTTCAATTTAGGATAATTATCAGCTTCTTGAAATTTAAATCACAAAGTGCTTTCTATTCTTTAAGCTAATTACCTGGTATGGATTTAGAACACTGACCACCACAAATAAAATTTCCTTTTCACAAGAATGAAAGAAGTTTAATTTAAAGGAATTAAAGAATCGGAGTTGAAGGCTTCATTCTATCACTAACTTGAACCTCTTAAAGACTACACCTTGGGGGCCCCTGGGTGGCTCAGTGGGTTAAACCCTCTGCCTTCGGCTCAGGTCATGATCCCAGGGTCCTGGGATCCAGCCTCACATCAGGCTCTCTGCTCAGTGGGAAGCCTTCTTCCTCCTCTCTTTCTCTGCCTGCCTCTGCCTACTTGTGATCTCTGTCAAATAAATAAACAAAATCTTAAAAAAAAAAAAAAAGCCTACACCTTGAACCTCTGCTTCACTTGTAGATAATATAATGAATCATCTAAGAATTTAATGAAATTGATTACAAAAGATTTTGCAAACCGTAAATCACACTTTATCATTTATACTTGAATTTTCTAATTAGGAAATCCACTTCAGTGTTTTAAAAGTCTCTAAAATAACTTGAGGATTTAATTTGCTAAATTAAAAAAATTACAACTCACTCCATTAAGTACAGTTGACCCTTGAAAATACAGGGGTGAAGAGGCACCAAAACCCTATGCAGTTGAAGATCTGTATATAACTTCTGACTTCCCCAAAATTTAACTAGTACCCTACTACTGACCTGAAGCTTTACTGACAACATAAATAGCGGATTAATAAATATTTTGTATGTTTTACATATTATATATTGTATTCTTACAATAAAGTAAGCTAGAAAAAAAGAGGATGGTATTAAGAAAATCATAAGACAGCGAAAATACATTTATAGTACTGCATTATAAAAAAATTTGTGTATATATGGACCTGTACAATTCAAACCCATGTTGTTCAAGGGTCAAGAGTACACTGACATGCATGTCAGGGATCTTGCCATCAGTGCTCCTGTATAGTATAAAAGCACAGCTAAACACCTTGGGAGCATTTCAGAAGAGGAGCACCTCAATTTGGTTACCTATTTTCTGTGAAGTACTCTTGAACATGAAAGCTTCTGAGTGTTAATTGACACTTTCATCTTGAATTGGAGAGTCTTGATAAATTATCATTTTTTTTAAATGTCATGTTGTACTCTTCACATCGTTGTATTGAGTTTTCCTCATTTCCAAAGGAAACACAGCAAGAGTACATGGATAGATTTGCTCATATCAAGGACAGTGTACATGAAACACAATGACCAGAGCCAATCCATACCTTCTTAACATGACTTCAGTTCAGAAAGTGAGGTTGCTATAAAATTCCAAAATTTTGGCTTGTTTCCCCATTTCATATATTGTTCTTAAATGTTTCCCATGTACCCATGTATGAAGTAAGTTCATAGACCTCTCATTGAAAGTGATCCTACGTAGGGCACCTGGGTTGCTCAGTCAGTTGGGTGTCCAACTCTTGATTTTGGCTTAGGGCATGATCTCAAGGTTGTGGGGTGGAGCACCACATCAAACTCCAAGTTCAGCACGGAATCTGCTTGAGATTCTCTCTCTCTCTCTCTCTCTCTCTCCCTCTCCCTCTGCCTCTCCCCCGCTCATGTTCTTTCTCTAAATAAATAAATAAATAAAATCTTTTTTTAAAAGATGATATTATTTATTTAATAAGTGGAAAATACAGCTGTTAATAGTATTTGGGCTAACTGTCCAACAAAAATGTTACTAAATCATTTATCGGCTAACTGTCCAACAAAAACGTTACTAAATCTCTACTCTATGCAGACCAGCAAAACATAAGTGGCAATAAGAAAGTCCTATTATAAGAAAGTAGCAGGTTCTTAATGTTATCTGATTGGTGTGAAGAGGGAATGATCTGGGTTGGGGGATGGAGAAATCATAGAGGTCTAACCTGATCTAAGAGAGATTCCATAAAGAAGTTGAGGGTTCAACTGAACTGTATAGGAAAGGTCCATTTAGGTGAAGTGCAAAGCAGGTGATAGCAGTACAGCTGGAGAGTTGAGTAAAGGTGTGGAGGAGGGAACTATATAAAGCCTGTGAAAAGATTAGCAAAAGCACAACTTATATATGCCTGAAATTAAGCAATGATCTGAGATTCATCAGTGAATGAAACAAAAAAAATCTAGATAGTTTAGGTACCCAAAATAAACTTCCATATCAACAGCCAAAGACTGGGAATCCAACCTATATGTTTAGTTATCGAGGTGACATTTCTGAGCACAAAAATGGATGGCCTAAGTTGACTTTTTTAAAAAATAAAAGCTTAAATTTAATGAGAAAAGTGGATAGGATATTTTCTCTTTTATGCCACATGCTTATTTGATTGGATTTTTTACATTGCAAACAGATGTTTTAAAGTAATTTCAGTACACTTAAATCTTAATGACAGAAAAGTCATGACATTTAAATGTCACAAATATTTGCCATAGAGGTCTTCTTTTACAAAACATTAGATTAAAATACTAAAGAGAAACACACCAAATGCTAATGGTTAGGGTCTCTGTGTGTAAAGTAATGAAAGATAATTCTTCTTCTGTATAATTAAACTTGAATTCTTACAGTAGTAAAGAGTAAAATGAAACAAATTCCAGTTAGTCATACTTAGAGAATTATTTGGAAAACTTCAGCATTAAATGATAAAAAAGTAGAAAATGGCCCAAACAAGATAAATGGTTATGCTCACATAAATATCCCTCCTCCCTCCAAGGAACCTAAACCTTGTCTAATTCAAGACTCCACCATCCCAAAAGTGTGCCTCAACCTCTTGGCCCAGTAAAGTTGTAGCTGAGTTTTAGGCAATACAATGGAGAAGGACATGAAAAAGAAAAAGAGGACAAAGAGGTGGTGTCGGCGGTCTCTGAAGGAGTGTATTAGTCATCTATTCCATACAAATTACCATCAACTTACCACTTTAAACACAGATATTCATTATCTTACAGTTTCCTTGGGTCAGGAATACAGACACAGCCTTGTAGTTCCTTTGCTTAGGGTTGCACACTGTTGTTACGAAGATATTGGCTGAACTGCATTCTCATCTGGGGGCAAAGTGGGGAAGAATCCATTTCTAAGTCAACTCAGGACATCACCTACACATGAGAATAACATCCTGCCACCTTTGTCATATTTTATTGGTTTACACATCACTGATCCTGCCCACCCTCACAGGGAGGGAGAGGATACGGGGAGAGGTCTCCTGAGCAACAGGAGACAAAGATAATAAGAGCTTCTCTCATGTCTGTCTACTACAGGAAGGTTCTCAGACATAATTACACAATCTTCCCTCTTGTATCCCATTAGCTAAAGCTGAACGACATCTAGTTGGAAGATGCAGACTTTTTTCCCCCAGATTGCCATGTGTCCTAATTCCAATGTGATTATTGTGGAAGGAGGAGAGAGTGAATTTTGGGAGACAACTAGCAGACGGCCTTCCAATCAGAGAACTTCCAGTCAGAACTTCTGCGGCAATCCAGTGAAATAAGGAACAAGACAGCATCTGGCACAGATTAGTAGACAGTCAGATGACATTCTCTGATTATAATTTGTAGTTTGATTATTAGAATAGAAATTAAATTCTGTTAAAGGAAGAAAAGTGTTTGAATAGAAAATCATGCTCAATTTACTAGTACCCCAAGATTTAATTCTCAGGTAAATTAATTCAAGAGAGTCTTACAGCTTTCATTCCTATAAACACCATTAGCCAGATAACCTCATTTTTAAAAAGTATATATCTGTATAACCTTTTGCCATTTCCACAGGACTTTCTCACGTATTGTATTTTATTCTCAGTTTTCTCAAAGAGTGTCCATTCCTCTCACTTAGCAGGTCAAGTTAAGTGACTGACTCAAAATTCAGTAACTGGCAAATGGCACAGGCCAAGCTAATGCACAGGTCATATACCTCTATATAGATTCTACTACACCATAATGTCAAGAAATCAATTTCACTGAAGAACAAAAATGCAAGATATTAAGCATTTGAACAAAAGCTAGATGCTGGTTAAGTTCCAGAAATATGGAAATATCAGATAATTGACAGATTCTTGTTTTGGTCCCTTTGCTGTGTTTGAGATAGCCTCAACCAAAAGAACTGATAAAAAGAAGGAGAGAAGAGAAGAAGGGAAGGCAGGCCAGACAGAGAGAGAGAGCAGTTTACTAAAGGGTCCTGTACCACTAGAAGAGCTTTAACATTTGAATAAGTGACTCCAAAGAGAATTTGTTAAGTCAAGAAAATTATTAGTTACAAAGTGAATCCAGTCCTTCAGAAATGTGATGGTTGCAAACACTGAGACCTTTCCAAAACAGGTTATTGCTAGGCTATTAAAATTAAACTCTTTCACATACACTCTCCACCCTTCACTCTCTAGTACCCTAGACTCACTATGGCTGTGGCTGTGGTTTTTGTTTTTTGTTTTGTTTTGTTTTGTTTTGTTTTTTTCTGGAGAACTAAAGAAAGGAATTGGGCCAAGTGTCATGAGTCACTAAAGATCAGTCTCAGAGGTAAGTTTCTCTGATCCTTTACATGCCCTCACTCCTCCCCAGACTCAGTCAGATTGTTTGATATCCATTCTGATTACCCAGTATGTTTCATTGTGACTTATAATAGTAAGTGATAATTATAAGTAACGTAATTAAATTAAGTGTGAAATAATAGCTGTGTAATAATAATGTGAAAATCAGGATGTCAGGGTCTAGCTCATTACTATATTTCTGCAGCACATTATACACACGTACATAGATACCCCGTACATACTTGTTGATGGTCTAAACATAACTAATTCATTGGGAAAGCATCACAATATAATGAAATGAGCATAAGTTTTGGAATTAAATTTCTGCCTATCATCATTTTTTTTCTTTTTTCTCTCCTCCCACCCTATAACCAACCAGCTTTAAATGTCATCCACCATCAATGGATAGACTCTGGAACATGACTTACACTTCCTAAACCTGGTTTTCTATTTCTACACAATTATAATGATACTTTGTTGAGCTCTCATACAGATTACATGACACAGAATATACAAAGCCCCAAATTGTAGCAAGTACTTGTCCTGTTTTCTGTCTCATCAGCATCTCTGTTGCTATTACTGTGCAGAGATTCTATTATTACTATTTGTCAAAATGGCTAAGTTCTTAGGTAAAGGATTTGTAAAACAGACACAGATGGATACATACATAAAATGATCAAGTCTGATGTAAAGGTATGATAATATATAGTTTATTATTTGTAAGGTATTACAAATTGAATTGACATGATTTTCCTGGCTTTGTTTGGTTTAAATTCTATCTTATACTGAAAAACAATAGTTTTCAATATTGAGTTACAGTTAAGATTCTTAAGAGCCAGAAAACTGTTGCTCCCAGAGAAGTGAAGCTTGAATGAAAAATATTTCTGTTACCACCCCAAACCCTTTAACCAAGTTTAAAAATTGTTTTTGTGTGTAAATACAAAGCTATTACATTTTAAGTTCTAAACATATAATTGAAATATGAAACTACAGGCACAACCACCAAAGGAATCTTTCAAAAGTTAATTCTTATACTTTACATAAATGGCTTAAGAAAAAAGAACATTTTCAGGGGTGCCTGGGTGGCTCAGTGGGTTAAGCCTCTGCCTTTGGCTCAGGTCATGATCCCGGGGTCCTGGGATGGAGCCCCGCATTGGGCTCTCTGCTCAGCAGGGAACCTGCTTCCCCCTTTCTCTCTGTCTGCCTCTCTGCCTACTTGTGATCTCCCTCTCTGTCAAATAAACAAACAAAATCTTTAAAAAAGAAAAAAGAGAAAAGAAAAAGGAGCATTTTCAGATTTGGATTCATTTGTCCAAGCAATACTTATCTTTGTCAGAAGGCTGCACTGTATCCTACAGAAGAAAAATAAAATGATCATGAATCCCAGCAATTAAAATGAGACTTTGGAGAAAAATACTTTGAACTTAACCAGTAAGTTCCTATAATTTCATTCATCTATATGTTTGATTTGAAGTTTGATTTTAAGAAAACTGAATGAGAGCATCTATTACCTTTTTGCTCCAAATGCCAAAGATGCTGAGCAACACTTAAATTTAATGCCAGGTGAGCAGAGTTTCCATTTCCATTTCTTCTATACTACTGAGGGCACTTGTTCATGTCTGAGGGAAAAAAAAAAAAAAACTGTATGCATAAATTTTCCCTTTACCAATTAAATTTTCATTTTTTATACTCACAGTTCTCTAATTCCAATGTTTGGTGAAAAAGTCAGTCAAAAAGCCTCCAGCCTAAGAATATTGGATCTGTCAATCCATAATGTACAGGGCATCTCAATTTTCTCTGCTATTTCTCTTTTCTCTAACAACTTCTCACATCACTATTTCAAAGACATACTTTCAGAAGAACAAGACAAAATTAACTCATATACCTCTTACTCCTTGAATATTTATTATTTTCTTCAACCTCTTGAAATCCAAGGATCAGATATAATGGAGAAATAGCATACTGAGATGGAAGGGAATATATTCTGAGTTCTTTATGAAGCCTGTTCTCACACAATTTGAGAGCAGAATCACCCACTTTATTCTCACAATGAGTGTCTGGTACTACATGGCATGAGGCCAAACTATAAAACAATGTTTTAATGTTGCAAGCAAGTTCAAAGAAACACCTTAATGATGTTTGGTCCTGCCTGAATATTAAGAATAGCTTCGAAGACTCAACAGAGCATGTTCTACAATCTGACGATTACTTGTATTTCCCCATATAAGGTGGAACAAAACAACAGTTATTTCAACAGTGTATGCTAAACCTATAGATATGAATACATTTATACTGCCAGTCATCACCCTAGGCTTGTAATTAACTCTATAGACATTATGTCTCACACCTAAGAACTTAAACTAGTTGCACCAAGAGAAAAAACTATTTTTTGAGGACAAAGCATTTAAAATTAAACAGAACTGATAAAAAATAATGAGTAGAGGAACTCTTTGGCTCAAGAATAAAAAACATTTAATGACAGGATAAAATAAAACAATTTCCTTTATCGGGGACAGTGTAAAACATTACCTACTAGGCTAAGAAAATATTTTTTTTCTCTGCCTTAGTGTATTTTAAATGACCACAGTTGTGCAGACCCTGGACCTAGGGCAGTGGAAAACACAAAATGAACCATTGAGAGAGGCAGCCCCCAAGGGCATAAGAGTGTTGCAGCCATTTACCTGTTTCCAAATTTTGCTATTTTACTTTAAAAAAAAAATTTTTATTTGATAATTTACTTAATTGATTGTATGGAGAACCAATTAAAATACTGACTTTATTGTATATTTATTATGATTAACATAAAAACAGATACTGTTTTTGAAAACCAAACAATTTATATAATAATAAGTGTTCAGAGGCACCCTGGTGGCTCAGTCAGTTAAGCATCTGACTCTTGATTTCAGCTCAGGTCATGATCTCAGGGTCCCGGGATCAAACCCCACATTAGGCTCTGCACTCAGTGGGGAGTCTGCTTGAGGATTCTCTCTCTCCCTCCTCCCTCTGCTCCTCCCTGCCACTTGCACACACACTCTCTTTCTAAAGTAAACAAATCTTTAATAATAATAATAATAAATGCTCATTCTTACAGACTACATAAGACAACCCATGTTCTCAATAATGTTCTAAACCAGAGGGTCATAAAGTGTGGTCTCAGGTAAATAGCATCTGTATCACGTATAAACTTGTTAAAAATGCAAATTCTCAGGCCCCACCCACCTATACTAAATCAGAACCTGAAAATGGGGCCCAGCAACCTGTGATTTAGTAAGCCCTCCAGAGGATTCTGATATACGCTTAAGTTTGAGAACCACTGTCCCAACCTAGTCTATGAAGCTTTAAAGTGGTGTTATAGAAAATGAAATCTTCATCCCACTAACTCAACCTTATATACTTTTCAGAGGCAATGTTTGCAACGAGACTTGGAAGCCAGTAAAAGTGATTTTTCTGTGGTTTCCAAGAAGCCAAATACCTGATTCCACTTTGCTTCCTCCTAACCAATCATTTTGCTGAGATTTTTGGTTTTGATCTATTTTTACTTTAACATCTCTTAAGACAGTAGAACTGGGGTACACTTCCTTGAGCTGAGTTAGCAGTTCCCAGCTAGAAACATGTTTTCTTTGAAATCTTCACTCCATTATCTTCAGCTTAACAGTGTCACTAATTACTACACTATAAATCCAAGCTGAATATTTTTCAAGAAAAGTAATACACTTACTAGATATTTCAGACCAGAAGTACTGATGTGTTCTTTATAAACCCCTACATTCTTAGAAACTAGTTAGAATAATATATTGCTTTAATTTAGACATTGAAAAATAGAAGACAACTCTGAAAATAGAAATGACCTTTCCCAAAATTCTTTTATAACCATCACCCTCCACGTAGAAGCATTTAGATGAAGGCCAAAGACCTATCAAAATATACAAATAATTTTTAACCTATTAAAAATTTTTAAATCTCTACATCACTGTGATTCAAAGTCTTATTTCAAAGTCACTAAATATAATAATTATTTCAATTTACAAAAGTGTATAGATTTGTTCTTTTTCTCTTCTTAATGGTTTCTTTAGATACTTAATTTACAGACTCTTCCTTTTGCATTTGAAGCTATGCATCTAACAAAAAATATGTCACATTGTCTCAAAGCTTCTCAGAGGTTGCCAGAAGCCTGAACTTCCTTTTTTTTTTTTTTTTAGGTTCCCAGTATGTATGTAAATAGTAATAATAGATAAGCTAAAGGTGGTTACAAAAACTGTGGTGTATCCTTAAAGTATAAACTAGCACATTTGTCACAATAAAAAATACAGTATCACCTCATTTGGAGATAATTTAACTTGAGATGCTTCAGAAATGTGAGGCCCTGGACTACATTGTTTTCTTCACCTCTGCCTCACCCACTGTCACAGGTTCTTGATTGTCTATAGCTCTTGTTACATTAAATTGGAATACCAGTCTGGAGGAAAAACTGTTGCCTGGCCTTAATATTCTTGGGTTAGAGAAAGAAGATAGGAAAGAAAGGCTAGAGGGGGCAATGGTTGACAGAGCTATCTATTCCATCCTTACCTGTCTGCTGGGCAAATAAAGAGAAAGGGGATACAGGTGGCATATCGATCTGCTAAAACACTGGCCTAAATTTTCCAGGTGCACAGATAGAAATTTCTGAAATAGGACTATGGGATCTATCTCCTAGGAAAAGTTGGCACTTTCAGATGGATGGCTGGAAGTACCTGTCATCCATGAACTGGAAGTAGCAGTTCTTCCCAAAGCATCAGGAAACTCAATTATGTCTCTGTCACATCTAGCTAAAGAAAATGCCAGAATATAGTCATTAAAAATACTGAGAATCTTATTCTGTAAAAGAGGTTTTCTATTTTTTTGTTGTTGTTTTTGTACATGGAAGATAGAAGAAGAAAGAAGTGAGTGCCATTCAGCATGCATGGACTCATGAATCTTATCTGTTTCCTAAAATCTTGTAGAAGAGTATGGCCTCCTATTCCCGCATGAGTACACTGAAGGGCAGAGAAGTTTCCTGCTTTGTTTTTCATTTTAAAATATTACCGTACTCCCACAGCCATGTCATAAATGTTCAATTTTTTTATGATTGAAATGATGAATGTATGATACAGACAACATATCATATGGAAAACAGAGCAGGCTCTCTTGAAAGGAGTATAAAACAATAAATCCAGGCTTAAAATTCCTCAATGGCACCAAGCGGGGGCAAGGGGCACCAACTAAAAAAATAAATAAATAAACCAATTTAGTACATGTCATTTGGCCAGAGATTTTTACCATCTTGACATTTTTGTAGTCTTCCAAAAGAAGAAATAGGTTCAGACAGTTCTATAACCTCTCTATCATGTAGAGCAAAAAAAAGCAACTTTCCCAGCTTTTTTAAAATTCCAAACTCTTTCAGGACACTGGGATCTAATCAAAGGTCTTGCTCTACAATATCCAAATGCCCTCAGAAAGTTAATAAATGGTCAAAGTGTTTAATTCCTGTATCATTTATTTGGATCTTTCAATTCCAATGGACAAAAATTTTAACTCAAGGTGCTTCAAAGCAAACGACTGATTCATATTTGAATACTGAAAAACAAGGTAAGATCTTGTTTCAGCCATAGCTGGACTCCGAACTCAAATATTCCCCATCTGCGGTTTAACTTTCCTCCAACTCCCAGGCATGCCTCCCCGAGTATTAGCTTCATTCTCAAACTTCATATGCTGATAGAAGAAGTTCCAACCTCACACATCATTCTGCAAAGACTGCATAGAAAAGAGTCTACTTCCTTAAGTGGGGGTGGGAGGTGGTGGCCAAAAAAATCCTAGGACGGTGGCTTTTTGTCTCTGATTGGCCAGGTTTGGTCACATACTTTTCTGTAAACTAATCCCAGCTACCGGGAGTACACAACACCTCCAACGGTGAGACTTGAGTCCTGGGTCACCCAGTGAGATGGACTAAAGGGTGAGGCTGTGTTGTTGGAACCTCCAAAATAAACAGGTGTACTGCTTCCATAAACAGGTGTGAGTAGTTGGGACAAAAGACCACAGACAGCCACTACAAGTTATCCTTAGAAGCCCCAACCTCCCCGACTTGTTAAACTCTTACATATGCTATGTTAGTGGATCAAAATATGATTAAAAAAAAAAATCATTCGATTCTCGACTTAAGTTTTGAAGGAGTGCAACCTCACACCTTGTATCCAAAATGTCGCTTCAATCGTTGGTCTTCCACTTGTCTTCAGGAACTGGAACACTTGGTCTTTCGGAAAGCCGGCAAACAGAGGCAAAAACTCTGGTTTACAATACCTGGAAGCCGCCCGCCACTTGCTGCCAGGTCGTGTCACCAACGACCACCAGCAGGAGCAAGACCAGAGGGAACGATGCACCCACTTCCTAGGCGGCGCGACCAGTATCATCCTTGGCGGCCCCCACCTTCTGCTAGCAGCGGCCGTCGAAACGCGCCGGCCGGGGCGGGACGCCCGGGGTCACCAGGCAGAGGCCTGGGCTGGCGGATCCTCAGGGTAGACCCTGGCTGGCCGCGAGCCGGGCGGATGGCGGCTCCTCCAGACCCCTGCTCCCGCCCCCGTCCCCACCCCTTCCCCAGCCGGGCGCGCGCGCGGGCCGGGAGCGGGGAGGCGGCGGGAGGGCGGCGGCGGCGGCGCGGCCGGGCGGGTCCCGGGGACGCGGTGCGCGTCGGAGCGAGCGCACGAGTCCCCGGCGCGCCCGCCGCGCTCGCCCCGCAGGCGCTGCCAGCCGGGCGCCGCCCGCGCTCTGGACCAGCCCCGGTAGCCCACCGAAGGCGACCGCGGGGTTCCGGGGCGGGCGAGAGAAGGGCCGTCCGCCTCGTCCCCGCCCGGCTCCCAGCACTGAGTCCCCTCCATACGCCACCCGGACTGCGGGGCTGCCCCCGGGAGTCGCTGAGGCCGAGCACCCCGGGAAGGAGGATCCCACGGACGCCTGCAGCCCGAGGTAATCACCGTGGAAGACGGACGGGGCGGGTCCTCGCCCAGGAACCCGACCCTGGCAGCTCGGAATGCGGACTCCAGAATGCGCACTCTCCATCAGGACAAGTTTCTCGCGGTTTGAAGGGGTCCTGAAGCCGTCACTAGTTATTATTTAATTAGCCTTTCCTCTTATGTTTTAAATAAGTTTATTTAGACAATGAAAAAAATAGCCTCCCGGATGACTGTAGGTTTATAAATATAATCCCGAAAGTTTTGCATGGTGTGGTTATTTGCTTATGCATATTTATTAACCTTTAACTCTGCAGCTAGTCAGAAAATTGACATTTAAAATATTCTTTGAGGAACATTACAAGTTCGCTGTTGCGTTCAGGCATCGTGTTATTTATCAGTTTAGTTAGCATCTGTCTTCCCGAAGTGGTACCAAAGCCTGTCCCTTGGCGACGGGTCTTGCATGTGACACTCTTGCCCTCTAGTGCCTCACCAGCTTGGTAGCAGCTTGATGGCTAATATTAATAAGATGTTACATAACACAAGGGTACTGGGCCAGAACTGGTATTGCTGCCGCTCGTGAAGCCAAAAAGCCTGAGCCGGTGGTAGTGGATGCTGCTGTTTGAGTTTCTTTTGTATCTGTTGAAACTTTCTCAAGCATTTTCGGCGCTTTCAACTTTAATTCCAGGTAAGTGCATCTGTTTATTTACACTATCCATTAATGCTCACCCATAAATGTAAGAAGGGCTTTTAGGTAGAGAGGGTAACTTTGTTTTCAATGAATCTACGAATTTCAAGATTGAACAAGTGCCTCATTTTATTCTTGTAGAAAAAATAGAACATTTTAATTAAATTAAGTGAGACACAAATATCATTCTGGGGTAATTTTAAAGGTTCTCTTAAATAAAATTGAAGTATTAAGGAGATGATCCCTTATAATTGTTTAAGATCTCCACCAACAAGTTGTAATTATTCTGCAGCAGATTTGTTAAACAGAACACATGTGTATTGCTTGATGGACTAGAAATTTGTAAGCAACATTAGAGATTTAAACTGTAACTACCTGTCTGTCTATACAGTAATGATCCTCAACAAGTCTTTCTATTTGATGCAATTCATTTTATAAACATTATTTAAAATTACACAGTTAATAAAATTACATGCAACTGGAAAGAAATAATCAGCCTATGTATTGAATATAGAAGTTTTAAATTAAAAGAAAATACATGTATCTTCCATCTAATATAACCACATTTTTTCCTCAAAAGAACCAAGTGACCACTGTTTAAAAGCTTTACCTAGATCATCTTCCAACTAGCTCTTCTACTATCTGGAAACTATTTAAGCTTCAAACTCATTTAAAGTTGAAATTTAATTCCTATTCTTTATAAACACATTGAAGTACAGCGACATATGTAATCTGGGAAGAGTTTTAAGAAAATCACTCCTAAGTAAATGTAAACACTACGTCTTCACATTAGATTAAAATAGAAATCAAATATTCAGATACATGTGAAACTCATCTCTAACCCACTTTTTCTTTGTCCTTAGAAAATATCATATTATCAACTATTGAACAATGCTATTCACCACAGAGCAGAATGATATGGAGGACAAACTCTCAAACATCTGATAGTCGGCTGGAGGGCATTTTTCCCTTTTTCTTCAGCTATAGCTTCCTATTAATATTGTATTTGAGCAGGAGATTTCAAAAATAAATTTGAAAGAGACTCTTTTGAAAAATAGTACTGAACATATCAAGAGGTTTGCCCTAACAGAAGCTCTTTTTTTCTTTCTCAGTTAACACAGTATCTACCAGCTCTCATATTTTTATTGTTTTTCTTTACAGTTCCTAATGGTAAAATGGAAGGCTTCTCTCTTTGTATAAGTAAATATTACTATTAAACTGGTCACATGAGTTAATTTCTTCATAGTTTTTAGAATAAAAGATTCTTAGGTTACTAAAATGTTTTAGATAAAACAAAACTTTTATCTCTTTCTAGAGATTTGTTATAGTTGAATTATGGTATACCTTCTCTTTCAGTACATTTTCTTGATGAAACTATTATTTCTGAAGATTACAGCAAGTTATTAGAGTAATTTGTGATGTAACTGAAAGGCTTATTGAAAAAAATATAGAGTACAAGAGATAATTAGGCAGTAAGTTTCATTTTTCTGGACCATATAGAATATATATTCACACATATTCAGTTCAATACTGAAAGAGTTGTTATGAGCTAAAATTTAAATATTCACTGGTCAACTTGCTGTTTCAGAATTTTAAAACCATAAAGAAATTACAATTTTTTCTTTCAATTCAGGGAATCTTGTATGACTTCCTTGAAACCTGGCTGAGTCTCAGTTGTTCTTTAGTGATTAGTGCCAACTTTTAAACTTAAATATGTATTTTTGAGGTATGCAGGATCTCCAAAGAAAACTGTATTTAAATACTTTGTGATTTTTATGCACTATAAAAGCAGAGAAATAGAATTGGTGATAAGAACACTATTCTCAACTAAATGAATGTCTTGGATTTATAATTGCTTAACAGTTTAGACAATAGGGAAAAACAGTGGAAGTTTGCTTTTCCTGAGGTGTTGCTATTGAAGATAAGCATCACACTGACATGCATGAACTCTAAACACCTGTCCCGTTTAGAGGATGCTGCCAGGCCACAAAAGCAACAGCTTACATTATAATGATAATTAGTCTGAACAACGCCCAAAATTGTTTTATAACTGAATTTTTTCTTAGAGTACCCAATAATTGGTTGTAGAAAACCAATTGGGTTTTTTGTCTGTTTGGTTTTTTTTTTTAATAAAAACTATATTTTTAGGTTCTGGGATGTCACAGTGACCTTTACATTACTCTAAACATTCTTCATCAATTTTCTGTAAGTTGTGTAACTAGAAAAAAAAATTCAGGCTTTTCTTTTTTCTTTTTCTTTTTTTTTTTTTTTTTTTTTTAAATTCAGGCTTTTCTACAGTTAATGTGTGTAACAAATTTTTTTCACAAAAACTCCTAAAAATTACTGAGGGCTATAACTCTTAATTACTATTGCCAAGCATGAGCTTAAAAAAATCAAGCGTTTAAGTCCCATACTAAACATTATATCATTTCAATGATGGGTATCCATTTTATATGCACTTCATTTTTAATTCTTTTCTTTTGTTATAATGTTTGAGGATAACATAAAGCAAAATATGGATTCTAGGCCTTGTTCTGCCCTGAGAGACATACTCTCAGACAACTCCCTTGCTAGCTCTGGGCCTTGGTCCCTTACCTGGACAGTGACAGTCTCAGAGATCCTTTCCTATCTTCTTTGTTGCTCAACACTGTAGAAATCGTTCTGAAAGACAGGACAAATGGACATGAAAAAAATTAGAATAATGCAAAACTTGTTGATTTTACTGTTGTCTAAATACTTAGTAATAGATATGAAAGTTTTCAAAATAACAGTTAACCCCCATAAAGTGGTTACTTTGTCCAGGCACTGTTCTAAGCATACATATATTAATTTTTAGCTCATGTAATCTTCAAAAAGATTATCTGAGGTAGATGCTCTAATTATTTTCATTTCACAAATGAGGAAATTGAGACCTTGAGGGGTTACTTACCTTTCTAAGATCATATACTTGCAAATGGTAAAGATGGGGTTCAATTTGAGTCTGGTTCTAACACACATGCCCCAAACCACCATATTACATTGTCTCTCTATAGGTTTTCAAGTATCTGTGCTTGATATGCCTCCTGATATAATGGCAGTTGCCCTCCAGGCAATTCGTGTACCACTTCAGTCATTTCCACCACTTCTACCCTTACGTACTGCTACATATGAAATGATCATTTATTCATTTATTCAAGAGATATTTACTCAGCACCTATTATTGTGTCAGGCTTAAACCAGTGCCCAAGACCATTACGTGTGGTACCTTCTCCAAGCAAGTGTATACAGTCCAGTTTAGGTGATTTCTTTCCTCTCCCATGATAGCCCATTGGGTTGAGTGTCACTTGCTCAAAAAGATTCCTAAGGTAACAGAGGAAGAATATGTCTGACGACTTTGTTGATGCATCCATAGGAGAGTAATAGAACAAGACCTCAGACTCCCTAGGACTCCCTATCATATTTCTTCATTGCTCTTCTCTGCTCTTTTTACATTATCCTCTCTGCAGATTGGCTGCCTCTGCTTCTCTGGTTCATATAATCTTCCCTAAAACATAGCCAAACCTGATCTGTAACTTTACATTGTATGATCTAGGCAAACAAGGAGAGATTAGGTTAATACTTCTGTTCCCATGACTCTGAAGAAGAATAAAAACAGCAAAGGTTATATTAGATCCTGAAAGCTGCATTAGCAGTCGTCACAATGCCCTGCTATTCGGCAGTCATGGATGCATACGTTGTAGCTCAGTTTAAGGGGATTTGGGAGACATTTTCTCCTCTAAGGCAGAACAAAGAGCAAGCAGTAGTGGGGTAGTTTTCTTGTCTTGCCTCACTGGCTGGCATAAGACTGAGAGAGGTGAAAAATATATTTTTTTCTTTGATAATTTCTAAATACAAAGAAGGAGGGAAAATTGCAATAGGAGGGCATTTTTCCTTGTAGTGTATCAAACAAAGCCTGTGCCCCCAAGTGCAGCTATTTGCTCATCCATCCCAAAGGAAAACCACAGTTCTAGGGATGGAGTAGTGTTCCTGGTCATACTCCATGCAAATCCGCATCTGACTTCCCCACCACATCCGGGTTCAATTAACATGACACAGTTTCACACATTTCTTCCCAGAGAAGAACGTGTTCTTTGTCAATTTTTAATACTACTAAATTACTTTTAGCGAATTCATGTAATGTATTTGAAGCCTCCCAATGCATTTTCAACACTATAAAATACAGTTAATTTTGTGAAAGGGGAATGTTGTCAAGATCTTTTAAATATCTTTCATTTATGTTAGAACCTGAAGTTCTTTAGTTATTAATACTCATTTTCCAGATGGCAATCTTTTTTTCAACATTTCTTGTACTGCCAACTTCAACGTGATTCTATTGCATTTAGAAATTGATTTTTACTTTGGGATGATGGTGGGTGTTAGTGGAAGAGAAAAGATAGGTTACAGTGACAAGTAGGTGCTGCCCCTTGCAGATATCAAAATACTTTGCAAAATGTATGTTTGTATATATTCAATTCTTCTCTATATATACAGAATGGCTTATGATTCGAAAATATAATTTCTCCCTCTGCCTTTTGTTAATGGTATATAATTAAATAGCGGCTAATGCTCCCTTGGTGGAAAACAGATGTTTTCCTTTTTAAAAAACAGATGCATTACAAAGCAACTCTAGCCATGCCAATTTCTGAAAAATATCAGAATGGGAAAAGTAGGTGTTTGAGTAAGATTCAGTGACGGGTAACTTCTGCATGTGTCTGACTTATGGCTGCGGTCAAGGTTGTCACTGCCATTCACAGTGTTCATATTATCACCCTGGCTATTTGTGGCCAGTGTGACTGGTGGGGGTATGCATTTACAGAAGACAGTTTGACTTAATGACTGCCCTTATTTGTGAAGATAGCTGCTATTTGTAAAATTTAGTACCGGCTCTCTTTTCATTCATTTAACAAGTATTCATCAGGATGTTCTTACTTCAAGCACTGTATCGGTATCTAGAATATAAAGGTGAACAGGTACTTACAGATGCTTGCAATCTCTGGAGAAATATTACACAAAAAGCTGCATGACTAATAATACCTATGGAATGTGCTGCAGAGGTAAAGTAGATGGGGACGCGAGAGAGTAAAAAGGGAGACCCAACAGATCTGGGGAATCAAGGAGGCTTTTGTGAGGTGGGAACATTTATGCTTAGAACCGTAGGATTCAGAGGATGAAGCCAGATGAAGACATGGGAGAAAACTTCCAGATAAAGTTTGGAAGTCCTTCCAAAGAGGACAGCATGTGAGAAGACCCTCAGTCAGAAAAGAGGTGGTTGCTTTTTGGGAATGGAAAGAAGATTCATTTACCTGGACTTTAGAGAGAAGCACACCATTGCATCAGTACTGAGATGTAAGAGTAGGAATTGTTCCTCACAGTGTCTTCCAGGGCATGTATAGGAATTTTAATCAGTAAGTGAAATAGGCAGCCACTGGGACACATTTTCTGCTGGGAAGAAACAATTCGATTTGCACTTTGATGCTAGGCTGAGAAAAGTATAAAGGGAGTCCAGAGTGTTCATGAGGAGGCTAGTGGTGCAGTAGTTCAAGTGAGAGGGACGTTGCCTAGGAAAGAGCAGTATACTGGAGAGGTGAGGTGAGTTTTGGGAAACGGAAATGAGAGGGCTTGGGTAAGAGGAAAAGAAGGTGTCAAGGATGAGCCACTACATGGTCCGTGGGAAGCTGAAAATGGTTTTAGAGTGTAAATCATGCATTCCATTTTAGACAGGTTGCGTTTTCTTGTGACATGAATCCCGTGGAGCTAAACAGCGGCTGGTATATAATAGGAAGAATACAGTTACTGTGAGTTATTGTTATTATATCAAGTTGATAGTTCAATTTGCAATCCTAGAGCTCAGAAGAAGGAGGCTGGACTTACAAATAAACATTTGGCATTTACTGGAGCATAGATGGTAAGGAAAGCCAATGAGTATGTGAGCTTATCTGGGGTGATGGGGAGGAATGAGAAGAAGCCCAAGGATGGACATGATGCTGGGTTATGCCTCTGATTGAGTCTCTACCTCTGCTCTGACTTTAGCTTCCTGCATCAAAGGTGGACTTCCTGCTCTTCCCACAACTCTGCTTACACTGGAATGCTTGAAGCTGTCCCTTTAAAGCCCTTAGTGAATTTTTACTGTCCATCTTCAGGATATTTCCCATTTCCCATGTTATTTATATCATTGTCATCATCATCATCATCATCACCATCATCATCATCATTACCATCATCACCATCATCACTATCCTCCTCCTCATCATCATCACAGGTAACATTTAGTATATTCATTCTATGTGCCAGACACTTCCTAAGAGCTTTTTATAGTTGACCTCATACTCCTCATAAAAACCCTACTAATAGGGGTGCCTGGGTGGCTCAGTGGGTTAAAGCCTCTGCCTTCAGCTCGGGTCATGATCCCAGGGTCCTGGGATCGAGCCCCACGTCGGGCTCTCTGCTCAGCAGGGAGCCTGCTTCCCTTCCTCTCTCTCTGCCTGCCTCTCTGCCTACTTGTGATTTCTGTCTGTCAAATAAATAAATAAAATCTTTAAAAAAAAAAAAACCCTACTAATAGGTACCACAACTATCCCCATTTTCATATGCAGAAACTGCAGCATCTAAAGATAATAGCTACCCACTGTCCATTTCCTACATAGTCCTAGCCTGAAAAGTGTCGCAGTTGCTTTCTTGGGCGTATGGTATCTTCATTGCAGCCTGTCGAGTTCCAATTTCTGTTCAGCCACTATGAGGTGTTACTTAGCTTTCTGCAATTACTTAGCTTTTGAAAGGCCCAGCACCACATCAGCATGTAGTAAGTGTTCACTAACTTAGCTGTGTTGCTGTTGTTGTTACTGTAACTTCCCCTACAATGTTATTTCCTTCGGCGTGCCTTATAGGAAATCCTGGTGACGTGGGGATGTTTATAACCAGTCCAACCTTGAAATTTTCCTGTATCTACTCCAGCTCTCCCAAAATGCCTGCCTAAATGATTTATTGATTTTCTAATTTAACTTACACTTCCTTGGTCATTCAGCATCATAGGTCTCCTAATGCAAGCACACCTGTCAGCTCTCTGCTTGTAGTAAAGACGATGGTGTCCATGGAAACTCTCTGACATGCAGGCTGGTGTGCCTGTTCTTCAGTCATTCAGAGAATTCTTCAGATCATATAAAAATTCATGATTTTCAGTGTACTTTTGTGAGAGCACTTCAAGAATACAATTGTTGGGTGCCTGGGTGGCTCAGTCGGTTGGGCATCTGCCTTCAGCTCAGGTCGTGATCCTGGGTTCCTGGGATGGAGTCCTGCATCAGGTTCCCTGCTCGGTAGGAAGCCTGCTTCTGCTTCTCCCTCTGCCTGTCATTCCTCCTTGTGCATGCTCGCTCTCTCTCTCTCCCTCTCTCTCCCTCAAAATAAATAAATAAAATCTTAAAAAAAAAATACAGTAATCACTATACTGAAGCGTTTGCCTGTTGCTCTCATTGGCCTTTAAAAATGTCATCATCCTGTTTCTTGTTTGAAAGATTACTGGGAATGACACAAACCCTATACCCTTGGAAATTTCAGTCTAACAAGAAAGAGAAACATTAAACAAATAATGCTGCTCATAATATTTAGTAAGAGTTGTGATAAAAGCCTGAAATAAAATTTAATTATAATTAGATTACATCATCTGGGGACCTGGTCTAAAGGGGGAGGAGTAAGCTTGGTCAGAAAAGTATTTCCTGAGGAACTGAGTTTGTGCAGGATATCCAGATTCACCTATGACCCATTAATTTCAAATGTTTCCTTATCTTCTCTGTCAACATCCACCTATTTTACAGAACATTGTGGTCTTGCTATCTCCCTGAGCATCATATAGTCACCTGTCTACACCTTAGGTGAACATGATTAGCTCAAGCCAATTTCCACTCTAAGTTTGTATATTTCTAATACTGGCACTTTTATTCATCTAGTCCCCAAGCATAATTTATCAGTAATCATTTCCTTTTTGTTTTTCTCCTGTCTCTCTTCATTTTCATTCTCCCTGATAACCACCTTAGTCTGGACCCCCACTACCCCCCACCTAGATGGCACAGCAGCTCCTTCGTGAGACTGTCCTGACTGTACCTGCTTCTTCACTCTGTATAATATAGCATATACTCTTTCTGTTCTGCTATTTGCATATACTCTTTCTGTTCTGCTATTTGCCCATTCTGGATGCCACTGCTATACTCATCACCTGTAAATGTGATTGTTTTTTTATTGTCTCTCTTCTGTTCAGATTCATCTAGTGCTGTCTGTTTCCAACTCCACACTTTTGTGCTTCACAGTCACTTCCAAGGACATACATTAATCTGCAGGACTCCTTGAATGAAATATTATTTCCATTTTCAACCCAACACATAGTATCATATTAGTTTAGTCTCACTCTCAGATAAACATATCGTAACCATTTCTTCAACCTTGCCAGGTATTTTAAGTAAGCTCTCCCCCGACCCTATCTGGGGCTTGAACTCATAACCCCAAGATCAAGTAACATGCTCTCCCCTGACTGAGCCAGCCAGGGACCCACCCCATCCTTGCCAGGTGCTTTTGCCTAACATGTTCATCCCACCCTCATATCCAAATCTTGCCCGTCATGTCATGTCCTCCTCAAGCACCATGTCTCCAGAAACTGCTTTCCTAAATGTCATTAATCTTTAATTAATCATTAATATTTGTTTTGAAACTTATAACAAATCTAGTCTGTACAGCCTTTACCACTACCTCTTATGTACAACATAGTGTTGACTGTTGTTTCACGAGTCATTTCCCCCAACAGAGACCATGCTTCCACAGACCAGAATCACTCTTAATATTATCTCTGTGGTGTCCCCTGCACCTAATACAGCCCTAAGCCCAAACTAGGTGTTCAACAAATACCTGATGACCAATGGCAGGTATCTTTGGGTGGGTGAAGATACAATATCTACCATAGTGGCTTCCTTTATCCTATGTCAGGATAGTATGATTATATTTTCTTAGAATTAAATAAAACAGAGACATTAAATCCAGCTTATGTATAGATAATTATATGTATAGATAATTATACATGTATAGATAATTATATTAATAGTGATGTGTAACCTTAAAAATAAGTTATGAAATCAGAATAAAGTAGAATTGTCAAATTAGCCTGGAAGGTTAATACGCCATTGTGCCATTGTATTGGACCAATTCCAGAACAGTCCCTGAGTGCTTATTCTGTCACTGGCCCTAGGGGCTCAAGGATGGAGGCCTTATCTCTACCTTCTTAGAGCATTTCACAGTTGGATAAGAGAGACTGACAGACTGACAGACTGACAATAAACAAAATTTTAATTACAATAGTGTCAAGAATTACAAAGAAGATAACATATCTACAACAGCACGTGTCACTGCTGGTCTGACCACGTTTGGAAGGTCAGCTCCATCTGAGAAGGTTTCACAGGGGAACTGTGTAGAGGAGCTTCATTTTCCACATGTTCCTGTCTTCTTAGTGATCCCCCCCCCCCCCAGTGAAGGGCTCAGGAGAAGTTGCTAGAGCACCATCCCACACAGGAGAGACCGCAACAGTTCACTGCATTCTGCGATTTTCAGAACCAACAGACATAGAGAGAATGGGAAGTAGTTGGGGTGGATGAGGTTGCAGTAGGAACAGTAACTTTTGAGAGTTTATACCAGGGACCAAATTTGGTCACAGTAAAGTGTGCTGTCAAAAAAGCCTTAAAGAAGACTTGGAGAGGGGGGTGCCTGGGTAGCTCAGTGGGTTAAAGCCTCTGCTTTTGGCTCGGGTCATGATCTCAGGGTCCTGGGATCGAGCCCTGCATCGGGCTCTCTGCTCAGCAAGGAGCCTGCTTCCCCCTCTCCCTCTGCCTGCCTCTCTGCCTACTTGTGATCTCTCTCTCTGTCAAATAAATAAATAAAATCTTTAAAAAAAAAAAAAAAAAGAAGAAGAAGAAGAAGAAGCAGAAGCAGACTTGGAGAATCTTAATGTGTCCATTTCAGTACCAAATCATACCCTCAGAGACATACACGGGAATTCCCTTGGCTTCAGGAGGAAACTTGAAGAGTTTAATAGAAAAGAGAGGTCTTTCAGTATTTTATAGCAGGTAATGGAGAAGGTAGCTTTAATAGGTCCCTATTATCCATCCTAAATAGTGAGAACAAGTCCTCCTCACCACTTTGCCTCATCACAGATAAGATTAGTATGAGTTACATGCCATTCACTTCTGACAACAAGAATAAACTATGAAACACTGCTATCTGAAATGCAAAATGTGGTAATACATTTTGTATCCAGTCAAAAACATCTCACAGCTAAAATTGAAACAGGCATAGAAAGATATGAGATTTTATATCCCACTATTATACTCCAGAATATTATATTATTCATAAACATGTACATAACATTTAAATTGCAATTACTTTCCAAAATGAAATATCTACAATTGCAGTGGAAACTCTGTGTTGTCCTGGTAATTTTGATTTGCTTGCCTCTTCCCACATTCTCCCTGACTTATGACCATTATGATGATCATATGACTTATGATCATTAACAGTTTATGACTTGATTGTGAGAAACGAGCCTGTACCAGTTTGCCAGCCTTTACTTTCTAACAGTGCTCTAGAATATCCTCCTTGTTATTGGTTAGTTCATTTTCCTGAAAAATCTCATCCTTACCATGTTATTCCCCAAAGTGGGAAAGTAGAATGGATCTCGGTGATTTTTCTCAACCAAGAACTTGTATGCTATCAAGTCTCCCTATAATCTAAGGTACCCATACTTTGTAAAATTTATTTTGGGGGGGGTACTTCATACCTTTGTCTTCCGTTCTTTGTCAGAGTGTTCCTTGCCCAATATTGTGCTCACCCCGGCATCTATAAATCCCTTCCATCTCGCATGCCTACTTACATTACCTTCACCTTCACGGCTCTACCCAAATCCTACATCATTTCAGGCTTCCCCACTTGCCATAGTCACTTCTCTCATCCCATTAGAGGCATTTGTCTCTAATCAACAATCATTTATTATTGTCATGCTAGTCACTGTCTCTATAATTTTGAAAATCTTAAGGAAATTCACTCTGTTGACCATTTATATTTTAAATAGAAAGATAGTTACTCCATAAATATTTGAATGAATGATATAGATGCCCTAAATATTTGAACGAATAATTTACAGGATAAATAACCTATCTATAAGTATCCTATTCTGTAAATATCCTGCAGTTATACACCAGAATGTATTTTTTTTAAGATTTTATTTATTTATTTGACAGAGACACAGCGAGTGAGGAAATACAAGCAGGGGGAGTGGAAGAGGGAGAAGCAAGCTTCCTGCCAAACAGGGAGCCCGATGTAGGGCTCAATCCCAGGACCCTGGGATCATGACCTGAGCCGAAGGCAGACACTTAATGACTGAGCCACCCAGGCACCCCTAAGCCAGAATGTATTATTCATAAAGATAAACATATATTATTCCAAATATTGTTCATTGCTTATTTCATAGGTGAATATCACAGAATTTTAGGGCCAGAATGTTCTTGGTGATCACTTACTCTAACCTTAGCATTTTACTTAAAAGGTACTGGGGCCAAAGTGACACAAATAATGAGAGGTAGAGGCTCAGTGAACCCTTTCAGCCTGTCTTCTGGACAATAAGAAAACCTTCCTTAATTCTTTTATGGCGCATATTTCCTCAAAAAGTGGCAGCACCATAAGCCTCTAATAAACTTCTGCTCTAAGAAGCACTTGGGTTTCTTTCTTATTGTTTTTCAAAAGTTACTAAATTTTTCTAAGATTAGTAAGTCTTGAAAGGGATTTAAAATTATAGCATGACAAGGTGTTTCATGAAGTTTTAGTTATTTTCATTGTTCTTAAAAAACACTTTTATACTGCTTCTTTTATACTACTTTTTATACTACTTTTTTCATGTAATTACTGTGCTCTTTTCCAAACAGCAGAAACTAGTGTCTTAACTACAGCACCAAATGAAACATGACACTTTTATGAATGTTCAGTACATGTGCATCGTGTATGCATTACATGATAGGGCTGTGCACGGCTCAGGTGACCTCTCTGTGGTTTTAGGTATGTGTTATCTACAAAATTTGATGCAAAGCTCAGTGAATAAAAGGAAATTTCTGGTTAGTCCAGTGTATTTTCTATATGAAGGATAGAGAGCCTCTGTTATATGGAGCCCCTTTCCCATTTCTTTCCCTCCCATGTCCTCATCCAGACCTGGCAGGAGGAAAAAGAGGCTTTCTTACAGACCGTACACCCATTCATCTGCCTAACAGGTTGTCACTCATGCCAATAGGCAGGAAAAAACTGGCTCATTTTAATGCCACAGAATGAATGTTTGATATTCTGTTCTATTTTATTCTACTTTTCAGGCTATATTTTCTGTGAGTGCTGATCAAGTGACACAAATGTGCTGCGATGGTGACATAAACTATCGACTGAGACTGGAAAAGTAGCCGAATACTATCTTTTCTTTCCTTCTTTTTCTTCTTTTTCTTTTTTTTTTTTTTTCTTTTATGGTGCTTCTATTGGAACAGTCTGAGGGAAGTATATGCAACATGAGTTTTATCATGAAGCTTCACAGACACTTTCAAAGGACGGTTATTCTGCTCACCACATTTTGTATGGTGAGCATTATTATATCTGCGTACTACCTGTACAGTGGCTACAAACAGGAAAATGAACCCTCTGAGATGATGTCCGAAGTGGACTGTGGGGATTTCCAGCACCTACCATACAGGCTTATGGAAGTCAAGACAATGAAGCTTTCTGATGCCTCGAGGACAGACCCCACAGTCCTGGTGTTTGTGGAGAGCCAATACTCATCACTTGGTCAAGACATAATTATGATTCTAGAATCCAGTAGATTTCAGTATCACATTGAAATTGCTCCTGGAAAGGGGGATCTCCCAGCACTTATAGAAAAAACTAAAGGCAAATATATTCTCATTATTTATGAGAATATATTAAAGTATATAAATATGGACTCTTGGAACCGAAGCCTTTTAGATAAATACTGTGTGGAATATGGTGTGGGTATCATTGGATTCCACAAAACTAGCGAGAAAAGTCTACAGAGCTTTCAGTTGAAAGGTTTCCCTTTCTCCATATATGGAAACCTTGCAGTAAAAGATTGTTGTATTAACCCTCATTCTCCATTGCTTCATGTGACCAAATCTTCCAAGCTGGAAAAAGGTTCTTTACCTGGAACAGACTGGACAGTTTTCCAGATTAATCACTCAGCCTACCAACCAGTAATAGTTGCCAAAGTAAAGACCCCAGAGAACCTTTCTCCTCCCATCTCTAAAGGTGCTTTTTACGCCACTGTCATACATGACTTGGGGTTTCATGATGGAATTCAAAGAGTTTTTTTTGGCAACAACTTGAACTTTTGGTTGCATAAGCTCATCTTCATAGACGCTGTTTCCTTCTTGTCAGGAAAGAGGCTGACACTGTCCTTGGACAGGTACATTCTTGTGGATATTGATGATATTTTTGTGGGAAAGGAGGGAACAAGAATGAACATCAATGATGTTAAGGTAAGGCCTTTTTTAACTCAAAGTTTCAAAGTTTAGGTTGTCTTTCAGTAGGTTTACCAATGGTCCCAGTTTTTCTGGGGCTAAGGGATTTCCTAGGACATGAGGTATTCATTTTATCAGAAAGTCTCAGGCAAACTGGGATGAGATGGCTTCCCAAAGCTATATTTGAGATATAGGGCTATATCTCTCTGAATCAAGAAAAATGAAGACTGTGCTAAAGACTTGAGTGTGGCAGGATCCTGAAATGTTTTTCTATGTGTATGTACAGCTACAGAGTAGAAATCATCTTGTTTAATTAACTTTCCAGAAATTATCTACCTTAGAAAACTATTACTAATCTAAGACTTCAGTTCATTTAAATATGAAATCAAAGTAAATTTGTTTTAATGAAAATAGATACTCCCACAAATTTTCAAGAATTAAAGATCTCATAAGTAGCAAGTTCAGATATTTTTGGAAGTCAAATGTGCAGCTCGTTTTCTCTTATATTTTTTTGAAACTCTTAAAATCAGCACTGCTAAATATGGAAAGTTATGAATATACAAGCATGCTTATTCACACACAAACATAAGGATTTAAATTAAGTTTCAAAATTCATTGAACACTTCTGATACATATATGAAGCCCATCATGCTGCATTAAATGATACTAGATTTCTCACTGTATAAAACTGTTGCCCTTAAGTAGAAAACAATTATTTGAAGATAGTTGATTGTTGTGAATGAATTGTATTACATAAACAACTGGTTGTTTAACATTAATGAAATTAGAAATTAAAATGATCTACATTTATCTTACTTTTCCATTCAGAATACTATAGGATTCTATCTTTCTTATATTACAGATTGATTTCTCATAGAAGTGAAAGGAGAGATTTTGATATATATTTTTTATTTTGTACAGCTTTAATCTTTTGGTAAAATACAAAGGACTAAATCAGATGGAAAAAAATCTTGAAAATTGCATTCTTTTCTATAAAGACTAAGCATCTGGCAAATAACAGTAATGTTAATCACACTAGTTAATGAGCTAAGAATACCAGAAGGACCATTAAATGTTACCATAAGAGAGTGTGAAAACTGGAAGAAAAAAAAATTTTTTGACAGTATTTTAGACTCTTAGCTCAATAAAAATTAATTAACCTAGAATTTGTGCTTAAGTTTTCATTAAGTCTTATGAAATATACTTGAAAATTGTAGCTAAATTAAAATCAAGTTGGTAGCTTAAACATTATGTACTTGAAAATTACAAAAAGTATATATTTCTCTTCCAATTTTTTCATTTCAAAATATTATGATAAAACATGTTTTTAAGGTTTGATTTCTGAACTATAATTCTTTAAAACTGAGAAAATATGTTGTGATGCCATTTAAAAATGTGCTAGATAAGCCTAAGTTTTATATGTAAACCCTACTATATCCTCTAAAATTATATAAAATATAAAATGCCTTCAGTGCTCTTAAGATTAAACCATTTTTAAGGGGTATAAAAAAACACATTACAGGGGCGCCTGGTTGGCTCAGTGGGTTAAGGCCTCTGCCTTCAGCTCAGGCCATGATCCCAGGGTTCTGGGATTGAGCCCCGCATCAGGCTCTCTGCTCAGCAGGGAGCCTGCTTCCCTTCCTCTCTGTCTCTGCCTGCCTCTCTGCCTACTTGTGATCTCTCTGTGTCAAATAAATAAATAAAATATTTTTAAAAACCACATTACAATTGAATATATTTAACAGGAATTAAACATGTATAAAAAATTTAATGAATTGCTCATTTAGATGGGAATATATTTTCTAACCAATCCAAAGGCTTAAAAGAAAGTATATTTTGAATTATTTGGGCTTTTAAACTACTTCTACATTATATCTGTAATTGTGTCTCAAAACACTAATTCACTGTATGCAGTTACCCTGAGAGTATAAACATTTTCTTTACCTCTTCTTTCCCCCCACCTTCTACTTTCTCCCTTCCTCCCCTCCTTCCTTCCTTCCTTCGTTTCTCTCTCTCTTTCTCTCCCTCCCTCCCTCCCTCCCTCTCTCTCTCTCTCTCTCTCTTTCCTTCCTTTTACTTAAGTACTGCCTTGGGAAACACTGTACTACGTGCTGTGTACCTGAAACTATTAAGCCCCATAAAGCAGGACAGATTTTGAAGGCAAGGCTAGAGCAGTAAGATGATTTGGGAGGCTACAGCAATGATATTTCAGACAAAAGGAAATTTCTTGAAACTAGGAAATGATAAAGAATGGAGAAGGAAGGACCAGTTTAAGAACTCTTTAGGAGGTAAAATCGAACAACTTATTGGGTCAGTGAAGATGAAGGAGAATACACTCAAGGATAACATTAAGATGGTTGGCTACGTAAGTAATGGTTGATTATTCCAACAACAAAGAAAGAGGAGAGAGGGTCGCTTGGGTGGCCCAGTTGGTTAAATGTACAACTCTTGGTGACGTCTCCGTTCAAGCCCCATGTCAGGCGCCCGTGCTCAGTGTGGAGTCTGCTTGAGAATCTCTCTCCTTCTCCCTCTGCCCCTTCCACTTGTGCTCTCTCTCAAATAAATAAATAAATCTTCAAAAACAAAACAAACAAACAAAAAACCAGAGAACAGGAAGATCATAGTGAAGGTAATTAGAGGCCATATTAAAAATGTTCAATTGTTGAAGTGCATCTGAGACATACAGGTACAGATGTTTTAACAGGTAGTTGGCTCTCAAGAAAAGTCTGGATGGCAAGCATAGGTTCTAAAGTTACTATTCAATGGAGGGAATGGCTCAAAGCAGGAAAGTATGTGAGATCAGCCAGGGAAAGGACTTATAGAAGATAAGGGGGAAAGACGGAGTATAGTATAGAATCTTGAGGAAAATCATCTTTCAGAAGACAACTGGAGAGAGATGATCTCATTACTAAGAGTCAAAGAGAACAGTGTCAGGGACTAAGAAGCTGTGCTCTTATACAGTAGTGCCCCCTTATCTGTGGTTTTGTTTTCCATAGTTTCAGATACCAGCAGTCAGCCATGGTCAGGAAGCAGATGATCCTCCTGACAAATGGTCACAAGGTCAATAGTAGCCTAACACTCTGTCACAATGCCTCCGTCGTTCACCTCACTTCATCTCCTCATTAGGCATTTTGTCATCTCATGTCTTCACAAGGGTGAGTACAGTACAATATGATGTTGGAGAGAGAGACCACATGCATATAACTTTTATTACAATATATCATTATAATTATTCTATTTTATTAATGTTGTTAACCTTTTCCTGTGCCTAATTTATCAGTTAAATTTCACCATAGGGATGTATGTATATGAAAAAATATATGTAGGGTTTGGTATGATCTGCAAGCTCAGGCATCCACTGTTGGCTTTGAAACATTTCCCCTGTGAATAAGGGGGACTACTTACTGTATATGCCTTGGGAATAAAGAATGTCAGGGAGGGTATGAACTGCAGTATAAAATCCAGCAGCAGGGGCCACTGAGGTAAGAAATACAAGTCTCCTTTCCTAAAAGATGAAGGTCATTGGAGCCGCTTGCAAGCTCCAGGGGAATGGAGCCAGAGGCATGCCTCAAGGCAGAGGCACAGTTGCAATAAGTTCAGGAGTAAATGAGAGAGTTAAGACATGGAGAAGAAGAGTGTAGGATATTCAGTGGAGAAATTTTGATGTGAAGGACAGAAGAGAAATTAGCTGGAGGACGAACAGGAGTTAGGGTGACCAACCACCTTGGTTTCCCTGGTCTGAGAGCATTCAGTGCTAAAACTCAGTCCCAGGCAAACTGGAGCAATAAGTCTTCCTAACTAACCAGGATTAATTAACCTAGTTAGGAAACTTACCTTATCTTTTTTCCCTGGAAGGGAGATTAAAGAGCATGTGTGATCCAAGAAAAGGTTGTGCATGTGGTAATTTAAAGTACCTAATTAATAGAAATATTTTTTTAAGATTTTATTTATTTACTTGACAGAGATCACAAGTAGGCAGAGAGGCAGGCACAGAGAGAGAGAGGAAAGCAGGCTCCCTACTGAGCAGAGAGCCTGATGCGGGGCTCGATTCCAGGACCCTGAGATCATGACATGAGCCAAAGGCAGAGGCTTAACCCACTGAGCCACCCAGGCACCCCTTAATAAAAATATTTTTAATCAAGTTCTTTTATTTATTACCCCTTATGAAGAATATTACATTTTCCCTATTTAAAGTATTAGGAAAATTGAAAAGATTGTGAGACAATTGAAGGCAACATACAATGTTTCTTGCAAAACTAGGATGGTGTGTAGCACAAAAATTTTAATTATTATACTAATCACTGCAAAAGTGTTATTTTTTTTCTTTATGTGGAACAAAAAAAAAGTGTTTTCTTACTTAACTAGAAAATTAGAATTAGCAACGCAAATAGCTGTTGAATAACACGAGCACTTTTTAAAGAGTGTAAGAAGCTGACATGGCACGAAATATATGACCCTTCATGAGGAAGAAAAAAAATACAGACCTAAGGTGTCCTTTTTAGTTGCAGAATTTATAAACTATCAGCCGTAGCCCTTAGAGAACCAAAGAACATATAGTTCAGACAATTAATATGTTCTCCAAAAGTGTCGATGCTCATTTCAGTCCTATTGAAGTCAGAAAAAGGGGTGTGGGTGTGTTTTATTGAACTGTGTGGACAAGACTTATCCCAAATTCACTGCGGACTAGTTTTGTGATTTTCAAGTTCCTAGCGTTCTAGGACCTGTCCTCAGACTTCCTGAGACTAAGTGTATGGAGAGGGTTTTGGAGAGGGAAAGTGGTTTATGAATAGATGTTTCTACCATTACAGTATTTTAAAGCTATCAGTGAAAGCACAGCAGGACCAAATGAGTACTAACAATTCACATTCTCCCTTAGAAGAATGAATTCACTCTAGGGCTAAGATCCATTATATCTGTAGACTTAGACCGTTCCCTATACCATTTCACCCCTAAGACAGTTGGGAAGTGGAAGAGGGAAGGGGGTCTTTCAAAGTTTTATGGAACTATGTGTGGTTATACTGTCAACAAATAAAAGAGCTATATATCACTCTCTTCCTCCCGTGTTTCTCCCTCCTCCTCCTAAGATTGGCACACATTGTCTTCTTGCCAAACTTCCTAACATCCATGAGAAAATGAGGAACCAGTGCAGCCATACATTATTAGCACACTAGGTGCCCACGGTGTGATTGGAGGTTAGCAACTCAGCAACGCCTTCCATCTCCACACCATCCCCAGTCTTTCCCACTAGTTTCTGACCTGTCACTGTTCCTTGACTGTTGTAGATTGTCCCTTAAAGATATGTACATTTTAAAAGTGGCCTTAGGAGAGGGCAGTTCTTAAATCTTGATACAATGTCATCAGTGACTTTACCATTATTTTCCTCACTAACTAAAGATCCCAGAGTACCTAGGGAAAAGAAAGAACTGAAAATAGAAGTAGGGAAAGCCATAAAGGTCTGAGAAATAAGCGGTATCAGGCTCAGAAGACAGACTTGGCTGATTTCTCAGTCTCACTAGGGGCCGACACTTGGAGACCATAATTGGAGTGTAAAGGTGATCTGCCTGACTTCACTCTCTCATCAGAAGATCCACTACCCCAGCTAAAGTAAAGCCAGAGGCTTCATAAAACCATTGAAAAAGAACTTAACAAACCAAATGTCTGTGTGGGGGAGGGGCAGGGAAGGCAACCGCAATCAATTATTCTGTCATAAGTAAAAATAGAAAGGAAACAAAAATTTCTCCAGATAGTTCACTATTAATAGTGCCCCGAATGGATGTCAAAACCTACACAGCACCAATTCTTTTCCCCCTGCACACACACACACACACACACACACACACACACACTCCCTCTCTCTCTCCCTCATAGTTCTCTAATTCTTTTCCATTTTCTCTGCTGTTTCTCGTCTTTATTTGCTGATACTCATTTTAACTGCAGTTTGCTCTGGAAGCATGTATCTGCTTGAAACAGATACTTTAAATTTGCTAGGATCACTTTATGACTGGATATACTATTGCTTGTGTACTTGATAAAAACAAATATTCTCCAGTTAGCTCAATTTTGTTAACTATGTTGTTCAAATTTTCTATATTCTTACTGTTTTTATCTTTTTGTGGAGGCAGGGGGAAGAACGGGGTGTACTAATTGATGTTTTCTAAGGAGGTGTGTTTAATTCTTTAACTCTATTAGTGGGTTGTAAATATTTCCTTGCTTTTCTGTCAATTATCACTCTCTATATTTTAAAGCTATGTTATTTAAGGATATATATACATATATACACATTTATATTTACATATATATTTATATATTAATTGAAAATTTTACCATTACCTTACGCTAACATAGCCAACCAGCTTCTGGCAGGTTACTATTTAAAAATTGCACATTACCTCATTTTTATATTTGTTCCGTCTTCTCTGCATGTCTTGACATTATAAATTAGTTTAAAAAAAAACTTGTCAATTAATTTTCTTTTTATCTACTTTGCCAATATTTGTCTTTTAGTTAACAAGATCAATGTACAGACAGTTGATGTGATTATTAGTGTGTATGGATTGATTTCAGCTGTCTTATTTTGTGCCTTATATTTGTCCCACTTGTTCAGTTTCTTCTTTTTTGCTCTGTTTTTTATTGCCTTTATTGTCAGTTTCCTTCTTTTTTCTACCCATTCCTGGTTTGAAATGTATACATTTTATTTCTTTTCTTCTAGGAGTTTCTCCAGAAATTTAAACATATGTGCTAAACAAGAGCTAATAATCAATGTCTTCACACCTCAGTCAAAAAGTATGCAGTTACTTTATCTCCCAGTCATGCCCACTCTCCTTTGGCTGATGAGCTGTTCTTGTTTTGGATGTTAACTCGTTGTTGTTGTTGTTGTTGAATCCCAGATCTTAGACATTATTATTTTTGCTACCATCAACGCTTTGTTATCCTGGCTTACTCCTTTTCAGCAGAGAAGCCAGACTGAGGCCACTAACATATAATTTAGATGCTGTCCTTCCTCAGCTCAGAACACTCCCGTGACTTCCAATCTCGTGCTAAGCCTAAATTCTTGCAGTCTTGTATACCCTGCCTTTAATCACCTGAACTTCTCACTCTACGGTAGCCTCTCCCGGCTTCCTTGCGGTTCCCAGCTCCTGCTGCAGGGTTTTGTACTTGCGGTTCTTTCTGCCTTAAATGGTTTTCTCCAAAATTGCACGCATGGCTCTCTTTCTCACTTCCTTCTGTTCCTTACTCAAATAGTACCTTCTGGGTGAAGATTCCTCTGGCCATTCTCTTTTAGATTGCAATTGCTAAATCTCCCCATCTTTTCCTGCTCATTTTTTCCCCTAGCACTTGGGATCCTCAGGGCTGTGCTCAAATCAGCTCACACAGGCTCAGCGGGACAGTTGGGTTCGTCTCTTCCCTCAGGACATAGCCAGCAGTTTGAAATTCGTTGTGGAGGTAGCATTTACACCGCAGAAACTGGCAAATGCACAGATGCAGGCATTTTTTTTTTTCCCTCACAAAGAGCCAGCTGGTAAAGGTTTAACAGCATACTGGACATACCGTATATATTTACTTATTTAGTTTGCTTTGTAACTTTGGCTACTAAAATGTCAGCTCCATAAAGGCAAGATTTTCTCATCTATTCTGTTCACTGACAGATCCCCAGCACCTAGAAGTGTGCCTGGCTCAGTATATATTTGTTGAATGAGTGAATCTCGTTTGTCCTGAAGCACATCCTTTAGAAGTTCTTTTAATGAGAGTCTCTTCATGGTAAACTCTCCCAGGTTTTTTTAATGGAATATAAATGCCTTTATTCAGCCTCATCTTTGAAAGAAAGTTTTGTTGAGTTTACAACACTTAGTTAACAGTTCCCTCATCTATAACCAATGTAGCCCACATTAGGAATATTAGGGATTCCCTAGAAGTTACCTTAATGCTTGTAGGAGTGGAATATGTCAGAATCCACTGGTCTCTGGGGCGCCTGGGTGGCTTAGTCAACTAAGCGTCTGCTTTCAGCTCAGGTCATGATCTCAGTGTCCTGGGATAGAGCCCCATATCGGGCTTCCTGCTCAACCTCCCTGGGGAGTCTGCTGCTTCCTCTCCCTCTACCTGCCACTCCCCCTGCTTGTACTCTCTGTCAAATAAATAAATAAAATCTTTAAAAAAGAGAGAGAGAGAATCCACTGGTCTCTAATTATCTTAGAACTGTCAAAAAGTTAGGCAGTTTGGGACTGTACTTATGTATGTATATGAAATGTTTCTCTTTCAGTTTGATGTAATACATATTTCTAAATTTGATATAATGTGATTTATAATATACAGGAATATGCATCACTCTCAATATTCTTATCAAATTCAAATAGTCATAGTGTGTTAGCAATTATACAAATAGTTATTTTAAGGAAATAATTTTCTGGAAATAGTTTTTGGCAATAATTTATCATGGGGAAATAAGATAATAGTTTAGGCAAAGGGAAAAAAACTATTTCATATCCATTATCAACTTACACTTAATACATTTTATTAAATTTGTTAAATTGTGAGATAGAATGTATTTCTATTACTATTAAGGAGTTATTTGTCACACAATGACATTCTAAAACAATGAGTTCTAAATCATTTAAAGGAGACAAACGTGTGAGGAACACTATATGAATGTAGAAACAAAATATTTGGGGACTAGTTACATTGTTAAAGTCCTGATACAGTGAATCTCCTTTCTAAGCATGACAAAGAGCAGAGCCATTATAGATGGTTCTAGAGCTCAAGCAGGTCATGGCAACCTCCACATGCTAGACTAGCAGCAGATTAGAAGACCAAAACTCTTGAGTTAAGACTTAGATTCTAGAGATAGTCCATTCAGTTTTGAAAATATATTAACATCTATTCTGTCAAAGTGCTGTGATAGGGATTTCAAGGGGTACATTGATGAATAATGAAACACATTTTTTTTAATAAAAGAAGTAAAAAAGGAGAAAATCTTGCAGTTTGCTGATTACTGGGTATGTCCTTTTGTGAACTGAGAGTTGAGTTAGTTTTTATTTTTTTAATATTCCATAATTCTAAGAAGTAATTCAAAATATAAAGGGATCTTCGTTTGTATTTCTGTGATAATGACTTATAATGTCAAGCCTATAGAAGATGTGGTTATTTTATAATGATATGTTTGGGGGTATTTAACTGCTCCCTAAACAGGTTAATACTTAATGAGTTTATATATTGTTTTAAGTATTTCACATTCATTGTCACTTCACTCTCACAAAAATCCTATAAAACAATGACTATAAGTACCATCACTTTAAGTAAAGAAACTGAGATTCATATACTAAGACTGACTTGCCTAAGATCTTACAACTAGGAAGTGCCCATCACGGAATACAAAATGCAGGCCTACCTGGCTGCCAAAGCAGACTTTTCCACCTCATGCTGCTTCCCAGTTATATCCTAACACAGTACTGTGGTGTCCATATCAAATCCTCCCTAGCAAATTCTACTTTATAGCAGATTGCATCCAAGACAGAGTCTATTATAGCTTAATGGGTCATATCTGAAGCTTTGCTGTGGATTTAATTATAAATGTGAAACAAAACACCCTTAGAGTGCCTTGGACTTTATAACTGCAATGATATGGACAAGCTAGATTTTACTTTAAGATTTGAGTTAACATAGAGATTTTGCCTACAATTCTGGTTAATCAGCTTAGCAGTTTGTAGTGAATTAAACTGGCATATGACAGACACTTTTGGTACTAGATTAATTAAAGAATAGAAATTGCCCAGGATTTAGATATTTTAACTTTTTTTCTTTCTGTATGTGCTCAGATTTTACTGTCCCTATAATGTTTTAATGTGCTTTATACAGGCATTTTTAACATTTTTTAAAGTGTATAAAAATGCAAGAAGTTCTGATATATTGTCTCTTAGTCTCTGGGAAGCATGAATTAATAGCTAAAGGACTTTTTTTTCTTAACTTTTATAGGCCATTTATGCATAATGAAACTGTAGCCTGAGATACAAAATATATCTTAAAATCATAATGTTGATATAAAATAAATTATGAGATACACTTGACATAATTTATGGACTGCTTATAGACAAAGGAAATAGTTAACTTGTTTTATTAAGCTTCTAAGTGGACTAAAATTTTAAAAGTATTAAAATTGACTCATTTGGTGCATACTAGAGTTTTACCTTAAAAGAGTAAGTGGTTTTTCATTTTCATATTAATAATTCAATGATTATAATTAGTAGTTATAATTATTAATTGCACCAATTACTAAAATAGCTATATATTTATTTTCTATTGCTGCTGTAACAAAGTACCACCAACTTAGCGGCATAAAACAACCCAAATTTATTATTTTACTGTTTTGGAGGCCAGAGGTCTAACATGTCACTTTCACTCGGCTAAGTATAAAGTGTTGGTGGGGTGGTGCCCCTTTTGGAAGCTCTAGGAAAGAACCCATTGCCCCATCTTGTCCATCTTCTACTGTCCACCCACATTCCTTGGCTAATGTTCTCTCTCTTCATATTTAAAGTAAGCAGTGCTGTGCATCTCTCTGCCTTTCTTTCATAGCCCTGTCCCCCTCTGGCTAAAACTGGGAAGGTTTTCCACTTCTAAGGACGTCTGTGATTAGATTGGCCCACCAGGATAATCCCCGACTCAAGATCCTTAACTTAATCACATCTGCAAAATCCTACTTACCATAAGTAACATATTCACAGGTTCCAGGAATTAGGACTTGAACATCTTGGGGGCGGGTGGGGGTGAGGGGGGAGAATAGGCTTTTTTTCTGCCTACCACAAGCTATGCTCTTTATGTAATCTTGCCAGTAATTTTTTTTTAATTTTATTTATTTGAGAAAGAGAGAGGAAAAAAAAAAAAACAAGCCTGGGGAGGGGTAGAGGGAGAGGAAAAAGCAGACTCTCTGCTGAGCAGGAGGCTGGACGGTGGGATCAATCCCAGGACCCAGAGATCATGACTAGAACCAAAGTCAGACATTTAACTGCCTGAGCCACCCAGGTGCCCCTAATCATGCCAGTCATTCTTATAGCTACTCATTCCCCCAAGAGATTTTACTACTGTTCTCACTGGAAAATGAAACTTTCATTATATATATATATCTATCTATATCTATCTGAACCAGTAGTAATTAGTTGAGGACAATTAGATTATCATGCTCTGAAACGCATTCTATCCCTTACACTCTAAAAGTTAACATGAGCAACTTCACTTAAGTAGTTTAAGAAAGTTAGCTCTTCAAAGATTACTCAGTAGGATAAGATCTATGACTTTCATCAATTCACTACTTCACTAGTTTCTAATACCATTTTTCTAGAAGTGCATCCATTATTAGGTGAATTAAAAACCAAATGTAAAAGCCGTTTCATTACAACTACCACACAGTTACTTAAGCACACAGTTACGTAAGGGTTTTATTATGTTTTTTTTTCCCTCTTTCCATTTTATCTTATCTTGTGTTTCTGTATCCACCTCAGATTCAGTACCCTTGTTTTATTTTACCAGTCTTTCCCTCTTCGGAATCCCCTACCCTAATTACCCTAATCCAAAAACAGCAGAGTTCTATTCCATCTGTGTATCTGTTCTCACTCTTGCTACCCTCCTTTGATTCTCTGGTGTTTGGATTTGTACAGCATTGCTTCTTGTTTCCCCATTTAGATTTACAGACTTATTTTTACGTAACTCACTGTTTCTTTTTTTTTTTTTTTTTTCCCTCTGAACTATATATACTGAGTAGGATCAGCTTTCCGAGAAAAGAAAAAGAGAAAAAGAAGAAACGTTGTGTGTAGAAATTAAACCAGCTGGTTGAGGCACTGAACAATCATCTATCAAAAAACAGGGGGGTTGAGGGGGGTGGTTCTTCACTATCTTTATCTCGAATGAAATAATCTACTACACCAAAACAACATAGAACACAGCCATTCCTTAGGAACCCTAAGAGACAAGGTATTTGAGTTCCTCTCTTAGAAAGACAACTTCCTTGATACTCTTGAGTAATTGAATTGAGTGGTTTTGACAATAAGCTTTTCAAGCCTTAGAGTTGCTGTCATCAAAATAGTTCATTGCTATGTCCTGACAGACTTGGATTTCTGACATACTGAAAAACACCTTTAAGAAATTTTGTGTAACATTTTAACAATTACCAGCAATATTTTCAAAAGCAAGAAGGTATTATAATGAAAATTAATTTTAACTCTAATGTATTTGCTTTGACAAAAATAGCTTAGCTTAATATTCAAAAGATTTTTTGCATAGTTTGCTAATCTGCTACAGAAATGTCATAAGCATTTAAAGGGAATAAAGGGAAAAACACTTTCCCAATCTTTATTATTTCTTATCTGATACAGGGGCATTGTCATTGATCTGATGAAGGGACCGATGAACAATGAAAAAGGAAATCCATATTTTTCATTCTTGTTGGAACTTTCTTGCTAGTACCAGATCTCCAAAATCATTGTCAGTTATAACTTCATAAGAACTAATTAGCATTCAGTAGTCGTTCTCAGAGAAGACCCACTTGTTCATTGTACTCAAAAAAGTTCTGTTTCCTTAAATGGGATCAGTCTCTAATGGATGCCAGTGACAGGAGGCTGTTCATCATCCCTTTGGGATAATTCAGAACCTAGGCAGAGGCCCAGTGTTCAATGCTCTGCACTTAGAAATTGACATAATGTCAATGCAACATCCCAAAGAACAAGGAGAGCTTGGGAAGATAATTAACTGCACATCTTTATTTTCAAGCCAGCAACAGTTTTCAGACTGGTTCTCTATTTTAACTGAATGTCTCTAAGGAGCAAAATCATTATCAAATTTAAGCTAACCCTTCAAGTCACTAACGTATCTTGATCTGTGACATACTCAGCTCCATATTCAACAATTTATATTTTTATTGTTGATTGAGCCTAGACACAGATGTATTTAAAGTTATCAGTGATGAATCAACTTGAAATTTGTAAATGAATAAAAATCAGGGTGATACAGTATTTTTTTAGAGTAACAATCCAAGAATTTGCCACTAGTTTCATCTTAAACAGTCTTCAACTTAGAGATACTTAGATGTATTTAATCATTTATCAAGATGAAACTATTTTTATGAGTTTCCAAATCACAGAAGATGCAAAATAATCATTTTTAAATGCTTGTTTAAAAATGCTGATTTCCCAGTCCTACACTAGCAGATTTTGACTTGGTAGATCTAGGGAGGAGGGCCCAGGAATGTCTATGTTTAATATGCTCACGTAGGTGATTCTAATGCAGTTGATAAACATTCGTGTTTGGGGAAATACTGATTTAAATAAAGTATATTCAATATTACTGCAAAATACAAAGACATGGGTCCTATGATCTTTCTCTGTAGAGAAAATGATTTTATATTAAAGTATATATTTCTACATATGTAAGCAAATATATGATGGGAAGCGATCATAATAGGATTAGAATAGTTTTTGTGACTGATTTTAAGACTGAAAGACTGATTTATGACTGGAAGAATTCTTATTTTCACTTGTTTTTTAGCCATACCATGTAGCAAGACTGTGTGACGATACTTTAGCAAATGTGTACACATGTGAAACATCTTGTGGACACAGAGTAGATTTTACATGAAGGCAAAAGAAGCAGAAAAGCAGAGGATTTGAGGAAATGATTCCAACAAATGGATGGCTTAGTTCGAGCTAATTAAAAAGACAATGGATAATTTTGCATGGTGCACGCTTCTTTGATCTTTCAGGAACCTGAATATCAGATCAGTCAGAAGAAAGACTCCTAAGGCAAAGAGGTCCCTGAGCAGGAGGTTTAAGAATTAGATAGAGAAGTGGTATTTGTGGGGAGGGGAAGAGTAGGGAGGAAAGAAGGACCAGAGAGAGGGGGGTAGGGAGGGAAGAAGGGAGGGTTGATGGGAGGAAAGTAAGGGATATATTCTAAGTGTAACTGAATGTGCTTATAATGTGATATCCAAGAAATCACAAAGGTTTCTCTTGAATCGTAGGTGGGATAGAGTTATCCCATCAGATGAGGAACATTTTGGGGGCGAATATTTTTTGAATGAAGAAAACAAATTTTATGTTAGAAAGCTCTAAACATTTGTGTTTAAGAAACTCCAATTAATGTGAGCTAGGTTGGTTTGTTTGTATCGTCCAAAATGAAAATAAATTTTCATGGTTTTCAAATATGTAAAATAATATATACACTTTGTTTTTCATATGCACTTTGTAATAAATAATCAAATAATATAGACAATTATAAAAAAGAAAAAGGAAAAAAAATTCCCTAAAGTTCCACTACACAATGGATTTACTCATTCTTTAACGTTTGAAAATCTGATGAATAAGAATTTCTATTTCATTAATTTTTATATTTATGTAATTGCAGCAGCAGGTTAAGATGATCACATATGTTTATGGCCCATTTCTATTTCTCTTTCGAGAATCGCCCTTTGCCCATTTTTCCACTGGGATCTTGATTGTCATTATTGGTCTATACAATACTGTGTTTTTACAAAGAAAAAGACATGTGCCAATTGAAGGTGATGGTCTCTGCACTTTATTGCTCCCATTTTAACACGTCAGAAATTATTTTCATTCATTCATGTAGCTAAAGTGAGGATTTAGTTTCCTTACACTTTTAGTCTCTCTAGTCAGTTAACATTTTCTCTTCTATTTCACTTTCCATAGATAGAACAGTATATTTCTGAGTTGATATATAGCCTTTATGTGTTGATATTCCCAGAAAGCCTCATGAAAATTATCAGAATTAAATTAAAAGAATCTTGGGGCTGGATCAGTAGGTAGTACAAGAGAGTCCTGATCTCAGGATCATGAGTTCGGGCCCCATATTGGGCACAGAGTTTACCTTAAAAAAATAAAAATAAATAAAAATTTTAAAAATAAATTAAAAGAACCTCATTAATATTATAGAGGGAGAATGCTTATGCAGCCTTTTTCAGAAGATACTAAGCCACAGTACCCCACACACTATTCCTGTAGTGACCAGCCCCATATTGGGCATAGAGTTTACCTTAAAAAAATAAAAACATATAAAAATATAAAAAATAAATTTAAAGAACCTCATTAATATCATAGAGGGAGAATGCTTATGCATTTTTTTCAGAAGATACCAAGTCACAGTACCCCCACACACTATTTCTGTAGTGACCAGCTTACACGTAACCACTCTGAGCCTCACTCCCCCATGTAAAGACGGAAGTGGAAATAATGCACCTCCTTGGTCAGAGAGCCATTGTGAGAATGCAGGGAACCTATGAATGTGGAAGCACTTTACAAGTTATAAATTATCATTCCTGGGTTTAGTTTCTTTTGCTGAGATGAAAGAGTTGGATTTAATCATTTCTAAGGCTCCTTTCAGTTCAGACTATGAATGTCTTTCAAACATTACTAAGGAAAGCCCAGCACCAACTGATCTGAACAGAGTAACTGTATGATGAAATAGTGTGAGCAGAACACCCTTTTCTGAGAATTCTTAGAAATTCTTAGAATTTCTTAGAAATTCTTGGAATCATCGGCCCACCTGCTATGCTTTGCCTGACAGCTCTAATGAAAGGCATGTTGTGAGAAGTTGTGGTTGAGCTCTCTGACTAGCATTTCAGGTGAAGGATATTCCAAGACACTCTGGTTTCCCTGAATAACCTATGATCCATCTACAACAAATCTTATTAAAATAGTTAAAAGATAATTATCTAATTAGTCTCTACCATCTGCTACTGTAATACATCTCATAAGCTTACTTTTAATATGAAATAAATTTCCCAACCCCTAGCTCTTACAAAATCTTTGACCATTCTTTCTAGCCTCAACCATTTGTAGACCTCAGTCATCCTCCTCCCTGCTTTCACATTTATACAGGCTGGAAAGCTGTCTGTCATTTCATCTTCTGATCATTTACTTTTCCTTGCCAGTTGCATAGCTGAACATAAAATATTTGCTGAAAAGAATGTGGGAGCTAAAGTCAGACTGATCGATCAACCTGAGTCCAAATCTCAACTCTGCCCTCTCTAGTGGAGTAACTCTGCGCAATCGTCTTAACCTCTCTGAAACCATCAGTTTCCATCTTTGTAAAATAAGAACAATACCAAATTCATAGCATGTATGTCTCCTGTAAGAATTACTGTATCTGCCAAATACCTCATTCCACGATGCCCTCAGTAAATTTGTGGGCAAATTTGGAAAGAATTTGGGAGAGAATATTTGAGCGGCACTTGGGAAAGAATTCTAACATGAGTAAAATTACTTCTGAATAACGTAGAGGTACAAGATCAGCTAGAAAAAAATGAGACCATTTTTTTGCTCATCCACTCGGAAAATAGTAATAGGTGTCTGCTATGTTGCAGGTGCTCTGGCAGGAGCTGGTGATGTAGTGGTGGCCCAGACAGACGAGTTCACTGCTGGCATACATCTCACCTCTCTGATGAGAAGAAACAGACAATAAACATAAACACGAATGAACAACAACCACAAAATCTTGGGTATATCATGGGATATGAAAAAAAAGGAAATGCATTCAGTGAGCTCACGAGAGTGGTGGAAGGTGCTGGGGGTAGGCACAGGGGAGTTATGACTTGGAGAGTCTGGATAGGGAAATCCTCTCTGATATAACATTTGAGCTGAGACTTGAAAGACAAGACCAGCCTGCCAAGAATAAAAAGATCTGGGGTGAGAGAGTTCCACACAAGGTACCCTACAGTACAGCTTAGTGTGGTTAAGCGAGAGAAAAGGGAGGCCCACGTGAGTGGAGTACAGTGGATGTGAGGGAGCCTAAGGTGAGATTAGTTCAGAAAGTTAGCCAGGTAGGCCATGGAGAGAAGTTTGGAATTTATCTAATTTCAGGGACTAGCCACTGAAGATCTTTGCCAAGTATGATAAGGTCTGATTCAGGTTAAAAAACCATACTGTCTATCATATGGAGAGGGGACTGTAGAAAAAATGGAAGGTGAGAACCCAGCTAGATGGCCATCATAGGCCAGGTAAGTAATGATGGTGGTGAAAAAGATGGTGAAAAGATAGCATGTTTGAGATATATTATGGACATATAGCTGAAAGAACTTGCTAATGGATGGTATGTGAGGAACTTCAAGAAAGAGTAGAACCAAGGATAACTCTTAACATTTGGCTTGTCAGTGGCATATTGCCTGAGTTGGGGGACACAGAAAGGAGAATCCTGAAGTGGCTGTGATAGAATACACTGTGGACATAGATATCCCATCTTCATCACTTACTGGCCTTGGCCAAGTTACTTAGCCTCTGTGCCTCAGTTTCCTTTCATGTAAAATTAGAACTGTCATAGCAGCTACCTCATGGATGTGCCCCAAGTACTTTACATGTGTTTAATCATTGAATCTTTGGGGCATTCAATGATTAAACACGTGTAAAGTACTTAGGACAGTGCCTGTCTCATAGTGTTACTTACTATTAAGGGGGGAAAAATCAAGAGTTCTCTCTTAGACCCGTTAAGTGTATGATGCCTTTTCAGTGTCCGAGTGGAGATGGGTAGGCAGTTGGGTATGCAAGTCTAGAGTTCAGGGAGAAGTCACATGGAGAGATATAAATTGAAAAGTCATTAACATATTGATGGCAATAAAGCCCTAGCACTGGATGAAATCACCTAGGAAGAGACGGGAGAGAAGAGAATAAAAGATGACCAGCCCTGGGGCACTTCATCATTAAGGTCATGGCTGAGATATATTTAGATGTCACAGAAATGGCTGAGACGCTGAATGAATTCTTTATCTCATTATTTTTAGGGAATGTCCTCTTCCTAAATTAATTCATAAAAGTCTCATTTGAAGTTCTGGATCACAAAATGCCCTCCATTTTACATTTCATGTATATGCTTTTCCATCAGATTATACACTCCTCCCAGTAAGAGTATGTGGCATTTTTAAATGTCCTTCACTGTCCCCACTCCCTCAATAAATATATGTTGGATTAATTACTTAAAGATGTTATGATGAATAATATGAATCCAGGATAATAAATGAATTTATCTTCCTAGAACCTATCTTTATCACACAAGGAACCTATCTTTATCACACAAGTGAAAAGATAAAAAGCTTCAGACTTGAGCAAACATGGGTTCAACACTCAGGTCCACACATGTTGTGAACACAGAACAAGTTGCTTAACCCATCCGAACCTTCAGTCTTCTCATCTTTAAAATAGGGATGATGATAATATCTACCTCATGAAGTCTGAAGAAGTCTGAGGTCATGCCCTAGCAGTCATTGGATATTTACACGTTGGTTCCCTTTTATCTTCTTCAAGTTATACTGTATTTTAAGGAAGATTTTTACACTTTTGCATCCATTATTCTCAGTACACAATTATGTGCATGTAAAATTCAGCTTATTTTTTTTTTCAGCTTATTTTTAAATAATATGTACAATGCAAGTAGTAGATTGTGTTATCTGTAAATATTAAAGTAGGTTGAGTTATAAAAATGTGCTGTTTAGTTTTTCACAAATTTACTTATATCTAAATTAAAATGTATGTATGACAAGGTCTTTCACATGTAACAGGAGGGATTTGCTACATGTGAAATAATTTGTTGCTCTTATATAGACTTAGCAAAATCCAGAGGCAAGGGCTGTTATGGTCTCATTATTTCCTGCCCCCCAGAGGATGAACTGTGTTAATTAAGTACACTTAAAGCAAGAAAATTCCTCTTTACTGTATCCCCATTAAGCTACCATTTCTTTACTTACTGATGCTTGTTACAGTTTATTAACAGTGAATTATCCTCACAGTAAATTAACCCTTCTTTCTCCACCCAATTTCCTAGATATAATAGTTGCATAAAGTCACAACCAGCTTATTGGGCTTGTAAGAATACAGACAGGAACTGCTTCCTGCAGTGTTCAGTGTTCAGCCTCAGAAGAATTTAACAGCTTTTGTGAATCTAGTATCAGTGCTCATTTTCAAGCCAGAAGCAAACATATAAATCATGTGTAGCACAGTGTACCTGTCTTTAGAAAGCTGTTTACAGCCATGTATATTTATTCGTTTTCCATGGTTTCAAGCAATATGCCCTCTATTCCCCCCCCACCCCCACATACACACACAAATTCTTATCCCAAAGCTTCTCTGGTCCATTATAAAGCACAGCCTTTGGGAATGATTACCACCACCACCCCCCCTCCCCAACACACACACACACACATCCTTTTTCAGTTGCTTTAGATAATACCTGAAATACACTGGATCTTTTTTTTTTTAAGATTTTATTTATTTATTTGACAGACAGAGATTGCAAGTAGGCAGAGAGGCAGGCAGAGAGAGAGAGGAGGAAGCAGGCTCCCCGTGGAGCAGAGAGCCTGTTGCAGGACTTGATCCCAGGACTCTGGGATCATGATCTGAGCCGAAGGCAGAGGCTTTAACCCACTGAGCCACCCAGGCGCCCTACACTGGATCTTTTGCTGTCCATGCATGTTTACAATTTTCCTTTTGCCATGTGTTAAGAACTATGAGTGGTCTGAGATTTCACCCCCATTTGCAAGCTTACAGGTCAGCCTGCCACAGTTTCATGGATGCTGACAAAAGGTAGTTTATTACTCACAGCAATAGCAGTAGCCAGAGTATCCACATTTAAGCTGGTTCTCCAGGTGCTAGTTCCTAAAGGGTGATGGGAAGAGCTCCAGATGATTGATATCTGCGCTTGCAGTGGGTTGCATAACAAAGAGGATCCTAATCTAAGGAAATGAATCTTTTATAATGGGTCCAAAGCTAGCATGACCTTTGCCTCCAGGCAGTCCTTTTTATACTGGAAAGTAAGCAAACTTGCCCTTTGCTCTGAAGAAGACTGTCTCTGTCTTACAAGGTTGTTTGCTCTACAAACATCCTTGAAAAGACTGTACAAAGCAAAGACAGTGCTTCCTCTCACAAGACATGCAGGAATTCAAGAGTACTATGGAGAATTGTACCATAGCTTTTCTTCATGGAATGTGTTATAGCTTATTAATGCTTTCAATATAAGTTTTGTTTTTTAAGATTTTATTTATTTATTTGATAGAGAGAGAGAGAGAGATCACAAGTATGCAGAGAGGTAGGTAGAGAGAGAGGGGAAAGCAGGCTCCCCACTGAGCAGAGATCACGATGTGGGCCTGCAACCCAGGACCCCGAGATCATGACCTGAGCTGAAGGCAGAGGCTTAACCCACTAAGCCACCCAGGTGCCCCTCAATATAAGCTTTGAAAGGTAATACGGATTTAGTGCTATGAACATGTAATCCCCAAATCACACAGTCCTCTTGCAAAGGAAACCTCATATTCCTTTTTTTAAACTAAATTAAAATTCAGTTTTTGGGGGCACCTGGATGGCTCAGTCAGTTGAGTGTCTGCCTTCAGCTCAGGTCATGATCTCAGGATCCTGGGATTGAGCCCCACATTGGGCTCCCCACTCAGAAGCGAGTCTGCTTCTCCCTCAGCCTCTGGGATCGCTTTTGCTCTCTCTCAAATAAACAGTCTTTTAAAAAATACATATTATTTTATTATTTAATTAATTAAAATTCAGTTTTTAATTTCTGATCAATTTATTTAACCTCTGTGTGCCTCAGTTTCCTCATCTGTAAAACAAATTAAATAGCCTAATTCAGTGAGTAGTTGAATAGATTGAGATAATATGACAAGTTGTTGGGGTGCCTGGGTGGCTCAGTTGGTTAAGTGACCAGCTCTTGGCTTCTGCTCAGCTTGTGATCTCTTGGGTCATGATCCTCATAGGTTGTGAGATCAAGCCCTGGTAGGGTTCTGCGCTCAGCAGGGAGTCTGCTTGAAGATTCTCTCCCTCTGCCCCTCCCCCCACTTTCACCCAGACAGCACGCACGCACTCTCTCTCTCTCTCTCTCTCAGATAAATAAATCAATCTTTGGGGCTGCTGGGTGGCTCAGTCCATTGAATGTCTGACTCTTAATTTTGGCTCAGGTCATGATCTCAGGGTCAGGAGACTGAGCCCAGCCTCAGGCTCTGCACTTAGCAGAGAGTCTGCTTGGGTTTCCCTCCCTCTGCCCCTCCCTTGGCTCTTGCTCTCTCTCCCTCTCTCCCTCTCTCTCTCAAATAAACAAATAAACAAATAAACAAATGTATCTTTCAATAAATAAATCTTTTTAAAAAACTACAGCGAGTTGTTCAATGGGTTAAATGAGCTTGTCCATCCTTAGCACAGAGCCTAGTAAACATTAAATGCCCATTGCTCAATAAATGTTAGCTTTAATTAGAATTAGCTGTTAGTACACTTTGATGAGAGGTACTTAAAACACCCACTTTACTAAACCAACATTGGACCTGATTTCAAATGTACCTGGGGAGTGCCGATTTGCTTTTCGTTGCTATAGAAGCATTCATGAGGAAAAGGTAAAGATAAAGGAAGTAACATTTTGAAAGACTTATTGTGTGTTTTAAATTGATTATTTAATCTAGTGCTTTTATGTATTATTTGCAGTCAGATCTTCTCAGCAGTCAAATAAAGAAGGTGTCATTTTACAGAAGAGTAGACTGTGATGCAGACGTTACCCAAGGTTGTACAGCATGTAAATGGAAGCACAGGAGCCCAACGCTATCTGACTGCCTTTTAAATTTTGAACCATTCAATCTTACTTCTCTCCACTGTCTGTCCTTTGGGATAATGATATACACAATATGTTAGGTCTGAGGTGTATTTGTGTCCCAAATGCTATTGTTTGTACCAAAGTCTATTGCCAGATCTGTAGGCTCAATCAAGATGTTTTTCTCACTCTTTTGAATACATGATTTCTAGTTTGGGTAGCTTTCAAAACTCTCTCAGGAACCTTAATGACAGTATGACATCTTCGAGAAATGCGAGTATGAACACTTGTGTGGTATGATGGCTTTTTCAAGAGCCATTTCATTTGACGAATTATAAAAGTAAATTACAGTAAGCCTATGATAGTAACAAAACACTCATTCAGATAAACCATATAAGCTCACTTTTAACTTTAGAAGATATACTCTAAATGCTACACCAAAATAAACAAAGGTGAAAACATGCCTTTTTTTACTTAATTCCATAGGAATTTTCTTTCTTATCAACTCTGCACAGAAAATTGATTATATATTCTTTAAAGCAACTCATATAAAAATCACTCTGGGGGAAATAATGATTGCTTCTGAACACTAGAATGACGTTTGCTTAGATTTGCTGCAGAATTAAGATTCTTTATTTTCTGAAAAGTTTACTGGCAAGAGCAGACCATATCAAAAGTATTCTGAAATAATGCTTCTAGCTCGCTCAGAAACTCATCACATCAAGAAGACTTAAAAAAAAAAAAGCCTAATAGTAGAAGAGTTCAAACAACAGTCCCAGAACTTCCTGGAGACATTTAGAATTCACATATAGTCCTTAAACTGAAATGAAAAGGAAAAAAATGTACTGGTAGAAATTGTTCTGGTGCTATAATTGAAAGTAAGCAATTGAGTCTCTGAAAATAATAAATTGATATTATAGTATAGGGAAAGCCAATAGACCAACACAGTATGCAGAGTAATAGTGTGTGAAAAGGTGTTGCAATCTTTTGTTGATAACATTGTTGAGTCCAGGCTCCTTGCTCATGTTGATCACTCTTGGTTATTACGAACAATTTCATACATGCTCCACTCTTTGTTTTTTGCTTTTGTTTTTTGCTCTGACCCCTTTAAAAATTTTAGGGGAAGAAGAAAACATATGTAGGAATAGTTTCATGAGAAATCCAGAACACAAAGCCATGAAATGAAGAATTTCACATTGTCAACCTGGTCAGTTTTCCCTAGGAATTCAGTTACCATACCGGCCTTTATCTGTTCCACTGGACATTTACTGAGAACATTGGCTATTATGAACTACCACCTAGATACCTGGCCTATTACTTTGCATTTCTCTGAAATCAGTTTAAGGATTTCAACAGCGATTTTTATTCTGTCCCATACCTACCATTGTAGGAAAGTTTCATTGTTTTACTTAAATGTGATAGGCACTTTATTTTCTCAGGGATATACTTCACTCCTCCACTGTGTCGATTTCTGAAAGATTCTGGGATTTCCTCATAACTTTCTCATACCCACAACTCCTCTGTCCCTTTCATACAAGGTACTTAATCTCTTAATTTATCACCTTGCAATCAAGTCTCATTCCTAGAACTTATTGAAATTCTGGACTGTTTTTAACTTACAAGTAGTTTTGGGAATTTGTCTTTGCATAGTGTTATGAAATGAGCACTAAGATTCAAGTAATGTAGTAGGATCCTTTCAAAGTTTTCCTTTGATTCATTGACATGATCCTGAGATTCTCATGTGTGCATCTCCCTAGAAACCCTCATTTTAACTGTTTTTTTTTTTCAGTACCCCTAACATCTTAAAACTTAGTCATTCAGACACCACCCACCCGCCCTCTGACACCTTCTTCCTGATTGAAAGAGGCATTTATGTATATGAGTCACCTCCTGCCAGCTTCACAGGAATTACATAAAAGCAATCTGCCAACCAGCTTGGCCTAAGGACAGAAAATCACATTTAGTGTCAACGTGAAAGTCATTCTTGCTTGTGGAGAATCACAATAGAGCACTTTTAAGACCTTAACTCTCAGGATATCAAGCCTTAATCTACACTCTCCACTGTAAATGAATGAATTTATAAATGCTGTAGTTTCATCATTTTGGTCTAAACTTCTTGGCCTAATAATACCAAATCCACTTTAAATGCCTTAAATATTTTGTAACAGAAAAATGAAAGGTTAATTCATACCCATGAAAGATTACATATATATGTAATACATACACATGTATATGTATATACATATATACACATATACATACAAGATTCTATATATAGAGAGAGAGAAGGGGGAAGAATGTAGATTAAGAAATAGACATAAAATGAATAAGACACACTATCTTGGTTTATGTCAGGAAAGGTTGTTTTATATTCTTAAAAAAAAGAATTGAAAGACTTGTCTATATCAGATATTATACTTGGAAAGTATATTAGTCAAGATATTTTTAGTTTTCTTGTTTCAAGACAAGACAGCTTGGACCATATGGAGATATGGGTTTAAATCCCCTATTCTGCCTCTTATTTACTGTGGATTTAAGCAAGTTACTTAAACTATCTAGGCTTTGGTTTCCTTAAATGTACAGTAGCATTAATAGTTTATGCCTTGCCTCTCTTGAGTTGTAAGGATCAGATGAGATGATATTGGAAGCTTTTTGTGAATTACATGCAATACAAATGTAAAGTTATATTATTTTTATCTCAAAATCAGAATTACAGCTTTCTAGTATCCTCATCATTCTCTTGGTAGCACAAAATACAGTTCTCCATTAAAGCACTTGTACATGCTTGGAGGGCCAGCTCGCCATTTCTGCTAGAGGCTCTGTAGCTCTTGCCTTTCTTCAGGGATAACTTGGGACCCCTGAGTTGGCTCCTGTAGTGCAAGATCCCTGGGAAGGCTGAGAAAGTCATAATTCTTTCTACCTGATGAAGAGAATCCTCGAAGGTATTTTGTATTCCATATTCCATTCCTTTCTTACCATCAGTCTCCCACCCATACATTCACAGATTCATGGAACTGTCACCTTGTCATAATATTTCAGAGTGGGAGGATTTCTCTCAGCCATGAATAACCCTAATCAGTTCCAGTCTATCCTTGGATTTCAGTGCCATCTTATAGAATTGGAATTTTGGCTGCAAACCTAGAGCCTCTCCAGTGGCTCTGTTTGGCTGGTATTATGGCGTGGGGGTGGGGGGCAGAGGGGAGGCGGAGATAAGGGAGTGTGTCTCTGAAAGGCCTAAGTTATTATCTTTCTGAGAAAGATGACTTTTTAAGGATTCTTTTCCCGTTTGCATAGGCTCTCTCTCTCTCTCTCTCTGTTACAAAGGACAACACACAAAATATGCACACTTAAGGCCAAATACAGACTTACTGCACTTCTCCCAAGAGACAGTTCCAAGTTCTGAACCTGGATTTTAATGCAAGGCAGGCTGACCTTATCGGTTCTCTACTAGGGTAGGATTCCCCAAGTAGAACCTGTGGGATGTTGTTAGACACACTGGAATATGGGATGTTTTCAGGTACTGGGAAACTCACCATATTAGGGGTGGTGGAGAATTATAATGTTACATAATTTTTTTTTTCTTTCTTTGGTTTCGGTTCCTACCCTTGTTCAGAGTGAAATTGAAAATAAGCAGAACAGTTGGCAGAAACCTTAGTCACCACTTGGGTTTTCTGTGAAAGTACCAGTCAAATAACAGAAATGATAGACATCTACATAAGCCCCAGTGGTATCCAGTTTAAAAAAGATTGAGAATAAAAATAATGGCAATGAGGGAATTGAGAATAACATTTTAAGCAATTCCTTATCAAAATAATCACTACTGAGAATCCGATGAAGGCAGATGTTTAAGGTTATCAGCAGTTACTACAACCATGGTCAAAACAGAATATGAGTTTTTCCCTGTGTTGATCCTAGGGTGTTTAATGGAGGATAACAAGCAAGCTAACACAGCATACATATAAATGTGAAACTCAGAAGTACCTAAAATGCACACGCATTGCTCTTCTCAGTGAACTCAAAATTCGGAGTGGCCTGGGCCTGACTGGTTTGCACATGGCACCTGCTCCCAGCCCCAGGCTGCCAGAAGAAAGAACACTTGACTCTCAGTCTCCTTAGCGCCTTTACAATGTCTCTTGGAATATTGATTTTACACAATCCATCATAACGAGCTTCTAAAAACGAAGAAATTGCAATTTGGTTTTTGTTGACTTTGTATAACTTTATTAAATGTTTTGCATTCGAACTAACTTTCCAAAACCCACTTTTAAAACCCACTGTGTGTGGGGTGCCTGGGTGGCTCAGTGGGTTAGGCCTCTGCCTTCAGCTCAGGTCATGATCTCAGGGTCCTGGGATTGAGCCCCGCATCGGGCTCCCTGCCCAGCGGGGAGCCTGCTTTCCCCCTCTCTCTGCCTGCCTCTCTGCCTAATTGTGATTCCTCTCTCTGTCAAGTAAATAAATATACATATTTTTTAAAAAAACCCACTGTGTGTATTTTCACACAGAGTAAGAAGAATAAAGTGGGTGGTAACTTCCTTGACACTTCAGTTGTTTCTTGCTTGAGAAGTTTAGGTATGAAGTCACAGCTTCTACGTCCAGGCCGTGCAGGCTCCCTGACAGCCAGTCATGTCACCTCTGTTGTGATCATAGGAGATGGCACATTAGACCAAGGCGGTTGATTTCCATAGGTTCAGGGAATAACAAGTGGAGCTCTTATTTGGAATTTATAATATCGGAAGCATTTATGGGAAAAGAACATTTTTAAAAATTTTTCAATATTTTTAATGGATCATGCAGGAATATGTCAAATAATTTGGTGTGTAAGTCCTTTCTTCCTTAGTAATGGGATATATGTGTTATTTTTTAGTGATGTGCAGAGAGTGTTGTAGAACCTATGGGGCCCAGGCAGTTCTATCACTGATTACACTTTAATTTTAGTTTTATGTGAAGTTATATTTGTAGAGAAAAGAATTTCCCATGAGGGAACTGAATAGATGCTGCCCTGGCCTCCTGGAGCAGTAAGAGGGCTCCCTCCCTTCTAGGTCATTGATTTGCATCTGAATTGGGTCACGGAGAACAAACAACTGTTTGGTGATCAAAATCAAATAAAATAACCTCAATAAAGCGGGGGTGGGGGAGGCGAAAAAATAGCAACATCTTTTTCCAGTTTTGAGTCAACTTACCAATTATAATTCAGAATTTAAATCAAGCCTAGGGTATATTGTTAGAAGAGATACTGGGAATGGTCTGAAGCCACAATGTAGCAAACGTGATCTTTGATATTCTGTTTAATGATTTCAAAGACTAAAGCACTGAAATTTCTATTCTGTGCTTTGCCTGTGTACATGTGAAACCCACATGCCAATTACACATCAGCATCTGGTGAGTATTTCCACCTTCTTTCCAAGCAGGAGGCGTATGACAGAGGATTTTATAACAAGTGATATATTTAAAAATAAAAAGGGTTTCATGTAACTAGGAGCTCATTATTGATCCTGAGCAATGAGGAGTAAGACATAAACTTTGAGAACAAGGTAGAAGCAGTGATAACTAGGGAGGAAAAGTCTAGCCAAAAAAGAAAGGACACATCAGGCTAAGTCCATCATGGACATAAAGGCTATCCCTGTTGTAGCTCAAAGAACATGCCTAAAAAGAAAAGGCACACAGGGCTAGAACACCAGTGGAAAGAGACCACCTGCCACAAACACAAATTCATAAATTAACTACATACCTGGCTCTTGGAGTAGCCGTGACAAAGGACCATCTAATCCTCATGGCATTGTCTCACAGGACCCCTTACTTCACCATTAGGAATAAGAAGCCACCTAAACTACCTTCTCCTTCACCTATACAACTAACACAACCCTGCTGAGAAAACCTGGTAGGGCACTGAGCCATCCTGCATTTGATTCCACATTTCACAAAGAGGTGAATGTCAGATATTTTAAACAGTGTGCAAAAGTTTGAGAGCAAATTTAATTTAAATCAAAGCAAATCTGCTTTGAGAAATCAGTTTGGGGGGCATTATAAACCACTGAAAGGTGCATTCTAAAATGAAATGGACTGTACCATCTTATTAAATCCCCTGGGGATAAATACGAAGTTAGCAGTCGTGGGCTTTTTAACTTGACATTAATTGGCTGTAGGTTCTTTGACCTTTAATTAATTAAAATAGCCAAATGAACTTCCTATTTGCAAGAGAAGCTTGAAATCATGCAAACTGGGAGAGCAATACAAACAAGCTGCTATTTATCTCATTAACAAATAAATATTATAAAACCGGATATTAAAATCTGCAAGCACTATTTCCAACTGATTTTGATCTTATTATTTCTTTAAAACCTATAACTTTTCCTAGCTTTTTTCACTCTAAAGGAAAAATAAATCAGGAAAGAAAGGAAATACTTCTGTTTAGGTAAATTAGTCAGACATAAGTAATTTTCAAATGCCTGTGACCTAGTTAGTCCCTGTATTAAAAAAGGCTTCTTTAGTCAAGAATAATTCCAGGCCAAAATTCTAGAGGTTTTATGAGGCACAAGAGTTTTACAAGAAGGTCTGATTGGATCAGCTAAGAAGAGATGAAGTTAAAATAATATACATGAGTAGAATTACATTTTACAAATTTAACAGAAAGTGATTTTTCCTTGTTTTCCTTTGGTTGGCTCTTATGATTTAGCTGGTGAACAATTAAAAATATTCTATTAAAACCAAGGTAAATTATTGAAAAATCTCCTTGGATTTTTCAGTTAAGCATAGACTCAAAAAAAAAAAATCTTTTTCTTTATAGGAACTATGTCAATATATAGAGCAAAGTCTCAGGAATATGAGGGATGGGCAGTTATATGTTTATCCTCCTGTTCAAAGACAGATGCTTCAGTGCAACAATTTGAGAATTACCAGGTTTGGCAATCTCTAAAATATCTTCCACCTCTAACATTCTGTGATTCTACCCTGTGATTATCATACTTTATTGGCATTCTTAGTTCCATCCCAAGCAGAGGACGCTCTAGTCAGGTTCTGGTCACCAAATACTTCTTTCGTCCCCTGAAGAAATAAAGGACCATCTCCATGAAAGAACTCCTGGGGTCTTTCCCCTTTTCTAGTTGTAGTTATATGTTTCCCCCACCATGTCCGGTGCACTATAGCCAAAACAGAACTAATATCAGTGCCCAGCATATTAATTGTTCATTTTTTATATTTGTATTATAGTTGACTCCATTTTATATTCCTATCATTTTTTTTCCTTTTTTTAACTTTTTTAACTCACGTCTGATGTTCATCACTTTCAGTGTTATACATAGTTTTTAGAATTAGAATAAGGTATTAAAGTTTTATTGTGATTATCATGTTCAAGGTACTAAGCTTTACATAAACAACATCATCCAGAACTTACAACCTTATATAACCTTATAACCCTATGAGATAGGCATTGTCACACCACCCCTCCACTTTTTTTTTCAGAATAAGGGAATTGAGGCTTAGGAAAGGCTAGAGGAAAGGTTACTCAGTGTCTTGGACTGGGATTCAAGCCCTGGGACCTTCCCCCTAGAAACCACATTATTATCTTTCTTAATAGCCTCCCAATTGGAATGTTGTCAGAAAGTCATAGTAAATTATTCTGGTAGCTTGACTTGGCTTGAAGCCTTTGTCAGACGTTAGGCCATTTCTATTTCTGGTCTCTTCAAGTTGGCTGGCCTTTTCTCTCTTTCCATGTTTGGAGTCACCATCCTTTTTGCTATGACCGCTGTTCCACAGAAGCTGGACTGGTCTAAAAAAACTCATTTTTCTCAATTTTAGTTACTTTTTTAGTTCCAGAATTATACTTCAGCTTTAGGCTCAACTACCTGAAGTTCCAATTCAGAAGCATAGATTCATTTGTTCAGTCATTCAACAAATTTTACAAGTTGCAGGCACTGGCCTGCAACTGCAGTCTTCAGTGAATGAGGCAAAGTCCCTGCTCTCATATTTCTTATGTTCAGTGAGAGTAGACAACAATAAACAAGTATACAAAGGACACCTGGGTGGCTCAATTGGGTAGCATCTGCTTTTGGCTTAGGTCATGATCCTGGAATCCTGGGATTGATTCTCATATTGGGCTCCCTGCTCAGCAAGGAGTCTATTTCTCCCTCTGCCCCTCCCCTTGCTCATGCTCTCTCTTTCTCTCTCTCTCTCTCTCCCTTTCTCTCTCTCTCTCTCTCTCTCTGTCTCAAATAAATAAAATGTTTTAAAAATAAATAAAATAAACACGTATACAATATAACGTATTAGGTACTGACAGATGCTGTGGAGAAAGTAATGTATCGCAAGGAAGATGAGAAAGTCTGGGCCTCAGGAGGTGGAGGTGTGTTGTTGCCAAATTTATAAGAATGGTCTGGAAAAGCCTCTCTGATAAGGTAATATTTGAGCAGAAACATAAAAGAAATGCAAATTGTAAAAATGTAATGATCTGGGAAAGACAGGCATAACATTGAGAGCAAAGATGCAGAAGTAAGAACAATTCTGGAGTGTTTCCCTAACAATAAGAAGGTCTTTGGGCTGGACCTGAGTGCGAAGAATGATTTGAAGCCTAAAATTGTTTGACTTATCTCTAAGTCATTCAGTTAAGGGGTTTGACTATAAACCATCTTCCAGAAAACTTATTTTAGACTATATTTTATACATTGTTTACCACTTTAGAGAACAAAAAACTTTTCTCAAATATCTCTTTTCTTCCTGAAACATCTTGTCACTGAGGGGTGGATGTAAATTGATTATCCTAGCAACCAGCAAAAGGTCTGACACATAGTGCGTACTCAGTGAATGTATACTTGATTAATGCGTTGATTAATTAACTCAACAGCACAACTTTTACTTTCAACTTTATCGTATTCAGTTTTTACTGAACATCGGTGATTGGATTTAGTGCTGTGAAGGTTCAGAGGCAATGGTGGTTCACTCAGCCATTTGCCTCCAACCTAATATGTATATATATTTAGTTTTTGTGTTGATTTGCACTTTTTCCATCTAATTCTTCCATTAAGTACTTTAGCACCTTTTCTTGTGGTCAGTTTCTGTAGGCTAACTTATCTGCTATATTTTTGGAATCCAGAAGACAAAGTTTGTAGACCCATATGTAAACTAAAGTGATTCCAAATGAGAGCATGAAACCCTTTCTTAAACAATGTTCAATAGCTCTAATACTTGATTCTGGGTAGCTGTTCTGATTTCCCAGGCATTTTTCTTATTTCTGCATTTACAGTTAGGTTCCAACAGACTAAAGTTGCTAGGCAAAGTATACACTTGTGTCTTAACTCCAGTTTTCATTTAAAAAAAAAAAGTCATAAAGCATTTCAGCCCACTCCAAAAAGGATCCGTAAAGCCACACTAAGAGGTTCTTCATTGATCAAAACTTGACTTTATTACCTGAAGCACCCAGAGGTCTGTCTGAGCCCCATTTATCCTTCACTGAAGCAAGAGCTACTAGTCAATGAATATGTCAACCAAAAAATCAAAGAAGAAATCAAAAAGTACATGGAAGCAAATGAAAATGAAAACACAGCAGTCCAAGCCTTTGGAATGCAGCAAAGGTAGTCCTAAGAGGGAAATATATAGCAATACAGGTCTACCTTAAGAAGCAAGAAAAATCTCAAATAACCAACCTAACCATATACCTAAAGGATATAGAAAAAGAACAACAAATAAAGCCTAAAGCCAGCAAAAGGAAGGAAATAATAAAGATTAGTACAGAAATAAATGACATAGGTATTAAAAAAAAAAAAAGGACATATCAATGAAACCAGGAGCTGGTTCTTAGAAAAAATTAATAAAATTGATAAACTTCTACCCAGACTCTATTCAGAAGAACAGAGAAAGGGCCCGAATAAATAAAATAACAAATGAGAGAAGAGAAATTACAACCAATACCACAGATACAAATAACTACAGGCCAATATCCCTGATGAACATAGATGCAAAGAACTGATACAACCCAATACCCAAAAAACAAATAATCCAATTAAAAATGGGCAGAAGATACAAACAGACATTTCTCCAAAAAAGAACATCCAGATGGCCAACAGACACATGAAAAGATGCTCAACATCACTCATCATCAGGGAAATGCAAATCAAAAGTACAATGATACCACCTCACCTCACCATACTCACCTTATCAGAATGGCTAAAAATCAAAACCAAAAGAAACAACAAGTGTTGGCAAGAATGTGGAGAAGGAGAAACCTTCTTGTACTGCTGGTGGGAAATGCAAACTGGTGGAGCCATTGTGGAAAGCAGTATGGAGGTTTCTCGAAAAGTTAAAAATTAGAATTTCCCTACCATTCATCAATTGCACTACTGGTATGTACCCCCAAAACACAAAAACACCAGTTCAAAGGGATACATGGACCCTGCTATGTTTATAGAAGTAATATTTACAATAGCCAAATTATGAAAGCAGCCCGTGTCTATTGACTGATGACTGGATAAAAATGTGGTATATGTATGTATGTATGTATGTATGTTTATATGTATATATTCATACACACACACACAAACACACACACACAGGAATACTAGCCATAAAAAAGAATGAAATCTTGCCATTTGTAATGACATGGACGGAGCATTATGCTAAGTGAAATAATTATGCTAAGTGAAATAATTTGGTCAGAGAAAGACAAATACCATATGATTTCATTCATATGTGGAATGAAATGCCCCAGTCCCCTGGTATGGAATCCTACATATCTGCTTCCTTCTCTGCTTTGCTGCTAAAAGCAAGAATTTTAAATTACTAAGGTGTTAAAATTATGTTTATTGTAACACATAAAAATTTTTCCTGTATAATGGAATGAGGGAGATATAACTTACCGTTTCCTAAAGATTCTATATTGTAAGAAACTGTGAACTACTTTTATGCTTCTTTTTTTAAAAATTACATTAGTATTTTGACTATTTTAGTATATCAGCCATAAGCTAAACAGAGGATGCCTAACAATTTCAAGTGAATACTTAAAATAGCACTTACTTAATTGTTCTCTATTTTCCCACTCACATATCATTATTTGCCAATTTTGTGTCAACAGATGTTCTGGCAAAACCACCTCTCATCTGTATAATCTAGAGGTTATGTATAATGTATGCTCTGAACCAGTTTAAATATGTAACAGAAATAATTTAAGATTATTACATAGCTATTTTCTCCTTGCTTTCACACCAACCTTTGTCCTTACTCTGTTACTACAATATAAACAATAAAATACGTAAACATCGAGTTGGAGAATAAAGAATTCACTAAAGTTACTTAGAAAGGAAATTTGAAAATACCATTTGAAATTTTAGGCATATGCCTGATTTTACCCAAGATAGGTCACAGTGAGAAATAGAAGACAGAATTTTGTGATAGGACGAGAAGGAGTTTCTAAGGTTCTTTTTTTTTTTTTTTTTAAGATTTTATTTATTTATTTGACAGATAGAGATCACAAGTAGGCAGAGAGGCAGGCAGAGAGAGACGGAGGAGGAAGCAGGCTCCCTGCTGAGCAGAGAGCCCGATGTGGGGCTCAATCCCAGGACCCTGAGATCATGACCTGAGCCAAAGGCAGAGGCTTTAACCCACTGAGCCACCCAGGTGCCCAGGAGTTTCTAAGGTTCTGAGAAGGGAACAAATGATTCCATTCACAGAGCTAAAACACTTCTATGTCCTAGGGAAGGTTTTAGGCCCATATATGCATTTTCTCATTTGATTTTTATACCAAATCCAGAAGCAGTATATTGTTATCATTTTCTAGAGGAGGAAACTGATTTGGAGAGGATCAGTAACTTGACAAGGCTTAGACAGTAGTCAAATGGCTGAGTCAGACTCCTAAGTCACTCTGATTCCAAATCTGCTATGCATTCATCATGCCGTGTTAGTGAGGCCACCCTCAAGGTCTAAGCATTCAGTATATGATGGCCGTGACTTAAGGTAATGTCAACAGTAAGCAAGATAATCTCTAAAACACCTGATTCTACTTAGCAAATTGCTAGGTGAAAGTTCCCTATCAATTTTCCCAAATGTGATAGGGCTCATGTAAATCATGGAAAACACACTCCAACCTTTGGTATTTATATTTTAAGTTAGCGGGATGAACATAGTTTCTTCCTTTTTGTGTGTAGACTTTAAATTTAGACAACTAAAAACTGAGTGATTGTTTTACCATTAGGAATGTTACTATCAGGTAGTACAGCTCTAGATCTACAGGTTTCTTATCAAGAGAGTTTAAATACTATTACAAAAAGTGGCCAAATCTGATGTATTCCACTGGCTGACCCAATTGCCTCCATTTCCTTCTGATTTCCCACCCCAGTGGCAGTGGGTAGGCAGCTCAAATAGTAGAGTTGGCCCTGGCCTTATTGTTCATTGTTTTCCTCTAAAGCTGCCTTCCCTCTAATTATGCAAGGTGCCTTCACTCTAATGTTATGCCCAATTAACTGTTTTCAGCAGGCTTTCATATCTTCCTGGTCTGGGAACAGGTCTTATATAGAGACCTTTCCTAGTTCTACACCTGTGAGGAGGAGACCAAGGTGCCAGCTATGGCATTTCAGCCCTTCATCACCCTGCAGTCCGCTCCACACGAGGTGGACTGAGGGACTGCTTTTCACTATGAACGCCAGGGGTAGGGGGTGGTAAATATTCCTGGTTGGGCTGGCTATTCACTGACCAACCTAGTCCTCCCATCCCCCTCATACCTTTGGGTTTGGGAAACTAGGAGTGGCAACCAGTGAGTGAAAGTGATACGAAAAGCCACCTTTTCCTCCCTTCTAGTGGATTTTGTCACCAATGGCTCTGTACATCACTGGTATCAGTGTTCAACGTTAATATTCTTGTTGTGTCTGTGGACAACAAAAGCAGTGAGCTTTGAAATCTAAAATCCTTGCTTGAATCACTTCCTCAGCACTTAACTAACTTTGTGACTGCGGGAAGTCACTTCAACTATATAAATCATGCATCTGGTCTGAAGGGGGAATAATGATCTTTTAAGTTAATGCCTATGATGCCAGAGTGTGCACATTTGTGAGGAGATAGATACAAGATCCTGCAAATAGCTGCCCAATCATTTTCACTTACTTTAGGAGATTACATATGTTTATAACTAGTATTTGGCTGACCAAGAAAACACTGACTAAAAATTCTGTGCTGAAACACTATTTTTGCCTGCTGCTGAAAAACCACAACCAGCAATAAAATGTTTTCCCCAGCTTTAATTTGGCTCACCAACTCCTTTAGTTACCTTATAAAAGATAAAACAGGTCAAAATATCATCTGGGAAACACAGATAAGAAACATGAAATTAGTAAACGTTCCCTCAAAGAATGTCACACATGTAATGAATACTAACGTGAATCTCCATATAAAACTTTTTTGCAATTATTTTTAAATTTTGTCTTTGATTTACTTTAATTGATATATTCCCTCTGTTAAAGAAAGTTGGAGAAAGCCCAATGATACATAAAAGCTCCCATGTTGCTCAGTTCTTAGAGCTCAATTTCTTTAAATTACATCTTCTTGGCCTTCAACTGGATCTCTTAATGCCTGCAAGGGTTTTTGGCTTTGTGGAATAAACCCTCAAAAAACTAAGTTTGTAGGAGAGCATTCAGATTTAAGATTTGAAAAAATCATTTTGGAAATAGCCAGATTTTCATGTTAAATTATATTCATAGGTCAGTTCTATTTAATTTTATTAAATCTATGAATCTATATAATTTTAAGTGGATGTTATGTCCTCTTTTAATATTTTCATAGCATTTTCAAATTTGCTAAAAAATTGTTTTATTTGCCAAAGTGAGTAGAATTATTCTTATCCTCTTGCAGAAATGGCTACTTCATTGCTATATAAATATGTATGGATACACAGAGCAGTATTTATATTACACAAAAAATGCAAACAACCTAAATGTACAAGAGTAAGATGAAATGGCTAAATAAATTGTAGGACACCAATTTGATGCAGTATTCTGCACTCATTAACAAATTTGGTTTTGGAAGGTTAATGTGACAGGAAAAAGCTCATAACATACTATTAAATGACAAAGTGGAATGCCTGGGCGGCTCAGTTGGTTAAGCATCCATCTTCAGCTCAGGTCATGATCTCAGGGTCCTGAGATCAAGCCCTGCATCAGGCTCCCTGCTCGATGGAGAGTCTGCATCTCCCTCTCCCTGTGCTGCTGCCCCTGCTTGTATCTCTCTCTTTCTCTCTCTCTTTCTCAAATAAACAAACAAAACATTTAAAAGATAGATAAATAAATAAATAGGCAAAATTTGAAACTGTATTTTTAGTAACAATTGGTATAGTTCTAATTTTTGCTTTATGGCTCTAATTTCACTTACCTATACCTATATAGATCTGCATATATTTAGATAGTTATTGATAAAAATGGGAAAGAATTCCATCATAATATTAACTTATCCTGAGAGGTGGATTTTTTAGTGATTTTGAGTTTTTAATTAGAAAAAGTAACATGTTATTTTAAAAATAACTACTGACGGGCACCTGGGTGACTCAGTTGGTTAAGCGACTGCCTTCAGCTCAGATCGTGATCCTGGAGTCCTCGGATAGAGTCCCGAGTCAGGATCCCAGCTCTATGGGAGTCTGCTTCTCCCTCTGACCCCCCACCTCATGCTCTGTCTCACTCTGTATCTCTCTCTCTCTCAAATAAATAAATAAAATCTTTAGGAAAAAAAAATTACTGATGCATGGAATTATAAATTATTTTGCTATTGTATAAAAAGTTTTGAAATAGTTAAAAATAAAAGTACCATTTTTCAATAATCAGACACTCCTGACAGTAGATTATCTATGTTCTTAGGGTTCTTGGCCTGGAGGAGACCATTAGATGGTACCTCTCCAGGTGGTTGTGGTTCTTTCCCTTCTCCATGACCAAAGTACTCTGCACATCACAGACAGTTTGCTTGGGCAAAATGCATATGTTTTTCTGAATTTGGTATTAGAACATTGCTTTGGCTTATTATCATGAGATTTTTTAAATATTATCACACCACTTTTAACATGTTACACATAAAGAGTAAAGCAAAGTATCATTTATATCAGTTTTGAATACTTTATTGATAGTAATAATAGACTCAGTTTTAAAAAGACTAATGTTGAATAAAATCATTCTAGCAATGAAGAGTTTAATGAAAAGAGTATCCTCTAAGAATATTGCTGTGTTCTCTAGCACAAAAAATATGCACAAAAGCATATTTTGAAAAGATGGAAGTAATGGGTGACTATATAATGTTGTTCTCATAGATACCCCCAAAACCTGGTTCATAAAAAATATATATAAAAGATAAGAAATATTACTGCTTATCTTAAGTATATAAAATATCATCTAGAAATAAATTTCCCTCTTCACCATTTATAGGCATAATGTTAGTATCTACCATCTGTTTCAGTATCTTTTATGTGTGTTAGTGTTTGTTTCTAGAATGTCAAATAAATATGTAACATGCCAACTCAAACCTGCATAATCAGGTCAATTCAATAATTTAGATCAACGTATTCTAGTTGATTTAAGAGGTTAGTTCACAGGTGCATTATTTAGTTTCTAAAGCCTAAGAGAACAGGATAGGCTTGTTGGGTTTTGTTGGTTTTTTTTTTTTTTTTCCTTATCGAGTATTTTAAGTTTTAAAAGGTAATCAAGAGTCACAAAGCAGAAAGTTCAAGTTTAAGTTTAGTTGGGGATTTTTTTTCCAAAGAGATAGAAAGAAAAACTTCCAACTTTAAAGCATTGAACACACAAGAAATTATTTTAAAATGGATTCCAAATCCATATTTTAACCCTTAAGTAAAGTAAGTAGAATGAATACATGAAATAAGTAAGATGGATAAAGAAGATAAAATCAAAAGGGAAGGAAGAGCCAGCTAGAATCTTCAACTGGGGAGAAGAAGTGAAAAAGAAGCAAGGAGAAAGGCTGGAGGAGAATGAAGGCAAATAAAATGAGAAAAACAACTTCAAGTAAATGAAATAGATGATATAATTGTCAGTAATATAAAATATGTACATATGTAAGGGGCACCTGGGTGGCTCAGTCAGTTAAACATCTGACTCTTGATTTTGGCTCAGGTCCTGGTCTCAGGACTCTGAGATCAGCCCCACATCAGGCTTCATGCTCTGTGGGGGATCTGCTTGAGATTCTCTCCCTTTGCTCCTCCCCCCTACTATGCACTCAGGTACTCTCTCTCTCTCTCTCCCTCTGCCGCCGCTCATGCTCTCTCTATCTCTCAAATAAATAAATCTTTAAAAATATATATACATGTATATTATGACTGTTGATAATTATATCAACACCTAATATTTATGCCACTTTTTAAAAATGCTTCTTAAGCCCTTGTATATATTACCTCTTTTATAATCCTCATCACAACTCTAGGAGTTAGATAATTGTCTCCACTCCAATAAATGAAGGGAAAAGTTCAGAGAATATGAATTGTCTAACATCACTGACAATAACAACAACCATATTAATAATAGTGATAGTAGCAGCAGCCATAATAGAGGAGCAGCAACTAATAATTGTCGGGTACCTAATACGTGCTAGTCACTGTGCCAAGAGCATAAAAGTATGTCACCCTCAAAAAGTTCTCTGAGATAATAATTATTATTTTTTAAAGATTTTTTTTTATTTATTTGACAGAGAGAGATCACAAGTAGGCAGAGAGGCAGGCAGAGAGAGAGAGAGGGAATAAGATAATTATTATTACCCCTATTTTACATGTGATGCATCTGAGGTTTGAAAACTTTAGTAACATGCCCAATACTGAATAGAAGCAAAATCGGAGGGGGAGACAAACTATGAGAGATTGTGGACTGTGAGAGAAAAACTGAGGGTTTTGAGGGGGGTGGTGGGGGGTTGGGTGAGCCTGGTGGTGGGTATTGTGGAAGGCACGTATTGCATGGAACCCTGGGTGTGCTGCATAAACAATAAATTTTGGATCACTGGAAAAATTAAGCTAAATTAAATTAAGTTTAATTTAATTTAAAAAAAAAGAAGAAGAAGAAGAAGCAGATCCAGAATTCCAGCTGAAGCAATCTGACTCCCAAGTCTTAAATGCCTTTTCTCTAAGTCCCAGAGCTGGCGCTTCAATCCATACCTTCCTACCCCATACCTTATATTCCTTCTGTTAGGACAGAAAGAGAAAGTCTCACACCTTACATCACTCCCCACCCCTTCACACAGTATGTTCTGGGTCCCACTATTTACTCTGTCACTGATGAACTGGCCAAATTCTTCTTCCCCTGCCCAACCCATGTCCAGGCTTTGTGATGCCAGAATTTAATGAAAATTGCCATTGCCAATGACATTGCCGTCGTTAACAGTGTTGCTTCAATACTTAGGCATGGAAATCCACAAACAGACCTGTTTTCCATCTTTGAGTGCCCTCGGGACCCACATATTTCCCAGTTCAGTTGAGCAATCAAAGGAAGTTGTTCAAGTAGACAGAGTAGTGATAGAAAAAGATTTAGATACCTGAATTTCAAAAACTTGTCATTGGTCAGATGAACTTAAATTTGAGATTCAAAAGTCCTCTTCCTCTGTTTTTACACGATAAGAAGAATCACATACATGCACAGATAAGGCATACAATCAATCATGGGATAATCTCTGAATAAAAGGTATATCTATTTATATTGCCAAAAAAAGATTGAAACCTTAAACCTGAGCGGGCAAGGCTTCCAGGCGTCAGCCATGCTACTTTAAAAAAGAAAAAGATCTTATTGTGGGCCCAACTGTACTATGGAATGGGGGGAAAAAGAGTACCCAATGTGGAATCAAGCAATCTATATCCTCAATCTACGATTGACCATTAATTTTATCTGTGAAAATGGGCAAGTCATCTCTCCTCAGTTTCCCTGTGTGTAAAAGAAGTGCTAACTAGATCTTTTACAAATTAACATTTAGTGTTACTTTCTGCCTAGTTGGAAGTGAGTACTCAGCTACCATAGTCTGTGTGGGGAGGAAGGCAGGGAGAGAAGGAGTATGAGAAGAAGAATTTAAATGAGGATGAGAAAGAAAAGAAGGAGAAGGAAGAAAAGAAGGCCGTTAAAAATTCATAGCGTGGTAAATACTTCATAAGATGACCCTGTTTTAAGAGTTTCACTATCAGAAGTAGGGGTTTAGTTTGTTTTTTAATGAAAGGCCCAATTGGAGATTTACTTTATTGTGATATCCCCTTTTGAAGAACAATCACTACCTCATGGGAATCTAAGACTCAAAGATTGAAAAATCTTGGATTTTGAAGAGCAAAGACATACGTGAAAAGTAACGATGATTGTTTCAACATACATTCTTATATAGTTACTCTTAAAGAGTGTCCTTCTTTTGACAGTTGGTGATCTATGTCCCTGAGCAGTGAAAGGAGATATATTTTATGTACTAGATAATAGTTCCTTTAATATATGCAGAATAAACTTTTCATGTAACTTCCTTTTTCTAGCTGACACTTTTTGCTGATTTATTGCAAGCTAAAGGATAAATATATGTATATGTTTACATAATCTTGAAAGCATCTCTCTAGTTGTAAAGTGGTAAAGACACTACTTTCCATCATTTTCTCTCATGTATAAAAGACTAGTTTTACTCCTTGAGTGCAAAAGGAAGGTATCTTTTAAAACTTCTCAAAACCACTCTCTAACCGGATAATGTGGGTTTTTTTAAAACTGTGTATTTCAGGCCCTGCTTGACACTCAGAATCTTTTGCGTGCACAAATCACAAATTTTACGTTCAACCTGGGATTTTCAGGAAAATTTTACCATACAGGTAAGAAAACGGAAGTTAATTATTCTCACAAGACCTCTCTGACTACTCTATTTAAAAATTGTGCCTCCTTCTCTTCATACCTTCCTACATTCCATGTCTCTCTCCATTTTTATTTTCTTCACATTATTCAATTCCACTTAATCTATCATTTTTTAACATTTACAAAATGTGGATGGTTTGAAAGTTTATTCACCATGTTCTAATAGCCTAACAGCTTTCCTTTTCTACTGAACTATAATTTACATAGATAAATGTGCATAAGTATTAAGGTAGTGCTCAGTGAATTTTCACAAAGCAGCACGCACATCAAGAGAGAGAATGGTACCAAATCCCACCCCCCACAAACCGCCTTGTGCTTCCTCACAGCCACTAGCTTCCCTCAAAGAAATCCACTACCCTGACTTCTAATATCACAAACTAGTTCTCATGGCTCTGAGACGTGTGTAAGGTCTCTTCTGGAGCCACCTTGTTTCATTCAACATTATTCTGGTTTTACAGATATTACTGTAATTCTTCCATTTTCATTACTGTGTTGCATTCCATTGCTGGGAGTATACCAAAATTTCTTTATTCTATTCCTTTCCAATGTAGATGGTTGGGTTTTTTTCTAGTCTTCAGCTTTTTTCTTTTTTTTTTAAATAATCATGTTAAGAACATTTTTGTACCATCCTTCAGAGAACGTAACTACTCTTTTCTGTTGACTGTCAACTAGAGGTAAAATTTTTGGTTATATAACACATTTATGGCCAGTTTTTCAAAAATGGTTCTATCAATTTACATTCTCAACAGATATGAGTTTTCCTGTTATTCTACATTCCCACTAACATTTGATATTATTTGTCTTTTTAATGTTAGCCTTTTTGGTGACCTTGTAGAGATATGTTATGGTTTAAGGTACTTTTCTCTTATGAGCAGTAAAATTGAGCATGTTTCATATATTTATGGGCTATTTGGATATCTTCTTTTGTGAACTATCTGAGATTTTTTTTCTATAGGGTTGTATGCTTTTACTTATTGATGTGTGGAAATTATTTATATATTCTTTTTTCTTTTTTTTCCTTTACATTTTCTTACTGAGCCTTTTGTCAGTTATATGTGTTCCAAACACTTTCTTCTATTGTATGGGTTGTCTTTTCAATACTTCTAATGGTGTTTTTTGGTGACCAAAAATACTTCATGTAGTCCAGTTAGTCTTTTTGTTCCTTTAGCAGTCTACTTTTTGTATCTTTTCAAAGACATCTTTGCATACTATAAGATCATAAAAATATGTCCCTACTTTCTTAAAACTTATAAATCTGAAATCCACCTGGAATGGATTTTTGTGTATGTGTGAGACAGAGGTCAAGATACCTTCCTTTTCCACAAAGTTATCTAACCAGCACCAAGTACTGAAATGACCTTCCTTTTCCCATTGCACCATAGTGTCATAGTTGTCATATATAACCATATATGAGGACTCTAGACTCTCCTGCTCATTGGATCTATGCTACATCACACTCTTATTTACAGTAACTTTATAACTAATATTAGTATCTGCTTGTGTAAGTTCTCCAATTGTGTTCATCTTCTTCAAGATTGCCTTGGAAATTCTTGGCCCTTTGCATTTTCATATAAATTTTACAACCAGCTTACCAGTATCCACAAAGAAACCTGCTAGAATTTTGATTAAGATTGCATTAAATCTATTGATTTGAGGGAGAAATGCCATCCTAAATACTGAGTCTTCCAATTCTTGAACACATTTAGGTCATCTTTAATTACACTTAATAAAACTTTACTGGTTTTAGATTTATTCTTTGGTGGGGCTCTTTGATGCAGTAGCAGATGGTGTCTTGTTTTTATTTCATTTTCCGTTTCTTTGTTGATTGTATGTAAAAATACAACTGATTTTGTGTACTGATCTTGCATCTAGCAACTCTGCTATGTTCACTTACTATTTCTATTGTTTATAGACACTTTTTGGATTTCCTACCTATACATCGTGTAATTTTTGGATTTTAAAAATTGTCCTTCCTCTTTTCTGAGCCTTACAAATTTTTTTTTCCTTACCTATTGCACTAACTTACATCTCCAGTACAAAAGTAAATAGAAGTGGTGATGATAACACTCCTGTCTTATTACTGACCTCAGGGGAAATCTCTCAGTAGATTTTTTCCCATTCTCAAGGGGAATCCTTTCAATAGACTATTTTGTAAACACTTTTTTTTAAAGACTTTATTTATTTATTTATTTATTTGAGAGAGAGAGAGAGAGAGAGAGAGAACATGAGCAGGGGGAAGGGGCAGAGTGAGAGGAGAAGCAGACACCCCAACATGGGCTTGATCCCAGGACCTGGAGATCACGAACTGAGCTAAAGACAGACACTTAACCATCTGAGCCACCCAGGTGTCCCTAGACACTCTTTGTTCACTTAAAGAAGCTCCCTTCTATTCCTAGATGGCTAAGAGTTTTATCATAAATGGGTGTTGAATGCACTTTGTCTTTCAATTATTTATCTGTTGTCTCTCTTACCTTACTAAAATGAACACTCCATGAAGGCTTTACTGTTGTAACACCAGCAACTAGGACAGTGGCTACTGAAAATGAATTAATGAACAAATGACTGAGTGAAAATGAAATCACTTTTATTTTAACTATTAGTATTTTTCAGAGAATAAAATTTGACAATGTTTTGTTGTGAAAGAAAATCACTCTAAATATTTAGAATAATTAGAAACATTCTTTCTCAGGCCCCTGGGTGGCTCAGTCCGTTAAGTGTTTGCCTTCGTCTCAGGTCATGATCCCAGGTTCCTGTGATCAAGCCTCACGTTAGTTAGGCTCCCTTCTCAATGGGGAAGTGTGCTTCTCCCTCTCCTCCCTGTTCCTGCTTTCTCTCACTATTTCTGTCACTCTCTCTGTCTCTCTCTCTCAAATAAATAAAATCTTAAAAGAAAGAAAGAAAGAGAGAGAGAGAGAAACTTTCTTTCCTAGACATAATAGAAATAGGAGAAAACACTTCTGGCAACTTATTTTATGGCCAATGCTGAATGCTAAAGAGTGACTCTAGACATGCTGTGAAATGTGTAAACCTGGCGATTCACAGACCTGTACCCCTGGGGATAAAAATACATTTTATGTTTATTAAAATAAAATTTTTAAAAAAAGTAAAAAAAAAAAAAAGAGTGACTCTAGACAATTGCTCTCCTTCCTTTTTGTCTCTGAAAGATCTGTCCTCTTTCCTTACTTGGACACTTCCCACAGCTCACAGTAAGGATGTCTACTACCTAAGCCAAGGAAAGTAGAACACAGAATAAAGCTAAGGCCAAGGCTTGAATGGATCTTATTATCTGTGTATGATATGAAAGCTTCCACAAAAACTTAGCTAGAGTTATCTAAAATCAATACAATCACTTTTTAGTGGGAAAAGATGTAAAATTTAATACTCTGAATCTTTCAAAAATTAGAAATTGTAATGTTTAATTGAATTACATTGTCTTCTTTCTAAATGACTAATTCCTTCTCCTGTTAAAAATTCTATTTTATTCAATCTTGAAGGGAAGGAGAAAAACAGCACTATCATCATAGTAAGACTTTCTTTCAGGAGAGGGTTTCCATCTTGTTTGGTATATTTTAGTTTTTGAAGGGCTTGTGCAGAAACATAAGAGATGAAGGAAATACAATCATAGTTCCCTTTTAGCGAGCAACACTGTATTGTAGGTACTTAGCTAAGCTTTTTCAATGAAGCCTAGGAGTTAAAGAATATGTTCCCTTGCTTTCTAAGCAGAAATTTAGAGAGGCCCAAGGTCATATAGCTAGTTAAGTGTCAAAAATAGTTTCAACTTTAGGTCAGGCAGAGCCCAAGTCTTATGCGTTAGATAAACTGGATTTTTATTGCTTATCTGGCAATCCTTGATAAAGGAAGCTGAATGGCAAAGCGTTCCTTCTCTTTATCTATACGTTCTTTAGGTATGTGTATTTCCCCAAACCTTGGAGAACCAACAATATTGGTAAATTATAACTGTACCACAGAATTAATTACCAGTGTGAAGAGTAATATTATATTGAATTAAATGATGATCTTATTTCTAAATTCCAAATTTGGTCAATTCATGATAGTTAAGGGCCCTAAATTTGGAGTTGTTTAATCTGGGTTAGAATTTATAGGTCAGAGAATAAAATTTGACCATGTTTTATTGTGAAAGAAAATCACTGCAAAAACTAAGAATAATTAAAGGCTTTCTTTCCCAAACATAATAGAAATATACGAAAATACTCCTGGCAACTCAGTTTTTTGTCCAATGCTGAATGCAAAAGCCAGTTGCTGCCTTTCCTTGTTGTTTCTGAACGATTTCTCCTCTTTCCTCACTTGGGCACCTCCCACAACTCAGAATAAAAATTCCCAGTAAGACACCAGGTTCTGTCCCAACCTTGTCAGTGATGTGGGACAAATTATTTCACCTTTCCAAATACCAGTTTCCTTATTTGAAGAATAAGTTAGCAGTGGTCCTTATAAGGTTTTAGTGAGAATTAAATGAGACGATGCTTATAAAACAATTAACACAATGCTTGACAAAAGGTAAAGTCTCAATCAATGATGATTTTGAATATCAAAGTAGGAAAAACAGAAGATAAGATACTGATGAGACATGTTATTTAAATAGATACATAATAAAATAATAATTTGCAATAACTCTAAGATTTCAGCAGAGTTTTCTAACACCTTAAAAAATGACACTTAAAATTGAGGAATTTGCTTTCTAGTTCTCTCCTCCTCCAGCTCTAACAAAGGTGGGCAAAGTTAGGAGATGACGGGGTGGCAAGCATCCAGGACATCCAACCACAGCTATGTTTCAACTGCTTTTTATCATACTGTTTAAAGTAATAAGCAATAGACACTTGTTCTCAATATAATTAATTCTGATGTAAAACATCCCCAAAGTAGGATTAAATGAAATCAGATCAGAGTTATAAAGGAAAAAGGGAAAGGCATACATTTATGCCCACTATGAATTTATATAAATCTACCAGAGGGCAGACATCATTTGTCTAATTCCTGCATGATTCAAATGTATGACTATTTTAATAGCAGATAGCACCATGATATTCAGGAAAGGACAACAAATGCCTGAGCTCTCCTTCCAAAGCTACCTTTCCACTCACTGTCCTGATAAGGAAACTATGGATTAAGTCCAACTAGAAAAATGAACAAAGGAGAGATGAGAAGAAAGTTGCAGGGAAAGATAGGAGTTACAGGGGATTAGGGGATAGAGATTTAAAGCAGTAGGGGGTGAGTTTTCATAATCTAGGAAATCTCATCTCACTCTACCCACATTCACGTTATCCAGAGGAGGTAGAAGTCAGGAATGCATTGATTACTGGGAAACCCTAGAGACTTATGCTTCTTTTCAGTAATGGAAAGTAAAACTGCAATAAGTAACCAACGCTAATCTTAACTAATATGGTGTCCTGAGGACATACAAAATGTTAAGAAAGAGGACAGTCTCTTGGATGTAAGTAGAGATGTTTAATTGTGGGGAAACTAAATGACATCATCCTTATGTCAAAAAACCACATATTTAAACAACACCAGTCAATGTAACAAATGCTTCTTCACAATGGCCACCATATTTATCACCTAAAAGGTAGCAGGACCCAAGAAGACCCTGTAATGATTGGGGTCATCAGAGACTCAAAATCTTGAATCCATATACTCATATTCCCTTGCATTCCTCTCTAGATGTTTCCCCTGAACTGTACAATAATCACTCAGAAGCCCCAAGAATGCTTTTGCCGGTGACTCACTAATCGGGTCAGTCAGTTAATATGATGGCATGGTCAGTTCTTGAACAGTGTCCCATCTGCCACATAACACCCAAGTGAGATCTTCCCCCACACATCATGCAGTATCATCGTGGAAAAAATAAAATGCAAGGAGGTCCGCAAAAGACACAAGGAGAACGAGGGTAGGGAACATAAAAAGAAAGGAAGAAGGCATTTTAGATTACCTAATACGTGCCAGGATTATAGTGCCAATTCCTTCCCCAAAAGAATGAAATAGGTATTGCTATCCATTGTTTACCTGCATAAATACAGACATTAAAGGGGTTGTGTGACTTGCCCACAATCACACAATTCAAATGTGTTGGAAGCTACAAATAAACTGAAAACTTCTAACTCTAAAGGCTCTCCTTGTTCCACTATATTTTGGTAACATGAATGTGTGATGAAGAGGAAAAAATTAGGGAACTATAATAGATTAAATTTAAAGGTGCTCTTTATATATAAGGAAAAAAGTTTCTTCATATCAGCTGATTATTTAACCATATAAAAGTGAAATTAAAGTCTGTCCTTGTTGAAGAATTATGTCATTCCACTCATTCTACATTATTAATCCTTGTTGTCCCTATATAAATGAGGACTGTGCAGCCTCGTGCTATGCCTTTATCTTTGGTAAGTCACTTTCACTGCCCAGTAGATCATAGGATCTGATTCTTTTCCTTCCAGTGGGCTCTGCCTTCCTTCTCTTGGGAAAATGAAGAGAAGAGCAGTAGTAGCAGGCACTACTGGCTGGGCCAGGAGAGCAGTCTGCCCTCCATCTTTAGCCCATAGGGCACTACTGAAACCAGTCATATCAGAAAAATGAAATTTTTGAAAATACAAGAGAGCATTTTCTCCACACAGAGGGAACATCATTGGGAGAACCTACTATTCTATATCCTAGCAGCTTGTTAGATTCAGTGTTGTGGCTGAAATTTAAGTATGGTTGTATAATTTTGTGGAGATTAATATCATCTTATGATATGCCAGGATAGTAGTGCGGCAACCTCCACGGCTCTCATTCCAGGCTTTGGTAAAGAAACCAAGGGAGTTCTATCCCCCTCAAGTTAAAATTGAGGAATTTCTCACCCATTCACCTAAACTGCAGAGAAAACAGAGGAAATAAAATGTGCCCAAATAGGAAAAACCAAGAGAATGACAACAGGGCTGACTCTAAAGGAAACAGGAGTTTCTTGACAGAACGTCTGCTTCTGGAACTTGAGAGAAAGTACAATCATGAGAAACCCGAGTACCGCAAAGGAGCGGCGTGGCTTGCTTTACTCTGACTTTACCACTTCTCAGCCTCTTTCCTTCACTTTCATCCTTTCTCCTTTCTTCCCTTCAATTCTCTCTAATCTTCCAAAAAAACAATTCCTACATTTCCTTTTTTCCTCCTTATTTATGCCTTAGTTTTCACTAATTACTGAGTAGCTTCTTCTCAGAGCTAATGAGGAACCCAAATAAACTATGGAATTACTTTATTGTGACTGTGGTGTCACAACCCATGTCAGAATGACCTACTGCTAGAGCTCTGCCACTCATTTCTTTATACACATTCCCTTGATTCCATTTCCTGCTTATCCCCCCATTCTCTCTAAACTACAGATTATACAGACACTGAAAGAGTTCTAATGTCCTTGGGAATGGTTGCATATTTCCATTTTGCAGTAGTTCTATACCAATGTCTCATGTTGAAAAAATTTTTAAAGAGTTTTGTCACAGTCTCTGGCTGTTCCCCGAGGAATGGGTTTTCCTTTGTGACATTTCATGCTTAAAGCCTTTTGTGTATCAAAGAAAGTATAAATGGAGTCTTCAAAATACATACATGGGCATGATGGCGATCGTTGTAACTGGAATTAACTGAACAATCCTTTTCCCCTGAAGGAACTGAAGAGGAAGATGAAGGAGATGACCATCTTCTGGGGTCTGTGGATGAGTTTTGGTGGTTTCCTCATATGTGGAGCCATATGCAACCTCACCTCTTCCATAATGAGTCATCTTTGGTGGAGCAGATGATTCTCAACAAAAAATTTGCTTTAGTAAGTAACTCACTTTGAATATTACATTAACTGTAGTGTACACTGGCATTAGAAAAACTTGGTGTTGGAGCCTTTCAGGATGTGACTTTTGAATTTGTATTGGATGCTCAACACCATGCCTAAGGCTTTGAGGGTCTAATTTAAGAAAAATTTCACAAGGGTGGAGTTAGGATGGTGAAAAGTAGGGGATCCTAGGTTTGCCTGGTCCCTCGAATGAATACAGCTAGATCATTATCAAATCATTCTGAACACCTGCAAAATCAATTGGAGACCTCTGAGAAAAGAAATGCTGCAATCATACGGGTAGAAAGGTGACCACTTCATGGAAGATAGGAGGTGCAGAGACTTGAATATGGGGCATTACATCTGATGATAAGGCGGAGGGGAGGGAGGGTGCCTAAGGAGGCTACCGCAAGGTATGGTAAGCAGCGGAACACAAAAGCAAAACTTTTACGATCTGCTACAGTGGGGAATGTCCTGGGCATAAAGGTGCTCAGGTGGGAAAGCGGGCTGGAATCCCGGGTGTGACAGCATGGTCTCAGGATCCCTGGGGTCACAGGAAGAATGGGCGTGCCTGGGTCCAGCAGAGTTCCCAGGCACAGGAGTGAGGAAGCAACTGAGAACAGTGAGTTTAGGTGCAAGCTCTCTGCTCAGTGTTGCCATAAACTGAAAACCGCTGTGCAGTCATGTGACCACTTTCCTGGCAGCAGTCCAGCAAAAGGCAGATGCATGCCAAGACCCCTTGCTCCCCAGGAGGAACAGCACAGGTCCACACTGCAGGAGTCCATAAAATTTGGAGTTTTGAAACTCAGTCATGTGCCTGAGATAAAAATGCTCGGTCACAGGCCGGGTGAACAGAGTTCAGACAGAGACCAGGGAGAGAAGAGTGATTGATTGCTTTTCTGTGAGGGCTCAATGAAGAGTTGGGGGTGGGGGTGCGAATTTTCAGCTCCCGGACTAAAGAGCTGGGCACAGCCATATTCATCCTACCCATCAGTGCTGAAAGCCCTCAGGTAACAAAATAGCGTCATAGTGGAATTTGGAGCTGCTTACAGTCCAGCCTCCTGGCAATAGAGGCACATGTGCAAGAGGGCAAGTGCACCTGAGAATCAGTGCAACAGGTCCCGCCCCCAGAAGGCCAGCAGGAACAACTGGCTCACACAAGTTTACTGATCATAGAGGGCTGCAAAACTTCAGCTCTTGGGTAAAACAGTATATAGCATTTGTTGTTGTTTTTTAATTCTTTAGTCTTTCAGTGTTATTTTTTCAGTTATTTTTTCAATTCATTTTTTATTCTTTTGAACTTTTATCTTTATATATGTGTTATATATATATTTGTTTCCTTTCATTGTATTTTATTTTATTTATATATATATGTATATATAAGTTTTTCTTTCTTTCTTATTTTGGGATCTCATTTCTTTCAATAAGCAGACCAAATCACACCCAGTCTAGTTCTTTGCTTTGTCATGTTTCTTGGGTTTGTTTTTTTTTTTTCTCATTTTGTTTTGTTTTTTTTTTTTTCTGGGGTTTTTTCCTATTGTTGTTATCGGGGTTTTTTTTCTCTTTCTGATATTCTTTTCTGGAAAAAATGATGAGATGGAGAAATTCACCCCCCCCCCAAAAAAGAACAGGAGGTAGTGCTCACTGCAAGGGATTTAATCAATATGGATATAAGTAAAATGTCTGAACTTGAGTTTAAAACAATGATTATAAAGATACTGGGTGGACTTGAAAAAAGCAGAGAAGATTCTAGAGAATCCTTTACTGTAGAAATAAAAGAACTAAAATCCAGCCAGGCCAAAATTAAACATGCTATTACCAAGATGCAGTCCCAAATGGAGGATATAAACCAAGGAAGAATGAGGCAGAAGAGCAAGTCAATGATATAGAAGATAAAATGATGGAAAATAAGAAAGCTGAAAGGAAGAAAGAAAAGTACTGGATCACAAAGGGAGACTTAGAGAACTCAGTGATCCCGGTAATAGGGGTCCCAGAAGATGAGGAGCAGAAGAGAAGAGTGGAAGAATAGCAGCAATGTCCACAATAGCCAAAATATGGAAAGAGCCAAGATGTCCATTGACAGATGAATGATCAAAGAAGAGGTGGTATACATATCACTTCTTCACACACACACACACACACACACACACACACACAGAAATATTACTCAGCCATCAAAAAGAATGAGATCTTGCCATTTCTAGTGACATGGGTGGAGCTACAGAGTATTATGCTAAGCAAAATAAATCAGGGGAAGACAAATACTATGATTTCGCTCGTGTGGCATCTAAGAAGCAAAACAAACAGAGGGGAAAGGAAGGGAAAGTAAAATAAGATGGTAATAAAAGGGGAGGTAAACCCTAAGGGATGCTGAACGCTAGGAAAAAAACTGAGGGTTGTTGGAGGGGAGGTGGGTGGAGGAAGGAGTGACTGAGTAATGGGCATTAAGGAGGGCACTTGATTTCATGAGCACTGGGTGTTGTATGCAACTGATGAATCACTAAACTCTATCCCTCAAAGTTTACATTAACTACATTGTATTTAAATAAAGAATTTTAAAAATTAAAAAAAAAAATAGAAAAACTTCACAAGACACTCACAAGACTTACCTACATGAAAATTTAGTCAGAGCTCCTAAGACATGGCTCCCTATCCAGAGGGAGCTTTTTGCTACACCAGGAAGGCAAAATATGCACATAAAACAATCCTTCAACAAAATGAGATATTCCATGACCTAGTGCCAAACTGTACAGATATAAAACCCCACCATTCAGATAAACAAGTGTCACTGGGAGTGGTCAGGAAAATGTACTTATGGCAATAGGATTTAGGTACACCTGAAATAAGGATAAGATGTACGTGTCAGGAAGAACTGAAGTATGGTGAGGATGAGGGAAAAGACCATGTAGGAGACCATAACGTGGGGACGAGGTAATGAAGACTCAAGCCAGGGAGGCAATGGAAATGAGAAGAAAGTCGTTTAAACACACTGCAAACACACATGTTATAGTGATGGGACATTCATGTGATTCATACACTTTTTTTTTTAATTTTCATACACTGTTTTATACTGAAGGGTTTCTGATTCCTGACAGGGAAATTTACAGTAAAAGTTCTAATGAGGACAGTTTTCAAGAAAATGTGCATGTAGTCAGCAGAGATGGTATATGGTGATCAACAGGCCCATACAGTGTTTGTGTTTCTATGAAAAATACTAACGGGCACAGAAACACATGGGAGAACTCGAGACAGGCAATTATCTATTTACCCAGCATTCTTCCACCCTGGGTCGGGAGTGCCTTGGGGCAAGAACTATATTTTGTTCATTACAGGAAGTCAGTTCCTATATCATGAAGGTACTCAATAAGTATTTGAAGCATAAATGATCAAGGCAACAGAAATTACCACTCAAAAAAGATTTGAGGGGCACCTGGGTGGATCGGTTGTTTAAGCATCTGCCTGCAGCTCAGGTCTTGATCCCAGGGTCCTGGGATCAAGTCCCATGTTCAGCTCCCCACTCAGCAGGGTATTTGCTTCTCTTTCTCCCTCTGCCCCTCCCCCTTGCTCATGCTCTCTGTCTCCCTTTCTCTCTCTCTCCCCCTCTCTCTCTAATAAATGAATAAAATCTTTTTTAAAAGATTTGAAATGTAATATATCTTGTTTGTCATAGCCTTTTATCTTATTTGCAAACCACAAGGTTGATATTGCAATGTTCATGAATTATATTGTGAATAATTCTAAAACCACCAAATCATGTTTCTAAGCAAATCCTACTAATAGTAGACTTAGCCCAGTGTGAAAAATGAACTAAAATACACAGCCCTGGTTAATTTAAATATGATTTTGAAAAACTCTAAAATACCATTGCTCCCTTGACAAACAGAAAATGTTTTACCAGAGATTTAAAGTCCTGACCCCATAACTAGAAATGATTGATTTGAAATATGACTCTTCAATTTTGAGGTTTCCCCACATATATGCCTTTCCCAACATTATCGTCCTTAAGCATCATAGCTCCCAGTATTTTATGTTCTTAGACTGTGTAGTTCTATTTATCACACAACTATCCCTAACATATTTCACCCTAAAATGGTATAAGAGATTGCAGTTGTCAATCTGTGGAAACAAGAGCAAGGGTTATGTCTCCCTAGGCTGGCCACTTGGCCATAAAACTGTTGGCTTTTTGGTTACTCAGTGTTTCAGAGTACTGGACTCACTTACCACAGAGTGGTATATTCCAAATAAACTTCCAAAGCCAAGATGTTTGGGTAATCAATCTACATGTCACCTTACTTAATGTGTACAAGAAAAGGTTAGAATTTATAGAATGTACTTTTTTCTTGAGGATATAGAAGACCAAACACTTTACAGATAGCACTGGGGGCCCATACTTGTCTTTCAACTTCAGGGACTGCCCAAAATAGATATGCGGCTTCAAGGGCACCATGGCCATGCATTGACATTTTGTCAAGAAGATGAGAACAGTGTCCTCCATACCAGTCTTGTGAAAATGTTCTGATAGAATTTTCAAACTCTTGTGAGATGGAGAGCCTCCTTCTCCCTCCACAGAATAGAAACAGAAATGGTAAACAGCATGTAAGAGTGTGTAAACATCTCAATTTTTAATAGAGAGCACTAAACACAGCAAACATTAATTTTGTCATCTTCAGAAGCCTAAGACTTGCTGCTATAAGCAACATTAATCAGCAAGAAAGGATGTGAACAAGAAAACTACTTTGTATTTTCTTCTTTAATCTGTGAAGAAAAGAATTTGTGAAAGAAGAAAATACGTAAATAGAATGAAAGAAAGTACTAATAAGATATTAAAAACTGGGAAGTGAGCAGGGAGGTTTTTGTTGTTTATTGTTGCTTTTGTTTGCTTTCAAAAGAAATAGTTTTTCAAGGCAGATTTGATGAATGACATAACATTCATTGTTATCTATATTCCTCTGCCATTAAGAAAGTATCCAGATAATAGGTATTCTATTATTACTTGAATGAATGAATCAATGAATATTATGTTTGTACTTAAAACAAGTGTAAATACTTAAAAGTACACATAGTAAGAACAGACATGCACAGGAATTATACACATTTTTTTAGAATTCTCAACTAAAAAGCATCATGAATTAAAAGAATATACTCAGAAGTGAAATTTGGTCATTCTCATTCCTCACTCAAGTGCCAGGCAAAGGACATTTTCTTTGAAATATCATTCCTAACTACAGGTTGACAACCCAAATTATGGTCCTCGAGGCATAGAGAACAGTCACAGAGGGTCTTCAGAAGTAAGGCAAAATGTGTTCTTTAATGTTAATCAAATATAGGATCCATGGATTTCTTTTTGTCAGGAAAGGACAGATAAGAAAAAAAGACTAAATCCAGGACCAGTCCCTTCCAGCCATAACCACACAAGAGAGAATACGCATGTAAAGCAATTGCAAACAGTGATTAGCACCTAACAAACAGAAGATGACAGTTGTTGTTTTTATCATCATTACAGATTCAGTATCAGAAAATTGCCCTCTTCAATTTTTGCCTAGGCTTCTCAGGTGTTTAGAGTGACAGGTAGGAGGAACAAAATCCTCAAGGTTAAAAGCTTATTCTGTATTGCAATGACATTTGGTTCATGTGAATTCTACACATTTTCTAAACAAATGTTAACTCTTTTACTTCTCATTAAGGCATTGGGGCTACAAAGCGGCTTTGCTGCTAAATGTAAAAAGATAAGGAGAAAAGGGTTTTAGTTTTTTATATATTGTGTTATTCCCTTTTATTCTTATAACAACCTTGAATTGTAGGTATATTTATTCTCACTTTATCAATAAGGAAACTAAAAATCGGAGAAATACAGTGACTCACTCAGGATTATAAAGCTCAGTAGGGGTAGAATTAAGCCCAGAAATCCAGGTCTTCTAAAACTGTATGAATTGTGACACACACACCCCTCCCCCCAGGCTTTCTCACTAGCCTGTCAACCCAACTCAAAGGAGTAAGTCTAGGTTTCACTTCTGCCTGGTAATCCAAAGGCATGTTTGGTAATTCTGATAACACAGGAGAAACTGAGAACTACAGGTTGGTCTCCTAAGGCATCTTTCCCTGAGGTTCTCTAAGATGGGCAGTTTCTAAAATGTTGGGAAAGGAAAAGAACAACTAAATCTGAGGAACTTTCCACAAGAACGAGTATCTCTTATCACGGATAAAGAGGCTACTTTAATTCAGTGGAAACTATTCTGGAGGAAATTTTGCATCAACTATCAACTCACTAGATGAAATAGGCAAAAGCTTAACCCCGTACTAATAATAGCACACATCTAAATTAGGCAACATCCTGCTTTCTCCACCAGCTTGGAGGCTCTGAATTTTAACATGAGCACGAGCGTTTCTCCCAGTTAAGGAAATGAAAGAACACAGAAAGAACCAAAGTGTTGCTCTAGGAGCAACTGGGCATTCAAACAAGATCAGAGCTCACGGATGAAATTCAGCATTCAAATACGTGATTGAATTAGAAAACATTTAAAGTATGTTTTCAAGTAAGAGAATCTGAGACTATGACATAAAACTCTTTTGTTTGAGCAATCTCTATCACCATCTATACAGCCAAACACCTGTTATTTTCATTGAGTTTTAGCAAATGTATCTGATCTATTATCCTTTTTCACAATGTGGCCACTTCTGTCCCACAAGAGAATTTGATGTCCATTTTAATTTAGGTTTGAAAGCTCTGCCTAATAGCTTATTATGGAAGGTCAAGTAAATCCTTTAAGCAAACTTGAATTTGATGTTTACAGCCACCAGGAAATACAGTTTTAAAGGCTGATTAGAAAATATTTTTAGTTATCAAATATGGGCTAATTCAGGTATTAAAATGAAATGTTAACAAGAGTGGGTTTTTTTGAAAGGTACCATATCTGAGGCAAGAATTAATTATAACATTTGTTAATGACCTACAACACAGTTTGAAATATCTATTGTACAGCTTTTAAAATTGGACAAAATTCCATTCAATAAGTAAATAACTTACTGCATTTAAGCCTCAAAAAATCATCAAGATATATACTCTCAATTGAAGAATTAGATCTAACATTTTTGGTAAATTGTGGTGGCTTAATTTTAATGATAAAATAATTAGTAGAAATTTTTACCGTAGAACTCACTGCCAATATCAGATAATACTTAACACGGTTACAGACAATATTATTAAAATTAGTAGTAGTAGAACAATGTTTCGGATCCTGAAAACATAAAATCTTGCCAAGGATTGTACTTTTTTACTGCATTATCATTATTCCTTCAAATAGTGTCCTTTGGCCCCCTTCTTTTCCAAGTTCAGCAGAACTGCTAATTCACATTAGGTGAAATGTCTATTGTCAAGTGAGCAACTTTTTAGATTAGTGAGCACATTAACTTTTCTAATATGGAAATACAGATTATAGTATCAAAATGTAATTTAAAATATATTGAAAGACTTGCTGGCTTAAGGAATATATGATAATCTTTTAATTAGTTTGCTTGCCAGCTACAGAATGAATGAATTCCATCATCTTCACTTCAGTGAAGCACTTTATAAAAAAGACACATTAGATTTTTTTTTTATTGATTTCGAAAACAAAGCACAATTCTAGTGGTCCTAATAGAAAGAGAGTTCAAGTCAAGATATAAAAGTCTACCCTGAGCTGGTAAACCACTTCTGAGTTATCCAAGTAGCACAGTTTAAAAAAGACACTAGCCATTATTCAGGGCACAATGACTAATAAGGTGAAGCCTATAATTTACTTCATAAAAACAATGCCTGAAGGAACTTGGTAAGGACAAGAGACAAGAGGAGACCAAAGGACATATTATCAGGACTGATGTTCAATATAAAAGTACTAGTATGACCATGCCAGTGATTCCAATATTGAAATGTGTCACTGCTACTACCCTTACCCCCACTACCACCTCAGACCCTACCCCAGGATGTCCCAAAGCTCCCAACTTCTCAGCAACTAACAAGGCCTGGCTCTGAGGGGCCAGAATCCGTCTCCAGCTCTACATTTAGCAGCCGTTTTGAGTGATCAGTTGCATAGAATGCTGACTGGTAAATATTTTGAATATTACCCCTTGAATATAATCAATTGTATGATTTACAAGGAATTTGAATGAGTGTACTCAGAAGGTAAGCTCTAGAAGAGGGAAGACAATCCCACACATTCGAGTAGAGTTGTTCTGCTAATCTAGGTAGTTGTGTACACAGAATGGTGACTGACACCTAGTAGGACCTCAATGTTTGGTAGATGAAAATATAAATAAATATTCTTCTGGATCTTAAGATTTTATCATTACTGTTTAAAAATGTAGGTTTTATTATTATTTGGGTATGGTGAGATCATCAGATCAGGAGAGGACTGCCATTGGAAAGACAGCTTGACCCTTTCAGTTCCCAAAGAGGAGAGAGCACACCACACCATCCAGAAAACCAAGGGGTAGCACTAAAGTCAGTCAAGAAACAGAGTAGGGGGAATGCACAGGCAAGAGCATTTAGTGTGGTTTCTACAGGGAGGCAAGACAAGGCAGGGTAAAGAGGTTTAGGATTGGCTGGTTAGATGACAATTTCAGCGATCACAGTTGTAAAGGGATTCTTTCTAATTGTGCCATACCTGACCCGGAGGTGATTAGGGCAGGGATGAAGCCACTCAGCTTATGAAGGAACTGGTTGATGGGTATTAAGGAGGGCAATGATTGCATGGTGCACTCAGTGTTACACGCAATGAATCATGGAGCACTACATCAAAAACTAATGATGTGTTATACGGTGACTAACATAACACAATTAAAAAAAAAGAAGAAGAAGAAGAAGAAGAAGAAGGAAGTGGTTGAGAGGAGGGAGCCTGAACCGGTTGGTTTGCACTTGAAGAACATGCTCTTGGGTAGGTGTTTAATTATCTCTAGGAACTGGATAGCCATGGGAGAGGCAGTCTTTGCAGGGTCAGGAAGGTCTCAGATGTCAAAGTATCAGAAATATAGAAAATAAAGAGACATGATTAATACCACTATATATGCTTCTGTCTAAGTTATGGATCTTGAAGCAGTCCTTAGGTTTTCAGATCCCCTCATCATCTGTTGCCATATTTGTACAACCTCAAACTTGTTATTCTGCCTCCCAATATATGTTGACCTAATCTGACCATTATTAGAACAGAAAATAGTAAAATAATTTTTCCCTTCATGTACACTTTAAAGTTTTTTTTTTATTTACTTGACAGACAGAGATCACAAGTAGGCAGAGAGGCAGGCAGAGAGAGAGGGGGAAGCAGGCTCTCCGCTGAGCAGAGAGCCCGATGTGGGGCTCGGCTCCAGGGCCTCAGGATCACAACCTGAGCCGAAGGCAGAGGCTTTAACCCACTGAGCCACCCAGGCACCCCCATGTACACTTTATATCTATTTATGTAGCCAAAGATCACATTTTTTTAAACCATCATATAACATCTGTGTCTGCCAGACCTTCTGTCCATGAGCTATTTAGTAAGCCTTCAAGTATTTGTTTTTGTCCAATAGATTTTGTTAACTAAATGCTAGCTTTGAGATTAAAACTGTCCCTTTAACATTTCCTATTTGTTATGTGTTCAGTATTTCAGTCTATCAACATTCTTGTAAAGACTGATTCTTTATTTAACATGCATTACATCTTCCCTAGCTTTGTGTCATACATATATCTTACAAGTATATTGTGTCAGTATGACTTCCGCATCTTCATCATTATTGATCAAGTTGAACAGGCTCAGAAGAGCACATCTTAAGTTAATTAAAAATCCACAAATTGTTTTTTTTTAATTACTTTAAAATGTGCTCTTCTGAACCTGGAAAATATTGAAATACTTTACAATTTAGTTCATCATGTCTTTCATCTAAGCTTACATATATACCATCATATGTATTTTGAAAAGCTGTTCCCTCTGATAGGGAAAGTAGAATCAGAAGAGATACTGGACATTTCTGCTTTTTCCCCAGGTCATCAAAGTATTTCAGCCTTCCCCTCTCCAACTGTGAACTCGGAATAATATTACTTATGTATCTTTTGCTGATTAGAATTATTTTTAATTAGTAATTTATGGAAAAAACTCACTTTGAACTTTAGCCTCCTTCACATTTTTTTTTACCTTTTTTGTTTGTTTTGTTAATTGTTTTCGTCCTCTGTTTTTTTTTTTTTTTTTTTTTTTAATTTTTTTATTTTAATAAACATATAATGTATTTTTATCCCCAGGGGTACAGGTCTGTGAATCGTCTGGTTTACACATTTCACAGCACTCATCATAGCACATACCCTCCCCAATGTCCATTTCCCCACCACCCTCTCCCATCCCCCTTCCCCCCCGCAACCCTCAGTCTGTTTCTTGAGATTGAGTCTTTTATGGTTTGTCTCCCTCCCAATCCCATCTTTTCATTTTTTCTTTTCCTACCTCCCCCCAAACCCCCCCACCTTGCATCTCCACTTCCTCATATCAAAGAGATCATATGATAGTTGTCTTTCTCCGATTGACTTATTTCGCTAAGCATGATACCCTCTAGTTCCATCCACGTCGTCGCAAATGGCAAGATTTCATGTCTTTTGATGGCTGCATAGTATTCCATTGTGTATATATACCACATCTTCTTTATCCATTCATCTGTTGATGGACATCTAGGCGCTTTCCACAGTTTGGCTATTGTGGACATTGCTGCTATAAACATTCGGGTGCACGTGCCCCTTCGGAGCACCACGTTTGTATCTTTAGGATATATACCCAGGAGTGCAATTGCTGGGTCGTAGGGTAGCTCTATTTTCAGTTTTTTGAGGAACCTCCACACTGTTTTCCAGAGTGGTTGCACCAGCTTGCATTCCCACCAACAGTGTAGGAGGGTTCCCCTCTCTCCGCATCCTCGCCAGCATCTGTCATTTCTTGACTTGTTAATTTTAGCCATTCTGACTGGTGTGAGGTGGTATCTCATTGTGGTTTTGATTTGTATTTCCCTGATGCCGAGTGATGTGGAGCATTTTTTCATGTGTCTGTTGGCCATCTGGATGTCTTCCTTGCAGAAATGTCTGTTCATGTCCTCTGCCCATTTCTTGACTGGATTATTTGTTCTTTGGGTATTGAGTTTGATAAGCTCTTTATAGATTTTGGATACGAGCCCTTTATCTGATATGTCGTTTGCAAATATCTTCTCCCATTCTGTCAGTTGTCTTTTGGTTTTGTTAACTGTTTCCTTTGCTGTGCAAAAGCTTTTGATCTTGATGAAATCCCAATAGTTCATTTTTGCCCTTGCTTCTGTTGCCTTTGGCGATGTTCCTAGGAAGAAGTTGCTGCGGTGGAGGTCAAAGAGGTTGCTGCCTGCATTGTCCTCAAGGATTTTGATAGATTCCTTTCGCACATTGAGGTCCTTCATCCACTTTGAGTCTATTTTCGTGTGTGGTGTAAGGAAATAGTCCAATTTCATTTTTCTGCATGTGGCTGTCCAATTTTCCCAGCACCATTTGTTGAAGAGGCTGTCTTTTTTCCATTGGATATTCTTTCCTGCTTTGTCGAAGATTAGTTGACCATAGAGTTGAGGGTCTATTTCTGGGCTCTCTATTCTGTTCCATTGGTCTATATGTCTGTTTTTGTGCCAGTACCATACTGTCTTGATGATGACAGCTTTGTAATAGAGCTTGAAGTCTGGAATCGTGATGCCACCGACTTTGGCTTTCTTTTTCAATATTCCTTTGGCTATTCGAGGTCTTTTCTGGTTCCATATAAATTTTAGGATTATTTGTTCTATTTCTTTAAAAAAAATGGATGGGATTTTGATAGGGATTGCATTAAATGTGTAGATTGCTTTAGGTAGAATAGACATTTTCACAATATTTGTTCTTCCAATCCATGAGCATGGAATATTTTTCCATTTCTTTGTGTCTTCCTCAATTTCTTTCATGAGTACTTTATAGTTGTCTGAGTATAGATTCTTTGCCTCTTTGGTTAGATTTATTCCTAGGTATCTTATGGTTTTGGGTACGATTGTAAATGGGACTGACTCCTCAATTGCTCTTTCTTCTGTCTTGTTGTTAGTGTAAAGAAATGCGACTGATTTCTGTGCATTGACTTTATATCCTGACACTTTACTGAATTCCTGTATAAGTTCTAGCAGTTTTGGAGTGGAGCCTTTTGGGTTTTCCACATATAGTATCATATCATCTGCAAAGAGTGATAGTTTGACTTCTTCTTTGACGATTTGGATGCCTTTAATTTCTTTTTGTTGTCTGATTGCTGAGGCTAGGACTTCTAGGACTATATTGAACAGCAGTGGTGATAACGGACATCCCTGCCGTGTTCCTGACCTTAGCGGAAAAGCTTTCAGTTTTTCTCCATTGAGAATGATATTTGCGGTGGGTTTTTCATAGATGGCTTTGATAATGTTGAGGTATGTGCCTTCTATCCCTACACTTTGAAGAGTTTTAATCAGGAAGGGATGCTGCACTTTGTCAAACGCTTTTTCAGCATCTATTGAGAGTATCATATGGTTCTTACTCTTTCTTTTATTAATGTATTGTATCACATTGATGGATTTGCGGATGTTGAACCAACCTTGCAGCCCTGGAATAAATCCCACTTGGTCGTGGTGAATAATCCTTTTAATGTACTGTTGGATCCTATTGGCCAGTATTTTGGTGAGAATTTTCGCATCTGTGTTCATCAAGGATATTGGTCTGTAATTCTCTTTTTTGGTGGGTTCCTTGTCTGGTTTTGGGATCAAGGTGATGCTGGCCTCATAGAATGAGTTTGGAAGTTTTCCTTCCATTTCTATTTTTTGGAACAGTTTCAGGAGAATAGGAATTAATTCTTCTTTAAATGTTTGGTAGAATTCCCCTGGGAAGCCGTCTGGTCCTGGACTTTTGTTTGTTTGGAGATTTTTGATGACTGTTTCAATCTCCTTACTGGTTATGGGTCTGTTCAGGTTATCTATTTCTTCCTGGTTCAGTTGTGGTAGTTTATACATCTCTAGAAATGTATCCATTTCTTCCAGGTTGTCAAATTTGTTGCCATAGAGTTGCTCGTAGTATGTTCTTATAATTGTTTGTATTTCTTTGGTGTTGGTTGTGATCTCTCCTCTTTCATTCATGATTTTATTTATTTGCGTCCTTTCTCTTTTCTTTTTGATAAGTCTGGCCAGGGGCTTATCAATCTTATTAATTCTTTCAAAGAACCAGCTCCTAGTTTTGTTGATTTGTTCTATTGTTTTTTTAGTTTCTATTTCATTGATTTCTGCTCTGATCTTTATGATTTCTCTTCTCCTGCTGGGTTTAGGCTTTCTTTGTTGTTCTCTCTCCAGCTCCTTTAGGTGTAGGGTTAGGTTGTGTATTTGAGACCTTTCTTGTTTCTTGAGAAAGGCTTGCACTGCTATATATTTTCCTCTCAGGACTGCCTTTGTTGTGTCCCACAGATTTTGAACTGTTGTGTTTTCATTATCATTTGTTTCCATGAATTTTTTCAATTCTTCTTTAATTTCCTGGTTGACCCATTCATTTTTTAGAAGGATGCTGTTTAGTCTCCATGTATTTGCGTTCTTTCCAAATTTCCTCTTGTGATTGAGTTCGAGCTTCAGAGCACTGTGGTCTGAAAATATGCAGGGAATGATCTCGATCTTTTGGTACCGATTGAGACCTGATTTATGACCCAGGATGTGGTCTATTCTGGAGAATGTTCCATGTGCACTAGAGAAGAATGTATATTCTGTTGCTTTGGGATGGAATGTTCTGAATATATCTGTGATGTCCATCTGGTCCAGTGTGTCATTTAAGGCCTTTATTTCCTTGTTGATCTTTTGCTTAGATGATCTGTCCATTTCAGTGAGGGGAGTGTTAAAGTCCCCTGCTATTATTGTATTACTGTCGATGTATTTCTTTGATTTTGTTATTAATTGGTTTATATAGTTGGCTGCTCCCATGTTAGGGGCATAGATATTTAAGATTGTTAGATCTTCTTGTTGGACAGACCCTTTGAGTATGATATAGTGTCCTTCCTCATCTCTTATTATAGTCTTTGGCTTAAAATCTAATTGATCTGATATAAGGATTGCCACCCCAGCTTTCTTCTGATGTCCATTAGCATGGTACATTGTTTTCCACCCCCTCACTTTAAATCTGGAGGTGTCTTCGGGTCTAAAATGAGTTTCTTGGAGGCAGCATATGGATGGGTTTTGTTTTTTTATCCATTCTGATACCCTGTGTCTTTTGATTGGGGCATTTAGCCCATTAACATTCAGGGTAACTATTGAGAGATATGAATTTAGTGCCATTGTATTGCCTGTAAGATGATTGTTACTGTATATTGTTTCTGTTTCTTTCTGATCTACTACTTTTAGGGTCTCTCTTTGCTTAGAGGACCCCTTTCAATATTTCCTGTAGAGCTGGTTTGGTGTTTGCAAATTCTTTCAGCTTTTGTTTGTCCTGGAAGCTCTTTATCTCTCCTTCTATTTTCAATGATAGCCTAGCCGGATATAGTATTCTTGGCTGCATGTTTTTCTCGTTTAGTGCTCTGAATATGTCATGCCAGTTCTTTCTGGCCTGCCAGGTCTCTGTGGATAGGTCCGCTGCCAATCGAATGTTTTTACCCTTGTATGTTACAGACTTCTTTTCCCGGGCTGCTTTCAGGATTTTCTCTTTGTCGCTAAGACTTGTAAATTTTACTATCAGGTGACGAGGTGTGGACCTATTTTTATTGATTTTGAGGGGCGTTCTTAGCATCTCCTGGATTTTGATGTTTGTTCCCTTTGCCATATTAGGGAAATTCTCTCCAATAATTGTCTCCAATATACCTTCTGCTCCCCTCTCTCTTTCTTCTTCTTCTGGAATCCCAATTATTCTAATGTTGTGTCGTCTTATGGTGTCACTTATCTCTCGAATCCTCTCCTCGTGTTCCAGTAGTTGTTTGTCTCTCTTTTGCTCAGCTTCTTTATTCTCTGTCATTTGGTCTTCTATGTCACTAATTCTTTCTTCTGCCTCATTTATCCTGGCAGTGAGAGCTTCCATTTTTGATTGCACCTCATGAATAGCTTTTTTGATTTCAACTTGGTTAGATTTTAGTTCTTTTATTTCTCCAGAAAGGGCTTTTATCTCTCCGGAGAGGGTTTCTCTAATATCTTCTATGCCTTTTTCGAGCCCGGCTAGAACCTTGAGAATTGTCATTCTGAACTCTAGATCTGTCATGCTACCTATGTCTGTATTGATTAGGTCTCCAGCCTTCGGTACGGCCTCTTGTTCTTTTTTTTGAGGTGAGTTTTTCCGCCTTGTCATTTTGTCCAGGTAGGATTTGCTTTCTCCTGCTGTGGAATTCCGCTGTTCTTGGTGACTGAAGTTGGTTTTGGATGGTTTCTTGTTGATCTTCTGGGGGAGGGGCCTGTTGTAGTGATTCTCAAGTGTCTTTGCCGCAGGCGGAATTGCACCGCCCTTTCCAGGGGCCGGGCTAAGTAATCCGCTCGGGTTCGCTTTCGGGAGCTTTTGTTCCCTGAGCGCTTTCCGTAGAGTTCCGGAGGACGGGAATGAAGATGGCGGCCTCCCAATCTCTCGGCCCAGAGGAGCCGAGAGCTTGGGGTTCCGCTCCTCAGTGCGCTCTCAGAGCAAAGCGCCCAATAGCCCCGCCTCCCTGGCTTGCGGTCGCGCCTCGAGGAAAGCAGTCAATTGTTGGAGCTGGAGAAAAGCGCCGGGTCGCTTTTGTCTCCGCGGCCTCCGGCCGCGCTCCGAGCCCACCCAGCCTGCGACCGGCACAAGGTAACCCCGGGCTTAGAGCTCACTCCTCGGCTTTGTCGCTATAGCCGGCTTCCCCGCTCTAATACCTGCGAGCTCTGCGGCACTCAGACACCCCCAGTCCTTCTGTGACCCCGCGGGTCCTGGGGTTATGCTGACCCCGCCTGGGTTTCCCCCCAGTTTAGCCTCTGGAGCGATGTCTCCCAGTGGAGCCGACTTTTAAAAGTCCCGGTTTTGTGCTCCGTCGCTCCGCCGCTTGCCGGGTGCCGGCCCCTCCCCCCGGGGTCTATCTTCCCGTCGCTTTGGATTCACTTCTCCGCAGGTCCTACCTTTCAGAAAGTGATCGATTTTCTGTTTCTGGGATTGTTGCTCTTCTTCTCTTCGATTTCCCGTTGGATTTATAGGTGTTCACAATGGTTAGATAAGCTATCTAGCTGATCTCCTGCTACCCGATGTCGTCTCAGCCTGCTACTTCTCCGCCATCTTGACTCCTCCCGTTTTCGTCCTCTGTTATGTGTACTTCCTTTCATCTCACGTACCTGTTTTAAACCCTTGTGTGTGTGAGGGCCCTGTACATAGTTAGTTTCTTTAGACAATCACTAATAATACTGACCCTTCACTATGTGGCTGGAGCTCTTAATTAATAATCTTATTTTTTCTCTTATTAATCATATTTAATCCTGCCCCTGCTGGTGTTCTCTCTCTCTCTCAAGTGAATAAATAAAAAGTCTTAAAAAAAATTTAATCCTCATGACAGCCCTACTGATGTCATCTCCATTTTATAGAAAACAAAGCTGATATTTGAAGAGGTTTAGTAATTCTTCCAAGCCACACAGCTAAGCAACAGATCTGGCACTTGAATTCAGATGTTTCTGACTCTTAATCACTATGTTAAATAGATGTTTTCTTCCTTGTTTTGAATAATTATAATTTCCGAAAAGAATGACATTTTTTTTTAAAGAAGCTATCCTTCTTTAGTTGTACTCCTTTAGTGTATTTCTGGCAATTGTTTCACCTTTTCTCATCAGAATGTTTTAGAATCTGCTTTCCTAAATTGAAATTTAGTATCTAATTACAAGAATTACATATTTTAAGCATTTTGAACTCCAAGGTGGCACTGTCATCTCCTTCCCAGAGTTCTGTCACTTCCACATAGACTGTAGAGTCACAGAATATTAGAGTGGGAGTGTTGAGGATGGAGAAAAGCAAAGAGACTGGAGAGAAGTAGACAAACTGGATTACTATGAAAGTGATTAAGGAAGAGGAAATAAAGACAGGTTTTAACTAAACCAACAGCAGTGAGAATACAAAGGAGAGCAATGTGAAAACTATTTCTCAAATAGAATCAATAGGGCTTCTTATTGGATGGATGATGAGGAAGCAAAAGGTAATAACAAGTCAAAATAACATCAAGGTTTGAGCCTTACAATTTTCTATCTACGCATACTTAAAGTATGCAAGTATGATCTGCTGAATTTTCCTTAGAAACTTTGGATTTCACCTACATGAAGATACTGGCCCCTGCCCATTCCCATAGTGACACAGCATTTTTTTTCTCATTTGGATACATCATTACACTTTTGAAAGTGGTTTTGATTACCTCAGGATCTTAGTCCTTTTCTTTGCAAACACCTTTCCAGACCACTTTTTTCTATTCTATAGGAAGACTTCATGCTCCCTAACAAGCTGGAGAATGTGGAAAACTATTCTTTTCGATTCCTTTCCTTTTTTTTTTTTTCCTCTAAAAAAAAAATTCTACATTGCATCTCCTGTGCATATAGGGTGATTTAAACTGGTTTTGTAAAAAGAAAGATAAATTTAGTATATGTCCTACATGAAAATAGTCCTTCAGTGCCCAAATTTATTTGGACACAAAATGAACTCAAAGCCTTTATGAATTCTCCAAGAAATTCTTAGTGGTGGGCTGGAGTCAGATGTGGGGATGAAGCCGGGGAAAGGTTTATTTCCAGATCCATGCATGCTGCTACTAAATTTTGACTGCTCCTTCCTTCTTGAGTGTCTTACATTTAGTTAAAATGGAAGGCACACTTGTTTTGCGAGAGGTGATTATAAACATGGCAGGGATGGAAGTGATGGCAAAAGAAGAAATGACAGTCAAGTCCGCTCAAATGCTAATCTTGCACCTGCTTGGCATTTTCCTATCTCCCACTCCATGTCCACAGTCATTCAACAATTTCTGTGAGTTCTTTCTTTGCACCATATCCTGCTCCATTTGGACACTTTCTATTACCACTCCACTTTCACATTTCTCACCCTGCACCTTGATCATTGCAGCAACATCCAAAACTAACCTTCTTAATTCTCCATTTTTCCCTTTAATTTGTGCTCAGATCAGGGAAGGTGGTGAAATTTGAAATTCTATTATTCTGTTCCCTTGCATGAAACAGGACCTTGCACTTCAATTAGAAAGTTTCTAGACTCTCCAGACAAAATGTAGGAAGAGAAACTTGAGCCTCCAGGTATTTGCCAGACACTGTGCTTAGTGCTTTTCATGTGTCCTCAGTTAATATCCTCCCAACCACTTGCGAGGCTGATCAACTCCATATTGTAAGCACAGAAAATAAGGCTTGGGGCGCTTATATAATCTTCCTTAATTTGCACAGTCAGTGAAAAGCTGAGAAAGGATTTGACCCCAGGGCTATCAAGCTCTAAAGCCCAAAAAGTCAGATTTTAATATTCTGAATTTGTTTAAAATAACTCTCTCTAGGGAAGTAATAAGATTCTGATTATAAGGTTTTGGTAACAGCAGTCAATATCAGTATCAATGGCATGGCTGATGCTATTACCAAAACCTTATAATGAGAATTACTTCTCACCATGTTTTTCTTTTAAATAGCTCTTTATATAATTCATGTAATTTCCTGTGTTTGTGCAGCCAGCACCACAAGTGTTAACCATACTAGTGGCTATTTTAAATACCAGAAGGTAAGCAGTAGTTACAACAAAGAGCAATACCAACTTTTCTCTTCTTTCTAGAATATTAAACTTAAATTAAAATTGGTACAATGCAGACTTAAAGATTCCTACTGTAATCAATCCTGTGGATTTTTGGAAAGATTTAATGTGCTTGCAAGTACCTTGGGAATGTGAGCCTGTCTCTAAATTGTTTATAGCTTTATTACCTTTTGAGGACCCCAAACATCCACATAAAGCTCAGCACTTCATAGTCCAGAAAGCTGGACTGAACTAAACCCTCCCAATTCCTCTACTGTGTCTCCAGGTAATTTTATTTTTGGTTATTTTGCTACAGCATTAAAAAAATTCATAAATTCATTTTTTATATTTCTACAAACTCCTTCACGTGTTTACTTGAAGAAATGCCAGCAATTGAAAAAAATGAGCCTAGCCTATGCAAGGTACAAGTGTTTACATCATTCCTTTGAGTACTCTTACAAAAGTACACCCTTTAGTGGTGTGTTTACTTATGAAGCACTCAACAATGATATGACGACATTTCAAAAATTCTGAAGGGAACTTGAAGAGAGGAAAACAGCATGCTCTGTTAAATAGAAACTTACTTGAAATAAATTACATAATTATTAGGGAAGACTAGAAGAAAATCTGTCAATCTCCCCCAGATAATCCCTTCTTAGAGGGTACCAGGGAAAATGAAGATTAAATTTAAGTATTGGTACTGAATCACTAGCTTAACTTTTGTTACTAGAATTTCTTAATGTATTGGGTGTACTAAATTTCATTTAACTTTTTCAAATAACTAAGCTGTTAACTTGGGGTAGCACTTGAAGGGGACTATGTGTTGTCAAGGTGGGTTTTTACTGATATTGTTACTACAGCCTTATCAAATTTATGGTTTGCCGGGAGTATTTTTACCTCCTACTTTATACGTAGTATCAATTATTTTTTCCAGAAAAAAAAAATACAAACTTTTTTGTAAAACTTTTTCTAGATAAGATTGATACTGATATTGTATCTTCTTTAAGGAATGTCTGCTCTTATATAAGTATTCTCGGGGCACCTGGGTGGCTTGGTCAGTTAAACATCTGCCTTTGGCTCAGGTCATGGTCCCAAGGTTTGGGATCAAGCCCCACATGGGGCTCCTTGCTCAGCGGGGATCCTGCTTCTCTCTCTCCCACTGCCACTCCTTGTGCTTGTGTGTTCTCTCTCTCTCTCTCTCTCTCTGTCAAATAAATAAGTGAAATTTTTTTAAAAAGAAGAAGAAGAATTCTGAAGAGTTTTTTTTTTTGTTTTGGGTTTGTTTTTTTTTTTTTTTTAAGATTTTCTTTTTATTTGAGAGAGAGAGAATGAGAGAGAGAGCATGAGAAGGGGGAGGGTCAGAGGGAGAAGCAGATTCCCCACTAAGCAGGGAGCCGGATGTGGGACTTGATCCAGGGACTCCAGGATCATGACCTGAGCCCAAGGCAGTCACTTAACCAACTGAACCACTCAGACGCCCCAAAGAGTTTTTTGAAGGGTAGAAGTGATGCGGAAGGATTCTTAGTTTACCATTGTTCCTTGTCCTTTTGTTGTTTAAAACACAAAGAGAATAATGCTAATAAAATGAAAGGAAATTACACAGTAATTGACCAATAATGTTGTTTATATTATATCTGTCATTCTCTACAACTATTTTTTTTTTAATTTGGGTTTTTTTTTAATTTTTTTTTTCAATTACTTATTTATTTGACAGACAGAGATCGCAAGTAGGCAGAGAGGCAGGCAGAGAGAGAGGGGGAAGCAGGCTTCCTGCTGAGCAGAGAGCCCGATGTGGGGCTCCATCCCAGGACCCTGGGATCATGACCTGAACCGAAGGCAGAGGCTTTAACCCACTGAGCCACCCAGGCGCCCCATCTACAGCTCTTTATAAATAATTTTATTACCCCTACTTGGCAAGCAAGGGAAGTGAGGCTTAGTGAGACCTGCCCAAAGTCCCACAATGAATGAAGGGTAGCACTGAGATTGAGCCCAGGACTCCTCCTACATCTGTGCTTTCTCCATGATACTATGCTCTCCCTATCCCTGAGACTCTTGGTTGACACTGACCATTCCATTGTCATGGATTTGGGTATCTTTAGATATGGGAAGAATAAGATTATTTTCTCACTATGTAGTTGATGAAACACTATATATTCTTTTCCAGAGCTGAGTAACTTCAGAGTAGTAAGGTCATACTTCTCTTTTAGGGGTTACAAAAATGTCATTCTATTTCACAAAATTTCGTTATTAACACCTTTAACACTTTAATCCAAAGACTCCTGTTACTGTAGCATGCTTCTTTTAAATCCAAACTGTGAGACAAAGAAATCACCTTCCTGGGGTTTCTGAACCCATAAGAAAATCACCAATGGGGGAAGTTCACCTAGGCCTTAGTGTCCAGAGTTTTTATTGGGGTTTCATTTCATAGGCACAATTGATTGACTCACTGGTCATGGGATTGAACTCAACGTCTAGCTCTCCTCCACTCCCTGGAAGTCAGGCAGATACCACCTGGCTCAAAGCCCTTCTTCTCTATTTCATGGGTGGCCCTTCTGGCATGGCCAAACCACATTCTGAGTCATCTTGTTAGCATGACTCAGATATGGTCTCAGGGGCCCACCATCAATAACAAAGACATTCCTATCACTCTAAAAATTTGAGGATTTCAGGCTTATCTCCCAGGACCCGGGGATGATGAATACCAACCAAACTCTTTATTATACAATAGCTGCCGACAGAGGATGAATTTAAACTCTTAAACCAAATGTATTAAAAACAACATGATCATCACAGCAGAGTTTTCACATACCAACCAGCAAATGGAAATTTATATGATGAATTAAATATTACCATGTTAAAAAAAAAACAGAAATAAATCTACTGGCCAAATCTATAAATATTAACCAAATTTGTGTAAATGTTCCAATTACATTTTAGGAGGTTATTACTTCCCTAAATTTATAGGTGGAAAATTACACATGTTAGCTCAAGATTAGACAATGGATTAAAGATAGTGCATTTATATTTAGCACCTGAATATAAAACCACTCTAAAGCCACCCAGGTTCTATCAAAGCAGCACAGAATTTTAAATCTGAACATTAGTAACTACTTGCACAATTTTAAAAAAAAAAACAGTAAAAATCAGATTCCTATACTCAGGTAATTATTTCTTTCAGAATCTTTTATTTCAAACCATATCAGAGATAACATCATTTGTCACAGGAACATATTTTAATACTGACAATGTTAGCATTCAGTTCCAAATCGTAATTCCCTGACCTAAAGATCATCCTGACTTGCCTCGTTTTGTTCTAAGTGAAGAAGAAAGTCAGCTTCATTGGGATAGCAATTTTACATATATTGGGCCACCTGCACTGCCATTTCTTACTTTCCCCCCATCACAGCAACTGCTACAGACCTCTTCCAGATGCTATAGGCCCTGTGGGCTCTCATAAGCTAACATTCCTGTGCGGCCCATTAGTTTAACTTTAAGAAAACACATTGTTTTTAGAAACATTAAAATGTTCCTCAAATTTAAAGGCCTAGTTTCAGAAATCATTTTCTTCATACATACTGTGTGCATATATGCGTATGTGTGCACTCATATGTAGTCTATGTTAAAAGGTTCTAATTTCATTTTTCAAACATGCTCCTGTCATCTGGAAAAAATGTGGTCTTTTCTATGTGAAAAGCAATAGCTTTTAAGGAAGCCACTTTAAAAAGCAAAGCAAAACAATTTTTTTCCCTAGAAACAACTCCGAAACTTACTACCTTATCATAAACCCATGTAAACTATAAATGTAAATTCTCAGTACTATGATATGGTTAACCAAAGGACAAAAGTCTATATGCTGAGGAAGTGGGACATGTAACCAAAATGAACTGCAGAGAAACACAAGTTTTTTCCAAACTACGTTGTAATGAAATTTTAGATTTTTTCTACTACAGAGTGTAGAATGTCTGTTTGGTTACCTACCATTGTGGGGTTTTCTAATTATAGTGGTTTTTAAAGTTGCTAATCTGAGAAATATGGGAATAGGCAACAAGTCTAGTCATAAATGGAAATTTAAAAGGTTCTGTTTATAAAGATTAAAACAGAGAAAAATCTAAAAGTAAAGTACTATTCTACTATGCTCAGCAAAATAAGTCAGACTGAGAAAGATAAATACCATATGATTCCACTGATAAAGAGAATCTTTAAAAAGACATAGAATAAACAAACAAAAAGCAGAATCAGAACTATAAATACAGAGAATAAATTGATGGTTGCCAAAGGGGAGAGGGGAAGGGAGGAGGTTGGGCAAAATGGGTGATGGAGAGTGGGAGATACAGGCCTGCAGATATGGGATGGGTAATCACAGAAATAAAAAGCAGAGCATAAGGGATAGAGTCAATGATACTGTAATAATGATGTAATGGGACAGATGGTAGCTGCACTTGTGAACATAGTATAATGTATAAACCTGTCAAGTCACACTAAGTTGTACACCTGAAACTAATGTAACATCCTGTGTAAACTATACTCAAATTTTAAAAAGTAAAGTACCATTCTTATACAAGCAAGAATTTAAGTAAATATTATCAAAGATTATAATAAGCAATGATTCTTCAGTGTTGCTCAAATACCTGAATACTAATTTTTCTCTTTTTTCTTTTAGTTTTTTTTGGGAATTTTTCTAAAGAATATAGCATAACTTTTTGCTTGATAAAAATGTATTATCCTCACATCTATCTGAAAGTCTTTAAATACATAATTTTTGAAAACCTTATAATTTTTATTCTATAATTTAAATATTTAAGTTCATAATAATAAATATGTCTGTCTTAGACTTGAATAGTATTTTTTAGCTATAGTCTCAAAAGTGTTTTCAAATATTACTTTAATAAAATTTCCCTGTGAGTTACCCATGTCTGTGGGTGAATTGAGAGCTTAACTGAGATCATTGAGAAAGTTAGCATGAGAGGGAGGTAGTCAGAATCAGCTCACAAACTCACTCACTAATATTTATTTCATGCTTGCTATTGGCAAGATACTGGGCAAATAGAAGTGGATGAAAGAGAACCCAAAATTTGTGGAGTCTATTGTTTAGTGAGGAAGATAGACATTAAGAAATAATTATACAGAAAAATTTTCACTTGCAAATTGTGCTGTGTACTATGAAGAAGAAATGAAGACTATAAGGCAAAGTCTTAATATGGACTTAATTTAGACCAGAACTTGTCAGTAAAGCCTTCTTTGTAGATATGACAAAAATAAATTATGAAAAAGAGGTATCACATTTATCCACAGGAAGTATTGGAGTAGGGACATTCCAGGCTGAGAAAACCAGATAGAGGAGGGTGTTAAGGTAAGAAAGCACTTGGTGTATTTCAGGAAAAGATTAACATGACTAACATACAGTGAAGGGTGCAGGATAGAGAGAGAAGCAAGGGTCCTACCATGCAATGCTTGGAACTATCCTAAGAATTCTATATTTTATCATTAAGTTCAAGAGGAAATCATGGATAGATTTTGAATAGAATGTTACAGGATCATATTTGTGACTTTAAAGCATTACTTTGGCTGCTGTGTAGAAAATGGATGGATGTAGCAGGAGAGGAAATGGGTAGAAGAGTTAGGAGCCTGGGCTACAAGCCTATGGGATAAAATGGTAAATGAGACCAGGGTAATGGTGATGACCAAATTGGAGAAAAGTGGATAGATTTAAGATCATACTGGAGGTAGTACTGATAGGCTATGATAATAGCCTGGATTCAGGACAATGAGGAAATAGGTGTCAAGAACAACATCTAACTTTTCCTACATGGCCAAGAGTTGGCTGATGGCTGATAGTGTCATTTAACGACATGGAGGAACCCTGGGGAAAGAGAATATCTAGTAGAGCTGAGAGGTGGAGATGAAGAGTTCAGTTGTGAGACTCATTAATCCCACTTTTTTCAAAGTATCTGACTTACATTTAATAGTAACAAAGCCATATTCCCCAACCTTTTCAGTCCAAGTCCTCCACTAGAAAAATCTTGATATGAATTATAGGTTCCTGGAACTAAGATGCTACTTTCAGTCAAGGATTAATGAAGAAGAAGAATTAACTTTTTAAGCTAACATGGATAGTATTTTAGACTTTTGGCCCCAGAAAAAAAAAAATAATACATACTTAATTTCAAATTAAAAGATTTGGAAGAGAATTATCAGTTAAGAATTAAGCGTTGTGGCTAAACCCTCTAAAACCTGATAGTCTGCCTTCCAAAACACACTACCTACATTTTAGCCCAAACTTTTCTATGCAAGAACATTTCTAGTGTTCTTTCTGGTATTGAATGCAATCTGGGGGCCAATTTATGTTGCCTTTATCTAAAGCCCTTTTAAAAGATTTCCTACTAACTAGCTCTCAACAATTTAGAGCCTGGAGCCACATGGTGCTGGTTGCAACTATATGGACAGATCAGGAGAGAAGCAGGGACGGGACACTAAGATAGAAGTCACAGAATCCTCACATGAGAGAACCCCAAAACCTACAGTGAAAGCAGAAAAGAGGGTGTAATAGCTCTTTACTTATTAAAAAAAAAAAAAAAAAAAGATGGCCTGGTGGTTTCATAATTTCCACATTAGAGTTGAGTAGTAGGATCACAGCTTATTAAAAAAAAAATGGATGCAGGGCAGTAATGACAACAATAAACGACATACATTGAATGTGTATCATGCACTAAATACTCTCCCTGTGTAATATTATTTAATTTACTCTGAACTCCTTCAAGATAAGTACCCCATGACTAGCATTTGAGAACAGGACATGAGGCTTAGATAAGATCATAAATCATTTGCCAAAGGCCACACAGGTAGAAAATGGGAGAGTGAAATGGCCAGATATATCTGACTCCAGAAATGGAGTTTTCTACCATCATGACACACGGCACCAGCACACAAAAGATGAGACTAAGAAGCCTCAGTATTTCTTCAGTGTTAAAAGCTGGAAATAAAAACAAAATTGCACATACATTGGTCCCCAAATATTTGGGAATATTCCAAAAGGAGGGAAGTGTCCCTGCTGTGCAGGGCCATCCTTTTCTTATATGGGGTCCTGAACACAGAGCCTACTACTTATGGGCATTTAAAACTACCTTGAGCTTTCTGTCAGCATAATTTCTTACAAATTTGGAGATATTTGAATTTAAAGTACAGTTCCTATCATTGTGAATTGCATCCTTGCTTCTTAAGAAACTGTTAATCTGTAATTGTTAATTTTTTTTTCTTTAAATTTCAATGACTGAAATTCATTTTCTTTCATCTGGTCCATGATCACTGCACCCCTATTTTTAAACTAAATTAGATGAATACTTCACTGACCTAGTCTAACACAAAGTATGCACTGGTGAATTATTTTTAGTTGAAAAAATTTGCTTTAGTCTGAGTTTCTAAAAACCAGTTAAAGAACTGCAGCAAGATATTTCAGCTCAGTTTTTAGCAAAATTCTAAATGATATAATAGCAATTCCATTAAATATGGCCAGCTCCGCAAAGATGCAAATACAATGAAAAACACAAAACTTTCTCTGTCACCCTTCAGAAATACAGACATGGGCCACTCAACACTAATACTACTCATTCTCTTTTCTCACGGTACAAATGTGGCAGCTTCTCTTTTCAGCAATTCCAGTACTTCTATCTGACTGAACTCACTCTTAAATGATGAATAGAATTTATAAGATAAGGGACAAAGGGCATTCAGTTGAGGGGGGCAGTATATACAGTGTACAGCAAAGACTTAAAGGGAATCATCAGAAATTGTGGGTGGGGAGGATGAATGCTGGTAGGAGATAATGCTGTGTAGACAGGCTTGGGACCAAATGTTGAGGGCCTTTTACGCTGTGTAAGGGAGTCGGACAGATACTTAAGGAACAACAAACCACTGGCAACCCATTTTCTTTCTTTCAGGGGCTTCATATACTTCCTTCATCTCCTGTCATTATCTAAGTTAGGGGAAAAAAAAAAAAAAAAAAAAACCTAGCCTTACAAATTAGCCAAACAAAGCTAGCTTCCTTTCCCATATCCATTTGGAGCATATTTCTGTAATTCAATACATTTAGAAGCCTGATAACCATGGTTCTCAGTATGTGAAATTGTTCTTTGGCATGAAGAAAAGCCATGACTAATTCAAAGGAGGCCTATTTGGGTGGAACTTTTGAAGACCATAAAGCAATTGAAAATACAGATAGAAAAATAAATTATTTTTCAGGAGAAAAAAAATACACGTCTACTGCTGAAGCCATGGGTATTCTTTTTATAAAAGATGTGTTTCATCTTTTACGCCTATGCAATTTCCCTGTGTGCCAAGATGCCGATATGTATCAGGATTAAGGGACCAACTCAAATGAAGAAGAACAATGACAATTACACAAATTTTCCCCAAACATCCTTTAATATATCCAGATATCACATAAATTATTTTTGGAATTTTCTGACCCGGTCAGGGCCAAGTGATATCCACATATGTGTTGTTTGTGCAATTTTAAAACTATTCTTTGTAACTGGACTCATTTTATATACAAAATCTTGACTTTACACCAACGAAATTTCCAGATTATTTGGCTCTTTCAGTACCTTCTACTTTTACTATAACCAGGACTTCAACTTCAAAGAAAATTGCTCTATAAGATTTAACACATTTCTTCATTGCAGGTGCCTGCTTCCTCCAAGGCAGGGAACATAATCTACTACTGGCCCACATGCTGAAGGACCAGCAGAAATGTGGCAAATTTGGTAGAACCTGGGAAATAGGCAAAATAAAATCCCCTTAGCCGTTCTAGTGAAATCGGAACATGTTCTATCCCTCTAATAAACATTGGTCTTATTTTTGTGGGGAGTTCTGAGTGTTGTTTGTTGCAAGTGCTTATCATTTAATTTATTGAAATTGTGAGAACAGAAAGAAGGATGGGTGGCTATGACAAGATGCACTAAATGCAGACTCTTTCAAGTTATTCATTAAAATCATCAGTCCTGTTCTGCCCCCTCTTAAACACAAATGTATTAACATCAAGATGAGTGGAAAGGTTACCAGGCTTCATGATGCCTAGAGGTTGTAATACTTGTCACCTTAATTTTACAGTACAATTGAGTAATGATGGATTTAAACAAATGCATTTATAGCATATTTGAAAATCTGGGGATAAAAATAGGGTCAAGGTAAATCTTCCCACATTCTAATCAATATTTGCTTGGTCTTAGGAGCACGGCATTCCTACCGACATGGGCTACGCAGTGGCCCCTCACCATTCGGGCGTCTACCCTGTACATGTTCAGCTTTACGAGGCTTGGAAGAAGGTTTGGAATATTAGAATCACCAGCACAGAAGAATATCCGCATCTGAAACCAGCCAGACACCGGAGGGGCTTCATCCACAAAAACATCATGGTGAGCCTCCTCTGGTATGCATAGGGTACAACTAATTCTTGTAAGATTTACATTCTTCATTTGAAGAAAGAACAAAAGGGAAGAGCAAATTGTTGAGCTCTTAACTATAGGAAAAGCTTCCTACTGTAGGAAGTATATTTATCATATCTAAGCAGAGGATTTTTTTTTCAAAGATTTTATTTATTTATTTGACAGACAGAGATCACAAGTAGGCAGAGAGGCAGGCAGAGAGAGATGGAGAAGCAGGCTCCCCGCTGAGCAGAGAGCCCGGCGTGGGACTCGATTCCAGGACCCTGAGATCATGACCCAAGCCCAAGGCAGAGGCCCCAACCCACTGAGCCACCCAGGTGCCCCGAGAATGTTTTAATTAAAGTCACTTCGTCACTTCTGCACAATTTTTTGATAACAAAATGCTTTATTTTTTTTTTAACTGACACTACTATTAACCAGGAACTGATGTTAAAATACGAAGGAAACAATATATCTGACTTGCAGGTAATTTACAGAAGCCATCGTCTCTTCAAAAAGTTATTTAGTACATAAAATAGGGGTGCCTGGATGGCTCAGTGGGTTGAGCCTCTGCCTTCAGCTCGTCATGATCTCAGAGTCTTGGGATGGAGCCCCGCATCGGGCTCTCTGCTCAGCGGGGAGCCTGCTTCCCCTCTCTCTCTGCCTGCCTCTCTGCCTACTTGTGATCTCTGTCTGTCAAATAAATAAATAAAATCTTTTTTAAAAATTTTTTAAAAAGTTATTTAGTATGTAAAACGAAAACCAACTCTCCCTATGTTAATGTGCTGCTCTTTTACAAGTGAAACTATTCTTCTCTTTATCATGTCAGACCAAGCAAACAAAGAAAAACTCAACTACTTACAAGAAGCCACACATGAAGCCCTGTGTAATTACTAACAGATCATAATATAGAGTACAAATGCAACAGACGATGTTAATTAAGTCATTTTCATCCACTGTCAAATTCTCTCCAAAGCTTCCCTAATGTTTTATTTTGTTTTGTTTTGTTTTACAATGGTAACACATGCCTACTGTCAAGATATGTTATTACTTAATACTTTGTGAGGCCTCCCAAAGGAACTAAATCCGACTTTTTTTTCCAAACTAGAAAACCCAAAGAGTACTGATGACGTTAGGAATGGGCTTCCTGATTTAGACTAATCCTGGGAAGGAATACCACGGAGAAAAACACTGTGCGGTGAAGCACTGTAACACTCTGTCAGACTATGTCTGACCAGATATCTACTCTAGAATTAGGAGTAACTGACTTCTTTTCAGACAGTTTTCCAATGTCTGCAAAAATTACAGAACGGATGATGACATTTAAGTTGGATCATCTCCCATTTTGACTTTTCCCTCAATAAAAACCGCTGTAAATGCTAGGTGGGGACATAATGGCTCTATTTTATCCCAGTCTGCCCTTCTTCTTTACTGAAGATAAACTCACTATGCCTCAACTGCCAGCCTGTTGACCAGAGAGCGTTTAGGAGACCTGGGTTATAATTGAAGAGTATCAGTACTTTCCTGCCATTTTTAAATCATATGCAGTGTTGGTAGAACAGTGAATTTAAGTCCCTAAGGACTTTATTAAACATTGTCCTCTTTTGTTTCTGTTTCTGTCAATACTGCCAGAAAATTTGCTTGGCTGTATCCCATGGGATATGTTCATTTTTTGTTTCTCCTAAAAACATATTTTAACTGTACTGTAAATGCACAAATCTTACAGGTAATAAAGGCTCTGTTTTGATGGAATTGTCCCTATGGCTCCAGTTGTGTAGTAATCCATGGAAACCCTCTATATTTGCTTTGTGGGCTCTTGGATGAGAATTTTCAAGCGGGAAATGCTCAGCAGGCATTGTGCAGTAAAAGAGAGAGAACATGGCTTGGAGTCATCCAAATAGAGATGCAAGTAAGACCATAAGAGCCAGTATGCTCTCCTAGGAAGAGAATGAAAAGAAAAAAAAAAATCACACCCATATTTTGTTTTATGAGATGAGGGACACTTTTCTTTAATATTCATAAATCAAATTCAAAAGGCCTTAATGGAACGCATTACTTCCCTTCGAGCTAGCTGTTTTTGATCCTGCTGTTCCTGATTCAGTTCTGCAACTCGGACATGATGCTGGCCACTGCCCTCCGACTTCCAGCCTCTGCATTCCAATAATTCCTTTACAATGCATTTTTATTCCCCTTAGTTTCCCACAGCCTAATTCACTGCCTTGGTTTCATGTGTAAACTGCTGCTGGCTCCTACCTTGTTTATAGCTTCCATTTACCCCCCACACTATAGCCTGTTCCACAGATACGATTCTTTTTAGAACACTGCTGTCATTTTGGCCTTCCTAATCCTGATACATCCAATTATCTCCACACCCCTTAACTTGCTCTTCAGGTACCTGAAAACAATTTAGTCTAAAATCTACCTTTCTACCTTCTGTTTTCCTGTAGCTAATACAGACTCACTCCAGCCAAAAATTTCTAAAACGGTATTCCTGTGTCCATATCTTTGTTATTTTTTCTTCCTCGAAAGACTTTCTGACCACTCTCTACCTACTCTTATTACCTTTATTCCTATTTATCAAGTCCATGTCCTATAATTTATTGTAAAGCGCCTTGGTGTACAACAGCTGAGCAGCTAACTCAGGCCTGCTCTCCTGTGAATTCCCATAACAGATCCTCTTATAACTCCACAAGAATATAAAAGCCTATGACATTTCAAGGCGTTTGTGCCCTAACCAGAGTCTCTGAGTTTCCAGTCCTAGTGCATTGTCTGCTGGACAAATTCGATCTTCATTCAGAAAGAAATTAATGAAAAACCAAGATTCTCTACCCTAACCCCTGGTTGCTAAATGTGACTCTCTGGGGAAAGCTAGAGCCCTCTAAACAACTAGACTACAGATCCTGATTGTCCGCTGTTTCTAATGGAGATGCCCATTGATAAAGTTTCCCGTTAACCCTGCTGGCAGTCTCCTAGATGGTCTTAATTGGTAACTCCTAAAAGCATTTGTTGACAGCTGCTCTAGGTTTAGGTCTTAAGTACAGGATATTGGCTTCAGGTCCAATTGGTCAAGATTCTTCTTGATTAGGGCTTTCTTAACCATCTCTCACTTACTGTCAGCAAGTTTTCCATAGTCTCCTCAATGTCTCAAAGTCTGAATTTGATAATGTCACACTCCTAGAATCAGTTCTAGAGGACAGTCCCTAGCAAAATGCCTAAAAATAAACAACAAACAAACAACAAACCCTCTCTCATTCCTTCTCTAACACAAGAGAGCTATTTGATGGAATATGTTCAGTGTCCTGTAGCATTGAGCTCAGTGAGCTAGACAATGGAATATGACTCTGTCACATTCTAAGTATCTCCTCACCCTCCTGTGGTGGCCCTCTGATCATCCGAGGGCTCACATTAGCTCTTATCCTCTCAGCAGGTGCGATCCTTCCCGGAGGTGAAGGGTAAAGCCTTTGTACTTCCTCTTCTCTGTCTTCAAACTCAAATAATTTGAGAAATAGACAAAACTCCAACTTCTTTTCTCTCTCCATTTTGCATAGAATCAGCGAGGCAATCAAGTCCCAAAGATAGCTCTTTATGTTTCCATAGTTTTTCAGGCAAGATACTCAAACTGAATCCCGAAAGTGATTCAGAATCATGCACTTTTTTTTTTTAAAGAATTTATTTATTTATTTGGCAGAGAGAGATCACAAGTAGACAGAGAGAGAGAGAGAGGAGGAAGCAGGCTCCCTGCCAAGCAGAGAGCCCGATGCGGGGCTTGATCCCAGGACCCTGAGATCATGACCTGAGCCGAAGGCAGAGGCTTAACCCACTGAGCCACCCAGGTGCCCCCAGAATCATGCACTTTTAAAATGTAAAACTAACCTTCCTTTTAATCACCTGTGGGTATTTATTAGCTTTGGAGTATTTCTCTTTATTCTAGTATACCTTAAATTCTTCAAGAGTAGAAAGAATGTATCTTTGTGTTCTCCCACATGGACTTACATAGAGTTAAGAATATGCACTTGTTTTAAAAAATGAACAAATGCTGTATAAAGCTTTGATTTCCTGGAGAATGGTATTTTCATGAATTGTTAGGGAATATATTTAATTCAGCTAGAATATCTTTGCCCTGGGTTCTTGTTTGCCATTGATTTTGTGCATAACATTGTAAGAATGTGGTACTTTTAAACATAAACATCACCAGAGCTAATACTCGGCAATAAATTGAAGTTCATTTAACTATTTCATCAAGATAGAACAGCTCTCAAGGATATTTGACCAGTTTACAAAAATAAATTGGATATATAAAGTTTCAATTTACACAGCAATGTATGATATTCTGATTGAGCTAAGAATTGTGTTTTTTGTAAGAAAACTTTCAAGGACGAGATTGAAATTTGTTATAATACAGAAACTAAAGGAAAAGAACTAGTATATTTGTAGAGGGTTGCAAAGCATGAGAAGTCCTACATAGGTAGTATTTTGAAAGCACTTACTGAGCCAAATGTGCTTTAAGAATAAAGACCAAAAAAAAGGAAGATCAATTTACTGAGGATAATAAGCAGAAGACTTGCATGTTTAAGATTCTGTAAGCCTGTAGCTCTCCAAAGTATATTCATTAATTGACTATTCCTTCAAGTATATAGTGAGAAACACAGGTCATTACAAAGTCATTAAATAAGATATAGCTAAAGATTGTACCATCCCGCACAACATTAATTCACACTTTCTTTTATAATTGCACTGTTATTTTACCAGAAAAGCTTTGAGAATTTGAAAAAAAAAAATCCTTATCATGAATGTGTATAATTGAAACAAATAATGGTTTTCATATACGAAGGATGTAAACAAAGTTTTCTCCTAAGTGATGTTTTATCATTTTGTTTATGGCAGTTTATAAAAATTAATAGTCAAAAGCATAATCTCTTTTTAACTTTTGGAACTGGCAGCCTTCAGACTTAAAATTTGGGGCAGTTGTTCTTCCAGACTAGAAAAGATGCTATGATTTGTATCTCAAATATTTGTTCTAATTTAAAATGTCATTTCTTTTTTTTTTATTTAACTTCAATTAGCCAACATGTAGTACATCATTAGTCTCAGACGTAGAGTTCAATAATTTATCGGTAGCACATGACACCCAGTGCTCATCATATCATGTGCCCTCCTTAATGCCCATTACCCCATTACCCCATCCCCCCATTTGCCTCCCCTCCAGCAACCCTCAGCTTGTTTCCTATAGCTAAGAGTCTTTCATAGTTTTTCTACCTCTCTGATGACTTCCCATGTTTTCCCTCCCTTCTCCTATGGTCTTCTGCCCTGTTTCTTATATTCCACGTATGGGTGAAACCATATGATTGTCTTTGATTGACTTATTTCGCTCAGCATAATACCACCATTTCTTAAGAATCACATTGTTAATGATTGACTTCATTTTCTAGTGCATGTGTAGAATTTGGCAGAAAGTATTATCCTTAAAATTTTTGCCTACTAGATTACAGGGTAGACAATTCCAATATTTTTAAAGTCTCATTTTCACTTCTTTTTTATTTCTTAAGATGCTGGAACATACTAGGCTTCATAGCAGCAGTACTGACTTGGAGATTTAAAATAGATAAGTGGCTAAAATAATTCAAAGCCTATCTTAGTTTTAAAATATTTCTTCAACTTTCTTCAGTATTCTTTCTGTGCTGATGTCGTTCTTGCTTTCCCAGAGTGTGAAGGATTTTCTGGGTCTTAGTTAAGAGTTGAATAATGACACCAGCTTATGCATCAAAAACTTCCATGAGAAAAAAACCCAAGTTTCAACAAATTAATTGGTCGAAGGAACTTTTTCCTTACTTGTTTATTCTTCCTTCAGGTTCTTCCAAGACAAACCTGTGGGCTTTTCACTCACACAATTTTCTACAAGGAATATCCAGGAGGTCCTAAAGAGCTGGACAAGAGTATCCAAGGAGGTGAACTTTTCTTCACTGTGGTTCTCAATCCAGTAAGTACTTCAAGTTAATCTCAAAAAAAAAAATAAATAAATAAAAAAAAGGCGAAAAATGATCAGGTGGCTGAAAATTACCCTGACAAAAAGGCCAGAGTTTGGGTAGTTTCAGCCAACTCGATATGAAGTTCTAGCTCCAAAACAAAAAAATTCAATTTGGAACCACATCTAGAGAAGGAGGCAAACTCATTCTACAAGTAGCAGTGACATGAGGAACTTATGGAAAGCCAGGAAAGTGCTCCAGGACCTCCTTTGCATTGAAAAGTGTTTAGAATTCAAAGATTTCTTTCTTTTATGGAGAACAAGATCTTTTTTAAAGTTTTTATTTAAATTCAGTTAACAAAGAGCATAATGTTACTTTCAGATGTACTACATAGTGATTCAGCACTTCCATACAACACCTGATGCTCATCACCTGATGCACCCCCCACCCCCCGCTAACCATCAGTTTGTTCTATATAGTTAAGAGTCTGTTTCTTGGTTTGCCTCTCTTTTTCCCTTTGCTTTGTTTTGTTTCTTAAATTCCATGAGTGAAATCATACGGTATTTGTCTTTCTCTGACTTATTTCACTTCATATAATACTCTGTAACTCCATCCACATCATTGCAAATGGCAAGACTTCCTTCTTTTTTATAACTAATAGTTATATATATATATATATATACACACATATATATATGTGTGTATATATATATATATATATATATATATATATACCACCTCTTCTTTATCCATTCATACATCAATGGACATTTGGGCTCTTTCCATAATTTGGCTATTGTAGATAATGCTGCTATAAACATTGCTAAACATTGTGATGCATGTATCCCATTGAATTAGTATTTTTAAATTCTTTGGGTAAATACCTAGTAGTATAATTACTGGATCGTAGGTTAGTTCTATTTTTAACTTTTTAAGGAATCTCCATACTGTTTTCCAGAGTGACTGGCTGCACCATTTTGCATCCAGTGCAAGAGGGTTCTTCTTTCTCCACATCCTCACCAACACCTGTTGGTTCTTGTTTTGTTGATTGTAGCCATTCTGACAGGTATGAGGTGATATCTCATGTAGTTTTGTTTTTTATTTCCCTGATGATTAGTGATGATGAGCATCTCTTCATATGTCTATCTGTCTGTCTTCTTTATATAAAGAACTTATAAAACTCAACACCCAAAAAATGAATAACCCAATTAAAAATGGGCAGAAGACATGAATAGACATTTTTCCAAAGAACAAGATTTTTTACCTACAAAATTCTCCTGTTCCCAATGTGGACCAGTTTTCTCATTTAAATGACCATTAACACTGTGATTCTGTTTTTCCCCTTCCTATTTAAAGTAAAGGTATAAGCAAAGTGAAAGAGGAATTAGATGAGTAAATATGGTCATTTTGGATACATTTATGTGAGAGCTTATCCTGTTAGTTCTCAGGCTGGGCAGAGCAGCCTGTTTAATTGGCTGCTGCTCTTCTTCCTTCACTTCTTAATACTTGTGTGCCAGCTCTACAATAACCATTTGCGCATATATCTGCCTGAGGCTAGTGTGATAAAGTTGTGTAGAAAAAGACAAACTAACTGAAGTAAGGTGTATAAGGAAAAGAAGCGATTTTATTTCCCTTCTGAATATCACTAACATAAAAAAATAAAATTAGGTTTATTTATCAGTCGTATGGGTTTGCCCCTGGCATTAGCAATATTCAAGATGAAAAAGTGTAATTTTCCAAATATGAAAAAAGCCTGTTAGCATAAAACTTGAAGAAGATAGAAATAAAGAGAATAAAATTTGAAAAGCCCCATTCTGGATCCTAATTTTACAGGTCTTGCAAATAAAATTATGGGTATTTTTCATCATCTTCTTGGATTTAATGACTATATTTATTTCTCAGCTTCTAGAAAATGAGATTAGACATAAGGGTGACTCATCTTTGGGAAAAATCATCATGTGTATCCAAAATTCAAGATGATTTCAGACAGTATGCCATTTCCCCTTTTGGAAGCTTATCCATCTTCGTACCCCCAAAATGTAAACAATTCTGATTTATACATCAGAAATAATCTGATTTTTCTAACATATCTATTCTTTACAAATGGAAGCATCTTTGGAATCATCTCTTATGGCTTTCTCCTCCTCCTCTTTCTCCTCCTCCTCCTCTCTCTCTCTCTCTCTCTTTTTGTGTGTGTGTGTGTGTGTGTGTGTGAACTCAGCCAGTAATACACAGGTAAAAGAGTTAAACAAATACTTGATTATGAACTAAAGACTAAGTTAAAATATTTTTAATAAGTTAACATTTTCACCAATTATTTTAAGACCCTTTAATCTGTAAAATATACAGTTCTTACATTTTATATTTCCTTTCATCATAGAGCAATATGACTGTGAACAGATAATGTCTATTTGATTCTTTCTTTTTTTTTCTTAGAGAGAGAAAGCGTGAGCCAGGACTGGGGGTGGGAGTGGGGGCAAAGGGAGAGAGAGAATCGTAAGCAGACTCCACGGCCCAGTAAAGAGCCTGGCTTGAGGCTTGATCTCACAACCCTAACATCATGACCTGAGCTAAAATCAAGAGTCAGGCACTTAACTGACTGAGTCACCCAGGTGATCCCTCTTTGATTCTTTTACCCAATCGTTGCTTTGGTGCTTAAGAAATTCCTAGTGGTATTATAATTTCTGAACTTTCTAGAGGAAATTAGTTTCATTTAACACGGAAGAAATTCAATATTAGATCATTCATATACAAGAGATTTATAAGAAATGTTTTTCACTGTTTCAAAACCAAATTCTTTTCTTTTTTTAATAATTATTTTATTTTATTTTATTTATTTGACACAGAGAGAGAGAGAGAGTGCACAAGCGATGGAGGGGGACAGAAGGGGAGGGAGAAGCAGACTCCCTGCTGAGAAGGGAGCCCAGTAAGAAGCTTGATCCCAGGCCTCTGGGATCATGAGCTGAGCCAAATGCAGATGCTTGACAACTGAGCAACCCAGGCATCCCCCGAATTATTTTCTAAAAATCTTACAGTAAAGCTTGTATGAATCATGGATACTAATTTGAGCTAAATTAGCTGAGCAAATGCTTAAATGTTTAGCAAATCTAGCTACTTTTCAGGCCTTTATAGATAATATTGGCAGTTTTGTTTTTCTTGATGAGAAGATCCACAGGGAATAAAGGGGAGAAAAAAAAATTTCCAGAGAACTTGTGCTTTCCTGATTCAGAAAACTTTCAGTAGAAAATTACTTTCGGATAAATGCTGGAATTCAAAATTGACACATCCTTGTCAGACACCATAAGATAGGGAAGGAATCCAAATTAATTTCATCTGATATGCCAACTCCAATTTTTGGAAGCAACTATAGTCACCTAGAGATTTGTGGTTGAGAAGCCCACTTCTAAAACTCAGCCCAAGTCTCACCCAAGAGAAGACCACTATCATTAGTTAGTGATGTTTGCCTTGCAGAGCAGAGTGAGGAGGAGTGACCTGTTTCACATTAATTATCCATCCCAAAATTACATGTTTGGGTAAAGCTTGTGTTAAAATTAAGAGAGGTCCAGGTGTAGTGAGGCATGCTACTGATTTGTCAGATGGCACTCTTTTCCAGGTCAGAATAAGAACGAGAAAACCTTGATGGAATCATAGTACATATTAGCTGCAGGAAAGATATGATATTTAATTATAGTGGATTTGAATGATAGTCATTATAAGCTTAAGTAATACCTCAGTCCTTGATTAGAAGTGCCATTTTCTGAGAATGCTGAATGAGTTTTCCAACATGCAAAAAGGCATAGGTGTATTGGAAACATACCTATGTCTCAAATATATTCAAATACACTGGAGCTGAAATGAAAATAAAAAGGGGTGCCTGGGTGGCACAGTGGGTTAAAGCCTCTGCCTTTAGCTCAGGTCATGATCTCAGGGTCCTGGGATCGAGCCCCACATCGGGCTCTCTGCTTGGCGGGGAGCCTGCTTCTCCCTCTCTCTCTGCCTACTTGTGATCCCTCTCTCTCTGTCAAATAAATAAATAAAATCTTAAAAAAAAAAAGAAAATATAAACTTAAAGTAAAATATAAACTTTAAGTTTAAAATATAAGTTTAAGTTTAAAATATAAGTTTAAAATATAAACTTTAAGTAAAATATAAACTTCAAGGAATTTAAGTAGCATATTTTAAGTTTTCTGCCCACATGTCAACATAATATCAAGGTGCTACAGTAAGTTTTGCCAGTATCTGGGTGAGAGGTAGCTGCAACAGAGTTGCACCTCTCAGAGTTAAACTAGAATAGATCACAGCGAAGACAGGTAGAAAAACCCTCTAGCCTGAAATGTTCTACTGTTACCAAAGTATTTTTTACTGTTAAAGAAAAAAGTCCTCATCAAATAAATTTAATACAGATAAAAACAAATATTAGCAATATCTAAGAGAGAGAAAACCTCAGCCTTCTCCAAATGATATTTCCAATATCACAGGTCTAGACACCTCTTCTTATATGCATTGGATACAGAGATTTTGGTTAATATATTGACTTTGAAGTTTAGATACAGTTGGGAGGTGGGCCCATCAGGCTATCTGATCCAAGGACCATAAAGAAATTAAGAATTCTTTTCTTTTTGTGTGTGTGTCTGTTTCTAAACTCACCCAGTGACGACTTTTTTTTTTTTTAAGATTTTATTATTTATTTATTTATTTGACAGAGAGAGAGAGAGCGAGAGCACAAGCAGGCAGAGCAGCAGGCAGAGAGGGGGAAGCAGGCTCCCCACTGAGCAGAGAGCCTGATGCGGGGCTTGATCCCAGGACCCTGAGATCATGACCTGAACCGAAGGCAAAGGCTTAACCCACTGAGCCACCCAGGTGCCCCTAGTGACTTCTTGATTATAGTTCACTTTCCTATAGGAAAAGAATATGTCGATCATAAGAACTTGAACTCACTAGAACAGTAATTTGCAGTGCAACTTTACAGATCTTTCAATTGGTGAATACTTCTTGTGTAACCTGCCTACCAGAAGAAGATCCCTTCCAATTGTACATATTCTAATATTTCAGCCCCTCCATAATTTACAATTTCCCATGTTAAACTAATAAATGGCATTCTGTTCTTATTTATTAATTTCATAGTCTTTGCTAATTTCACTCTACACCACTAAGAAATGAGAGCTCTCTGTCAGTGTATTGAATCAGATTTTGGAGCCCATTAGGCTAAGTAGCAGATTCTGAACTCTTTTTTTGATTGATTCAGGAGGGTAACGAGAATTACTTTATGGATATACCAGAGGAGAGAGACACTGGAATTATCCTGGAGTTGCTGTTAGCTATAGACAAAATTTCTACACAAACATATACTATACTCAGACACGAATATTCCTCATCAATTCGTGGTGCTACAAGTACCTTCGTATACCCTTTAAAAAAAGAGTCTACTTACTTTACATACTTATAAGATACTATGGAGAAGGATATTAAGAACTGAAACTTATGAAGATGACAAAAAATATTCATTGACAGTGACTACACTGCCCTCAACAAATAGAATACTATAAATCTATGACAGATATTGTCATAGAAAAGGAACTAGTAAGAGTATACTGTACATTTTAACATGATTTTCCAGTTCCACCTATCTTAAGAAGATAGAAAAATACCTAACTGGTGTGACAAATGGGATAGTTCTGGATTAGACACTATTGTTCTTGTGGAAGCCATATTATCTTGTATGGCTCTGAAAAAAGATATCCCCTTCCTGCTCCAGTGTTCTTATTTCTAATTACAAATTGTTCTGAGTCTTTGCTTATGCTCTTATGCAATAAACAGATGCTAGGTATTGAGTCATTAACAATTGATATCTGTGGGACACTTAGCCTCCCTTAAACATACTTGATAATAAAGTCAGTGCTTGCTTCACTTATTAATCCAAAAGAGTCATGAGATTTCATGCTCCTACCACACTTGCTTGGAATTTAAATGGAGCAAAACCCTGACAGCATAGCAAAATTATACTTCCTTCCCCAAGCTGTTAAACATCCCATACAAACAGTAGGTAATCCCTATATGCCCATATTTTATTAAATACTTTTTGTCTCTGTGTTTCTCAATTTGACATAGCATCCATCCACTATACCCTCTATACCCTCCCACCCAAATCCCTAAAAGCTAAATCTACATTGTGTTTCTCTAATTAAAGAAAAGTCAGAAACATGGATGCAAAAGGAATGAGCATCTTAAACTGGGAAGAACATATTTGAGTGGATTACAATGAAAGTTAAACAAAATTCACACAACATAGCTGTAAATACAGAAACTAACCCACATTGAAAAATATTTTTAAAACTATAACTTATATGAGTAGGGGTTATGTGTGCTTATCTATAAAGTCATCTAAAAGGAAGCAACTATTTTTCCTAATGGGAAATTTTGTTTCTTTCCTAATTATTTATTAATCCTGCAAAAAATTGTAAGGGTAACAGAAAACCCATTATTAAAAATTAAATAAATGATAATAATAACAACTTTGGATAGTAGAAAAATAATTCCTGAACATGCCTAATAATGAGTATTACCTGAGACACTTGATTTTTAAAAAATCCAAAACTTTAATGCATCAGAATCTTCAGGGAACAGTTTGGGGGACCTGAATACTTATCATGAGCTTCAGTTGATTCTTATGAGCAGGCAGATTTGGGAAATACTACAAAGGAAGAAAATGGAAAAATAATGTTGGTAATCAAAGATTACTAAAAACTGCTATAGAAATCATGGACCTAAGATCAAGGTATCAGAATTGAAAATGAACTCAGATCTGCAATAGGATTTAAAAAACAATGAGAATAAATTTTTTTCTTAGGGACCAGAGAACTCTAACTTGAACTGGAGTTTAAAGTAGAGGTAACTACTGTTTCTCTTTTAAAGCTTAGCTTAGAGATCACCTTCAAGAAACTTCCTCTACTCTGGCCAGTCTTGTGTTCCCATAGCATGCTCTGCAGACTCTCTCCACAGTACCACTGTAACTGTGGGTTTGCTATTAGTCTGCTTGCTTCTTGTGGTAGAGAATGTGTCTTTCATCTCCAAAACCATCCCCATGTTTAAACATGATGTCTTATACCTACTTTTTATTTAACATATATTGAGAAAGAGAAACTGGCTCTTCTAATAACCTGATATGAAAAAAAGACAATGAATCTAAAAGGAAAGGAAATCTGCGTGCTGCTAAGATAGTTCTCAAATCAAAAGCATAAGTAGACCTATTTCATGAGTTGGCTGGGGCTAAATTACATACTGTTATATACTGTGCTTCACATATGTAATTTCTCTTCACTATAAAGACTTGCTCTCGTTGAGTTCCTCTGGTGTAAGGATGAGGGACTCACTCAGGTTACCTCAAGTAATGGGTGTGTTGTCTGCAGACAGCTGAACAATCAGGGCCCATGGGACCTAAAGTGTTCTTCTGAGTCTTAGCAATTCTAGGATCCATAAAAATTAGAATTACTAATCCAGATCTTGCCTTCATGCTTTAATATGAATGCTCAAATGCTTCTCCTTTGTCTGAATGTGTCTTCTACTATAGACTATAAAGTACTTCTCTGCTAGTGCTGCTTATTTATGACTTCCACTAAGAAAAAAAAATTTCATAAATGAATGAACTTCATTGACAAAAAAAGGGGGAAATGGGGTACTGGTAAAGCAAATTATGTTTCCCCATAATATAATACAGTCAGCTGTTAAAAACATTATTTATGTTATATTATTTATGACCTATCCAGGATAGAATTAGTATTTACTCAGTTCCAGTTGTTCTCCATCTGTAAGTCTCATATGTCACCTAACACCTACCTCACCACATGATTATTTGAGTTTACATCTTTTTTTCTATATAAGGAGACATTCTTGCAGGAATGATCGATGTGTGTTTCATTTTTGTGTTTCCCACTGTCTAGATCAATCTCTTGAATGTAATAAGAGGTCACTAATTTTTTTTTTTTTAATGATTGCCTTAATACGTGAATAGTTATGTCTTAGGAGCATTGCTTGACTCATGGTATATCCAAATGTGAATAATAACAAGACTGGTTTTATAAGACTACATTCTGGAAGATTCTCTACTTATAAATAAGTGAAATTCATGATCCAGGAAATTTTTAACTGACCCTTAATGGCGGTAGGTTTTCAAAAGTGATGATGAATTAGCCTGACATGGAACAGTGGACAATTAAAGCTGAAGAAAGCCACAGAGTTTATCTATTCAATCACCTAATTTTAGGCTCAAGATCATTTCTGTAGTATTCTGTTGAGAATCCCGATTTTCTTTTTTTTTTCCCAATAGCATGGGCATTATATGTATATTATATATATATTATATATATATATGTATATATATACACACACACACACAAATATATATACATACACTATGTGTATATATATACACACACACTTAGAAGGTTTTTTTTTCACTTACTGTTAAATATGCATTTTTTAATTTTTTTTTATTATGTTCAGTTAGCCACTATATAGTACATGATTAGTTTTTGATGTAGCTGGGTGTTATATACAACTAATGAATCACTGAACACGACACTGAGAACCCTGATTTTCTTAACTCTGAGTTCAGTGGTTCTACCAACATGCTGCTTCTGGATTCTTGGTTAAATTGGCCTTAATAGGATTCACATTACTCTCAATGTGACTTAATTACCTGGTACTGAAAAAAGTGTGAATGGTTTAAAATTTCCAGCCATGTTCTAGTAAAAAGGAACCCATCTCCCTGTTGAGTAAAAAACAAACAAACAAAGAAATAAGTGCTTTGGGAAGCTGAGTTCAAGATGGTGGTATAGCAAGATCCTGAACTCATCTTCTCCCATGGACATGACAACTCTGCAACTACATATAGAATAATTCCTTCTGATAGGGACCTAAAAACAGAATGAACAGAGCCTCCACAACAGAAAATAAAAGGGAAAGAGAAAGCAGAGACATGGATTCTTGAGGGAATAAAAACACACCCCAGACACAGCAAGTCATAATCAAGAGGGATATGAAGGATACAGAACTTTTCCCTGAGAAGTGGCAGATCAAAGCTCCACATGAGGCATTCCAACCCTCAGATCCTCCACAAGAGAAACAGCCCCACACACAACAGCCTTTGAAAACCAATGGGAATTATGTTCAGGAAAATTACAAAACTGTGGAGAATGGAAAACCCACTCTTAAATGGCTTGTATGCAAACGCAGTTGACCCAGTAACCAGCCCAAAACACCCAATTTGTAAAGCACATAGATGATAGATAAAGGACACCCATTTACAACCCTTAAAGCATCCACTGGAGAGGCAGGACAGCAGGGACTCTCCTCAGGGACTGACATTTCTCCAAAGAAGACATATAGGCACAGGCCAACAGGCACATGGAAAGATACTCAGCAGCACTGATATTAGAGAAATGCAAATCAAAACCACAGTGAAATATCTCCTAACCCCTGTTAGAATGTCTGTGACCAAATGGACAAGAAATAACACATGTTAAAAGGGATGTATAGACAAGGGAACCTATGCACTGTTGGTGAGATTGTAAATTGATGCAGCCAGTATGGAAAACAGTATGGAGATTCCCTTAAAAATTAAGAATAACACTACCATATGACCCAGCTATTCTACTTCTGGGTATTTATCTGAAGAATACAAAAACACTAGTTTGAAAAGACATATGCACTCCTTTGTTCACTGCAGCATTGATAGAGCTAAGATACCAAAAACCCTAAGTGTCCAGAAACAGATGGCTGGATAAAGAAGATGTGGTACACTTATATAATGGAATACTACTTGGCCATAAAAAAGAATAAAATATTTCCATTTCCGACATGGAAATCCAACATGGATGGATCTTGGGGATATTATACTAAGTAAAATAAGTCAGAGAAAAACGAATACTATATGATTTTACTCAAATGTGGAATTTAAGAAAAATAAACAAAAAATAAAAAATAAAAATATATTCATACCGAGAACAGACTAGTGGTTACCAAAGGAAAAGGAGGTTCATGGGTGGGTGAAATGGCCAAAGAGGGTCAACTATATGGTGATGGATGGTAACTAGATTTGTGGTGGTAATAACTTTGTGGTGTGTGCAGATGCCAAATTATAAAGCTACACACCTGAAATTTGCCCGAGTGACTCAGTGGGTTAAAGCCTCTACCTTCGGCTCAAGTCATGATCCCAAGGTCCTGGGATGGACCCCCACATTGGGCTCTCCGCTCAGCAGGGAGCCTGCTTCCTCCTCTCTCTCTCTCTGCCTGTCTCTCTGCCTATTTGTGATCTGTTTGTCAAATAAATAAATAAAAATCTTAAAAAAAAAAAAAACTAAGACAAAAAAAGTGCTTTTGTAAAGGCTTTAATAAGCACTTATAGCAAAGGGAAAATGTTGAATGTTCATTTTAAGATCTATAAATAGGGGTGCCTGGGTGGCTCAGTGGGTTAAAGCCTCTGTCTTCAGCTCAGGTCATGATCTCAGGGTCCTGGGATCAAGCTCCGCATTGGGCTCTCTGCTTGGCAGGGAGCCTGCTTCCTCCTCTCTCTGCCTGCCTCTCTGCCTACTTTTGATCTATGTGTCAAATAAATAAATAAAATCTTTTAAAAATAAATAAATAAATAAAGATCTATAAATAATAAATAAAAGAATCGCTTTTTATCTTGTTGATGCTACTTATAGATTGATAAGACTTTTAAACTTGTAAAGCCAAATTATTTTATTTATTTGCTATCCTCCATATCAGCCCTATTTTTCTATCAGTAATGTTCTTCACAACTAACCGCAAGTTACATAATTACTTGCCACTGTGAGATTTAACATACTATAAGAAAGTATGGTTAAGACCTTTTGATTTCCACAGTTAAGAAAAACAGAAATATGATTAATTCTTAAGTCATTGGAATGGATATTAAGAAATAAAAAATAGGGGGCACCTGGGTGGTTCAGTGGGTTAAAGCCTCTGCCTTTGGCTCAGATCATGATCCCAGGGTTCTGGGATGGAGCCCCGCGTCGGGCTCTCTGCTCCGCGGGGAGCCTGCTTCCTCCTCTCTCTCTGCCTGCCTCTCTGCCTACTTGTGATCTCTGTCTGTCAAATAAATAAAAAATTTTTAAAAATCTAAAAAAAAATAAATAAAAAATAGGTATTAAGTTAAAGAAATGAATATTGTTATTCCTTATTTAATCCTTTGATAGTTTCCCCTTCTTTCAATAATCATATATGCATCTTTCACTCCACCTATAGTTTTCCTAAATAGGACCTATTTTCTCATTCTGTGCCTTAAAGGACACTACTGGGTTCAACTTGATTCTTTCCACCAAACCTGAGTTCATATATCATCTTTTTTAGAAGACTTCCCGCCACTCTCCAGTTTCTCCTCTGTGTTCTCATAGCACCCAGGCATAACCCTAACATAACTTGGCCACAGCACCTTAACCAGTTATCTTTCTCATCCAATAGTTTGTGCATTCCTTGATATAAGACATCATGTCTTATTCTGTTTTATAACCACAGTATACTGCAAAATTGGAGGCACATAGTTTTCAGTAAATGACAGTGAATTAATTTATGATGCCTATATATGTAATATACTTTGAATCTGAAGGGAAATCTGGTTGCCTGGAAAGTACCTAATCATAGAATCACAGAATTGATTCAAAAGAGTTTGCATTACTTGGGCAGAATGATCTCCCAACATGGCATCCAGACAGATTCTTCTGAAAGTCATTTCATTCATGAAAGATGCTCAGTTTCATTCATGGGAAGAAAAATGCAAGTTAAATATACTGAGATATTATTTCTTATCTACCATATTGACCAAAATTCAAAATATTGATAAAATAACGTTAACAAGGTTGTGGAAAAACAGGTGTTCTCATATATCCTAGTGGTTGTGCAAAGTGGTCCCTAATGCAAGAATTTAAAATGAAGCTGCTGCTTGGAAGACAATATAGTATGGAAGACAATATAGTATTTCCTCAAAGATTAAAAATAGAACTAGCCTATGATCCAGCAATCCAGTTTCTGGGTACTTGTCCAAAAGAACTGAAAATAGGATTTTGAAGAGATATTTGCTCTCCTGTGTTCCAGGCAGCATTATTTACAATGGCCAAGAAGTAGAAATGAATGTCCATTGACAGATGCATGAATAAACAAAATGTGGTATATGTATACAATGGAATATTATGCAGCTTTAAAAAGAAAGGAAATCCTGTCACATGCTACTACATGGATGAAACTCAAGGACATTATGCTAAATGAAATAAGCCACAAAAGGACAGATACTTCATGATTCCACTTGCTTGAGGTACCTAAAGTAGCCAAACTCTTAGAAACAAAGCAGAATGGTGGCTGCCAGGTGCTGGAGGAGGGGGAATTAGGGAGTTGCTGTTCAGTGGGTATAGAGCTCCAATCATGTAAGATGAAAAAGTTCTAGATATCTGCTCCACAACAATGTGTATGTAGTTAATAATACTGTAATGTACATTCAAGATTTGCTAACAGAGTAAAATTCATGTTACTTATCACCAGAGTTTAAAAAAAAAACAAACTTTAAAAATACCTTTATGTATTCTTGACAATACTTTTTTATTTGAGTACAGCTGAAAAACAATGTTACAATATTTTCAGTGTACAACTTAGTTATTTGACAAGTTTATTCGACATTATGTTCACCACAACTGTAGCTACCATCTGTCCTGATAAACTGCTATCATAGAATCATTGAGTATATTTCTCATACTGTGCCTTTTTTTCCTGTCACTTACTCATTCCATAACTAGAAGCCTGTATCTTTCACTCCCCTTCACCTACCTTACCCAATCCCAACCCTCCCCGACTCTGGCCACTAGTTTGTTCTCTGACTTACAGATCTAATTCTGCTTTTTATTTATTCATTTACTTTTTTTTTAGACTCCACATATAGGTAGAATCATATGGTATTTGTTTTGCTCAGTCTGACTTACTTCACTTAGCATAATATCATCTAAGTCCTTCCGTGCTGTCTCAAATGGCATGATCTCATCCTTTTTTCTGGCTTTGTAATATTCCATTGTATTTCTATACCACACCTTCTTTATCCATTCACCTATTGATGGACACTTAGGTTGCTTCCATATCTTAGCATTGTAAATAGTGCTGCAATAAACATAGGGGTGCATATATCTTTTCAAATTAGTGTTTTCATGAATGTCTAATAGTGGAACTTTGGAATCATACAGTACTTCTATTTTTAATTTTTTGAGGAAACTCCATACTGGTTTCCACAGTAGCTGCACCAATTTCCATTCCTACCAACAGTGTACAGGGGTTCCTTTTTCTCCACATCCTTACCAGTACTTGTTATTTCCTGACTTTTCAACTTTAGCCATTCTAATAAGTTTAAGGTGATATTTCATAATAGTTTTAATTTGATGGTTAACAATGTTGAGAATCTTTATGTAAGTGTTGGGCATCTGGATGTCTTCTTTGGAAAAATATCTATTCATATCTTCTGCCCATTTTTAATTGGATTATTTGGTTTTGGCGTGCTAAGTTGCATAAGTTCTTTATATATTTTAGATACTAAGCTTTTATCAGAGATGCCATTTGCAAATATCTTCTTCTGTTCAGTAGGTTGTCTTTTAGTTTTGTTGATGGTTTCCTTTGTTGTGCAGAAGCTTTTGATTTTGACCTAGTCCTAATAGTTCATTTTTGCTTTCGTTTCCCTTGCCTCAGAAGACATATCTAGAAAAATGTTGCTGTGACCATTGTCAAAGAGGTTACTGCCTGTGTTCTCTTCCAGAATTTTTATGGTTTCACATCTCACATTTAGGACTTTAATCCATTTTGAGTTTATTTTTGTGTGTGGTGTAAGAGAGTGGTCCAACTTCATTCTTTTACATGTAGTTGTCCGGTTTCCCCAATACCATTTTTGAAGAGCTGTCTTTTCCACGTTACATATTCTTTCCTCTTTGGTCATAGATTAAGTGACCATAGAATTGTGAGTTTGTTTCTGGGTTTTCTCTTTTGTTCTACTGACCTATGTGTCCATTTTTGTGCCAGAACCATATGCTCTCCTGGGTATGATAATGCTATTTGATTTTATAATATACATGTACTTAGATGATGGATGCTAAAGGATTTAGCAATAGTGTCTTGACATCTGCAACTTATTTTCAAATGATTTAGCAAAATAAAAGATATTTAAAGGGAGAAAGAAGGGTGCCTGGGTGGCTCAGTCAGTTAAATGTCTGCCTTCAGCTCAGGTCATGATCCCTGGGGTCCTGGGATCGAGTTCTGCCTTGGGCTCCTGGCTCAGCAGGGAGCCTGTTTCTCCCTCTGCCCTTCCCCCGCTTGTTCTCTCTCTCTCTCTGTATCAAATAAATAAATTTAATTTTTTTAAATAAAATAGAGAAAGAAACAAAATATGAAGCAAACGTGGTGAAATGTAAGCTATCAGAGAATCGGTGAAGGATATACGATATTCCTTGTCCTAATAGGTTGCTTTTCTCTATGTAATATATATCCTTCTCAAATAATTGAGGAGGAAATAAAATATAAGTCGATTACAATATTTCTCTGCCCACATCCTCTAAACCTCCCTATTCAGAGTAGGGGCCATACTCCTTACCAAGACCTCCAGGACTCTGTGTGATCCACAGCCCTTACCTCCTGGCTTTCAACCCCAGAGGGAACAGCAAGTACAAAAGCCCCACAGGTGTGCTTGCACGTTTTAGAAACAGCAAGTTGTTTATGAGATCCCATTTTAACTGATGCCTCTTATACATCTCATGCATAAATCCTTGTGTACAATTCTTGGAGAGCTTCTGATTTGATGTGAAACCTCAATTCCCTGCCCATTCACTTCTTTCTTGATTATAAGAACTACAGCCCTAGATGAATTCCGTCAAAGCCAGATCCATTCTCACTACCCCCAAAGAGGCCTGAGAATTTGGCTTAGGAATGGGAAATCTGGGCCAGCAAGGAAAATTTAAGAAGGTCCCCAGTTATATTCAAATTGGGATTTCACCAATTTGGTATTCCCCTCAGGACGTGAGATACACAGTTTCAATCTCCCCGCCAGGGCACACTGTATTGTATTATATCTGAGGTTTAGATTGCCGAAGCATGCCCTGTAATAACGAGTAGGTCTTAACAAGATTGTACTTTGCAGGATTTAATCTACTGGCTTTCTTGCCTTTGGCTACTACTCAGTGTTCTGTCAGACTTCACTTGTCTGTGGCCCTAAGCATGGTGCTGCCTGATGCAGACATTAGTAATTTCCTGTCTCGGATAGAGGCCCTCACTGGAGCCATATTTGCATTCGGACATATTTGCTCCTGATGTTTTGGCCGTGGGTCTCAGCTGAATTGTGATTCTTTCTGAAAGTCATGTAATACAGCCTTCAGGGGAGGTATTAGTCACATAAATAATTGGGCCTTCTGGTTTCTAAGATGAGGGGGATTGCCACATCCTTCCTTCCAAATCAGTGAACGTTGTGTTAAATTAGGGCTGGTTGGTAAATTCAGTGTGTCCGCAGCTCACAGCCAGACATGGGGCCAATGACCAGTGTACGTTTTGAGACAACAAAGAAAGGACATGCTCCCCTTGGTTCTGCAGAGTTTACTCTGTGCTGCCATGTGCTCGTTTATAAAATGTTAGTAATACTGGAGGTAATAATAACAACAACACAGGTCCTTGTTGTTAGAAATTAGATGTTTAATAGACATTATAAATCAAGGTTCAAAAACCATTATCAGGCCATCTGAATACTCATTGCACTGTGATGAGTAAAGTGAGCAAACCCCAGGTGAGATTCTCTATGGATAGTGAAGCAGAAGGCTGACACATTCGTTTGGAGGAAACAGGACAGTTAAATGCCAGGAAGGCTTGGCTAGGTGTCCTCTGAAGTAAAATTATAATTCTGAGATTGCCATTTTCCAACTTGGCAAAAGCCTTAAAAAAAGTCTTTATACTCTTTAATACTATAATTCCACTTCTAGGAATCCATCCTAAGGAAAGAGTACTAAATACAGAAAAATACATTGTAATGGGGAGATAAAATGGAAACAAATCATGTCCAACTGAAGGGAAATGTTTAAATAAATTATGTCCACTTATATTATTATACAAATTTAAAAAGTTATGCCTGTGAATAATCTGGAAATAACATGAAAAGGGAGGCATTTGTTTTATCTAAATAGGATACAATATTATACATAAAGTTTCAAAACTTTGTTTAAATAAATTATATGTAAAAATACTGAAAAGAAATGCATCTTTAAATGTTGAGAAATAGGTATTTTTTTTCTGCTTTTGTATATTTTGCAAATTTCCTTTAATGAGTTTCCATCACTTCTTTACCAGAGTAGTAAAGCACTGATTTTTAAATCACAAGGGGTTCCTGGCTGGCTCGGTTGGTGGAACATGCAACTGTTGATCTTGGGGTCATGATTTCAAGCCCTATGTTGGGCCTAGAACTTACTTGCTAACACAAGAGCTCTTATTAGCAAAAATTATCAAGCCAGTCTAACTATGAATTAATACTTATATAATTTATTATTCATATTTATATAATTATTTTAAGACAAAGTAGTAAGAGATTCAGTTCAACAATATTTTTTGAGTACCTAAAGTATCCTTTTGTTTGGACTTTGAAATTAAGACCTTCTAAAATTCCACAGAATAATAATAGTTCAATTAACTGTAATTCTAATTTTTTTCCTTTAATAACTGCAGCAAGAACAGGGAAGTAAGCAAGAAAGTGCCCTTGACAAGGGAGGGAAGGAGACAAAGGGAACCTACTTTGTGCTAGGCCATGTGCCCCATGCTTTTTATACATGACCTTATTTAATTTGGGCAATTACTCTGTGAGGTTTTATATGTATATTATTTGACCTGAAAAACAATTCTATGAGGCATTTTACAGATGAGGAAACTGGGGTTCAAAGAGATTCCAAAGGGAAATGTGGCCAAAGGGAAACAAGCAGTAAGAGAATGGTCCTCATTCTTTCTACTGTCATTGTATTTTGTTGATAGCATTTCCCTGGCCCACACCCATAGCCTTGACAAGCCTCATTTTTTAGCAGAATTAAGCCACAGTTCTTTTTTTTTTTTTTAAAGATTTTATTTATTTATTTGACAGACGGATCACAAGTAGGCAGAGAGGCAGGCAGAGAGAGAAGGGAGGAAGCAGGCTCCCTGCTGAGCAGAGAGCCTGATGCGGGGCTCGATCCCAGGACACTGAGATCATGACCCGAGCCGAAGGCAGCAGCTTTAACCCACTGAGCCACCCAGGCGCCCCAAGCCACAGTTCTTAATATGGTCCCTCATCTAAGAGATATAGGAGACAAAGGAGAGATAGAATGGCTAGGGCAGTAACACTGGGAAAGCTGGCAAAAGCAGACATCCTACACCAACAAAATATTTATTAAAAAGCACCCAAGAAATACTACTCAGCCATCAAAAGGAATGAACTCTTGCCATCTGCCATACGGTGCATGGAGCTGCAGAGTGTTGTGCTATGAGAATAAGTCAGTCAGAGAAAGGACAAATACCATATTATTTCACTCATTTGTGGAACTTAAGAAACAAATGAGCAAAGGAAACAGAGAGAGAGAGAGGCAAACCAAGAAACTGATTCTTAGCTATAGAGAACACCCTGATGGTTACCAGAAGGGAGGTGGATGGGGGAATAGGGGAATATAGGTGATGGGGATGAAGGAGCGCACTCCTGATGAGCACCAGGTGTTTTAAGGAGGTGCTGAATCACTATATTGTACACCTGAAACTAATATTACACTGTATGCTGACTAACTGGAATTGAAATGAAAACTTTCTAAAAAGCATCAAAGAACTCAAGAAGCATAGCTCTATGGTAGCAATGGAACGATTTGTGACAAGACATACAATTCTATGCAGTGCTGAAGTAATTATTATATGAGATATATAATATATATAAATATTATAATATTTATACACATATTATTAAAGCAATGCTTTATTTTCCATATACTCTATAACATAGGAGGAATGTAACACCTAAAATTTATTTTGCACAAAGGTCATCCTAGCCCTCTCTTCCATGGGTTCTGGGTAGAGGAGGTGCTTATCTGTTTGGTTTTGTTACACTTAAGAATCTAGTAGAAGACTTACAAACACAAGGCAGTTACTAAACTGAGGCCCCTCAAAATAGGCAATATCCAGATTCAGAACTTTTTTGCTTATCTAACTATCTAAAAGCTTAAGAAAAGACTTAATAGGTACTTGGTTATCCCCATGCCTTGAAATATTTTGCTAGACAACTTAAAAATGGAATTGAAGCACCAACTGAAGCTTTCTATGCAACTGTGGTTTCAACTGAATGCTACACTTTGTATAAACATAATTTTTGTGGTTTAACTTGAGGCTGTTCTCTGCGGTCTTCCCATATAATGGGAATGCGTCAGAAGCACAGCTTCGCTTCCTGTGTAGGCTGGAAACTGTTAACTGCAAAGTTTGGAGATAGTCTCACAGAGATTTCTGCCATATGTTAAACTAAACTTGATATGAAAAATCCTATCAGCTTGCAGTTTCCCAGGGCATTAAAAAGAAAAAAGGAACTCGAGCTTTATAAATATAAAAAGCATCTGTCTGCACAGGAAATTCTACTCTGTTATTTTACAAATGATCCCTACTTATATTTACAAGAGAAATCAGATCTGATGAACGATACAGAAAGTAATGCCCCATTTTGTTCCAAATTTTAAAATATATATTCATAATTCTGAATGGCTGACTGGACAGTGAGCTAACCATCAGTGTACAAAGATCTCAACAGTGCTGCCCAGCATGCTGCTAGGCATTTATATTTCCAAGTGAAAAGAGATGGAATATTTCGATAGCCTGCTGCGAACTTAAACAATTCTATTGGATGTAATTTTTGTATTTAAATGCTCCCACCACTTCAGGAAATCTCATGAGCATTCACAAGATGTTTGGCACAATTCTGATTCTAATTTTTTACTTCTCCTTATCTCCCTGAGCTTCAAAAGAATTCTCTCCAGAGTCGCTCACCCAGGTGCAAGTATCCTTGAGTTCATCTTCAGTAGCTTTTGTAAGAATTCCTTTCTGTGACTGCCTGCCTGTTGTCACCTATAATTTTGTATTTCTTTTGCTCTAAACCAGCTTGCTATGATAAAAGCCATCTTTTCCTTTCACTCTGTTCCACGACCCTCATAAAATTAACAGCTGAGATTCGTGATCAGAACCCTGATCATTCATCAGTCTTCAGAGGACTTCATGCTACCTATAATAATGCCCCTATTTTCCCAGCAGCACTCTCTCAGACTTGGCTATGAACCCTTTTGCTTACTTCATCAATTCAATGCTCCAACATTTAGCCTTGATTTCACTGATTGTTTTCTTGCCTCGCAGAGAGGAGTCAAAAAACTTTTCATCAGAATTTTTTTTTTATCTAATAGCCTATGCATGCCAGTATTTACAACTAAACACCCTTTTTAAAAATATTTTAATTTTTTATTTCGATTCAATTTAGTTAACATGCAGTGTGTTATTGGTTTCAGGGGTAAAGCATATAATACTTTTTATTAGTTTCAGAGGCCGAATTTAGTGATTCATCAGTGGCATGTAGCACCCAGTGCTCATTCCTTCAAGTGCCCTCCTTAATGCTTTTCACCCTGTTACTCCATCCCCCCACCCGCCTCCCCTTCAGCAACCCTCAGTTTGTTTCCTAGAGTTCAGCATCTCTTATGCTTTGTCTCCCTCTCAATTTTCATCTTATTTGATTTTTCCTTTCCTTTCCCTATGTTCATCTGTTTTGTTTCTTAAATCCCACATATGACTAAAACCATATGGTATTTGTCTTTCTCTGACTGGCTTATTTCATTTAGCATAATACCCTCTAGTTCCACCCACATCATTGAAAATGGTAAGATTTCATTGATTTTGATGGCTGAGTAATATTCATATATATATATATGTGTGTGTGTGTGTGTGTGTGTGTGTGTGTATGCATACACACCAGCTCTTCTTTATCCATCCACCTGTTGATGGACATCTGGGCCTTTCCATAGTTTGGCTATTGTGGACATTGCTGCTATAAACATTGGGGTGCAGGTGCCTCTTCGGTGCCCCTTTGTATCTTTGGAGTAGAGAGCTAGTAGTGCAATTGCTGGGTCATAGGGTAGTTCTATTTTCAACTTTAGAGGAACCTCCATACTGTTTTCCAGAGCGGCTGCACTAGTTTGCACTCCCAACAATAGTGTAAGAGGGTTCCCTTCTCTCTGCAACCTCACCAACATCCAACTAAACTCCCTTTAACCATAATACCATGAATTATTTTTTCTCCCAGTTTCTTCTTTTTCCCACTTTAATCTTGCTTAGTTTTCACACATTCATGCTTTTAGTAATTTAAGGCTCCTTTTGCTCTTAGTTCCATTCACTTCCATTCTTTTCTTAAGTATCATATTACTATCATATATTAATAATTATTACTCATCCATCACCAAGTACTGCTTACATTTATTATATCCTCTGGTGCAAAAGTTGCTGTCCCTTTGATGTTCTTTTCTTTACTAGCCAAAGCTCAGGGATAGTATCTTTTCTCTTTCCATATTAGCACAGAAGGATAGATAGATAAAAATCGTACCCATCCTCTTTAACCTTGTATACTGAGAGGTACAAGTGATGGATCCTCCTTCACACAGGGGGAAGCTGAACTATATCCCTGTAGCAACTGATAACAAGAACTGTGTAGTTTGCCTCTGCCTGTTCCTAAAGATGTACAGATGTACCAAACTTCTCTCTCAGTCTGGACCTTTGTGGCAAGGGTGTTTGACAACTGTTAAAACACCATTTCCACTATGAATTAGAAAGCCACTGGGGAGAGACTCATGTCAATGTATATTGTCAGTGAAGAACTGTTTTCCTATGTTTGCAGTCATCTGTGTGTCATTTTCTCTGTAGCTAAATCTCAGGTGGTCAGAGGCTGATCAGCTCATATGCATTTCCTTCGGTTCCTTTTTAGCCAATATATTACACATTCTTACCCCCACTTAAAGTGAGACAGAACTGCAAGTGTGTCATTATGTTTTATTAGCTCTAGTAAAAAATGTGTCATATAAAAGGTTAATAAGACTTTTGGCAATTTTTTTATGGTATACTTCTGAAACACTGCCATTTCTGGTCATTACTGAATTTAAGATTTGAAAAAAATCTGTGAGAAAACTCGTTCCCTGCGTATTTTATCATACTGCATCCATACATTTAACAGTATAAATTCTTTTAAGTGTTTCTTCTTGAATTACATTGCATAATTCCTTATAAGAAGCATTAAGAGCATTTTGTATAAATAGAAAGTTGCATATTATTATGACAAGATAATAATTATGGCAAAGGTCATTTATTATCTAACCTATCTAACCTTTCATCAGTTCATCAAACCATCATTCTCAACATGTGACAGTTAAGCCCTAATGTCTAATGAATCCATTGCATGTGATGAGCTCACTTCTCTCCTACATACTTAGATTGGTACTAGCTATGTACCCTTCTTGTGAAAATTAATAGGCAGCCAAATCATTTTCTGTAGAGTAGAAGTCTGTCAAAAAACTAATTGAGAAGTTATTTTAAGTAATACTTATTAAGCTTCTAATATGAGACACCCACTTCAAAGAACTAGATAGAACTAGAAAGTTTTATGGCTCATGATACATTCCTTTAAATTTCCCTTAAATTAAAATTTACATTTTACTTTAGGAGGTATGAAACAAATGTCTGGAAAAAAAAGATGGAGAATAATCAAAATAACATGTAATCGGGCATTGAATTATTCACTACCAATTTGCAGTTTGGAAAGGGAAAAAATCATTGTGCACTTTGTCAGTAACATAGGTCTTCAAGAAGGTGGGTTTAAATTAAATGTGAAAAGTGAAAAAAAAGTGAAAAAAAAAAGTGAAAACAGTGAAGTCCCTAAATTGTGGGGAAGTGAGAGAGGATTAGGATGGAAGAGGAAAGCCAGATAGATGGTATTGAGAAGGTTGGGTGACAGAGCCAGTAAGGAGACCTGCCTGGGTTAGGCAGCAGAGGGAAGTCATAAGCACTTGCTTTAAGTAATCCAAATATAAAATTTCTTAACTATTATAAAAAGGGGTAAATATCAGTCTAATAGGGCTATGGTGAAGATCAAGAGTATGTATGTGAAGGTCCTTGGAACTAAACATTGAAGAATCCTATGAAGTAGGTAGGACTGGATTCCCAGGATAGAGACAGATTAGGAAGGATTTTACCATTTGCCTCTCACTCACCAAAATGGCACACAGATTACTCAGGATCACTTATAATGTATAACAAGAAGGCTTTCTGAAAAATTAATCAGTGAATCAAAGGCAAAATCATCCTTCTGCTCAGCTTTTTCTTATCCTTGATGGAATCATTAGGTTCATTGCTTTTATCATTTTCCATTTTAAGAATATTTACAACATTCTCTTATTTCAGTCTCAGTACCCTCAATTTATATAAGCCTATTTTCTAACTTAATCAAAGATTACAGAAGAACGTCATTACTCTATGTGATATTCCACCACAACTAATAGGTACCATCAAAACCAGATGTATTTTCACAACAAAAGAAAATAAGTGAGGTTTACCTCTTGAGGTACCAGTCAAGTTCTAGGTTTCAAATCATGATGGATATTCAGAGTAGGGAGCAATCCTGGATCAAGACTATAAAATGTATCAAGGCTATAATGCAGAGTGCTACTGGGATTTTTTTTTTTATTTTAAAAGTAAGTTTTGTTTTGTTTTGTTTTAGTGGAACACATTTTTTTTGTTGTTGTAGTTACTGTTATTCTTTCTTTTTATGTAGTGTTCCATGATTCATTGTTTGTGTATAACACCCAGTGCTCCATGCAATACGTACCCTCCTTAATACCCATCAGCAGGCTAACCTATCCCCCTACCCCCTTCCTCTCTAAAACCTTTAGTTTGTTGCTGCTGGGATTTTTTTAAGGAAAGAATTCATATGAATTTTGTGAAATCTTACTGAAAAATGGAGAATTTGAATGAGTCTCCCTGAATGTGCATGATTCAGTTAGGTGAAGAAATTGAGAAAGCAACCACCTATAGAAAGAACAGCTCTCAGGTGTTTTAAAAAAAAAAAAAAAAAAAACAGTAGGGGCTTTACTGAAGTAGAAATCTAATACTGGAAGATAATGAGAAATAAAGGTGGATGGTTAAAGATGAATGAATAACTCAGCCACTATACAGTCTATTTTAGTGTCTTACAGAATGTTCCGTAGGTCTAGCTTAGATCTAAAAGGCGTTAGACCCTTTAATAATAATAATAATTGTATTAAACACATAACTTATCTATATAACAAGGAGGAATCTAGATGGTTCATGTTAATATTTTTTATTGTGGTAAAATATACATAACTTTATAAAATTTACCATTTTAACCATTTTTAAGTGTATAGGTAAGTAATGTTAAATACATTCACATTGTGTAACTCATCTAAAGAATTCCTTTTGTCTTGCAAAACTGAAACTCTATATCCATTAAACAACAGTTCTCTATTCACTTCACCCCCTATAGCCCCTTGACAACCATCATTTTACTTTCTGTCTCTATAAATTTGACTACCCTAGATACCTCAGATAAGTGGAGTCATTCAGTATTTGTCTTTTTGTGACTGGCTCATTGCATTTATCATAATGTCCTCAAGGTTGATTGACATTGTAATATGTGTCTAAATTTCCTTCCTTTTTAAGGCTGAATAATATTCCATACCACATTTTGTTTACCCACTCATCTGATGGATAGTTGGACTGCCTCCACCTTTTGGCCATTCTGAATAATGTTGCTCTGAACATGGGTTCACAGTTATCTCTTTGAAACCCTCCTTTCAATTCTTTTGGGTATATATCCAGAAGTGTAATTGCTGAATCATACAACAACTCTATTTTCAATTGTTTAAGGAACCCCTGTTTTCCACAACAATGATGCCATTTTCCATTCTTACCAACAGTGCACAAAATTTCCAATTTTCCTACAACCTCACTGACACTTGTTATTTTCTAGGCTAGGTGGTTGTTGTTGTTGTTGTTGTTGTTTTAATAGTAGCCATCCTAATGGATGTGAGGTGATTTTAATAGTATCTATGATTTTATCCTACTTGCATACTAACAAGTTAGCCTGCTACAGTTTATGGATGCTGGAAGAAAAACCTTTTATTATTCATAGCAATAGCAGCAGCCAGGATATCAATCAGCATTTGTGCTAGTTCTCCAAACTCCAAATCTCACAAGAGAGGGAAAAAGTCCAGATGACATCTACAAACAGTGGGATGGATTATTGAAAGGAACCCCAAGTTTAGGGAACCCAAATTTCATACAGTGAGCAATAAGCTTGTCTGACTTTTGCCCTAGAAAGAGACATTATCTCTATTATGGTGGACAGTAGACAAAGCTTCCAAGACTAAATTAGGAAGAAAGAGAAAATCTGAACAGACCAATTACTAGCAATAAAATTGAATCAGTAATCAACAAACTCCCAAAAAACAAAAGTCCAGAACAAGATACCTTCAGAGGTGAATTCTACCAAACATTTAAAGAAGAGTTAAGATCTATCTTTCTCAAACTATTCCAAAAAATAAAAGAGGAAGAAATGCTTCCAAATTCATTCTATGAGGCCAGTATTACCATAATATCAAAACCAGGCAAAGACACTACAAAAATACAAAATTGCAGATCCATATCCCTGAGGAACATAGATGGAAAAATCCTCAACAAAATATTAGCAAACCACTTCCAAAAATACATTAAAAGGATTATTCATCATGATCAAATGGGATTTATTCCAGAGATTCAAGGATGTTTCAATATCTGAAAATCAATTAATGTGATACACCACATTAACAAAATGAAGGATAAAAATAATGTGATCATCTCAATAGATTCAGAGAAAGCATTTGACAAAATTTAGCATTCATTCATGATAAAAGCTCCCAACAAAGTTAGTATAGAGAGAATGTACTTCAACATAATAAAGGCCATATATGACAAACTCACAGCGAACATCCTAAGATCAGGAACAGGAAAAGGATGTCCCTCCCACCAGTTTTATTCAATATGCTAGTGGAAGTCATATTCATAGCAATCAGACAAGAAAGAGAAATAAAAGTCATCCAAATTGGCAAATAAAAAATTGTCACTATTTACAGATGAAAAGATACTATATATAGAAAATCCTAAAGACTCCACCAAAAAAAATTATATTAGAATAAAGGAATTCAGTAAAGTTGAAGGATACAAAATCAATATATAGAAGTCTGTTGTGTTTCTACACACTAATAAAATAGCAGAAAGGGATATTGAGAAAACAATCCTTTTATAATTACACCAAAAAGAATAAAATACTTAGAAATAAATTTAACCAAAGAAGCAAAAAGACCTATACTCTGAAAACTATAAGACACTGATGAAAGAAATCAAAGACAACACATGTAAATGGAAAGATATACCATGCTTACAGGGGCATCTGGGTGGATCATATGGCTAGGTGTCTGCCTTCAGCTCAGGTCATGATCCCAGGGTTCTGGGATTGAGCTCCGCATTGGGCTCCCTGCTTGGCGGGGAGACTGCTTCTCCCTCTCTCTCCCCACTGTCCACCATACTTGTGCTCTCTCACTCTCTCTGTCAAATAAATAAATAAAATCTTAAAAATATATATATATACCATGGTTATGGATTGGAAGAATTAATATTGTTAAAATGTCTGTACTACCCAAATCAATCTACAGATTTAATGCAATCCCTGTCAAAATACCAACAACATTTTTCAAAGAACTAGAACAAATGACACTAAAATTTGTATAGAACCACAGAAGACCCTGAATAGTCAAAGGAATCTTAAGAAAGAAGAACAAAGCTAGAGGTATCAGAATCCCAGATAGAGGTATCAGAATCCCAGATTTCAAGATATACTACAAACCTATAGTAATCAAAACACTATGGTACTGGCACAAAAACGGATACAAAGATGAGTGGAACAAAACAGCCCAGAAATAAACCTATGCTTATATGGTCAATTAATCTATAAAAAAAATGAAGCAAGACTATGCAATGGGGAAAAAACAGTCTCTTCAACAAGTGGTAATAGGAAAACTGGACAGCTACATGCAAAAGAATGAAACTGAACTACTTTCTTATACCATACACAAAAATAAATTCAAAATGACTTAAAGGCCTAAATGTAAGACCTAAAACCATAAAGCCACTTAAAAATAAGTAATCTCTTTTACATCAATATTAGCAATAATTTTCTGGATATGTTTCCCCAGGCAAGGGAAATAAAAGCAAAAATAAACAATTGGGACTACATCAAACTAAAGAACTTTTGCACAGCAAAGGAAACCATCAACAAACAAAAAGGTAACCTACTGAACAGGAGAAGATATTTGCAAATGTTATGTCCAATATGGAGTTAATGCCCAAAATATGTACGGAATTCATACAACTCAGCACCCCCCAAAATAATTTGATCAAAAAAAAAAAAAATAGGCCGAGAACCTGAATTGGTATTTTTCCAAAGAAGATATCCAGATGGCCAACAGGCATGTGAAAAGATACTTAATATCACTAATCCTCAGGGAAATGAAAATCAAAAGCACAGGGAATAGTGGAAACCACCTGGCATAATAACATCAGACTCCATAGGTTTAAGGGCATGGTTCCCAACAAAACTGCCTTTACTTCAGAGATCAGCCACAAGTCGTTGGGGGATCCCCAGGCTACCCGTACTTCTGAAGAACTGGCTACAAATTTCAGGTGTTTCCACTATCCCGTGTTCAATAATTTGCTAGAATGACCCACAGAACTCAGGAATGTACTATGATTATGATTACAGTTTTATTACAAAGGATACACATAGGCAAGTTCTGGGAAATAACACAGAGCTTCTATGCCCACTCCTGTGGAATCAGGGCACATCACCCTTCTGGTAGTATTCACGAACCAAGGAGTTCCACTGAACTTCGGTGTCCAGAGGGGTTTTTTTGTTGTTTTTTTTTTTTTTTTTTTGGTGTCCAGAGATTTTCTTGGCATTTCATCACATTGACATGATTGATTAAATCACTGGCCACGTGACTGAACTCAATGTCCAGCCCTTCCCTTCTTTCTCCTCTTTTAAAAGAGTTCAGTTGATCTGCAGCTTAAAGCTCCAGCTTCTAATTACATTGTTGGTTTTTCTGGCTCAATCTTTGCATATCCTGAGTCGTCCCATTAGCATAAAGTATTAGGACCCACCATAGTTAACAAAGAACTTGAATCATTTGAGAAATTGCAAGGGTTTTGAACTTTCCTCCCGGGAACCAGGCACAAAGGTCAGTCCAATTCTTCAGTACATAATAATCTTCAAGTGGGTGAATGGCCAAAGATTTTTTACCACTTCCCTTGAAAGACAAGTGGTTCGGAGTCTCCCTCTGGAATTTAGGATTTAACAGCTATTAACTTTGGGTCTCAGTTGAAAATCAAACTAAAATAATAGCATTTTCACATCCTCTTAATTATTCATTGGCTAAGCCTGCATGGCTTTGTTAAGACCAGCAGATCTGTAACTTCTATTTTTGTCAGATGAAGGAATCTGGACTGAGTTTGGAAATTCAGAGGCCTAAAACCCAGCCTGTGTAGATGTAGCACAGAAGCACTCACTCACATGGTAGGTACTGCCACTAACCCAGAGTAATCAAAGGGGTGGCTAAGGCACCCCCCCCCTTACAAAACCTCGGTCCTATTCTTAGTTTTGCAGAGTCTCATATCTCTCTCCCTCTTCTTTCCTAATAAAATCTTCTCAAAAAACTAGGTGTAACGAGAATGCACAGGACACAAAATAATCTAACATATTGTTTTGTTACACACAGTACTGAAAAACGAAATGAAACTTTTTTTTTAAGACTTTATTTATTTATTTGAGAGAGAAGGAAAGAACAAGTTGGGGGAGGACGGGCAGAGGGAGAAGGAGAAGCAGGCTCCCTGCTAAGCAGGGAACCTGACATGGGGATCCCAGGACTCTGGGACCATGAGCTGAGCTGAAGGCAGATACTTAACCAACTGAGCCTCACCCCGATGCCCCCAAAATGAAACTTTTAAAAAAATAATATTCATCCTCTCTTGTGATGGTTAATTTTATAAATTCTATGGTAGGTCACAGTATCTAGACATTTGGTCAGACAGTATTCTAGATATTTCTAAGAAGATTTATTTTTAGATAACATTTAAATCAGTAGACTTCCAGTAAAGCTGATTATTATTCATGATATGGGTTGGTTTGATCTAATCATTTAACACCCTGAATAGAGAAAGACTTATATCCCTGCAACAAGAAGAAACTGCCTGCACACTGTCTTTGGACTGAAACTGCAACTCTTCCTGGGATCTTCAGTCTAACACACACACATACACACACACACACACATACACACACACCCTGTTCCTTCTCTTTGTCTGGAAAACCCCTCTTAATACACTAACACACTCTTAATACTTTGTAATAATACATAATATCAAGTGTGCATAACTGATTAGTATACTTTTATTTTATGTTCCAAAGAAGTAAATTATACTTGCCTTCTCTAAGCATGTTTATGTCTGGTCTGCATTCCCATTTGGGCCCTCTGACCATGAAAGCTGAATGGTTATAAACCATCTCTAGGTCTTTAAATTTTCCATGAAGTGTCTGTTTTCTATCAATTATTTGTTTTCTTGCATTCTTACTCAATTTGCACAATGAAGTGACACACAAATAAATAAGACTTATCTACTTTGTTTCAAGGACAGTAAATATGAATCACCAAATTCGGTACAAAATATCCTGTTGGTTTCTTATATTTCTTAAGAAATATTCTTAAGGAAAAATTCTGTGGAAACATGAAATGGGAAATAGCTGTTTAACTGTAACTCAAAAAAAATTAAAATGTAATTGAAATATAATACATACATATGCTAAAGTATATTTTTAAATGCCTATTGGATTTCAGAGAAATGAGATGTTTTATCATTATTTAATATTTTAGAAAGCATTTTACTTCATGCCATATGTATATGCAAAATAAAACATTTTTAATAATCTTTATTCATTTTAATTATTTTATAGACAAAAGAAAAGCATACTAAATTTAGTTTGCCTTAACATGAAAATAAATCAATTGTACCAAACTTAGCACAATACATAAGATTTGAAATGGTGATAAAGCCCTGTAAATTAAAGCCAATAAGCACAAGATTAAATCAAAATGGTAAATAATCTTATTATATATCATATGTTTATTTTAAGTTATCTATAATTTTATAATGTGTTTATATATGTGTAAACTGTATATATATGTGCAAATAGACATATTTATTTATAGACACAAAAATCTTAAGACATTGTCCCTTCTTTTAAGTATTTTTTGCATAACATTTAGAGCTTAAGAGCAATGGATTTGTTAGGTTTGGAAAAAAGAGAAAGAATTAGTGGAACTAATTCTTACATGGTACAATTGTCTATATCATGTTTAATCTGAAATTAGAGTCCACAAACTTAATTGTTTGTGAGCATTTATTCACTCTGTACCTGTGTACAATTGATTGGCTAATTTATTATATTAAAGTAGCTTTTAACTTCACTTACTGTTAACTCCAAAACTGTTAATTTTTTAAAAAAATATATTAATTTTGTTCAATTTCTTTTTAATTTAATAATAATATTGTTAATGTTATCACTGTTTCTGTTTTCTGTGTGCTTAACATTTCTCCAGAGTTGAACATGCCTTATTTCCCAGTTTATAGTGATGTCAGTCCATTTGTAAAGATGGTAGAATTTTATTTGATGGCGATGGACTTCAAGACATAAAAACAAACTCAAAGACAAAGAGATAAATATCAAAGAGTACACACACACACACACACACTCCTATTTTACCCTCTATTTACAGAATGATAGACATTATAAGTACGTTCATTTTCCAATACAGTTGACCCATTTACATGTTACTTAAAAGAACAGAATGAAAGTCTTGCTAGATATAATAAACTTTTCGCTGCCTTCTAAATCAGACCATTCTGCACATGATTTACTGATTTCATTGTGCTTTAATACACTGACATCCAGAGTGTAGGGCACTTGCCTCTACATTAGATAGTTCTAGTCAGTACGCTAATATTCATAGATCAGCTTTTTGTAGAGTATTTTTTTCCTCTGTCTTCAGAGATACAAGATATCAGCCATTCCTTGCTTCCAGATATGTCCACACAGTGTCGTATGAGAGAGTCCAGGCTCTGCATACATACAGGCCTGGGTTTAGAGCCTAAGTCAGTTATTTACCAGCTGTATGGCTCATTTGACTATAAGATAAATATCATTACATCTACCTTCACAGGGATTCTTCTTATGAGTGATGAGATTGCAAGTTACAGTAACTGCCACAATATTGAACATTTAATATATAGTGTTCCTTGCTACCATCCTCTACAACACTCACACCAAAAACGTTGCACCTATCCCACTTTTGACATCTTCTTACATGTCATCTATGAACTAGGCAACTACATAACCAAAAGGGATTGAATTACAGCTAAACCAAAATGCAACGATTATTGTAGAAGTATTTATTTATTCTCAGTGGACACTATTAGCAAAATAAAGAACATAAATCTAAGGGCTGACCTATTCTGACCTTTAAGTAGGTAATATTTAAGATGGTCTTTGAAAGGTGGATAGAATTTAGCCTGGAAGACATACAAGTGGAGAAGCACACTTTGTAGAGGAAATGGATAGCAGGCCTAACACATGAGCATTTGAGGAGTAAGGGGTAGTTCAACTTACTCCTTAGTGAGTATACGTGGCAGAAGCTAAAACTCAAGAAGGAGTATGGGCCTATTTTGTTACACAGTCTGAGTGCCAAGTTAAGGAGTTTAGTTTAGTGGAAAATGAGTTAGTATTTTTTAAGCAAAGGAGTGTTGCTTTAGGAGGATTTCTCCTGTGTTAGCATTTGGGATATAAGAGAGTTGGGAGAAACAAAAGTGAGGAGATCACTTAGGAATTTATTAGAATGGTTCAGGCAAAAAAGTAACAAGGCATAACTCTTACCTAGTAGGAATGTACATTGCTACAGTCTCTGTGAAAGGCAATTTGGCAATACTTATCAATATTACAAAGGCACAAGTATCAATACACATATGTATCAATTAGAAAGGCACATATATCCATCAATATTACAAAGAAGAGGAGGAATATGTATGTACACTTGCTTTTATATACATAGAGTATTTCTGGAAGAACACACACATACCAATGGTACTAGTGGCCTCTTGGTCAAAGAACTGAGGGGTTGAAGGACAGAAGTGAGAATATGTTTCACTGTGCACCTTCTAGCACCTTTAGAATCTTATATGATGCAATATTACCCATCCAAAATGTTTTTTATTAAGGTTTTAATTTTAATTCCAGTATTGTTAATATATAGTGTTATATTGGTTTCAGGTGTACAATATAGTTATTCAACACTTCTATACATTACTCACTGCTCATCATGATGAGTGTACTCTTAATCCCCATCGCCTATTTTACCCATCTCCCCACCACCTTCCTTCTGGTATAGTTAAGAGTCTCTCTTTTTCCTTTGCTCATTTGTTTTGTTTCTTAAATTCCACATATAAGTGAAATTATATGGTAGTAGTCTTTTTCTGAGTGACTTATTTCACTTACCATTATCTTTTCTAGCTCTATCAATGTTGTTGTAAATGGCAAGATTTCATTCTTTTTTATGGCCAAATAATATTCTGTTGTATAGATATACCACTTCTACTTTATCCATTCATCCATCAGTGGATACTGGAGTGACTTCTGTAAATTGGCTATTGTAAATAATGCTGCAGTAAACATAGAGGTGCATGTATCCCTTCATATTAGTGTTTGTATATTTTGGGGGTAAATATCAGTTGTGCAATTGCTGGATCATACAGTAGTTCTATTTTTAAATTTTTGAGTAATATCTATACTGTTTTCCACAGTGGCTGCACCAGTTTGTATCCCCACTAATAATTCAAGAGGGTACCTATTTCTCCACATCCTTGCCAACACTTGTTTCTTGTGTTTTTGAGCTTAGCCATTCTGACAATTGTGAGGTGATATCTCACTGTAGTTTTGTTTGCATTTCCCCAATGATGAATGGTACTGGGCATCTTTTCATGTGTCTGTTGGCCGTCTGGATGTTCAACATATTTTGGATCCTAACCCATTATCAGAGATATCTTATCCCATTTTGTAGGTTGTCTTTAAGTTTTGTTGATTGTTTCCTTTGTTATGCAGAAGCTTTTTATTTGATGTAGTCCCAATAGTTTATTTTTGCTTTTGTTTCCCTTGCCTCAGGAGGGAAGGGTAACAAAAGCTTAGGAAAAGTTGCTAAGTCCCAAGTCAGACCAAAGTAAGTTTTAAAATTAATGAGACCTAAGGTCATAGTGGTAGCTATAAGGTTGGAGAGATAATCTATCAAAAGGACAAATATTTATAAGGGAAGAATACGGACATACAAAAACAGAAATTTGTGGAAAGCCTAGTACTGAATAATAGTGTATCATGTTATAACACAGCCTGAAGTAGAGAATCATAGATTTGTGTGCATTAGGCAGAAGGAGGATTTAAGAAATCATGTGTTACAGCCAGAACCTTTGGGGAATATAATTATTATCCCAACTTAATGATGAGGCACCTAAACACCTGGAGGTTTATTGCCTCACCCAAAGTAGCACACTGAGTGTCAGAGTAGAACTCTAAGTAAAAATTAAATAGAGACAAGGGCGCCTGGGTGGCTCATTCAGTTAAGCATCTGACTTGGTTTCAGCTCAGGTCATAATCTCACAGTTGTGGGACTGAGCCCTGCATTGGGGTCCCCGCTCAGTGCAATTTGCTTTAGATTATTTCTCCCTCCCCCTCTGCCTCTCCCAGCTTGCACTCTGTCTTGCTCTCTCACATAAATTAATAAAATGTTTAAAAAATTAAAGAGGTATTTAGAAAAGCATGGAAAATTGCCTTCCTAGCTGGAAGGGATCGAAGATTCCTGTCCTCCTCCCATCTCCCCCTTTCCCCACATACCTCCCTAATAAGGCAAATTTTCTTATTCAGCAGGCACTATTCCATATACATTGGTATTAATGAGACCATTTATAAAAACCTGTGCAGTTCTTCCAAAATTCTAACGTGTCCAAGGCTTGCCTTACTGTAATAATAATAATAATACCCAAGCAAATATTTTTAGACTTCCCCTTAAGTCACAATGGAAATATTGAACTTTAGTAGAAGACAGAATCTCCTTCAGATTTCAAAACCTCGTCCAGCCTCCTTGTATCTGTTAGGTTCAGCTCTGGGTAGTTGCTGCTATGTGAAAGGATTGCCAATTTGGGTACAGAAACATTTATAAACTCTAGCTCTTTTTAACAAGCTAGTTTACCTAGTTCCTAAGAAAATTCACTTTTAGAAAATGTAATTCCTCATTATGTAACAGTATTACTTATTGATTGGTTTATCTATAAATGAGTTACTTTAAAGGACTTACAGCTTAATGAGAGAATAACAAATTATAGATCTAATACTGGGCTTCTACTACAAAAAACTTTTTGACATAGATATCTGGCTTAGTTGCAATCTTTTGTGGCCTTTTCACCTTTTATCTCTAGAATTAGAAAACTCCCTCATGGTAATGTTGTCACCAAAACATCAAACTAACCCTTCCAGCTGCCAGCAGCTTTGGCGATCTGTGCCTCTAGCTGTGCTGACCCATAATGCTTGGAATCTTTTGTATTTGTTTTTCCCCCATCTCTTTGGAAATGCCCTTCTAGGTATCTTGCCTTTAATTAATTTATTTTAATTTTTTTTTCTCCTGATTGTGTGGTTTAATGGGTAATTTAAAACATGTACCCCCTCCCTGCAACCGGGTGCCTTGGTTGGGACCGAGCAACAGAAGGAGTCTGTGGGGAAAGTGGCAGGATCTGAACCACTGGAGTTTGGTTAATAACAACATACTAATGTCAGTTTCTTGGATGTGACAACTACACCCTGGTGACATTGGACATTAACACTGGGGAGGGACCCTGAGCCACAGATACAGGAACTCTGTACCTTCTAGGTACCTTACCCTTAATTTTTTTTTTTCCCTTTTCTGAGAGAGAGCATAAGTGCCTGCAAGCCAAGGGAGGGGCAGAGGGAGCGAGAGAAGCTCATGCAGACTCCCCACTGAGCACAGAGCCCCAGACAGGGCTCAATCTCATGACCCTGAGATCATGACCTGAGCTGAAATCACAAGTCAGACGCTCAGCCAACTGAACCACCCAGGCGCGCAGCATGTACTTAAGTTGGTTTTTTTTTTTTTAAGATTTTATTTATTTGACAGACAGAGATCAAAGTAGGCAGAGAGCCAGGCAGAGAGAGAGAGGAAGGGAAGCAGGCTCCCTGCGGAGCAGAGAGCCCAGTGTGGGGCTCGATCCCAGGACCCCGGGATCATGACCTGAGCAGAGAGAGAGAGAGAGAGAGAGAGAGAGAGAGGAGGAAGCAGGCTCCCCCTGAGCAGAGAGCCCGATGTGGGGCTCGATCCCAGGACCCTAAGATCATGACCTGAGCCAAAGGCAGAGGCTTTAACCCACTGAGCCACCCAGGCACCCTGCATGTAGTTAAGTTTTATCCAGTACCTTAGCTGGCTCATGTATCTGGGTCAGTCTTCTCCTTATCCCTTCAAAGCTGAAAGAACTACTTCGATTATATTATCTTGTGTCAAACTTTATATCTTAAAATATCTTTTTTCAATCAAAACAGTAAGGTATGACTTTGTATGTCAAGATCTACTATATTTCTTCTCATTGAAGGCATAGATATCTGAGTGACTTTGTTAATATCTAGTGACTTTCCCCCCCAACCCAATGAAAGTAAATTCAGCTTTATGAGCAAATACAATTAATTGTAATCTCCTGATGATGAAGCTGATTTTGTAAATACCTAAATTTAATTCATTCACATATGAGTTCAAATCAGATTTTCATGTGGGTCCCTTACTTGAAGGATTTTTTTTTTTTCAATTCTATAATGTTTTTTCAGGTAAACACCTTCAGGGAAGTTTAATTTCATTTTCTCTATATATTTTCATTATGTGATGGAGGCAGTACTTAAAGCAACAGTTTTTTACCAGAAAAAAAAGTTTTCATTGCAAAACTGAATATTACCTTTGTGCAACACTGCTACTTAAATCGGGTTTTCTCTTAGTCAATTTTAAATCTATCATAAGCTATAACTGTATTCATTATCCTGTCACTTTCTGAGTCTAATAGAACAAGAACAGCTGTTTTTGGGCTCTAACTAACTGCAACAAGTTTCTTTCAGAGTAATGTAGGAACAACATCAGAATAGCACATCTGAGGTACATAGTGCAAAATTAATCAAAAATTAGTGGTCTGAGAGTTGGAGACACTCACGTGACATGCAAACATTTGTTCAGCACCTGAAGTAATGACAATGAATTAGACCAATAGAATTACTTCTTCTGGCACCTAACAGAAAGGTTACTTGATCATCAATCATTAGCTTATAAAAAAGGGCTGAACTCGCAGTTCTGAACATATAGCCAGAAAAATTAAGTGAGAGACATACATGTGATAAAGAAAGACAAATGATCCAAGCTCAATTGCTTTAAATTACATTGACCTCATCAGTATACCTTTGAAACTTGTCCCTAATTGAGAGCAATTGATTTACCCTTCCAGATTTCCTTTAAAACCCATCAGATCCCACATTCAAAATGTTAAGAGCCCTTTGCCAAATTGTTTTGCAATTGAGCTTTCCTTTGGGTTTTTAAATGATGACTAAGCAACAAGTCAGATAGAAAAACAGTACTCAATGAATTTAAGCCTTAGATATGAAAGTGACATCTTTTTTCTCCCACTAGACATGGTAATAAACTAATGAAAGTAATTTTTAACACAAAACTGTTGTAATAGCACAAAAATTTGAAAGGCGTCGGGCACCAAAATGAGCTGTGAGCAGAACCACCATGCAAAAATGTCAGATGTCTCACCTACATCCCAGGATAAAAAGATCAAGTTTCTCAAAATTAAGGAGGAAGATATTCACAAAGAGTTATGCTGTGCAGTGAGCACAATCCCCACTGCCTTCTATCTGTGTGAGAGCGGAGAGGTGAATGATTGCCCTGCTGCTCATCTCAGCTCTGGCATGAGCATCACTGGAACCATCACAGAGCTTGATATGGGTTCCCCCACACAAAGGGACATACTAAGCTAGTGTCTGCCTTTTGACTGGTGAGACTATATAGCATGAGAGAGAGTTTGGCTAAAATGGTCTGTGTCAGAAAAAGACGGGATACATCTGGGAAGTAGGCACCCTCTTTTCCAAAGTCAAGACAAAGGCCCCTAAATCCTAGATCCAGCTGTGGAATTTTTAGTAGGAATGTTACCCTGGAATCCATTTAAAAGGGGTCCTGCTCAAAAGGACTGGGGAAAGCACTGGCCTACTAAAGGAAATTGCATTGGTGGGGCCTAGAAGGAGTGTCTCCAAAAATTTCAGATGGCTTTAAAGATATGCCATCTTACGACACTATAAGTTAACTGATAATTCCCTGCATCATTTTCCTTCCTTCATCTCCACGTCCCAAACACTAAGGGGTCAGAAACCTCAGTAAGCAAGACAAAGAATAAAATCACCCACTGGAGAAGAATCAATCAGCCTCTCCCAGCCTTTCTCACAGATTCTCTCCGGCACCAGGTCACAGCTGGGAGAGAGAAGATTTAATATTGCAACTAGTTTGGCGTTTTGATTGTTTCCTGGACCAGGAGATTTAAACTACTAAATCAAGTCTCTGTTAGCAACTTAAAGCTACAGGAGAACTTTCTGTCACCTAAGAAACCAAGGAGGCCATGCTGCCGGCCCTAGCCTTCATTCAGAGATAAGGAGAAAACCAACGACACTGCATAGTTTTTAAAGGGAGTGTACAAAAAAAGTAATAAGGTTACTTTAATGGTTACTCCCCATGAATCCTAAATGTTTAATGTGTATGAGTTACACAATGATTTTTAAGAACATAGATATTATATTTGTTTTCGTGATGACCTGATGAAGAAATATGCCATAAAGTGAAATATATTCATTCCTTTTTATAAATAGAGCAGATAGAGACATGTAGACTCTGATGCTAAAGGAGACAAAATACATTATTGTACTCAAAATACATTATTATACTCAATATAATATCTGATAATCATATAACATGACATTGAGAGTATATATGACCATTTACAGCAGAAGAGTCCTACAACTTTGAAGTCCAACCTGATTTAAAAAATAAAAATAAAAAATTAAATGTGTTCTGAATGCTGACTTCTTTTTCCTACATATGAGGCAAGAACCAAAATGTACTCCAAAATATAATCACATAGAGTTAACAATTCTAATAGTTTAAAATTGACGACAAGAATTTAAAGACAATCTAAATATCATATTTTATCCAGTGAAATTATGTCTTGCATCTTTTTCAGGTAACATATGTCTATGCTTACTCTGTTGTCGGATACCATGTTGAGGCCTTCACATGTATTATCTCACTGAAGCCTTACAAGTAATTTAACTGGAGATATTTAAAAGTACTATTTTCCCCCTCCACAATCTAATGAAAGACCATTCTTCTACCTTCCTTATTATTCCTCATTCACAGTTGGTTTCTCTTCCTCCCACCTCCCGCCACCCATAGCTCATTGCCAATTCAAAGCTATATAGTCAAAACTAATCCAGTGTCTGAATAATGCTTCCCAAGAAGTGAGAATCTGGCAAAATGAGCAGTGATCTGACTGACATGAAGAAGGTAGTATTCCTCAGAGCTCAACCATAAACTGTCATCATTCATGAACTCCACTAGACTGCTTCCTCTCTCCTGTTTTCTTTCTATTTATGTTCCTGATGAATAGGAATAAAGCCCAGGGAACTGGGCCACAATGCTGAATCCAAGTCAACTCAAAAGACACCTGCTTTTATTTATTTTTTTTTAAAGATTTTATTTTATTTATTTATTTATTTATTTATTTGACAGAGAGAGAGAGAGCACAGTAGGCAGAGAAGCAGGCAGAGAAAGAGGGGAAGCAGGCTCCCCATCGATGCGGGGCTCGATCCCAGGACCCTGAGATCATGACCCGAGCCGAAGGCAGAGGCTTAACCCACTGAGCCACCCAGGCGCCCCAAAAGACACCTGCTTTTAAAATATACATTGTTTGACTCAGTAATTTCACCCACATTAAAAACTTTCCTAGGAATGTAGTCAAAGATACAAACCAAGACATATCAACTATGATAACTAATCCACTGCTGTTTATAACAGGGAAAGTTACAAACAACCCAAAAGGCCAATAGTAGAAGGTAAATTGCAATGATTAATAAGATAGGTTACTATATAGCCATTAAAATATACCTATACATATTTCAGAAACATTTTTAATGATGTAGTAAGCTGCTAAAGATATACTCCTAAGTAACAAACACTAGGTACCAAATTATGCCATATTTTTTTTTAAAGATTTTATTTATTTATTTGACAGACAGAGATCACAAGTAGGCAGAGAGAGAGAGAGAGAGGAGGAAACAGGCTCCCCACAGAGCAGAAAGCCCAATGTAGGGCTCGATCCCAGGACCCTAGGATCATGACCCGAGCCGAAGGCAGAGGCTTTAACCCACTGAGCCACCCAGGCGCCCCTGCCATATTTTTAAAAGTACATATTTTAAAAGTACATGCAAATTTTGCAAATATGAATGTGTGTATGTGTATATATGTATGTATGTGTGTATGTGTGTATATATGTATATATGTGTGTATATACATACATATATACACATACACACATACATACATAGATTACTTTCTGGGTAGGTGGTGAACTCGAGGCAATTTTGGCTTCTTCTTGCTTTTTAAAAAATTTTCCAATTTCTTACATTAAACATGTAATTTTTAACAGCCAAAAAACCCCACCCATAATGAGGTGGACTTCAATTCAATTCAACAAACACTTGTTAGTAGTCTATTCTGTAATCAAATTAAGTTCAACAAATATTTCTTTAATGAAACATGCATATAAGTATAGATATAAAGAAGATTATAACATGGTCCCTGCTCTTGGTGAGCTCACAGTTTAGCCAGAGTAACATAAAGGAGCAAAGGCAACTTACATCAATGTTGTTATAAAACAGCACAAGATACATTAGAGATACAAAAGAGGTAGCAGTCACCTAAAACTGGGAATGTCACAGATTGGAAAGAGACAAGAGGGTATTCCAGGTAGGAGGAAGAAGAAACATCTACAAATGCATGGAGGCATTTGTTGGAATGGAAAGTAAATGAAGGCAAACAGAAAGATACGAAGATGAGAAGAAGGTAGGGGCTAGATCATGATGGACTCTAGAAGCATTAAGGGCACAGACTTTAGAGCTGCACTATACAATATAGTAGCTACAAACCACAGATGACTATTAAATACCTGGAAATGGGACTATCCCACAATGGGACATACTGCAAGCATAAAAATAACATACCAGGTTTTGAAGACTTGGTACCCCAAAAAATGCCACAATCTCATTAATAATTTTTATGTTGACTACATGCTGAAATGATAATATTTTTAATATACCAGATTAAATATGTTATTATAATTTCAGTTATTTTCATTTTTGTAATATGACTACTAAAAATCTTAAATTATTTATGTGGGACAGCACTTTTTTAGAGGACAGATTAGAAGAGAACAACGCTGAAAGAAGGAAGACCAGTTAGAAGGCTTTTAAAGAGGACAGAACAAAATGCAAAAAGGGGCTGAACTAGGCAAGTACAAATAGGGATAGAGAGGAAGAGACAGATTTATAAAAAATTACTATATTGACAAAGCAGATAAGCTAACTATAAAAAGGAGCTGTAAGTATTTGGAATACTCTAAGCTTTTTGGCTTGGTGACAATATGATAAGTAGTGACCTTAGACAAAACAGAGAATACAAAAAGAATACAAACTCTTGATGTAAAGATTCATTCATTCATTCATTCATTTACGGAGCACCTGCCAGTGGTTAGGTACCAGGGATCTAGCAATGATGAATAAATGAGAGCTCTGCTCTCCTAGAACCTACTTACACTTTCCTGTGAGCATATAGTGAGTTCAAGTTAGCCATGTTTAACGTGAGATGGCTATGGGATATTCAGATTAACTAGAAATTTAGATGTTTGTGTATAAAATTTAGGACAAATGTATGAATGGTACTTAGAGATTTGGGAATCATTATGGTGCTTCCACCTAAGGACAGCAAAAAATAAAACCCTAAGAAACACCATGTTCAAGGGGAACATGGAGAAAGAGGAATCAGGGAAAAGAGAAATAGGGGAAAACAGACCCAAAAAACAAGAAAGGAGAAAAACTTAAGTGTGGTTGAATGGAGCACTGCCAAATACAGCAGCCTGGATTAAAACTACCAAATATCCATACGACTATGTAATTTGAGGCCATTGCTCATCTTCAACAGGGCATTTTCAGTGGCATGGTGAGGACAAAAGCCAGATTGGAAGACAAAACTGATGACTAAAGACAGCACCTATACACTGCTCCTCTGAAGAATTTGGCTGGGATGGACAGTAGCTAGAAAAGATAAGCACTGAGGTGAGAGCCTAAGATGAGAGGGAATTGAGGCATGTTTTCAGGTATCAGGGAGGGACGAGTAGAGAGAACTAAAAAGAGAAGAAAAGAGAGGTGTAAGTGATAGAATGAGATCTCTTGGGAGCTGAAAGTAGATGGAGTGGAAAGCACTGGGAGATATATTAGTATTGAATGCAAAATAAAACACGTCTCCCTGACCATGTTGGCAACATAGGTCATTCCTGACTTCACTCACTTTCACAAGAACAACTAACATCTATTTAAGAGCAAGACACCACTGAGAGAATCCTAGAACGTGGCAGTGAGGCTGAAGCACAGCCTTGTACCTTATAGACTAAGTCAGACTGCATTAGAAGGGGAAGAGAAGTGACACATGTTTACCACATTGCCCCTCCCCCAGGATAGCATATCCCCACATAGAGATGTCTTTCCTAACCCTTCAGTTCTCCTAGTGGGGAAAGAGAACCCAGAGACGACAACCAACCTCCACAAGCATTTGGGCCACTTTGTGGGAGCCCTTATTCTGATCTCATACCATAGGGACTGGAGGAGAATCTGCAGGGCCCAGCCACTGGAAATCTGGCTGTGCTGGAGAAGTGGGGAGTAAAATGGAATGGCCGGCATACAGATCCTGGCAGTCCAAGTTCATCCCTATAGCACCCAAGTAGTAATCCCAACCCATAGCTCTGATCATATGCAGGACCAAGTTGGGGGCACACTCTGACCAGAGAATTTGGCAGGATTCAAAGCTGCCTGATTCAGATCTTCAAATGAAGAGTTCTACCAGCCCTACAGCCTGCTTTGCCCACATAGGCTAAGTGCGGAGTCACTTCCTCACCCACTGTGAAGAATCCCTTCCAGCCCCAACTGACCAGAAGGCTGGTGACAACTCCTGGAAGCTATGTGACCAGTGGCACTTGAGCCAAGAGGTAGGAGAGCAGAGTCAGTCACCCTCAGAGCAAAGATAGTACCAGACATGGAGACTTTCCATGCTATGCACAGGCAGGGGAATTAATTCATAGCCACAGCTGAGAGTGTCTCCTGGCCCCTCCCAACTAGACAGCCTATTTAGGATATTGAGAGTAGCCTGCAGTCGCCCAGGCAAGGGGCTTCAACCCAGACAAGGGGTTGAGACGTAGCCCAACACACCGAGAAGAGCATCTTCCAGCCACATCTGATCACAAGGATTGGCAAAAATACCCGAAATCCCTGAGGCCCAGGGGCACTCAAGCCAAGAGAAGAGCAGACAGAACCAATGGTTTACTGAGCAAAGCCATTGGCCCTGTGCAGCCAGGGAACTTATGACAACAAAGCGCTTTACCAGTTTTAAAGCTGTTTATTCCATTGCTCCCATTCTGGGAATTTAACTCATAGCTCCACTCACTGCTGAATAAATCCTTCAGTCTATCTGACTGGAGAAACTAATCAGAGCACACAGGAAGTTGTACAGACCATTAAACAGCCCTGTGGACAGTGGAATTTCAACAGAGCATAGCCTGTGGCTTGCCTTGTCTACAGAGCAAAACTGGCAGTTTCTTCAGACCAGGGAATTCCATGAACACTCAGGTCTGATTGGAGCCCCCTAACAATGAGCTGTATAAGCCCTGGGCCCTGGCCTGCTGCCCTGCCAGGGCAGGAAAGCTAATTCACAGCCCTATCCACTACTGAATGTAGTACTCAGTGTCAAACATTTAGTGAACATGACCAGAGAACTGCAGAGTCCATCCTATAGCCTTTCTTGGGTACAGAAGTAAGCCAACAGGATTATCCAGCTGTTCTCAACTACTGGCAAATCCCCCATCCCTGTTCTCAGAGCTTCAACAGTTGTCTCACCCACAAATAGACCATAGCAGGCCCCACTTGTCCAAAGGTATTACCAGCAAACATACCCAGAAACCGAAACTGAGCTGGCTAGTGAAGAACTTTCTCTGCCAGGGCAAACCTTTAAGTCTGGAAGAGGAGTCCCATTATGAAAATATACAGATACAATGCAAGGAATCGAGGACCATGAAATATCAGGTAAATATGACACTACCAAAAACAAAACAAAATAAGACACCTAATAAATCTCTAATATCTGACTCTATGAACTGTCAGAAAAAGAATTCAGAATAATCCTTTTAAGGAACTTAGTGAACTACAAGAAAACACAGATAGACAACTAAAGGAAATTAGGAAAACAGTACATGACAAAATGAGAAGCCTGGCAAGAAAATAGCAACCACCAAAAGAGAGAGAAAAATGCAATAACTGGACTTAAGAACTTAATGGAGTTTCAAAAATACACTCAATCTCACAGAATAAAGAATTAGCAACCTGGAGTATAGGACATTGGAAATTACTGAGAGAAGCAAAAGAAAAAATGAAAAAGAATGAAGAAAACTTATGGGAATTATAGGACACAATGAAAAGAAACACATTTTTGTATTATGAGAATTCCAGAAAAAGAAGAGGACAAGAAAAGAACAGAAAATATATTTAAAGTAATAATGCCTGAAAAGTTCCCAAACCTGGGGAAGGAAAGACTATCCAAACCTGTGAGACCCAAAGAATCCTAAATAGGTTAAACCTATATAGGGATACATCAAAACACATTCAGTTAAATTATCAAAAGTCAAAGACAGAAAGAATTTAAGAGGGGGAAGAAGAAAGAAAGAAGTTACATCCAAAGGAACCTCCATTAGGCTATTAGTGGATTTCTCAACAGAAACTTTTCAGGCAAGGAGAAAATGGGATGACATATTCAAAATATTGAAAGAAAATAACTCAACCAAAAATTGTATACCCAGCAAAACAATCCTTCAGAAATAAAGGAGGTATAAAAATGTTCTTAAACAAACAAAAACAGGAAGTTCATTACCATCATATATGCCTTACAAGAAATGCTAAAGGGAGTTTTCTGAGTGGAAGTAAAAAATGTTAATTAATATCCTAAAAACACAAAAAAAGATAGCATAAATCTCACTGGTAATAGCAAATATATGTCATAGTTAGATTTTGCAATATGGTAACAGTGGTGCATAACTCACAATTCTAGTTTAAAAGTTAAAAAAATATATATGTACCAAAAATCAGCATAAATACAATAATCTCTTATTAATTGCACAATATGAAAAATAAGTGAATTGTAACAGTAGTAACATAAAATATGCTGGAGAGAAGTAAAAGTGTAAAGTATATGAATTTTATTGAGCTTAAGTTATTATAAGCTTAAAATAGGGTGTTATAAGTTTACAATATTTTATTGAGCCTCATGGCAACTACAAAGAAAAATCTTTTTTTTTTTAAGATTTTATTTATTTATTTGATAGAGATTACAAGTAGGCAGAGAGGCAGGCAGAGAGAGAGGAGGAAGCAGGCTTCCCGCTGAGCAGAGAGCCCCATGCAGGGCTTGATCCCAGGACCCTGGGATCATGACCTGAGCCGAAGGCAGAGGTTTAACCCACTGAGCCACCCAGGTGCCCCTACAAAGAAAAATCTTGCAATAATTGCACAAAGGTGATAAAGAAGCCAGAGCATAGTCATATCAAGAAAGATCAAAACACATTAAAAAAAGACAATAGGAAGGAAAATGAAAATGGAAAGGAAAAATGAATCTACAAAACAACTAGAAAACAATGAATAAAATGGCAATAAAAAGTCTTTCCCTAACAATAATTACTTTAAACACAAGCATATTATCTAATCAAAAGATACAGAATAGCTGAATCCATTAGGAAAAAAAAACACAGGATCCAACTGCATGCTGCCTACAAAAAACTCACTTTGGCTTTAAAGACATGGATAGGCTGAGAGGGAAGGGATAGAAAAATACATTTCAAGCAAATGGTAACAAAAAAAACAGAGGTAGCTATACTTACAACAGTGAATTAGATTTAAACTAGAAATAGTAAAAAGGGACAAAGGAGGTCACTATATACAGGTCCAGTAACTCAAGAAACCACAACAATTGTAAATATTTTTGCATCCAACACTGGAGCACCTAACTATTTAAAGCAAAAATTAACAGAACTAAAAGGAAAACTAAATGGTAATAAAATAATAGTTGGAGATTTTAATTCTCCACGTTCAATAATGAATAGATTATCCAAACAGAGAATCAATAAGGAAACCAGATTTGAACAACACTATAGACCAAATGGATCTAACAGATACATACAGAACATTCTACCCAGCAACAGCAGAATGTACGTTCTTCTCAAGCACTCATGGAACATTATCTAGGACAGACCATATGTTATGCCACAAGTCTTAGCAAATTCAAGAAGACTGAAATCACACCAGGTATCTTTTCTGAATACAATGGCATGAAACTAAAAATAAGTAACAAGAGGAAAACTCGAAAATTCACAAACACAAGGAAACTAAAAAATACTTTTCTGAACAAACACTAGATCAAATAAGAAATTTAAAAATAAATTTTAACAAGTTTCTTGAAACAAACAAAAGTGGAAATGTGACCATACCAGAACTTATGCGATGCATCAAGAGCATTCTAAGACGGAAATTTATAGCAAGAAACACCAATATTAGGAAGCAAAAGTTCTCAAATAACCTAACTCTATACTTCAAAAAACCTAGAGAAAGAACAAACTGAGCCCACAGTTAGGAAAAAGAAGGAAATAATAAAGATTAGAACAAAAATAAACGAAGTAGAGGACAGAAAAAATTTGAAAATATTAAGAAAACCAAGAGTTGATTTCTTGAAAAGATAAATAAAATTGACAAAGCCTTAGCTAGACTAACCAAGGAAAAAGAGAAAGGACCCAAATCAACAAAATTGTAAATGAAGGAGGAGACATTGCAACTAATAATACAGAAATTAAAAGGATCATAAGAGGTACTATGAAGAACTATATGCCAAGAAACTGGACAACTTAAAAAGAAATGGAAAAATTCTTAAAAACATACATACAATTACCAAACCTGAATCAGGAATAAATTTAAAAAATCTGAATAGACCAATTATTAATAGGACAATTGAACCAGTAATTAAAAATCTCCCAATGAAGAAAAGCCTAGGACTAAATGGTTTCCCTGCTGAATTTTACCAAACACTTAAAAAACGCTAATACTTCTCAATTTTTTTGAAAAATCCCTAACTCATTTTATGAGACAAGTAGTAAGCTGATACCAAACCCAGAAAAGGACACTACTAGAAAACTATATGCCAGTATTTCCGATGAACATGGATATACAAATTCTCAATAAAATACCAGCTAACTGAATTCAGCAGCACATTAAAAGGATCATTCACCGTGATCTTGTGGGATTTATCCCTGTGATGCAAGGATGGTTCAACATAAGCTAATCAATTAATGTGATACATCACTTTAATATATCACATTAACAGAATAAAAGAAAAGAAAAAAATGATCATCTCAATAGATTCAGAAAAAGCACCTGACAAAACTCAACATCCATTCATGATAAAAACTCTTAACAAATTAGGCATTAAAGGAACATATCTCAACATAATAACGGGCATGCATATATGACAAGCCCAGAGCTAACATCATACACAGTGGTGAAAGGATGAAAAATTTCCTCTAAAATTAGAAACAAGGGTGCCCACTCTTACCATGTCAATTCAACATAGTACTAGAAGTCCTAGCTAGAGTATTCAGCTAGAAAAAGAAATGAAAGTTATCAGAATTGGAAAGAAAAAAATAAAACTGTCTCTATTTACAGATAACATGATTTTATATAGAGAAGACCCTAAATATTTAAAAAAAAAACCCGTTAATATAATCAATGACTTCAGTAAATTTGTAGGATACAAAATTAACATACAAAAATCAGTAGCATTTCTATACACTAACAAAATTCTGAAAAAGTCAATCATATTTATAATAGCATCGAAAACAATAAAATACTTCAGAATAAACTTAACTAAAGAGGTGAAATTTCTCTATGCTGAACACTCCAAGACCCTGGTGAAAGAAATCAAAGAAGACACAAATGAATAGAAAGATATCATATGTTCATGGATTACATGAATTAATATTGTTAAAGTGTCACTACTACTGAAAGCCACCTACAGATTCAATGCAATCCCTATCAGGATTTCGATGGCATTTTTTTTTAAGGTTTTATTTATTTATTTGACAGAGAGAGAGATACAAGTAGGCGGAGAGGCAGGCAGAGAAAGAGGGGGAAGCATGCTCCCTGCTGAGCAGAGAGCCTGTTGTAGGGCTCGATCCCAGGACCCTGAGATCATGACCTGAGCCTAAGGCAGAGGCTTTAACCCACTGAGCCACCCAGGTGCCTTTAATGGCATTTTTAAAAATTTTATTTTATTTTTTCAGTGTTCCCCGATTCATTGTTTATGCACCATACCCAGTGTTCCACGCAATATGTGCCCTCCTTAATACCCATCACCAGGCTCACCTATTCCTCCACCTCCAAAACCCTGTTTGTTTCTCAGAGTCCACAGTTTCTCATGCCTTTGTCTCCCCCTCTGTTTTCCCCCAGTTCACTTTTCCTTTCCTTCTCCTAATGTCCTCCATGTTATTTCCTTATGCTCCACAAGTAGGTGAAACCATATGATAATTGACTCTCTCTGTTTGACTTATTTCACTCAACATAATCTCCCATCCAAGTTGATACAGAAGTTGGGTATTCATCCTTTCTGATGAAGGTGTAATATTCCATTGAATATGTGAATATTCATTGAATATATGAATATTTAATATATGGACCATATCTTCTTTGTCCATTCATCTGCTGAAGGGCATCTTGGCTCTTTCCATAGTTTGGCAATTGTGACCTCAATGGCATTTTTTATAGAAGTAGAAAAAAAATCTCTAAAATTTATTGGGGACAAAGCCCCTAAATAGCCAAAATAAACCCTGAGAAAGAAGAACAAAGCAGGAGGTATCACACTTCCTGATTTCAAGCTATACTATAAAGCTATGGGCATCAACACAGTATGGTACTGGCATAAAAACAGGCAAAGAGAGTAACAAAATAGAATAGAGAGCCCAGAAATAAAGTCAAGCATAGTCAGTCCACTAATATTTGACAAGGGAGCCAAGAATACTCAGTGGAGACAAGAGAGTCTCTTCAAAAAATGATGTTGGGGGCACCTGGGTGGCTCAGTTGGTTGGGCGACTGCCTTTGGCTCAGGTCATGATCCCAGTGTCCAGGGATCGAGTCCCACATCAGGCTCCCGGCTCCATGGGGAGTCTGCTTCTCCCTCTCAAGCTCTTGCTCGCTCGCTCTCTCTCTCTTTCAAATAAATAAATAAAAATCTTAAAAAAAAATGATGTTGGGATAATTGAATATTCACATGTAAAAGAATGAAAGTGGACCTATTTCTTACACCATTCACAAAAATTAACCCAAAATGGTTTAAGCCTTAAATGTAAGACCTGGAAGAAAACAGAGAAACATAGGTCCTTGACATCAGTCACAGTAATGATTTTTCGGATAGGACACCTAAAGCACAAGCAACAAAATCAAAAATAAACTAATGGGACTACATCAAACTAAAAAGCTCCTGCACAGCAAAAGAAACCATCAAAAGAGGAAAAGACAACCTATAGAATGGGAAAAAATATTTGCAAACTATATATCTCATAAGGAGACAATATTCAAAACATTTAAAGAACTCACACAACTCAATAGAAAATAAAAACAAACAACAAATAAAAATAACTTAAAATGGGCAAAGGGTCTGAATAGACATTTTTCCAAAGAAGACATATGAAAGGCCTGGGTACACAAAAAGATGCCAACATCACTAGTCATTAGGGAAAAGCAAGTCAAAGCCACAAAAAGCTATCACCTCATGCCTGTTAGAATGGCCATCATCAAAAGAATAAGCCATAGAAAATGCTGACATAGATGTGGAGAAAAGGGAACCCTGTGTAAATTGTAAATTTGTACAACCACTGTGGAAAACAGTATGAAGAATCCTCAAAAAATTAAAGACAGTCTTTAATTTTTATAGTCTAGCAACTCCACTTCTGGGAATATATGAAACACTAACTCAAAAAGGTATCTGTACCTCCATATTCATGGCAGCAGTATTTATAATAGCCAAGGCATGGAAACAACTTAAGTGTATATTGATGGACGAATGGATAAAGAAGTCGTGATACACACAAACACACTGGAATATTATTCAGCCACAAAAAGGCAGAAATCTTAATACTTGTGACAACAGGGATGGATGTTGAAGGCATTAGGCTACGTAAAATGAGTCAGACAAAGACAAATGCAGTCTGATCTCACTGATGTGGAATCTAAAAAGAAAAACAAATTCATAGAAAATAAATTAACAAAAAGATCAGACCCGTAGTTACCAGAGTACCAGAGGCAGGGAGGGGGAGGAGTGGGAACTAGAGAAAGGTGGTCAAGAAGTACAGACGTCCAGTCACAAAATAAATAAGTGTTAAGTATGTAATGTACATCGTGATGACTAGAGCTAATGCTGCTGGATGGTAAATAAAATGTTAAGAGAGTAAATCCTCAGTTTCTCATCACAAGAAAAAGTTCTTCCATTCATCCATTTCCTCTTTCTTTTCTTTTTTTTGTATCTATAAGAGAAGATGGGTGTTAGCTGAACCTACTGTGGTAATCATATCACAATATATGTAATCAAGCCATCACGCTGTCCTCCTCAAACTTACACAATAAGGTATGCCAGATATTTCTCAGTAAAACTGGGGGGAAAGGACAAATGTCTGTTAAGGGCACTAGGAAGCTGAAAGAGCTCCTGCCTGACGACCATTACTCCTGGCTGATCATGCGAGGGATACCTAGGGAGGTTGAGGAGAGTGGAGGTGAAACGGAAGGCCTCAAGAGCAGGAGGGAAGATTGAAAGAGCCGCTGAAGTGGACTGAAGATCTCGAGTAAGAATCGCCAGGAATATGGAGGCGTCACTGAGACTGGACATGAGGTGTGACCCTGAAACATGATGTGTTCTTTTCCCTAGTGTGCTGAACAATCCATACGTGGAATGTAGAAACTGAAAGAACTGAATGAAAAATTGATACGAAGTCTCACACAAAAAGATGATTTGGGATATCTGAAGGTGATAGTAGGAGAGGAGTTCTAATTGTTGACCACAGACTCTTGCCTGCTAGAGGAAGTGATCAGATGGACCCTGACAGATGCAGAAAAAAATGAGAGAATTAAGATCCTAGAGGTATAGATAAGGTTGATGAACCGCTGGAAGGAAGCTATAAGTGAGAAATGGTGTTCCTCCAAAATACTAATAATATATGGACAATAACAACAATAAATAGCTATAATTTATTAAGCAATTACTGTGTGTCAAGCAGTTCTTTAAATGTTTTGTTTTATTGAACACAATTAACAAAACAACACGGTGAGGTAGTTACTTTTTTATATCCTTTTTTTTTTCTTTTAGATGAATAAATTAAAAATCAAAGAACCAGTAGGTGGAAGAACCCACTTTTTTTTTAATGAAAATTTGGCATTTTTATTTATTTTTTATACATTTTTTATTTAAATTATATTTAGTTAACATAGAGCATATTATTAGTTTCAGAGGTAGAATTTAGGGATTCATCACTTACATAAATCACCCAGTGTTCATTCCTTCAAGCACCCTCCTTAATGCCCATCACCCAGTTACCCCAACCCCCACCCACCTCCCCTCAAGCAACCCTCAGTTTGTTTCCTAGAGTTAAGAGCCTCTGTGGTTTGTCTTAACCACTGTGCAGGCCAAAGTCAAAGGCCTAAAAGATATAGTTTATTTACAAAGGAAGTTTCACAGGAAACAGAAGCAGGATGGTGGTAGAGTAAGTGAAGATTAGGCAGGATTTGGGCAGAGAAATACAGGTAAGCGGGGATAAAGTTAGAAGAGGTGAGAATCAATCATTAAGAAGGCCACAATTTGAATGGTGCTAAGGAATTACCAGAATGAATGGCACTGAAAAAAGCAACTAACCCTAGATTTTCCCCACTTTACAAATGAGACAAGTGGTGCCAACTCAAGGCACATACCAAATATCACAGGCAGTTCAGAGAATAAAGTTGAAAAGGCGCTGTGTCAGCCCCAGGGAAGTTAGCAATCCAGACACAAATAAAGCAATAATTTTTTTAAAAGCATATTACAAGCCAGAGTAAGAAAACGTTGGAAAGAACTAACAGTGGTGCTCTGGAGCTCATTTTGTTAAAAGATTGAATTTGCTTAGAGAGATCTGAAGAGGTAGATATATAGATATAGATATAGATATAGATATAGATATAGATATAGATATAGATATAGAATTGAGATATATCTATATCTATATATATATATGTATATATAGAATTGAAGCAGGATATATATATAGAATTGAGATCGGTAGAAAAGTGCAGACAGAAGAAACTGCATAAACAAAGTCGTGGAGGTCGGCAAGATGTCAGCAAGACCAGGGAGCACCGGCGGGCAGTAAGGAAGGCAAGCTGACTGGTGCCTGAGGAACAGAACCAGGATACAAGGGAAGATTGTAAAGGTCACCTGGGACGATGTCGTCACTAAGGATGACATCCTGAATTTTATTTAATTCAGAAGGCAATGAGGAACTATTTGTGGGTTCAAGCTCAGAAATTATAGAATAGGAGGTTGAGGGCCAAAGCATCATTAGAATAGCCTTCCAATCCAGATTTTTTTTATTTATTTATTTTCCAGAAAGACATGTGCTTATGTAATGGAGGGCAATCTTGACCGTGGTGGGACTCATATATTTTCATGATAATAAAAATGAAACTCCCAGAGTTTGATTACTACCTCATAAAAATAAACTGTTTTCCTTTTTTTTCTCCAAAGAATTACTATATGTTTGTCCTCTGTCACACAACATTTTAAACGCCATGAGAAAAAGTAAAAATAAATATGCAAGTCAGTCTTTTAAATGGAGACGTTATAAGGTAATAAGAATCTAAGAAGTCCACGTGGAAATGGAGAAAAATTTTGCTTTAGTTAAAAAATAATAGTAATAATAATAAACATAGGATTGAAGGAGAATTAGGAACCAATTGCACATGTCTATATGGGTCAAATCGCTCTCTCTCTCTCTCTCTCTCTTTTTTTTAAGCAGTTTTCTGTGCATCTACACACATATGCCAGCAGTACAGAAACCCTCAAAAGGCATGGCCCAGGGCATTTATCAAGTTCTTTGTGCTAGGGATAGTTCTGAGGCCAGGACATCAAAATACATTTATGGACTTAACAGGACATGTCTGTTTTTAAAAGGTATTCAAAACAAACTACAAAAAGACAATGCCTTTTGGCAAATGGAATATTTTCTATGAGAATAAACAATGGGTCTGGCCAGTTTTCCTCAAATTATATTTCAGTGGTACCTGCATCAAGACAATGGGAATGATCTTCTAAAATGCAGGTACCAGGGCATCTTCCAGATCTAGCAAATCAGAATCACTGAGTGTAAGGTCTGGTGACCTGAACTTTTATAAACTGCCTACGGGATCTATTATATATGTTCAGGCTTTTGAATCTTTGCTCAGCTGGAAGGATACCCAAACAAAACTGCTTGGCTGAAGGACAGAAGTGGGAGGCAGACATTTTTCACTGTAAATTCTTCTGCGCCTTTTGAATTCTGCATTTTTCCACAAAGAGTACTTACAAGAATGGGCATCACATATTTATATTTTCGCACCCAGACCTGGCAGAGCATTTCTGGCAGTAGGATAAGAAAAACGTTTGTGGATTTGGTCATAAATGGCATGGTTTATAATAAATATTAGAAGTAACACACTTCTTTACAACCCTATTTCCTCTCCCCTCCCCTTGACCTCAAAAGAAACGGATTACTGTGCTGTCAACTGCTTTTGCACGAGGACACATGTTTTGCTCCTTATTCTTCTTGGTAGTGATTCATGCATCTCCAATACCTGGAACTTACTAGATTCATATGGTTGAGGCTAGAAAGTGAGATAAAGCTGCCCACACCTTTCTCTTAGCCACACTTTTACAAATGATAATCTGCTTCCTCTGCCATAAATACCAGTGTATATGCTATTTGGCATTTAGCTTTTCCTTTTTACAGAAAAATAATCATAGTGAGTATGTTGTTATACATGTCTGTGTCTATCAGGCTAGAAAGAATGTTTTCAACTGTTAAACAAAATTTATACCTTTGCCAGAGTTTCCAATGATTTGAGTTTTAAGCAGCTAATTCGTCCTTTTGGTAACAATTACTTATAGTATGCATGAAACAAAAACTGTTGTAGAAATGCAGTTGTAACTTCTTTGACGTTTTCTTTCTCATTGGATTCTACATGTTTGATAAAGATAATTTATTTTGATACATTCACGCTTTTTAAAAAGGCAAACAAATCCTTAGTTCTGAAGCACTCAAAAATTATAAAGGCATGCTCTCTAGGGAATGATTAGTATCTATTTTCCCTGAACTGGTAACCCTTTCAAGCTTGCTTGTTTCTATTCCAGCAGAAACTATTGCCAAGAAATAAAGTGACATTACAGTTGTCATAGGTCAGAACAAGAGTAAGAAAGAAATACTGTCTGGAAAACAAACTAATTACTTTACCAAAATATTGTCATTACATGTCTGTTCTCACTAGTCCTGTTGTTTGTTGTACATACCTTCCTAAGCAAAAATTAATAAAGGAAACTTGGAGAGGTTACATGTTCAGCAAGAGATATAGAATATCCCATGTGTAGAGAGAATATTGTGATTCACACAGACACACACACACACACCCCTCCAGACACACTATTTAAAAAGAAGTTATTTTATGTTCTGACCAATTATATTCCCTCCGTGGCCCTGTATTTCTTAGAAAGACAAAACAATCCCAGGCTTGAGTTCAAAGTCTGAAAATGTCTTGAGGTAACACATACTACAAAACATTGAAACAGTCCTTTTGCTAATGATGCACTTTGCATTATGTTAACGTAGATATACAAAAGAAGAGCTGAAGACCTGGGGAAGGTTCCGTGGCTGGCAGCTAAGTAGCTTTTCTTTTACAGGATTAAGTTCAACACCTTAAAAGTATTACCTTAATTTTTTCCAATCAGGTTAACTTTCATCAAAAGCATTGTCATTAACTAGCTCATAACTCATTCTGGAGTGCCTCTGTCTTTAGTAGACAGAGTAGCATTTTTTACTTTCTATACTCATATAGGTAAAACAGTGACACTCTGCTTTAAATCTCACAGAGTAAAATGTTTTCTGGGTTGAAATGTAAATTCAAAGAGAGTTCAAATGTATTAGTATCACAAAGTCACACAGTATCTCCACATTTCCCATTTTATGCCCAATGCAGATACTATTCAAGTGAAATAGAGACACATAGATGAATTGATAAATTTCTCATAAATAAAGCAAGAAATACAAACCAGTGGCTAAGTGGATTAATTTATATATATACATATTACATTGTATTAACATTTTTTCATTTAATAAGCAACTTGAAGTACTTTGCTGTTGTTGTTGAGCTACTTGAAAAATGTGGCTTTATAAAACAAATGATGAAAGACTGCCTCTAACAGACATTAGAAAGGAATTTTCAAATGTGACATGATAGTCTTGAGTCTCTCAATAGGTGATTTTTTTATAAGTTTTGGAGGAAAAAGGAAAGGGAAACAGAACACATAGAACTGAAGCTACTATAAAAATAAACAGAAGGTTAAATTTTAGAAGTCTCATTTTTCAGAAATACCCAATATGGTAAAGGTCTTGTTTATCAATTCCATGACTGCATCGGTTCCCTGGTAGCTATTTAAAGTCACTCTCAAGTATTTTATTTGTGAAAGTTCTAGGACTTAAAATATGTTCAGGCAGAGTGAATAGAAATACAGTTCAATATTCTTGATCACAGCTGAAGCTTTTTATATAAAAGCCAACAGGACTTATTCTATAGAATAAAGGATATCGCTGTTTCCTCTTATTCATAGTTGTAATTAGATTTTTTCTGATTCATTGTATCAAATCTTAATGTAACCATTCTCTCATCTCTGCTACTTTACCTCAATAAATTTCCTTGAACATTTCTTTCAGTCTCTAATGAATGAACCCATTATATTCATTATTATAATGATTATAATAACTATTATTACTATTCATTCACACGACATTATATATTTTAGGAAAGTACTATTATCACATGAATTATTTTTATGATCTTTTTTATAGCAGCATAAATGCGACAGTGGTTTCTTTGCCATTGAAAATCTCATGCAGAATTATTTCCATTTGTCAACACTTCACCAACAAAAACTATTTGCATTCACTTGAAGCAATAGCTTCTAAAAAGCCCATTCTACATTCCAGACCAATTTAATCAAACCTGTAGAATTTAAATTTATTTTATTATGAAGAAAATGTTGTGATTTTGTTTTCAATGCATGAATTCAATCTAGGTCAGCTGCTTTCATAGGAAGAGTTGATTTTATCTAGCTAAACACTGAACACTTGTCTTAAAGGAGGTATCTGATATTGGAAATAATAGACCCAATGACTATGGAAATGTGTTTGAGAGTGTTATTGATGGAAAATAGTTAATACTTATTTTAGCAAAAATTCAGTCCCTAGTCTTGTGTCACTATGGCCTCTAATAAATACAAATCAGACAATATTCAGTTCATGCTAATAATGGTGATACACTGATTATTTATATTCTTTAATGGGAAGTACTACTTTATAAGCCAAATTAAGTAGATTGAAATTATAAAATTCCAATCTCTTGGGATTCTGCTGCCACAAATTATGAATAGGTCACTGATATCATGAAGCAATTATGTGTGAGCATCTAGGATGCTATTCAGCATCAAAATAATTGCACCAACATGGATATATGGCAGTTGGACTTGTTTTTGTTGTTGTTGTTGTTGTTATGAAATATATTAAAATCTCAAAAAAAAGTGTTCACCAAGTCTTATTAATAACACATCCTCTAATATGCATTAATATAATGGGAGTATCTGGGATATGTCCACAATTCAGAAACACGGCATGAACTGAAACCCTGTGCAAAGACTACTGAAGATAAACTAGCATTGCTATGATTGCACTGCCCCCTAGGATTAAAATAACTCATGTTTACACTGAAGTCATTTGCCTTTTTCAGATCAGCATTTTCATGACACATTTGTCCAACTACGGGAATGACCGCCTGGGACTATATACATTTGTTAATCTGGCCAACTTCGTGCAGAGCTGGACCAACTTGCGACTTCAGACCCTGCCCCCAGCACAGCTGGCTCACAAGTATTTTGAACTCTTTCCTGATCAAAAAGACCCTCTCTGGCAGGTAACATCGCTTCAATAATTGGTATAATTAATTAATCCCATAAACATAAACAAACCTTGGAGTTCTATGAGATCATCCAAATCTGAAAAGTAAAGGCATTTGGGGGGAAAAAACAATACATTTTGGAAATGTTAGTCGATTTGAGAAAACACTTCTTCCTGAATTGCAGTCTTTTATTATTGCTTCTTAGTGGGCAAAATTCTGTCCCTATGCCCATTAGGAATCATGAAATTCTGAAACCTCCGCTAAGGGTTCCATAGATGCAGTGTTTTCAATCAGGAGTAAGGGATCAATTTGCAGCTTGCAATCGGCTAAAAAGAGTAGAAGAGCGGTAAACAGGTTGGATGCTAGGCAAGTTCCAGGCCATCTGGCTCCAGAGGCTGTGCTCTTAATCACTCTTCTAAATGAGAGTTACTGAATTACTAGAGAGTTACTAACGGAGCTGATGGTACAAAGATAACAATCATCAGAAGTGGAACTGAGTAAATTTCACATACTGAAGTAGCAGTAAACTCTGAACTATATACTCAGCTCATTCAGCTTTGAATGTAATCTGATTACTGCCTGACCCCAAACAGATACTCCAGGAGACATAACTATACATTTTAGAATGTGGAAGTCGGTGCTTGTGGAATTCTCAGTACATAATATTTTGCGGTTGCTAGAACACCATGTTTTTTTTTTCTTAACCACTACAAAATATCACCAAATGTTAGCCACTGGAAAGACATGCAATTTTCCTGCGGATTTAACACTTTAATTTTTTTTTTGTTTCCTTAAAGATTTTATTTATTTGAGAGAAAGACAGAGCATGAGCAACGGGAGGGGCAGAGAGAGAGGGAGAAGCAGACTCCCCACTGAACAGAGGACCCAACAGTTGGGCTGCATCCCAAGACCCCAAGATCATGACCTAAGCTGAAGGCAGGTGCTTAAACGACTGAGCCACCTAGGTACCTCAATATCTTATTTTTAAACTGAAATCATTATTTGAGGTGACAGATTTGAAACAACTCTTTTTTTTTTTTTTCAGAACAGCAGCCAAAAAGAACACCCTCACTTTAGTCTTAACTAATCTGTTGCTTATTGTAAATAACCAGAGAGTTTATTTAACTACATACATCTGTAATAGTAATAGAAATAGAGGACTGCCCTGATTGCTATATCTGAAATAGTATTAAAGGATACTTCAATTCTTCACATAATGTGTGCTTTGCGGTTGAAATTAAGGATGTTCTAGATCCATCTTACATAGTCGTTTTGGTTCAGGTCCTATACACCAAAAGCAGGTCCCTAAGGTGGTAATTCACCTTCATTTTACCCTTTTTGCCAAAATCTGGTGCTTTTTAGGATCATAATCTGTAAAGTTATAGTTTTACATATACAATTACCAACCTCTGAAGGCAACTGAAAAGACTTTGCTATCTCTTTAAATAGTTTCATTATGGCCAGATGGGTACCTCTTTGAAGCGCAGCAAGATAGCTCAAAGTTACTCAGAATAAAAACTTTACACCTTATATTTCAGTTACTTATTGAATGGTGAGAGTGTACCTTCCCTCATGTTAGCAGAAAGCAAAATCTCTGCCCAGCACTGTGTTGGGGCTCACTATTTAAAACACACACACACACACACACAATAAAGACATAGAACTGCCAAAAGCAGAAGAAATATTAAATCCTCAGTGCTAGGAGGCTGTTACCCACAGTGGAAATGTCTCCTCTCCCACAACCTTTCAGTAGAAACTCAACTTCAGAATAGAAAGGAGTTACTTGAAAGCTTCCCTGATGCCACTTCAAGGCCTTCATTTAAAAGAAGACACATGACCATGACGCTGTTTCCTGGAATATCTCTTTAAGGACAGGAGTTGAATAATTCAGGGCACCTGCATGGCTCAGTTGGTTGAGCATCTGACTCTTCATTCCAGCTCTGGTCATGATCTCAGGGTCATGAGATCAAGTCCCACCTTGGGCTCCGCACTCAGCAGAGAGTCTGCTTGAGATTCTCTCTCTCCCTCTTCCTCTGCCCCTCCCCCTACTCACTCCCTGTTTCTCTCTCTAACATAAATAAATAAATCTTTTTTTTTTTTAAGTTGAAACTCTTAGCACACATTGGACATTCACAAAAAAATACATCTCTATATTCTTCTCCCATTTAGAATCCTTGTGATGACAAACGCCACAGAGACATTTGGTCAAAAGAAAAAACCTGTGATCGCTTACCAAAATTCTTGGTAATAGGACCCCAGAAAACTGGTGAGAGCTTTCTGTTGTGATTACGAAACAGTGCAAAACTCCCAATGACTAGACAGTGAGTTCAAGTCACAATGTGTTTTCCAAATTCTTATAAGTACTGATGAATGAATAACACATTTTGTTCTCTGATATAATCTGTTTAGCTTGATAATGTACTTAAATGCTTATAAAGGAATTTTTTTAAGTGAAAAGGGTGAAAATAAGTGTCATATGGTTTGGATGTTAAACAGTCAGTTTGGTAGCAAATGTTAATTTTTTTCCTAAGACCTAAATTGAAAGGTGTTGTTGCTAACATTTCTAAAATCAAAATGAATCACATCTTGAGGAATTCATCAAAAGTCAAGGCAGATACATATAAGTATCTATAACTCTTTATAATCAATCCCTTCCAGAAAAACAGCCTCTTCCTGCCATCTTCCTGATGTAGTTTATTTCCAAACTATTTTTTGCAGAGATGACTGTTTTCTAAAAATCTAAAGGATGTTTGACAAGCAGAATTCCAGACATAAACAAAACTTTGTGCTAACAAAGGTATTTATTTACACCCAGGAGAAATCTTTTACACCTTTTCTTAAATTGGCATGCAATTTTTTCTCCATAAACTACTTGTTTCTTTAAGAATCAGTATTAAAATGAAGCCCAGTGGAAACTTTAAAATGCCAGACATCCATGTTGTATCCTGCATGATAAATTATTTGGGGCTCTTGGATTCTGGCTTCATAGAAAACAGCCATTTCAGCCATATGCCTTTCTGAGGGGAATACCTACCATTTCCTCATTTGTCCAAAAATAACTAGGAAAGATTTTATGTAATGTACACAGAGAGTTTAGCCTATTCATTTTCTCTTGGTCCCATTTGCCAATATCAATTTGAAAACAATAATAAATGTGATAAAAAACTTTTCCCATCCTTATTTATTTCATTTGTCTGTATTTATTATATAGTCAAGAGACAACTAGAAAAACATTTAAACTGAAGTCTCTTCAGGAACTCCCACCGTTATTACTGATCACATCTCTCTGAAGCTTGGCATATCAAATTCACTTCAGATAGCCCCACAGGAAGTGCATCCTCTTGTTTCCTGCTAGACGTGCAGACATTTTAAAATCAGGGTTAGATGGCAAAACCATTATTTGCCATCTTAAACTCAGTTGGATTTCCAAATGTTTAGTTACAATTGTATATGACATTTACCTTTGGAAGAAAATTTTTTATCTCCTTTTTATAGAAACTAAATTTTCCCCAGTTTTGTAGTGGTATAATTTACATGTAAAAAAATTCACCAATTTTAGTGCAAATTTTGATGAATTTTGACAATCATGCACAGTTGTATAGCCACCACAACACTGACACTTCTATCTTAAAAACAAACAAACAAAAACAACAAAAAAACACTTCTGTCTCCCTAAAAGCTTTCTCCATACACATGCCTTTGTAGTCAGTGCCCCTCCCCATCCTCAGTCATAGGAAACTACTTTCTGCTACTACAGTTTTGCCTTTTCTAGACTTTCATATAAATGGAGCATTAAATGTACAATCTTTTGTTTTCTACTTCTTTCACTTAAGATAATGCTTTTGAGATTCATCCATGTTACTATGTATAGCAATATTTTATGAAATTGATATTTTAAATGGAGAAACATCTTCTGATCAGTTTCATAAAAATAAAAGAGCTTCATTTTAACTTTAGTTTTTAGCAAAGGCATTTTTCTGAATAATTTTGCATAGATGTATAATCTTCTGCACATTCAAATATTTTTAGTGTTGAAACTGACAAAAAATAAAACAAGATTTATGGATGGTTATTTGAATGGGTGTGTCTATGATTAGGTGGTTGTTTTATACACATACACACATTATATACATTCAAACACACATACATACACACACACACTGGGCAGTTTATTCAGACCTAAGGATGTGAGAAGGTGAAGATAGAATTCAGAAACCACAATCTAACAATTTTTTGGCCACTGATACATTACATTATTACTTTTACTGACTATGTAATATTTTTTCAGTTTGCTTATTGATCCTGGTCATGCCATTAAAAGCAAACAACTTGATTTAATACAATTTTAAAAAATAAAATTCAGAAAAGAATGTTTCCAGTTGATCTATGAGAGGAATTAATCTGTTTTCTTTTTTCACATTATAATGGTCATGCTTCCTATCCTTACAAAGACTTTATTTTTTCAATTTTTTTAAAGCATTACTGAATTTTATCTAATAAAAGCTGTTATTTTAAAAAAAAATTCTTGGGGTGCCTGGGTGGCTCAATCCATTAAGCATCTGACTCTTGATTTTGGCTCAGGTCATGATCTCAAGGCTATTAGATAGAGCCCAGTGGGGAGCTCAGTGCTAGGCTTAAGAGTCTTTCTTTCCCTCTCCCTGTGCCCCTCCCCACTACATGCATCCTCTCTTTCTCTCTTTCTTTCTCTCTCTCTCTCTCTCTCAAGTAAATAAATAAATAAATATAAAAATTAAATAAATACCTTACTAATATTGAGATATGAAGCTGTTTAGGTATTTCATATAGGTTTTCTTTCTTAACCCTCTTGAAACCCTGATAGATAGCTAAGTGTTTTTCCCCCTCAACACAAATAAGAAAACTAAACCTCACATTAGACATTTTTGTTCACATTCACACAATCGATAAGTGTTGTAATAAAATCCTGATCCTAGAATTTACCTAATTTTAAAGATCATGTTCAAGAACAAGAACATAAAGAATAAGTTTTATTCTACTCTGGATTTCAAGTATGGAACATTTTTCTCCCAGTAAGTTTTAGCTTTTGTTCCACATTTCTTTTAAGTCATGATTCTCAAAGTTTACTGAATCAGAAAGTCTGGGATAGGGCTCAGTTCTCTGTTTTAACAAGCCCTCCAGGTTAATCTAAGGCATGCTGAAGTGTGAGAACCACTGTTTTAGGTCAAGCTTGTGAAGAGCATTTTTATTTTGTATACCACAGATTACTACATTTCATTCCCCATAGTTACCCATTTTTAGAGATAAAATGTTCATTGTTTGGGAAGATATTAATCTGGTACACAGCCTCTTTCAATTCATTGTTTTAGACAACTTTGCTATTGACAGAGTTATTTTAACAACTTTTCTGTTGTGTTGATATGTTAGATTTAAATACAATATTAAATAAAGCTTGTCAGAGAAATCAGAATTTTCAAAATTTAATACAGACTCCAACATAACATTATTACTAAACAAAACTAGAACAGTGATTTCTCCAAATGAGAAAAATATTATAAGGCTGTGTCTGAAGACCATTGCTAGCTATTGACCTGGAATATAATTAACAGGTCCCACTCCCTCAGAATGCATAATAATGTAAATCATATTAGAACAGAGAAGTAGAAACTAGGATCTGGGGAATCCTAAATACCTGGACCAGAAATATTTTTATATTATGATTTTATAAATATAGTTATAGTTACAAGCACCTGATTAAATTTCGGGGAAACTGAACTCAGATTGCCTTACTTTTTCTTGTGCAATCTAAGCTATGCCCTTTAGCTCATAATTTAGGCTCTAATATACTAATTCTACAGTTTATAACACTGCTCATTTTGAAAAAAATCACACCCTTGATTCCCAATAGTCACAAATCTATATGGGCACCTGTGATAAGCCATTCTCTTTCCAAAAGTGCAGATTTTGTAAGTTATGTCACTAAGAAAGGACAAAATTTTTTAAAAAAACTATTTTTGACATCATTTTTTATATAGGTAAGTACATTCAAATTTAAACAAACCTGTTGAAGTTTAAACTCTGTCTCAAATTTAAATAAGCTTTCTTGGGCCTCTAGAAGAACTTTATAGAACCCAAGTACTGGTTTTGGTGATGTCGTATCTTATATGAGACAATGAGATCTTTCATTTATATAATTCTTGATTAAAATCGAAATATCTTCAGGCACAAAATGTCATTTCATCTTCAGAGAAAGCCTATGAAATGAGCAAGGCAGGTGATTTTCTACTGATAAAGACAAGACAAAGAGAAGCTAAAAGCCAAAGTCACAATCCACATCAGTGACAGAGATGCAGTCAAACAGTCCTCCCAATGGGCCTCTTCTCCTCACAACATACTTATCTCCAGTTTTTTAGAAGTTGCTTCTTTTAAAATGCTGGTTATCTATTCAGTTTAATTCAAGGAGTACTAATATGTATCTGTTTAGACCATTACAATACTTAGTTTATTAATGACTTTGAAATGCTAATAATAGGAAACTTTATTTTCATTTCATTAATTTCTAAACCTCTATTGTCTTTTCAGGAACCACTGCTTTGTATTTGTTCCTGGTTATGCATCCTTCCATCTTTAGTAACTCCCCCAGCCCAAAAACCTTTGAGGAGGTACAGTTCTTTAATAGAAATAACTACCACAGGGGGATTGATTGGTAAGATGGGTTATTAGTATAAATCTAAAAGTATATGTACTGTGCACAGTTAAAATTAGTGCTAATATTTATAAACATATAAGTTTGTAGCCACAAATAAAAGTTAACCTCTGTGCCTTGAAAATGGATTGAATAAAATGAAGAAGCACAGAAATTATTCGTAAGCAACTTTTCTCAGTTTGTTAAGGGACTTGTCACCTCAAGGGGCCCATATGTAATTTCAATTTGCATTAATTATCTTTGATGGTAATTATAGATATAAAGTCAGAGAAATACCATAAGACCCAGGAATTTCGTTCCTCTCTACTCTTAAGAAAATACTTTCATAGCTTTCTCTTCTTGCATGCTTTGCATTACGGTGATGCTACAGTCCATGCACATAATTTTCTATTTTGCTTAGGCATAAAAGGTAAATAAACTAATAGAACTAGAAATGTGTATATATTTCATAAGTAATGAAAACAAAAAAACTATCAACAATACACAAAATTTAATCTTTGGTCTTTGAATTGAAATTGGAACTATATCAACCATCTGAGGAAAATAGTTAAAAGTTAAAATGTCAAATATACACAAAATACAGTAATATAGTAGGAAGAGATGTTGCACATGAACATGTTAATAATAAAATATATCTTTAAGTCTTGCTGTTAAAGGTGTAAATTCTAGACAGAAAGTGATATCAAAGAGTGGAATTATTATAATAACTCTAGAGCATAAACATAAATGTTTTGCATGTATTTTAGCATAAAGAGCTCTTATATATTAACTTCTGTTGTCAGATTGCATTATCTCAATTTTATCAGTATCAACCCCCTCGAGAGTTGCTTGTGTGTAGTCCAAAAAGAAAGAAATGAGTTGAGAATAATTTGAGCAGCTACTAGGATTTACATATATTCTAATTGTAATATCCTTCACTGCCAATTCAGTACAGGACTTGATATTGATTAATTGTGTGGTGTTAGATAACAACTGTGAGAACTGAGAAAGCATCAACTACTTCAGGTGTTATTTGACCAGTGACTCAAATATATATGCCTGTATATGGTCGAATAAAACTACGTTAACATCAGGACAAAAGGGGGTGATGAAAAACTGCTTTAAAAGTGGAGAGGAATGTAATACTTGGACAAGAACTGGACCCTGCTTTTTCCATCAGCCTTTGGGGGCCAGGCAAGATCAACACATTATAGGTCCAAGATCCAGAACTGCATGAGAAAATTTTTAAGGCCGAAACTGTTCCAGGTATAGGCAGGACTGTTGAGAAGGTGGGACCACTTTCAGGAACTAAAAGTTATCAGAATTCAGTACTTTGTGCCCTTCTTTTGTGGCTTTCAGAGCCTTTCTCAGAATAAGCATGGCTAAGATAAGCTTAGAGCAAATAAAATACCACTAGACACTTGGCATAATCTTAGCATCCCTGGAACCAAAGTGAGCATCTAGATTAAGAAATATCTTAAAATTTGGCACTTTCCGTAAATAGATTATACACAAGAACGGATAGCAGATCAAACTTTCCAGAAATGTTTATTTATCTGTTTCCCTGTAAAAGGATACCAGAATGACATATTACCAAGGCAATTTCCAGAAAATATAAAAGGATTTCTTTACTGTCCTGGGTTTCAAGACATCACTTTGATGTGTCAGCCAAATTTTGCAATATGTTAACAACTGGAATCCTACCAGAAGCCTTAACATGTGAGATGGCTAAAAGAAAACAACATACTGCATCAAGAAGTCATCACATAATGTTAATGTCTCTCTTGTTCAATAATTATTGAATGACTGCTTTGGTAGCCCAAAGTTTTGGTGACTTATAAATTGAAGAGGGTGGGAGTGGAGGATGAAGAAGCTATTATGATCAAATGTAAGAAACCCTAGAAGTTAAATTTGCATATGCTCTCTAAAAAGGCTCTTTTTCCTTTAAAAGTTTGCCCTTAGGGCCTCAGAAATATATGGTATCACATGCTGAATTAGTTTATGTTTGACAGCTTTTGTACAGATGGGAAATTATACAAAATCAATTATGTCCTACATATCTGTGCTTAGGGCTTCAGGTATTCCTGTGTTCACACTGCTGGCTATTTACATTCTCAGCCCACTTACTGATATTGGGAAATTTGATAGGATTTTACATTTGGAAATATGTACATACTTTTTAAACTTTTATAAATACTCTAAAGAATATAATTGGCTCTAAATGGGAAAAAAGTTAAGCAAATAGGTGATATTTACACCCAGATGTGTTCTGCCCTTTAACATTTTATAGTTGAATACAACCACAGCATAACATATTAGTGGAAAGGAAATTATTTCACTTGTGATAAAGTAAAAAAAAAAAAAAAAAAATTATCTAAGTCCTTTCTAAATGTCTTTGAAATGAACATATCATCTGTTTTGATCAAATTTTCCTTCTGTTTGAGCACTCACATTTTTCTCTGTAAAATATTTCTGCATTTAAATACATTTTACACAGTTAGGTTGATTATTGGTCCAATTCTATCATTCTGTGTCTACATTTTTGCTATCTCCCAAACCTGTTTTCCTGATAGTAAGCAAAACAAAAAGAAAATGTATTTAGAGAAGCATTCTCAAAATACATTATTAGTGTCCTGTATACTTTTCCCTTGCTAACTATATAGAACATATTCCTTATAGAAAAGTGCTTTTGTTTAGGAAACAAATGAATTTGTGGGATACCTTTGACATCTATAGTCACCAGAGTATGAATATAAACCAGTCTTATTTTGAGAAATATTCCTTTTCCAGGTATATGGATTTCTTCCCAGTCCCATCTAATGTCACCACTGACTTTCTGTTTGAAAAGAGTGCCAATTACTTCCACTCAGAGGAAGCTCCTAAAAGAGCAGCTTCTCTGGTCCCCAAAGCCAAGATCATTACCATCCTCATCGACCCCTCAGATCGAGCATATTCCTGGTATCAGGTAAGAAAAATACAGACAGAATCTAACAGGTAAGAAGGAGAGTATGAAGAAGGGAGGATGTTTTACAGCAATAGCAACCACCTCAAGTCTCAATAAAAGAGATTTGCTAGTTGTATATCTGTATAAAAGTGGATAGAGTGTTCTTTGTTTCTTGAGAAACTAACTTTCTCCTGAAGTTTGTATTAATTTTGCATTAATTTAATAAAATATATTAATGAAATGAAAATATAACAAAATAGTATGTACATGTATGTATATCTGTGCTTCTACACATCTACATTTCAAAAAAATAGACTGAAAAATAGAGTAAGGGTCCCTTTTGCTTGGAAAATATAAAGTTGAGATAAATGTGAAAACCTGTATTCAAGAACCCCTTACCTGCTATTAGGCTAGTATAGCTTCTAAAAAGAGGTCTACACCAAGATACATAATAATTAAAATGGCAAAAAGTAGTGATAGAGAATTTTTGAAGCAGCAAGAAAAGAAAATAGTTACATACAAGGGAAACACCATAAGTCGATCCTCTGATTTTTTAGCAGAAACCTTGTAGGCCAGAAGGAAGTTGCATGACACATTCAAAGCACTGAAAGGAATAAAAGCTACAACCAAAAATACTCTACCCAGCAAGTTTATCATTCAGAATAGGAGAGATAGCTTTCCACACAAACAGAAGTTAAAGGAGTTCATCACCATTAATTCAGCCTTACAAGAAATATTAAAGGGAATTCCACTCAAAAGTGGAAAGAAAAGGCCATAATCAAGAGTAAGAAACTTATGAAAGGAAAAAATTCACAGGTAAATGAAAACATACAATTAAGATAGTAGGTTGATCACTCATAAAACCAATATAGAGATTAAAGCACAAAAGCAGTAAAGTCAATTATACCTACAAAAATCAGTCAAGGGATTCACAAAATAAAAGGATGTAGAGGGGCACCTGGGTGCCTCAGTGGGTTAAAGCCTCTGCCTTCGGCTCAGGTCATGATCCCAGGGTCCTGGGATCAAGCCCCACATTGGGCTCTCTGCTCAGCGGGGAGCCTGCTTCCCCGCCCCCCCGCCTGTCACTCTGCCTACTTGTGATCTCTACCTGATAAATAAATAAAATCTTTAAAAAAAAAAAAAGGATGTAGAGTGTGATATCATATCTGTAAAACATGATGGGGGAATAAAAATTTAATGTTTTTAAAATGGGCTCAAACTTAAGCAACCATCAACCTAATATAGACTGCTATACACATAAGATGTTATGTATAAACCTAATGGTAACCATAAATCAAAAACCTGTAACAGATATGCAAAAAAATAAAGAAAAAGGAATCTAAGCATACAAGAGAGAAAGCTATCAAACCACAAAGAAAGACAGCAAGAGATGAAAGGAACAGAGAAGAATTACAAAAACAATTACAAAACAAGTAATAAACTAGCAATAAGTACACACGTACCGATAATTACTTTAGATGTAAATGGACAAAGTGTTCTAATCAATAGATAAATGGATAAAAAAGCAAGACCTATCTATATGCTGCCTGCAAGAGTGTCACTGCAGACCTAAAGACACATACAGATTGAAAATGAAGGGATGGAAAAGCATTTAACATGCAAAAAGCAAAAAGAAAGATGGGGTAGCAATGCTTCTTATATCAGACAAGATAAACTTTAAAACAAGAGACAAAGAGACAAAAAGAGACAAAGAAGGATACCACATAATGACAAAGGTAATAACCAAAAGCAAAACAATAAAACCAAAAACTCCTTGTCTGAATCTCTGTACCTGGGTTGGAAATAAGGCTGCCTCTTTGTATTAAAGTGAATGCACATAGCTCTGATCTTCCAGATAAGTGTAGTCTATTCCATTCCCACTGATAGGATTTCAAAAAGATAATCCATGGGGTACCTGGGTGGCTCAGTGGGTTAAAGCCTCTGCCTTCAGCTCAGGTCATGATCCCAGGGTCCTGGGATTGAGTCCACCCCTCGTCTGGCTCTCTGCTCAGCGGGGGACCTGCTTCCTCCTCCCTCTCTGTCTGCCTCTCTGCCTACTTGTGATCTCTGTCTGTCAAATAAATAAATAAAATCTTTAAAAAAAAAAAAAAAGATAATCCAAGACAATCTAGGGTATTAGACAATAAAGTTTCTCAGCACAGGTCCTTTTGTTATTTAACAAAAGTAGTTTTTCCAGATTGGAAAAGGAAAAACAGATTGTCAGGAAAGGTTTTGTGCCCGGGACAGGGTGGGAAAAGGTCATGATAAAACAGATGGGATCTTAGATAGGCATGTTGGTAATAATCTGCATAATAGGAAGTGAGACAGCCTGGAAAGCTGAAATCCACAACTCCACACTAAGCATTGATGCCAAACTCCTACAGCCATCTTTTAAATCACAGTATATAGCAAATTGCAAAATGACTGATTAGATTCTGTGTCTTTTACCTTTTCCACCAGGTATCTAGAGAAAAAGAGAAATAAGCCTTAATTGACTCAAAGAGAAAAGAAAATTGGAACTTGGCAACCGCTTAGCCCCTGAAAAATTGAGAATTTACCATAAAGGGAGATTTCAAGGCTGTAAGCTAACAAAATGTCCTAAATATTACAAATAAATCACTCTATAGTAGCAAGATGCAGGCTTTAACAAAGTCTAGTAGTGGTTGTACTATAGTAATTTGAATCTCAATTGCAGCAAATTTGCTATTCAACTAGATGTGGTAAACATCCACAAACCTACCACTAAGCCTGAATATTTATTGGTCAATTTAGGGAAAAGGTGATTTCCTCAAACCCATGGGCCTCAGCCTGAGCCATTATGAAACACTTTCCTATTTGGATTGCTGCTTTCTGCATTTCTGTACAATAAATGATTCTGATTCATCACAAAGGAAGGTTACCATTAGGTAAAATAATCTTGGCTTTTAGATGCTAGGTGGTATGTGATAAAAGCTGTGGATTTCAGATAATGTACATGTCAGAGTTTTCAGTAGTCTCTCCATTTAAAATAGCCAGTAGGGCTTTCCTAATCTAAAACTGCATTACTAGATGGAGCAAAACTATATGGCAAAACTAGCAGAGTGCTTGTGTGTCATGGATATTCAATGGACATAACAAATGGTTTGCTTATGGGCTGCAAAGGGGGCATTAATGCAACTTTGAAAAGTTTACTTTCAGAATAGATACATACACTAAGGGAAAAAACTCAGTAAGTTTGGTTAAGGAGGCCTATCCATAAGAATTCAGCCTCTCCCAAACAAGTTCTCAAAAAAGATATCTTCATCAGTATCATAACTTTAAATCCTGAGGCTCCAAGCAAACATTTTCATCCTTTATTAATTGCAAAACAAGTAACTCTCCAGCAGTGAGTTGCTCCTTCCTTTAGCTTCGAGACTTGTCACAGAGATTGGTTTTTAATTATTCATGCCTGTGGTTCAAGTTAGTTTAATTATCCACCTTTTCATCGTAGCATCAGCGATCACATGAAGACCCTGCAGCTCTGAAGTTTAGCTTCTACGAAGTGATCTCAGCTGGGCCCCGTGCACCCTCCGAGCTTAGAGCCTTACAGAAGAGATGTTTGGTCCCAGGGTGGTATGCCAGCCACATCGAGAGATGGCTTGTTTATTTCCCTCCCTTTCAGGTACTGAGCAATAAGAATTTACATCATGTTACAATCTCATTAAGTTGATGACTTTGCCTCTAGGATAGAGGAAATTTTTACTCATTAAAACATTACTAGCTTTTACTCTGTAGTTGTAAATAAGACTGTGGCAAAGAATACTAGTTAGGCAGAGGTAGACAAACTGCTTAATTTTCTTATAAAAGTATTTCAGAATAATTCTCCCTCCTGTATTTTCTAGCGCATGCCGATCCTGATTGCAAAGAGCTTCAAAAGCTTCATATCCCTGATTCTTAGTCTGCCTGTAAAGCTTGAGAACCTCTTAACCAAATAAGGCAAATATTGTTTTGCATAATTAAGTGCCATTATTTCCCTTTGAACCACCTTGCTGAATTTTTCATGACCCCTGTGTTTTTCTTGCCTTCCTTGCTTCTCTCTTTTGCCAGGCACCAACCTAGATTACAAACTCAGCCCCAGTATCGGATTGCATAAAGCAGTCCAGTCACTCAGACGTGGTGCATGCCTATGTGTCTAGATATGCTGTCCAGCATGACAGCTGCTGCCACATCTGGCTATTTAAATTTGTATTAAAATTACATGAAATTAAGAAGTCAGTTTCTCAGTCACATTAGCCACATCTTAAATGCTCAATAGTACCTGTTAGACTCCACAACAATAGAAGATGCCCATAGTCACAAAACATCCTAGTGAACAATGTCAGTCTAGACTAAACAGAAATACTGGAGAAGAGGGATGAGCAAAATGGAAGAACAGAGTGTGGTCACTTTGTGGTCCTCCGTCATGGTCTCCTGGCATTTTATCTTTCTGGCCACCTGTCTCCTTCCCTAGAGTAACAAGCAAATTCTTCCCCTTAGTCAACTGAGGAACTGCAGTCCACATTCAGGTTCTCTGGGAGTCTTGCCTTTTTCTCCAAATGGATTATCTAATCATTTCTTAAAACTTTACAGTGCTACTCCTTTGAATGGACTCATGGAGAATGATATGTCCTCTGCCTCATTACACTTGGTCTTATTCCAACTTTTCTTCTTTTCTACAGTGCTCCTTCCCAACTTGAGCAATGGAATCACTGTTTACTTGGTTTCTACTTGTGATTGTGTAGCCACATTTCTTAAGCTCTTTTGGTTCCCTCAAAAAACCAATTTTTTTGTTTTCATAGTATTTTCAGGACTTCTCAGATTACAAAAACATGAGTGAATTTAATTAGTGTGATTTATTTCTTATTCCAGGTCATTAATGAAAGGGCCTGGTTAAGTACACAACAACATGTGCAAATCCCCTCGGTAGAATGTCTCTCATTGAATAAATTCAAGAGTTCTTTATTTTTTTTATTATACAGTTAAACATCTTTTTTCAATATGCATTGTCTTTTTTTTCCCCTTCGGTAATTTAGTTGCTAATTATTGATGGGCAACAGCTAAGGATGGATCCTGCTACAGTGATGGATGAAGTACAGAAATTTCTAGGAGTCTCTCCTCATTATAATTACTCTGAAGCTTTAACGTAAGTTTATATTCTAATTAACTTATTGAAATTTCAGGAGGGAATTGTTTTTTTAAAAATTGTAGTGTGGTGATGCAGCTATTGTCTTAACTGTTCCTTACATACTATTTTCTGATTAGTTTGACATCAACTACTTGGGAACAAACTTCAACAGTGTAGCAAAGAAATGTCCTAAATCCTCTGTTGATTTCTAACTATGAAAGATTTCCCCTAGAAGGAAAGTAGGGAAGCAAAATAATTGTAAATCTTAAAACCAACGATTAACCACAAAAGAGGCTACTTAAGTCAGTAAGTCCTGAGCCTGCTCAACAGACAATAGTGGGAACTCGGTGGAAGCATAAAGAGGTGATTAACTAGATGGTTTATGAACTCTCTCCACTGGCTTTTGTGCAACTTTCAAAACCAAAGTCAAGCAACAAGAAATCACCCAATAGGCGACTGAATTGGCAGAGGGAGATGTGCTCTTACACATACTTCCGCCTTTTGCTTCTGTGTTTTTACTCACTGTTTATCTGACCCCGTCAGCTCTTCTTCAGGGGCCAAAGCAATTACAGCTCTGGTTTGGTTTTCTTTTCCTCTTTTTTTCTGATTTTCTTAGGTAACTGACTCCATCTGGGCCAGGACGAGGATAACACAAGAGAAGCATTAGGATTTAAGGAGGCACTCACTCTCAGGTCCATGCAAATGCCTGACCGTGGGTGCCTACTGAATTTTTGCACCTCCCATCCCTCTCTTACCTTACCTTAATCCTGACTTTGGACTCCATTTAGCGTTTTAAATAAGACCTCCACTTACTTTCTCCACTGTTATGGTCAGCAATCAAATTTCTGAGGGTTGTTTTTGTTCCTATTTCACACCCCTAGAGCAAGTGGGAGATACTGAGTTGGATGGGCCATGGACCTGACCCCTACTATAACACTTTCTTTTTTAATTTTAGGGTCATAGACTGAACCTTAAAGAAACTGAAAAGGACTGTTATGGAATTCTTCCATTGTATTTCTCATTATAAAACTCACTTCTATAGATCAACTGATTTTCTCTTTTCATTGTGTGCTTCGTCATATAGCACGTTAGAAGCTGTGAGAGGCAGGAGGATTCCTTTCCCTTTCAGCATCCCTTACAACAAAGATTGGCAGAAAAACATCAAATACTGCTTATGTCTTGAACAAATCATATATAGAGACATATGTAAGAAAGACATTTTGGTATGGAGGACAAAGGAACTTGGGTTTTGAGCTTCCTTCCCAAGAGCCATTTACTTGTTATTACTATTAACCTTCTGACTTCTGTGTTTTTATACTATGAGTACTGTTAGAGCTTTGTAGAGCTTAGTTCAAGTACTAACACAGACTCTACTCGCCTTAGGTATTTAACTTCAGCTTGACCTTAAAGAAACCTGAGTGATTGTAGTTTGCAGTTAGAAATTCAAGTCCCCTTTGCTTTATATCTTTTTTAAGTATCTCTCAGAAAAGAATGCTTTTATTTTCTAAACAGTTTTCTATTTCAAGTTGGTTTATCTTTGGGTCTCTTTTATAGAGCATATAGCAAAGCACTGTATTTCAGAAAAAAGAAGTGAAGTATCCTATAAAGACATAATCTCCTTTTTTTATAGAATGGTCCTTGACCTGCATGCTGTGTTATTTGTCCCCTTTGTGTCCAGCTCAGTGGCAAGCTTTTTATTCACCTCCACTGCCGAGAAAAGGGAGTGTAAACTTAAGAGAAGTAGTATCAAAGGAACGTACTATATACAAAGAACTGTGGATCACTTTGCACCCAGGATGTATCTGGCTGAAACCGCCAGTTATATGCTGCTCTAGCCTGGTATGGGGCTCAGTGGGTAAAGCAGCAAGATAAGATATGTATAGTCTCTGAAACCACAGCTTCTCGCCCTGCAGGGCTGCCCAAGCTCTCACCCTGCTGATAGAGATAATGTACAGCCATTCAGTTTCTTTTTAGATTTTCTTGTCAATCATCAGTTGGCCTTAAACACATCAGCCCTGGAGCTGTTGTAGAATATTTGGAATTTCAGGTCATTGTCTTAGGTCTGAATTGATGCATATCCTCCTTCACCAAGCACTTTGCAGTTCCAAATCCTGCCCTGATCATTTAGTTACTCTTGTTAAAGTAACTATACTGATAAGTTTTTTCTCATCAAGGATGAGCAGGAGTCAAACAAAATATATGTTCTCAGGAATGTAATTCATTGCTTCATATTTTTTCTGCTAGTGGTAGTGAAGACTATCTCTTTAGTACTTAAAAAGAAATAATTAAAATCCTCTGAGAATGTACTGAACTGCAAACAGAGATATGAATTCTCAACTAACCACATAAATCCAGGGTTTTTTTCCACACAGAAGAATAAATGAATGAAACTAGGTCTACACAAAGATTTTACTATACAGTCTTGGCATGAAAAAGTACTCCAATTTAAGCACTCTATAAACTGAATCTCTTCAATATAAAAACAGTTCCAATTTCAAAACTATTTTCAAGAAAAATGGCAATAAGTTTCTATTGTAAGAATATTCTTTATTCCTTTCTGCAATTGCTAAAAAAAAGTATTCAAGACTTCCAAATTTCATGCAGTCATTGGATAGTCTATGATGTCTTAACATGAATTAGTACTGGCATAATGAATTTTAAATGACATTGAATATATTTTAAAAATCTGATTTTCTTGGTCAGAATGGATGTGATTTCAATAAGCAGAAAAGTTTTAAACAATATAAAAGTTTTAACAATATAAATGATTAATATAAATCAATTAAGGAAATGAGTATTTTACAATTCTTGTTCAATATAACCTTCTTGCTTAAAGTGTAAATAGGAATGATATACTCAAACTATTTTAGCTTTCATGTTATGTTACATAGTGTTTTAGGCTGACTGATCATTTGAGAGAAACCAGCAAAAATCATGTTTAGCATGGAGTTGTGCTAATTTGTATAAACTAATTTATGAAAAATATAAGCTTTTTATTTTTCCATGAACTATGAACTCACAATTATACATAGCCATCAATGACCATGACAAGAGGTTTCATATGTGGAAATACTAGTTAAACACCTGAACCTGACATCTTTATTTCTCAGTCAGTTAACCTGTTTGTTAACACAGATGAAACTGGATTGAGTTATATGAATTTTTAATACAAATTTCCTGTGAAACTTCAATAAGTGAACAGTAAGAATTTGAAGGCAAGGGGCTGGATAAAGATCATGGGTTTGTTTTGTCTTGTTCTGTGGGTAGGGCTTAACTAAGTCATAAAGAATCAAAGCTGCTTCAGAATTCAAGAAGGTCTTCAATTGTGTCTCATCCCACTTCTCCTAGCAACCAAATTTATATTGCCGAGGAAATCTTTCCTATCCCATTCTAGATGAGTTTGAGTGAAAAGGTGCCACATTAAAACTTTTTTCAGTAGCAAAAAGAGAAGAAAAAAAAAAAAAGTAGCCATAGTAGCTAAAATCTGTTGGTTCCCTGGACAACCCATGAAAGAAGCACCTAGCAATGGTAAGTAGTGAAAAAGATAGTGTGCCCCAATTTCTTATGATTAATTTGTTTTTAAAGTGGTTATAACATTTGAAAATCAATATACATGTATATATTCTACATTTCTATGTTTACATATATCTCTTCCTACCAACAGTAGATGTGATAGGTACTATTAGCTCCATTTCTCAGCTAAAAACAAAAACAAAAATGAAAACGGGCACAGAAAAACTAAGCCAAAAGTCACTCAGCAAATAAACTGAGGAGTCAGGACTAAAACTCAATCAGCCCACTGGACTGTGCTGCCAATCTATTAAGCTCTTTAAGTTGGCACAAGATGTTAGAACCAGAGAAAAACAATACTGTAAACTGTGACTAATGAATAGTATACCAACAGGAAGTATTTTCTTTAAAAGACTGAAACTTTAAAATGAGCTTTTTAAGTTGTCTCAGGCTTTCTTATAAAAAGAATCCATCTTCAGACACACGATCACTTGGCATCATAAATGTGCGATCATGGTGATATGCAAATTAAAATCACACTGAAATACAACTAGAATGGCTATAATCCAAAAGACAATACCAAATGTTAGCCACAATGTGGAGAAACTGGAACCCTCATATGTTGCAGATGACAATGTATAATATCTGGCCACTATGGAAAAGCAATTTTGCATTCTCTTAAAAATTAAACAGAGGCTTACAAATAATGCCACTCCCAAGAGAAATGAAAACCTGTGTCCAACAAATATTTGTTGAAAGAAGCATTATTAATAATAGCCAGAAACTGATAACCGCATGGTGGGAACCACACGTGATTCCTACCTTGTTGGACTCTACTTCATAAATTTAAATTAACAGTTTATCATCCCATTGTCTGCCCTGTGATTTTTTTTTTAAGGCTCATGCTTAGTCAATGTTCTCCAGCATTGTGATTGTATGCTATTGATACTGCTTTTAGAATGCTCTTATGAAGTGAGGAAATCTATATGTTTGAAATGACAAAAAAAAAATTATAAATAAGTAAATGAATGAATGAATGCCAAAAACTGAAACTGACCCAAATGTCTATCACCTGGTAAATGGATTAACAAAATCTGGCATATCCACCCCAGCCAAAAAAAAAAAGAAAAAAAAAAAAGGGGGGGGGTGGTGTCCAGAAAAGACAAAGACTCAAAGCAGATCAGTGCTAGCCTGGGCCTAGAGGTAATTGCAGGGATTGCTTCCAGTGTGCTCTAAGGAATTTGGGGGAATTATGGAAATGTTCTAATTCTGGATTGTGGTGATAGTTATATAACTATATAAACTTGCTACAAATCACCTAATTGCATACTTAAGATGGGTGTTCTAAGTAAATTATACCTGAAAATAACTGTTACAAATAAAACAGGTATCAGCAAAGTGGTTCATTAAATCAGAAAAGCATATTTGTGGAGAGGGAACTGATTTAAAAAACAAAAACAAACAAAAACTAACTTCCATGTTTGTTCCATATTAGTGACACCTGAATGATGGTGTTTTGATTCTGAAATCTACCAGCACTGTTTGCAACTCACTATTCTCCCATGGAAATGTTATTTCAATCTAAAGGTATTTTAAACATACTTGAACTTCTAAGTATAATCTGAATATTCCCTAGGATTCACCTGCCCAAATGTTACCAGTTGGAGGCTGAATCATTGGAGAATTTCAATTGTCCCTGCCTACAAGTCTCTTCCAGTTATTTCTAGACATCTCCAGGTGATATTCTATAGAAATTTAAGAACCAATCCATTCTTCTTTTTTTTTTTTTTTTAAGATTTTATTTATTTACTTGAGAGAGAGCATGCACGGTGAAGGGGGGTGGGGGCAGAGAGAGAGGGAGAAGCACACTACTTGCTGAGCAGGGAGGCAAATGCAGGGCTCCATTCCAGGACTCCAGGATCGTGACCTGAGCCGAAGGCAGATGCTCAACAGACTGAGCCATCCAGGTGCCCCTGCCTTTTTAAGGTTTTATTTATTTGATTGAGAGAAGAACCAATTCATTCTTGTTTTAGTCTAATTCAACAAGATTCTATTGGATGACTATTATGTGCAAGACTCTGGATACAATGATAAAGGATCTCATATGATGAAGTAAACAACACAAAAAATTTCCCCCAAAAGGTTCACTTCCTGAAGTCCTCTAAAGGAGGTCCTAGCCATGACTACTGAGTGCCTGCATAAGGAAAGGTTTCTTACTGTCCCACCAGATACCAGTGGTACCAAGGGTAATCTTAAGAGAAACACTGGTAATATTCTAAACAGATACAGGGAGATCTTTCTCTATTTCATGTCAAGCTTCTTCACCTGAAGTCTGAAATTGCATTGCTGATGTCTTCCAACTCATAATGTCAACATCAATCCCTCCACCTCTAGCTCAAGTCACCTGGAAAATAAACATGATCACCCTTCTGCCTTCCTCTCCTTTTCCACTCCAACACACTTATGCCATTGCCTGTGAGCTTATGCATACAGATGCCTGGGCTACATGCTAGCCACACATACACATACATACTTTTTCTCAATAAAGCCCACGTGACAGGCTGCTGCATGACATGTAACCAATGAACAGAGATGAAAGAAAAACCCATTTTTATTCTGATTCTCAATTATATTATGTGTGAAGTTCAGTGTCTCTTAAGAAAATATCATTCTGTCAGAAGGCTGCTCATTTTAACATAAGGCCTATGTATGTTCCAGAGATGGATGATGTATAGTTAGAATATTATAAAAAAAAATAATAGTTGGTCTGGATTCTAAATTTTGATCACTTACTTAACTACATAAAATGAGCCAGAATTCAATTGTAGAATTTGCTAAGGACAAAATGTTTATGAAAAATACTATATTGATAGCAGACTTCCAGACTTCCATTGTGTCATATTAGAGCTTTCCAGATTTCATGTACAGATTATTTAAATAATGGTCTTTTAAATGCTTTTTTTTCTAGTACCTCTGAGTGTGGGACTACTTTATTCAGTTGCCTTACTGATTCAAACAAGAATATAAATAACATGAAGACATAGCATGTTGTGTCCTGATCTCATACAGTTGTGTCAGTAATCATGAGAATTAGGCTTTGCCTAAGTGGGATGTGAATAATCCTTTAGTGTCTCTAATATCCAAACCAGTACAGAGGCAGAAATCTAGATGTGCATTCTTTTCATACAGCTATGTTATAAGCTCCACAAGATTAGCTACATAAAGACTACCTTCCAAATCCATACATATACACATACATTCAATCACAGTGTCATTTTAAATCAGCTCTATTGAAATAAAATTCATATATAATAAAATCTACCAATTTTAACTGTACAGACTGATGAATTTTGACAAATGGTTACAGTTGTATATACCATCACAATCAAGATACAGAACATTTCCATTAACCCAAAAAGTTTCTTCATGCTCCTTTGCAGTCAATCCTTCCCCCCTCACTCCCGACCCCCAGCAACCACTCATCTACTTTCTTTCATTTAGCACAGTGCTTTCAAATTGTTATAGCTTGTCTAGGTCCTTTCCATTCCTATACACATTTTAGAATCATTTTACAATTCCTACAAATTCCATTGGCGTTTTGATTGGAATCATACTGAATCTTTAGATAAATTTGGAGAGAGCTGATACTTTAAAAATACTTATTGTTTTGATCTGTGAACATGGTTTAGCCCTCTTTGTTTATGTCTTCTACAGTTTCTCTTAATAATGTTTTATAGTTTTCAGTGTCAGATCTTGCAAATATTTTGTTAAATTTTTCCCTAGGTATTTCACATTTTTAGGCTAACTTAAATGTGTTATTTCAGTCGCCAATCGTTCATTGCTCACACTATAATTTTAAGAAAAAGTCAGAAGCAGTATTTTTAGTAATGTGGATTTAAAAACAAAATGAAAAAGTAACCCCAAGTGATAATTTTTTCTAATGAAGAAGGAAGTAAGGCAATAGAATTATCAAATTACAAAAGCAATGTGAAAGAATTATCATTGCTGACTCTTACTTTTGCTTTTATATTCAAGCATGGAAATTACTATTTATTCATAATGAATAATAATATAAAACATAACCAGAGACCAGTGAAGAAGAAAAGACATTGGACTTAGAGTAAGGAGGCCTAGATTTAAGTCATGACCCGGGTATGGAAAAAATATATAGTCCAAGAGAAATAAACCTTGACAAACATTTCCTTATTTTTCATGTTTTTATTCAGCTAACATTTAGTGAACATTGATGAAGAGCCAAAAACACGTTAAGTGCCATAAAATGGGAAGAATTCTGTACTCCATATCATTAAGGGATTTTAATGAAAACTCAAAGGAAAAAGAATTACATAAAATATTTTGGTAAACTGGGACACCTGGGTGGCTCAGTCAGTTGAGTGTCCAACTCTTGGCTTTGGCTCAGGTTATGATCTCACAGTCATGAGATAGGGCCCACATTCAGCTCCATGCTCAGCACTGAGTCTGCTTGAGGTTCTCTCCCTCTGACCCTCCCCCTGCTTACTCTGGCTCTCTCTCTCAAATAAAGAAATAAAATCTTAAAAAAAATATGTTTTGGCAAACTAAAATATAAGTTTAGTATGTTAACTAACTGGAATTAAAATTAAAATGTAAGAAAATATTAAATAATAAACAAATAAAACCATGTGAAAGATTAAAAATAAATAAAATATAAATTTAATGTGCTACTATTATTTTGATTATAGTTATGCCATGAAAATCCACATTTATAGGTACTGTGACTTTAATACAGAGCTCATACCAAAATAATAAAGGGGTATAGAAAAAAATTAAGTGGATGACAGCTGAAGAATCCTAAAATTAATCACTCCGTGGCACACCAAACACTTTCTCTTCTATTATTCTGTAATTGCATGGTATAAATACTACCTAAGTCCATAGATATGGATGAAACCTGACTTGTCATTTTTAAACCCTACAAAGGAAAAGAACGGACTTGAAATTCATAAAACTTTTTCCTTCCAGATGAAGGAGGTAGGCTTATTAATTTCTATTAATAGAAGACCTTCTGCTGACAATTTTTCTATTAGGAATCTGGCAAACTTACAAATATGACAGATGGACTAAGAATTCAGAAGTATGCCAAAAGAGTTTATGCAAAGTGACTTAGTCAAAAAATATGCCAGTTTCTCTGGTTATAGATTAAGATCCAAAAATATATTCATGGTTTTGGTCATTATAACTTATAAATTGCTTGAAAAATACTTTTTTGTGTTTTGTGTTTTTGATTTTTTTTTTTAGGTTTGATTCTCATAAAGGCTTCTGGTGTCAATTATTGGAAGAAGGTAAAACAAAATGCCTGGGAAAGAGCAAAGGAAGAAAATACCCTCCAATGGATCCTGATGTAAGTATAAATCTTATAAATACAAACTAAATAAGCAAACTAATAAATAATATGTATTTTCTTATAAAAGCGGTTAAAATAAAAATTTAGCCCTTCTAAAAATTAGAAGTGACATGTGGATTTCAGTGTATCCAGGTTGTTTATTTGGATTTTTCCAATGATACTCATCAAGCAGGAATAAAGGAAAACAATAGATTTTCTATTTTGAAGCAGAACATAGAAGGCAACATCTGATTACAAAAAGAATGATACATCCATAGAAATTTTAGCACTAAAAATGTTAATTTAAGCCAAGACAGGAAATACATCAATGGAAATTGAAAACAGGACCAAAAGATTTCTATTTTTCCCCCATTAAGTCATGCTATAGTAGTAAATGTGGTCTGCATAATACTATTTCTTTGACAGTTTTCTTTGGATGATTATTAAAATTTACTTTCAAGCACTATAAAAATAATCCTTACACATTAATAGAAACTCAAGGGCAATTTTCATGGTATTTCAAGAAAGTAATATAAAATACATCATTTTCGGGGTGCCTGGGTGGCTCAGTGGATTAAGGCCTCTGCCTTCAGCTCAGATCATGATCTCAGGGTCCTGGGATCGAGCCCTGCATCAGGCTCTCTGCTTGGCGGCGAGCCTGATTCCTCCTCTCTCTCTGCCTGCCTCTCTGCCTACTTGTGATCCCTGTCTGTCAAATAAATAAATAAAATCTTTAAAAAAAAATTAAAATATATCATTTTCATTTATGTCCAGGCTATTTCTCTATTTATTAAACTAAAATGTTTAAAAGACATTGTAGAACATCTTTCTTAGCATTTTATTTTATTCCTATCAAACACAGACATAATGAGACATAATATTAGATTTTGTGGTAGAGAAAGATAAGAAAAACAACTTTTAGAATATCAGTACTTCCATATTGATACTCCAGAAACATTACTGTGTAATACATTCCAAGGGTTTATTAACTCACACTTCTGACACCAAATGTGCAGCATTTCATACCAACCAAGCATGCAAATTTCTGTAGATACCAACTAAGTGCCCTACAGTTTAACTCAATTGTGACACTAACCAGTATAGACTCCACAGGTAAAGGGCTTACTACCACAGGCCTGCCCTCTCTTCAGACTCTAATAGCAAGTAACAGGTTCCTAGGTTACTTACTTCTGTCCAAAGTGGCTATAAATCAAGGGTTCTCATGACCCCTTCCTCAGGTTTTAAAATTTGCTATAACAGTTCAGAGAACCCAGGGAAACACTTTATTTTCTATTATTATAAAAGATAAAAAATGAATAGCCAGAGTAAGAGGCACATAGAACAAGGTCCAGAAGGGTGCTAAAGCACAGGAGCTTCTGTCTCTGTAGAGTTCGTGGTGTACCACCCTCCCAGCACATGGATGCATTTACAAACCCTGACATTCTCGAGAGTCTTCACTTCGGGTTTCTATGGGGGTTCCATTAACGTAGGCATGATTGATTAAATCACCTGCCACATAGTCATTACCTGAATCCCCAGTCCCTCTTCCCATCTTTGGAGGTCAAAGGGTAGGGCTGAGAGTTCCCAACCTCTAATATTATGTTTGGTTCCTCTAGCAACTACCACCCCACCCCCTCCATCTGACACTATCTGTGGTCCCACCAAGAGTCACCTCATTAGCATAAACTTGGGTATGGTTTAAAAGGGCTTATTATGAATAACAAAGCACACTCCTTTCACCCCTATCACTGAGGAAAAAAATGGTTTTAGAAGTTCTGTGCCAGGAACCTGAAATGAAAACCAAATACATATATTTCTTATTATGTCACAATATCAAGTATATACTGGGTTTATTTGAAGGCGTAGAGTGGTTGATTTTATGCAAATGGAGACCAGAGAGAAGGCAAGGGTAAAGGAGGCTTCTTAAAGACAACAGAAACACGAATGTGAGAATGTTTGAGAGGAGGCAATATTATCATATTGATTGCTTTTCCCCCTATTACAGAAAAATGCCAGCACCCAACTCACCAAAACATCATAGAATGCATTTAATCCAGGTAAATTAAGAAAGTTGTTGGCCTACTCCTACTTTTATTTTGTTTATGAAAATAACAGTGTAGAAGAATAAAAACTGACATTCTAAATTAATACCACTAAATCTAGGGGCACCTGGGTGGCTCAGTGGGTTGAAGCGCCTGCCTCTGGCTTAGGTCATGATCTCGGGGTCCTGGGATCGAGCTCTGCATCGGGCTCTCTGCTCAACAGGGAATCTGCTTCTCCCTCTCTCTCTGCCTGCCTCTCTGCCTACTTGTGATCTCTCTCTCTCTGTCAAATAAATAAATAAATTAAAATCTTAAAAAAAAAAACACTAAATCTAATATCTCTCCAAATCAAAAGTCTGTAATAGATTCTTTAATTTAATAATAGGCCAATAAATTGAAGGTGTTATATGATTGAAGGTGTTATATGATTGAAGGTGTTATATGATTGAAGGTGTTATATGATTCCTTCTTTTTATACTTTTATATTATAAATGTATATATTATCTCCTCTTATTACATTATTTTACATGAGTTTGTATGAAGTAGTCAGATTACATTGACATACATTTGCATATATCCTATCTGTGGTTTTATCATCTAAAATATCCCCCCTTCTGAATGACTGTGAGATAACAATTTATGTTCAATAAATTCTGCATACCACAAAGTTGTATCCTAGTAAATTTTGGCCTAAACATACTAGACTCCAAAATAGAACATATCATAATTGCAAATTTCATTTCATTTGTCTTGCCATAATGAGGGAGCAAAGCAACAAGAGGAAAGGGTACTTGAGTAAGTGGACATGATTATGGGGACATGCATACACACAATAGGGCACAGGACAAAGGTTTGTCTGCAATGGCACATTGACACAGGCAGCCAGGTTTGAAAATGATGCCCAAAAGGTAGAGGTAAGGTTGAAATAATCCTCAGTATCAGAGGTTCAATTCAAACACCAAAGGGATGGACAATAGAAATGGATCCCAGGAGGTTCAGTCCTAGACCTAGATAGGTAAGATGTTGTGCAATCACTTACCATATGAAAATATCGGGGCTCAAGCTGGCAAGAGAGAAAAAAATGGGGAAGTACAGAAACTCAGAGACAAAGATGTAAGGTTCTTCCCTAGATTCCAGGTCTGGCTGGCAGCAAAGGAGGCACAGAATGATCAGGCTCCCAGGTATAGTATCTGGCAAATAAAATTTATCTGTACTGTTTTCTTTTGTCTGAGTGTGCCAGCTCAGCCTGTCGATGGTTTTAGAGCTAATGACTGAGGAAGACCAAAAACAGAAATGAGACAGACAAGCACAAATCACACAATAGTTTGGGTTCTCCCTTGATTCCGGTAATGGTTAGAATATAGCACAACTATTCTACTTAATTCCAGTGATCATGATTCCTACAAAAATCACTGTTACATCAATCAATACCAAATGAGACTTTCTTCTATGGCATTTAAAATCGAGTACCAGATATGACATTTTAAAAGAACGACACAAGGAATTAAATAACAAAATGTTTAAAGGTTCAACTCTGCTGAAAATCTCAGAGTAGTACAAAGCCTGGAGGTACAGATACAGATGCAGAAATCCTCCCTTTACAACATTCCTAACAATGGTCATCCAACCTATATATGAATGCCACTAAATGCCATCTCACAGCACAGCCCTTTCCAGTTTTGACAAATTCAATTATTAAAATCTTTTCTTTAGTGAAGAGAAATCTACCTCTCTCCAAGTCAAGATAGTTTACAAGGCATTCTTTTCCTTCCTTGGCTCAAATCATACAAATATAGCAAGCTAGAGGTTAACCTGATTTACCCATTGCATTTTCAAGCCTACCACAATACTGTTTTTAGCAGTATGCCTTTGTACACCTTAAAACTCTCGTAAGAAAGTATTACATACCTTCCAAATCTAAATGTAAATTAATGATGACCAAGGAGTATTTGATATTGTATATGTACCAAACTAACATTCTCCAAAGCAGGAGTGATTTGAATAAGAGCATCATATTAGACCCAACCAGTTGTCACAGCTACTTTTCTAGCAACTCAATCAAGTTACTGTAACATTTAATTCTGCACAATCAAGTAAAATCCATGCTTAATACAAAATCTCTTTCCCTGCTAAAAAACAGTGTATGTACCTAGAGCATCTATTTTGAAGAAAAGAGTCGCTGTGTTTGTGTTGTGCTAAATAAATAGCCCACATGCTTAATATAAATCTCAACCCAGGTATGGTATAATTGATGCAGATTTAAACATCATCACAGTAGGTGAAATATACTTTAATCCTCAAAGTGAAATGTCCTCTTATATCCCACTTCAGAGCAGAGCGTTTCTGTCAAGTTACTACCGAGATCACAACGTGGAACTGTCCAAACTGCTACACAGACTGGGGCAGCCTCTGCCATCCTGGCTGAGACAGGAGCTTCAGAAAGTGAGATAGCACTGAGAAAACGTCTTGAGAATCCATTTGCCATGTAACATTCACCTTTCACAAAGCTTCCAGAAGCTACCAAAAGGCTATTTAAAAATATACCTCTTCAAATAAGAAAAAAAGAACAAAGTTCCTTCCATGTGCTGGCATGTGGATGACTAGGGGGGAAAAAAACAAAAAACAAAGAAAGAAAGAAAAAAAGAAAACATACCTGTTACAAGCCTTGAGGCCTACGGCCTTTCTCTTAATCCATATCTGAGCCTGTGGGATTATTGTAGACTACTGTGCACTCATGTGGAAGTCAACTGCAACCAATATAAGTGTCAGACGCAAATGCAGAATTGTTCCATTTCACAGTAATATTTACACTTTTATATATCAACTAAAATTGTGTCTCTGTAGATTTTTAGATCACTGTTTGCCTGTAAAATGTTTTCTTATTCTTTGATCCTATAAAGTGTCCTACAAAACAAGAAGCAAAATAAACATCATAATGTAGCATAAAATGCCAAAGGCGTAATACCCATGAAGAATGCTTGCCAAGATATAAATCTACTGGATACTTAGAAAGAATTGTAAATTATAATATGTTGCTAGATCAGAGAGTGGAAAAGTTCTATATGAGGTTTATCTGTATCAAAATAAAAAGGTAAGTGCTATAGCAAAAAAAAAAACAACCTGATTTTTCATACACATACTCTAGTGCATTTATGTAAAAATTACTAACTCCTCTGTTGTAATGTAATTGTTATACTGAGATATGTTGTAAAGCCATCGAAACGTATATGGAAACATGCTGAATATACTGAAATGGTAAATAGTAATGTAAATTGTACTCACAAAATCCTCTAAAAGGGAGAAATTGCAGGGGTCTGAAGATATTATCATTGACAATTTATATTCTCTTTTTGTGAGCTACAAACCTACTCCAATAGTCCTCACTGGTTCTACAGAAACACTTGCATAGAATGTGAGCTATGTGTCATCTCCAGAAACATACTGACTTTTAAAAGTAAAAAACTTTTTTTAAAAGTTTCTCCAGAACGAGACCTATTAAATGAAAACTAAGCACAGTGTCTTTAGATGATGTTATTCATATTTAAAATATAGAAAAATTGCATCTTTCCAGATAGTTCAAAATGAAATTGTATAATGTAGAGATTTATAACAAAAAAAATTGATATACGATTTTTAATCTCATATTTCCCATGATACTTTTAATATAAGGCAGAAGAAAATAAGCCAGGGCCATGTCCCCTTTTTTTTAGAATATTTGTATGTTCTCTCATGAAAGGCAATAAAACATAGTTAAATATAAGGATCATCTACCAAATTAAATGGAGGAAGTACAAGGATGAGCCAGACATGATTCCTTAACTTAAACTTTAATTGATCATATGGTTAATAAAGTATTCAGAAAAGAAAAGAATCATACTTATTGTCCTATGCTTACATTACCTAATTTTTAAATTCACTGTATACATAAAAAAATTAAGTAGAAAATTCCCTGCTACGATTACATAAGCCATTATAAAATGTTATCAAAAGTATGATCAAGGGAAAAAAAAGATATGCAAGGAAAAATCATAGCCCAAATATTTTCTTGGTCATTATAATGTATGAAACTAAACTCTATCAATTATTCACTAATTAGAAAACAAATTCTGAGATCCTTCCACTTACTATAAATTTTTAAATCACATTATAGTTATCAAATATTTTTTTAAGGTCTTTTGCTCCCAAACGATACACTGTTTTAAACAAATACTCTAATAGCCAAAAGAACTGGAGAAAGAACAAGTTTTCAAGACCCCTACTGTAAAAGCAATATCGAAGTCATTTGGACAAATATGGTGAACTCAATCTTCATGCTTACTGCTAGCCTTTTTAAAGCAGCACTTGCCCAGCATGGTAGGAAAATGAATGTAGTGTTTCACCTCCACTAATTTAAGAAAACTGGCTTAAGAGGGGCACACATAGTGAGAGTAAGCCCAGCAGTTACATACAGTATCACGGTTTTATTTTGGCATTTCTACTGATTTAAAAAAAAAAAAAAAAGGAAAGAAAAAGAAAAAATGATACATTTGTGTTTTAATGATGAGACGTGCATTTAAATTTCTAAACAAAGCTGCTCCTGGCACAATTTTGTCTAGGTAAACTGAGTCAAGGGAACAGCATACCCTTTAAGATAAATGTTAAAAAGCATACTGGATGCTTGTATAATGAAGGAAAAAGGAAAAGATCATACCAAAATTTACTCATTCACAGGACAGGCATTATGCTATCTATAGTAGCAAACCTTTGAAAGGATTTTTGACCATTAATGTATCTTGGAGGCAACATCGAATTCTAGAGAACATACATACTTTCTACATTATATACTCCAGCTGGTTATTAAGATATTCTAAAAATAACATAAATACATATGAGAAGAGAATGGAGCTAATGTGATTTAAAACTAGCTTTGTATAGAATTCCTTTTTCATTGCTTAAAATTGGAACTTCCTCAGGAAGAAATGAAATGGTTATTTCAATGTTTATAGCTATGATATTCTTGTCATTCACATTGAATGAAAATTACTGGAAACATTTTTTCTCTGAGTTTTTTAAAATAAAAAAGCTGAATATAATTCTGATAGTAGCATGGTACCTCATATGTACAACAATAAACTGTGATAAGAAAATGAAAAGTTTGGGCCTGGTGATTTTAGGTAATAAGTAGGTATCTGATTGTTTGTGTTTGCCGGGGACAGAGTGGGAGGTGGTTATAGAACCCAAGTTCCACTAATATAACTCAAAATGGAGAGACGCATGGAAAACTTCCAATTAGAAAATAGGTAAGTTCATTTTTAATAATATAACCCTGCACAGATCCTTCTAATCAACAGTAGCCATTTTTTTTTCTTAGTTCTAATAGGTATGAAGCAACAACTAGGGTCACTGTGGGATCCTAGAGTCAGAGAATAAGAGAAACACACAGCTGTTACTTAACAAACTTGAGAACCTGAATGATTACAGTGTTTCTTACTTCCAGTACTCTGTTCTGCTGCCCGCAAATGGTCTCCTTTCTTTAGAGCTTTAAAAGGTGTCAACTAATCTCTCTTTTATTAAAAATCTATCAAAAAAAATCTCTGCCAAAAAAACACAAAAACCAAACAAACAAATAGATGTGCAGGGAGGCAGCCATTTATCCACATCTTCCACAAACTTTTTTTCCTCTATTCCAGCCCCTTTCTTCTCTAGAAATCAGATTTTTCTCATGTTGCAATGCCCCCCAGCCACCCCCACCTACATGCACCATTTGATTTCCCCATAGGTTTGTCTCCCACACACAAGAGTTCTCTAGTATGGAATACATCAGACGACTCATTTTCTCTCTAAATATGTTATCCTATGTTCCATCTACTCCAAGACCAACTGGTGATGGTTAATAAACCAACTGCACCAATGTTGGCGGCTTTTTATGACTTAAAAATATTATACTTTCCAGAGATATCAATACTGCAATTTCCAAGAGATATGTTTTAACCCGAAGTCTAACTAATGCAGAGGCACTGAACTGTTCATACGTTTGGTATGGAGGAATTTCTCTAATTTTAAATTATATTCTATCACTGAATTCTATTCTCCCAAAACTGACTCTTCTTGGTTACCACCTACAACATAGCTGCTGCCTTCTTCCTGCCCATCCCACCCCAAGCACACATACCACCATCCCGAAATAGCTGGCAGTCATGGAAAGAGCAATGAATACTTGTCGTGGATAATCCTTAAGAAATTATTTGTGTTGGATAGAAATATCTACATTCTCTTCACTTACTTTACCTAAGAGCAGACTAAATTTACAAGGTCAAGCCATGTCTTGGTCAAGCCAAGACAGCGTGACATTTATTCCATTCTCAAGAAAACCTAGACTCTACTTTGAATATGCCACTCACCTATAGCCAAGGGTACCTAACAGAATTTGAGGGCCACGTCCCACTACCCACTAGTTCTTGCCATTTATTGTCCTCAATAAATTTTCTGATAGAGTTCTCTATACATTCACTGCTCTCAACAAAGGTCACAAAGAATTTATTCACTTATTTATTATTATATGAATTATACCCCTGGTACCTTATTTATTATTATACGAAGGTACCCCTTGTACCTTCTTCCATTAATCATATATGAATCTTAATCTGTGAGTTTCTATAATTTCTCAGCCTCTGCCCAAAAGTTATAAATATAAAGACTAGTAAATCTTAAAATTGGAACCCACTATATTTTCACCATCTCCTCTGGAGCACCCCTTAGAGAAAGGAATCATGACTAGTGTCAGTAAGCATTTAAAAAAGACGTTTACTTTCCAGATTTAGGCAAATATTTTACTTGCCTAGCAATCCCTTTCAAGGAAGTGAAAAAAATTTTCACAAATTTATTACCCGCAGCATAAAGTCTCCAAGATATTGTTAGGAGGAATGTATTTACCCACATTTTATCATACAGAAACTGAATTAAACTTAATGAAATGTGAAACATTTCCAAAGCACACAGGATCTGTGACAAACCTTACATAAAACTGTCTACATCAAGCTGCTTCTTGGTTATGAGGGGATAAATTAAGTACAGGAACTGCCTGCTGTCTACATATCTGATGCCAAAATGCTCTATTTCAAATCAATAACTAAAATGCAAACCAGATCTTGCTCTTAAATATTATGCATAATTTGTACAGTCGGACCAGAGAAGATTGCTCTTTTTTTCTCTATTTGGTAAATAATATTCTGAATCTGATTCTTTTTTTAAGTTTCAGCCACTTTAAACAGAAATGCAAGCTCAAAATGTTATATATTCCTAGGGTTCTAATGTACCTTTTCAGAATTTATGAAATTTATGTCCTTTAAAGCAAACACAACCCCTATTTTTTATTTTATTTTCACCTTAAGATGTACTTTCTTAATAAAAAATGTTAACCATCATCTGAACTTTCAGCAAGTCATAATCACTGATCACAGATCACCAGAACAAGTTTAATAATTATGAAAACAAACACAACTCCTAAAGGCCCACAAAACCTACTATCAGAAAATAAAGTCTATCCCATACAAATGAATATGTTCAAAAAAAAAACTTAACAAAGTTAAGGATTATCATTTTAAAAATAACAAAAGGCTACGAAAATATAATATTGAGAAAGTCTCACTCCCATCTAGGATCAACTTGATAAAACCATATTATTCTATCCCCAGTTTATTTATAGGGATGTCCTCAGTACAACTAGAGTAGCAATGAGGATAGGTCAGACTGTAGTCCAATATCTATCCTTGACTAAATATCATTGGATAGGTCACTTTTCCATTTGCTGCCTCAATTTCTCCATCTGTTAATGGAAAAAGTCAAATGTGATCACTGTAAACCCATTTTCTCCTTGCTTTATCATCAGTTATTATAACATTTGGCATTCCCTGTCTCTCACATATCCTCCCACCAGGCAGGAGCCATGAATGATCTAGGTGGTCAAGTTGCAAGCAGAAACTGGGCCCAAGGAGCTTAACCTGTCACCCCTCACTTCTCTTGGGAGAACACTCTGGTTTGCTTGTGGCCTGTGGTTTCACAGCATAAATTTCAGCAGAACTCTATGTTTAAATACAGTATTTAAAGCCACAAATACAACAAAAAGAGCTTAGAAACAAAAATGAAAATATGAATATATGCTCAAAAATTATGAGGATGAACAAGTATAAATGAGAAGGGGGCACCTGGGTGGCTCAGTCAGTTCAGTGTCTGCCTTTGGCTCAAGTCATGATTCCACGATCCTAGCATCAAGCCCCACATTAGATTCCCCTCTCAGCAGGGAGTTAGCTTCTCCCTCTCCTTCTGTCCTTTCCCCCATTTGTGTGTTCTATCTCTGTCTCTCAAATAAGGAAATACAATCTTTAAAAAAAAAAAAGTATAAATAAGAAGAATAATATAAATGAGCTAAATGATCCTTCAGTGGGAAGCCAACAGATATTGCTTAAAGTTGGCAAACCAAGAAATTAAGGTAAAAGATAATCAGAATTATGGAGATAAGCAACATAACTTGAACAGAAAAGGTAAAAGGGAATTACCTTTAATAAGTGGGACTAGATTATGGGACAAGGGAGAAATATTTGAATTTTTATTTCTAACTATATGCACTGTTTTTACCACAACAGCAATATCTATCATTTTTAAAAAGATTTTATTTATTTATTTGACAGAGAGAGACACAGCAAGAGAGGGAACACTAGCAGGGAGAGTGGGAGAGGGAAAAGCAGGCTTCCTGTTGAGCAGGAAGCCCGATGAGGGGCAGGATCCCAGGACCACAGAATCATGACCTGAGCCCAAGTCAGACACTTAACCACTGAGACACCCAGGTGCCCTGATCCACCATTTTTCTAAAAAAGGGTAAATATTCAGGACCAACAGTGCCCTGTTTAGTGGGAAGATCACAGAGGAGGAGATCTAAGCAGCAGCTGACTTCAGCACGTCAGATACTGGATATTATCCAGATTGAGAATAGGTAAGACCTCCGTCTTGGTACATAGCCTTACTTAGAACATTACTGCAGTGGTTCTAAAAGTAGAGTCTGTGGACCTCTGGCCAAACCAAGTCCCCTCCAGGGGGTCTGCACGGTCAAAATATTTTTATAAAAATACTAATTTATTATATCCCTTTTTTTATTGATCTTTCCCCAATTTTACAATAGCAATAATAGATGAAACTGCTGGTACTTTAACATAAATTAAGATAGTGACAGTAATCTGTACTAGTAGTCATTATATTCTTCACAATTACACACACTCATTAAAAAAAAATTCAGCTGCACTTTAGAATGCCCTGATGAAGCAGTAAGAATTATTAATATTAATAAATTTCAACCTTGAGTACCTGTCTTTTTAATACTCTCTGTGACAAAACATGAAGTATGTTTAGAGTACTTCTGCCACCTACTGAAGTACTGTTGTCTCAGGCAAAAGCACTTGAGCAACTGAGCTACAAACTGAACTATCTACTTCGTTTTCTTCTTATTTTTATTCAATACAACTAAACTAAAAGAAAACTAGCTACTTCATTTGTGGAGGATCATCTTTACTTGAAAAAATGACTGACAGAGAACTCTGGTTATACAGACTTCAGCAACTGGCAAAGATTTTTTTTTTAAATGAACAAAGTGAGCCTGTCACTTCAAGAAAAACAATTGACTGTATTTATTGCCAATGATAAAACTTGAGCTTTCAAGTGAAAATTAAAAGTTTGTAGAACTTGTATCTGCTACTAAGATGTTAAATGCAGACTAACATCTAAATACTTTTTCTGATGAGGTTGATGGTGATATTAACAAATATTGTTTTCTAATATTATATAATGAAACATATTAACATTTGGAAGACCTGAATAATTCAGTGAACCAATATTTTCCAAATGACCTATGCAGGAAGTTACTCATTATTCACGGTACATCATTATAATAGTAAAAGTCTGGGCACCTGGGTGGCTCAGCCAGTTAACATCTGCCTTCTGGTCCGGTCATGATCCCAAGGTCGCGGGATTGAGTCCTGCATCAGGCTTCCTGCTCAGCACAGAATCTGCTTCTCCCTCTCCCTCTACACCTGCCCCTTGCTCATGCTCTCTCTCTCTCTCTCATGCTTTCTCAAATAAATAAATAAAATATTTTTAGAAAACAGTAAAAGTTCAATCCTTAGGGCAAGACAAACCAATAGGTTTAAATGTAGCAGAATGTGAAAACTTTATTAAGTTGGTTTCAAACTCTATATATAGATATCTTTTAAGAAAATGTCACCTATCAAGTTTAAGTGTAGTATGAAAGAAAAATATCTACAATAATCTGAAAAGGCTATAAATATACAGTTCCCTTTCCCAAATACATATTTGTGTAGGGTCAGATTTTCTTCATATACTTCAACAAAAACGGTGAATCAAAATAGATTGAATACAAAAATAAATATCAGTATCCCCCTGTCTTCTATTAGGCCAAATATTGAAGAGATTTGCAAGAATGTAACACAAGGCCACTCACTATTTTTTTGTTTTGGAAAACAGTTATTTTTCCTTAAAACCATGATTTTATTATGGGTTTGTTCTTGTTACTTTTAAATTAATTAACACTCTAAAATTCCTCAATTTAAATTTCTAATACAGTAAATATTGATAGATATAGCCCTTATAAACAAAACCCCTTTGGAGTCCTCAATAATTTTTTTAAATGTAAAGGGATTTCACACCAAAAATTGTGAAAGCTACTGACTTAGGAGTTGGAAGTAATTTAAGTACCTAGAGCCAAGACTTAAACCATAAACAACAGACTAGAAGGAAAATAGATGGAAATTCAAACTGTATCTCCTATCACCTTCCCATTACACTCCCAGACTAGAAGTTGTCTGGCTGGAAATGTAAAAATACTGAAAGGGGAAAGAGAGAAGTACACCTGAGAATGACATTCTTCTCCCCTTGCCTTTCCTCCTTGCCACGAAAGCAAGTTTTGAAAATGAAAGATTAGGGATCTGAGGATCCAAGAATAGAGAAAGCTGTGTCCTACTTTCCATCTAAAACTCCGCAAAGCAGCAACCTCTTCTATGTGCTCTGCTCACCAGTGGTGTGGGAGCAAAATAGTTAAAACAGCACATGGTGTTCTAAGCATATACGACCTAGGATGGCACAGGAACATAAAAGCTCCCATTCTCTAAGGAAACTGCAGGAATCACTAACAGGCCTTTTAGATCCAAAGAGACTGGGCAGCTAGAACCAGGAGAACACCTAATGACCTTCCCAAACTGATGACTGTAAGGCATGAGAGGAACCCAGACCATGGAAGCTAGATGCCACTTACCAAAGATGGAATTTGAGAAGGTTCACCCAATGCCAGCATATGACAGATTGCAGCTGAGGCCCAGATGTCACCCTCTCGCTTTATGTCCATTAGCATGACTACCTTGGGAAGAAAGGGATAGAAGAATCCTGAATTTGACTGAATTTGACTATTTCCTGAAATAGACCTAGAAGTTCCCAGTGATGAAATATATTCCAAATGGGGACAATTATTGAAAACTACATTCCGCACAGATTGTGGATCGTGGAATTCATACTCACACATATACCCATACATCCCAGGTTCAGTTAGCAACAATGGAGACTCATGGAAAAAGAGGCAATAGCTAGCATTGACTATAGATAGACTGAGAGACACAGCCTCAGTTAAGAAGAGCTGGGCACGTGCACAGTGATGTAGTAGGCATGAATCTACAGATGGAACACATCTGCCGATTGTGATCTTCCTCCAAAGTAATCTGTTCCATCCTGTGGTGGACACACCCTAAGAGTCATGCCCTCATATAAAATTGCCTGGAGAGCTGGTAGAATCTTTAAAGAGGATAGTCACTCTTTGCTTAGCACATCCCACATACACTCTGTCAAGGAACCTGTGGGCTCTATCTTCAGATCTATCCCAAACCTACCACTTCTCAGCAACTCCATTGCTGCCACCCTGTACTGAGATAACACCATCTTTATCTTGGATACCTTCCCTTCTTCCATCTCTGAGCCCAACAATCTACTGTCACTCAACATCCAAAAGGAACCTTCTCACAAAGTAAGTCAGAGCAATATTCTATTAAAAATCCTGTAATAGCCCTCCTTTCCAGTCACAGTATGACCTACGTGATCTGACATCCATTGCCTTTATGACCTTAGTTCTTCTTGCCCCTCTCTCATTACGCAACAGTTGCACTGGTTTCTTTGCTGACTATTTTTAAGCCTTTGTACTGACATTTCCTCAAATGTCCACATGGCTAACCCCTGCAATTTATTTTTTTGAAAAGGCCAACACCTTACCTATAAAATTTTCCTCCTTCCCTGTACTCCTGATTCCCATTACCCTAATTTTATTTTTTACCATTATATTTATGATCTCATAACTATATAATTAACAACTTTATTGTATCTGTTGTCTTCTACTCAAGTAAGTTTCTCACATCAGTTTTCTTACATCAGGGTACCCCCACATTTACATATCTAGTCTCTGACACATAATAGGTGTTCAATAAATACTTTGTTGAATGAATTCATTTGGCAAGAAAAACTAGGAAAAGAAAAAAGGCAAATGATGATAATTTAAACAATTGCATATTTTCTTACATTTAAATGTTAGAAAAAATATACAAACCAATAAGTTTGAATAAGAAAGATATATATTTCCCCAATCATGCAAAAACTTATAATTCCAGGGCTTTCTTCAAAATGACAATAAACAGGGTACCTGGGTGGCTCAGTCTGTTAAGTGTCTGCCTTTGGCAGAGGTCTTGATGCCAGGGTCCTAGAATTGAGTCCTGGAGGGGTTGTCCCTGCTCAGCACGAGGTCTGCTTGCCCTTTCCCTCTACCCCTCCCTGCTGATTATGCATATTGTTTCTCAAATAAATAAAAACTTTAAAAAAAATTTTTAATGACAATAAACTAATTCAGACTTTAAATAGTAATGAATTTCTAACAAAGAATTAAAATTAGCAAAATAATGTTTACATGTAAAACAAACAAAACCAATCTTTAAATAGTGCTATTTGCCACATTATTCATGTAAATTGTTCTAATAAAAATACTAAAAAGGGAAATATCGCTAGCTCCCTTTTACAAATGAATAAAAAGGTTTGAAAAAGATAGATAGCTGTAAGGGTCACCTGGGTGGCTCAGTGGGTTAAAGCCTCTGCCTTCAGCTCAGGTCATGATCCCAGAGTCCTGGGGTTGAGCCCTGCATCGGGCTCTGTGCTCAGTGGGGAGCCTGCTTCCCGCTCACGCTCGCTCGCTCTCTCTCTCTCTCTCTCTCGCTGCCTGCCTCTCTGCCTACTTGTGATCTCTCTCTCTGTCAAATAAATAAATAAAATTTTAAACAAAAACAACAACAAAAAATAGCTAGCTTCCCCAAGGTCCTGTAAGAAGCAAAGTTGAAGATTTATTTTTATCTTATACCTAATATCATTCTTCCTTCTTTATAACACACCAGTTAAGAACGTGAACTCTGTGCCAGTGACACAACACTCAAATCCTAGATCTAGTCTTACATTCATACTCTGTACCTCAATTTACTCATCTGTTAAAGGAAAATAACAATAGTATATCCTTGTACAATTGTTGTGAGAATGAAATGAGTTAAGTATGGAAGTACTCAATAAACATTAGCTATTATCATTATCATTGATTATTACCTACTGAGGGAATGATAACTAATTGTTCTTTTCAGAAACACTTTCTCTGCTCATTTTGTATGATTTTCCTTATAGCCTCTCAATCATTACTGTCAGTGCCCTAAAGAATGATGAATGTTCAAAAATTCTTATTGCTTTTATCAAATTTACTGAATTCCAAGGATTTCTTTTAGAATTCTTCTGATTTCTTTTTTTTTATTTTATTTTTCAGTGTTCCAAGATTCATTGCTTATGCACTACACCCAGCGCTCCATGCAATACGTGCCCTCCTTAATACCCACCACATACTATCCATTTCCATTTACCTAAATTATTATACAAATAAAAGTGCCTTAAATTAGAGAAATATAATAGTCATTTCTCTGGTTCTAATTCCACTTGGTTTTCTATAAATTTTTTCAGAATTTAAAAATAACTACTAAAATATCTAATATATTACTTTGAGCATCCTTGTATATCATCTTAAGTCTTTTTTTTTTAAAGATTTTTTAAATTTATTTATTTGAGAGAGAGAGTGAGAGAGAGCATGAGAGCTGAGAAAGTCAGAGGGAAAAGCAGACACCCCATGGAGCCGGGAGCCTGTGTGGGACTCGATCCCAGGACTCCAAGATCATGACCTGAGCCGAAGGCAGTCACTTAAACAACTGATCCACCCAGGCACCCTCATCTTAAGTCTTTTATTTCACCTTTTATAGATAGGTAGATAGATAGATAACCACCTTTCACCTTTTTCACCATTCTCCCAACAACCTGTCATCTGGCAACCATCAGTTTGTTCTCTATAGTTAAGAGTCTGGATTACTGTCTTTTTTTTTTTTTCTTCATTTGTTTTTGGGCTTTTTTTCTAAGATTTTATTTATTTATTTGAAAGAGAGAGAATGAGAGAGACAGCATGAGAGGGGGAGGGGCAGAGGGAGAAGCAGACTTCCCACTGACCAGGAAGCCTGATGCGGGATTCAGTCCCAAGACTCCAGGGTCATAACCTGAGCTGAAGGCAGTTGCTTAACCAACTGAGCCACCCAAGAACACTTCCTCATTTGTTTTGTTTCTTAAGCTCCACTTTGGGTGAAATCATGTGGTTTTTGTCTTGCTCTGACACATTGCTCTTAGTATTATATCCTCTAGATCCACCCACATTGTTGATAATGGCAATATTTTTTTCTTTTATTACTAACATTCCATTTTATATTTGTACCACCTCTTCTTTATCCATTCATCCACTGATGAACAACTTGAGTTGCTTTTCATATTTTAACTATTGTAAATAATGCTGCAATAAACAGGGGTGCATATCATCTTTTTGAGGTAGTGTTTTTATTTCCTATGGACTAATGCCTAGTAGTGGAATTACTAGATCATATGGTAATTCCATTTTTTAATTTTTTGAGGAACTTCCATACTGTTTTCCACAGTGGCTGCACCAATCTGCCTTCCCACCAACAGTGCACAAGGGTTCCTTTTTCTCCACATCCTCACCAACACTTGCTATTTCTTGCATTTTTTTTTATTTTAGCCATTCTGACAGGTGTGAGGTGATATAACATTGTGACTTTAATTTGCATTTCTCTGATGATTAGTGATGTTAGGCATCTTTCCAACGTGTCTATTGTCCATCTGTATGGCCACTTCAGACAAATGTCTATTCAACTCCTCTGCCCATTTTTTATGAGATTATTTTTTGGCATTGAGTTATATAACTTCCTTATATTTTAGATATTTACCCCTATCCAGACATATCATTTGCAATCTCTTCCCATTCAGTAGGTTGCTTTTTTGTTTTGCTGGTGGTTTCCTTCACTGTGCAAAAGCTTTTTATTTTGGTATAGTCCCAATACTTTAATTTTGTTTTGTTGCCCTTGTCTTAAGGGACATATCTTGAAAAGTGTTTCTATGACCAATGTCAAAGAAATTACTGTTTTCTTCTAGGAGTTTTATGGTTTCAGGTCTCACATTTAGGTCTTTAGTCCACTATAAGTTTATCTTTGTGCATGGTGTAAGAAAGTGGTCTAGTTTTATTTTTTTGCATGTAGCTGTCCAGTTTTCCTAATACCATTTATTGGAAAGACTGTCTCTTTCCCATTGCATATTTATGCCTCCCTTGTCATAGATTACTTGACCATAAAAGCCTGGGTTTATTCCTGGACTCTCTATTCTCTTCCATTGATCTATGTGTCTGTTTTTCCGCCAGCACCATACTGTTTTGATTACTACAGCCTTGTGTATATCTTGAAATCTGGGATTGTGATACCTCCAATTTTGTTCATCTTTTTCAAGATTGCTTTAGATATTTGAAGTCCTTTGTGGTTCCACACAAACTTTAGGATTATTTGTTCTAGTTCTGTGAAAAATGCTGTTGGTATTTCGATAGGGATTGTATTGAATCTGTAGATTGCTTTCAGTAGAATGGAGATTTTAATAATATTGGTTCTCCCAATCCACAAGCATGGAATATCTTCCATTTGTTTGTGTCATCTTCAATTTCTTACATCAATGTTTTATAGTTTAAGGATTTTACTTCTTAAAAAAGGAATGTTACAATTTTTCTAGATTCAGCTCAAGCAAAATTTTTTCAGAGAGAATTATACAAGTCTTGCCATTTGTTTGAGAATCAAATAGAAATTCATTAATGAATTAATGAATATAAACTTCTAATACCAAGACTGTGAAGATAGTGAAGACTATTACAATTACAAATATGGACCTATAAAGATCAGTTTCAAAGGTTGTCATAAAATTTTCTTTGTGAAATGATTTCCATTGTAAGATTTAAAATATATCCCTAAATGGGGGTGGGGGGGTAATCTCACTTTAAAATTTTTGGCAAAGACAGAGGTTAGGTGTGCCCGGGACCAAAAAAACACTTGTCATTTTTGTTTTAAAATACTAACTTATGGGGCGCCTGGGTGGCTCAGTCAGTTAAGCATCTGTCTTCTGCTCAGGTCACAATCCCGGGGTCCTGGGATAGAGTCCCGCATCAGGCTCCCTGCTCAGCAGGGAGTCTTCTTCTCCCTCTCCCACTCCCCCTGCTTGTGTTCCCTCTCTAGCTGTATCTCTGTGTCAAATAAATAAATAAAATCTTTTTAAAAAATACTAACTATAATTCATTTTTCCTTTTGAACATTGTGTATAATTTCCCAGAAATTTTTTTCGCTTTTATCATGCCAGCTTCCTCATTCAACAAACATTCGTTGAGCATGCACCATGAACCGAGTACTGCTATAGCTAAGATGAATATGATTATATCCTTGTCCTCTGGTAGATTGGGCAGAAATATTTTATTCCTCCAATACAATCGTCTACTTTGATACACTCCACATTAAGATACATGTCAACTTAAATACTTCAGACAATAGGAAATGAATTAAATCTTTACCTGATTAACTCAGTATTTTTAAATACTTATACATCAAGTTCAAATATAAACAAGGTCTGTGATTTTTCAATCATATTCTTAGAATCTACATCTAGGGGAAAGTCGTTCCTTTCTAGTAGAATCTAAGTTTCCAATATTTACTATGAATATTATACAAAACTGGAGTCCAGAGAGTAGCTTGTAGACCCATTATATATGATGACATTTTCATATTATTATCTATACATTCACTTATACTTTTTTTGACAATAATGTGTTTAAATGGGGTTTTAAATAGACTTAAATAATAGGGTAACAGAGCCACCTAGTGGCACCTTATAAAAAATTGGTTGCTTCTTAACTTTTTCATTCCATTAAGTTTATCTTTTCACTAACAGATATTTATAATTCTTATGCATGACAGATCATAAAAATTTTTGGTCTGAACATCCACAAATCCATCAATGTGATACAATACATTAATAAAAGAAAGAGTAAGAACCATATGATACTCTCAATAGATGCTGAAAAAGCATTTGACAAAGTGCAGCATCCCTTCCTGATTAAAACTCTTCAAAGTGTAGGGACAGAATGCACATACCTCAATATTATCAAAGCCATCTATGAAAAACCCACCGCAAATATCATTCTCAATCGAGAAAAACTGAAAGCTTTTCCTCTAAGGTCAGGAACACGGCAGGGATGTCCGTTACCACCACTGCTGTTCAACATAGTACTAGAAGTCCTAGCCTCAGGAATCAGACAACAAAAAGAAATTAAAGGCATCCAAATTGGCAAAGAAGAAGTCAAACTATCACTCTTTGCAGATGATATGATACTATATGTGGAAAACCCAAAAGGCTCCACTCCAAAACTGCTAGAACTTATACAGGAATTCAGTAAAGTGTCAGGATATAAAGTCAATACACAGAAATCAGTCGCATTTCTTTACATTAACAAGACAGAAGAAAGAGAAATTGAGGTGTCAGTCCCATTTACAGTCGCACCCAAAACCATAAGATACCTAGGAATAAATCTAACCAAAGAGGCAAAGAATCTATACTCAGAAAACTATAAAGTTCTCATGAAAGAAATTGAGGAAGACACAAAGAAATGGAAAAATATTCCATGCTCATGGATTGGAAAAATTTTGGGTCTAAGGGGTACCTAGGTAGCTCAGTCAGTTAAGATTTGACTCTTCAATTATCATATGGTTTCACTTATTTGCGGAGCTTAACAAATCACATGGAGGACATAGGGAGATGGAAAGGAGAAGGGAGTTGAGGGAAATTGGAAGGGGAGATGAACCATGAGAGACTATGGACTCTGAAAAACAACCTGAGGGTTTTGAAGGGGCGGGGGGGTGGGGGGTGGGAGGTTGGGGGGAGCCAGGTGGTGGGTATTATGGAGGGCACGCATTGCATGGAGCACTGGGTGTGGTGCAAAAACAATGAATTCTGCTACGCTGAATAAAAAATAAAAAAAAAAAGATTTGACTCTTGACTTTGGCTCAGGTCATGCTCTCAGGGTCGTGAAATCAAATCCCACGTCAGGCTCTGCACTCAGCTCAGAGTCTGCTTGAGATTCCTTCTCTCCCGCTTCCCTTCCCCCACTCACGCTCTCTCTCCAAAATAAATCAATCTTTAAAAAAAAATTCTTCTCCCAGATATCAACATGTTTTATTCCTTCACTTTCTTCCAGTCATTTTGGCCTAATATCACCTTCTCAAGGAGATCTGTCCTGAATTCTTTTTTATTATTATTATTATAATTCCTATCCTCACTGCAAACATTTCTCACCCCCTTCTTTATTTTTCTCCACAGCACTGACTGGCTCTAAATTTTCATATAATTTACTTATTGTGGTTGATTTCTATTTTGTTAATTTAGCTAAGCTAGTACTATAGTTCCATTTCCTTGCCTAAATAGTTCCAGGTTCGCATAGGCCACAAAAGACATTTTGCATAGTAGCTGGAAGTGAAACAGCTGTCATATACTTTCACACTTGGAAGGTCAGTTCAGGGCATGAGGCAATGTTATGGATTATGCAAGTTGTTGCTTAATCTGCTAGTTCATTTTGTCCATGTGGGGCTGCAGCCAGGTCTGTACCTACTTCAACTTTTGACAGATCCCATTTCAACTTCTGCAACTCATGGGTCTGTGACAACGGACCAGCTCCTCCTACAGATGACCTCTCTTATCAAAGTTGAACCCTTGCAAGCACGGAGAAATCAATGCAGATTCCACTCCAGTTTCATGGATTTTAGTTCATTGTTGCAGTTGCCAGTTTCCCTGATTCTTCCCCTTGACAGCTATGTTTGACCTTACACTTGATATATCAATATCGATATCCTAGTAGCTCTGCTCCTCTGATATAACTTTAATACTCTTATTATGTCTGTTTTGTACTGCTAAAATATAAACTCCATGAGTAAGAAATTTTGTCTATTTTGTTTACTGCTCCTGCCCCAACACCAAGAACAGGGCCCAGCATACAGTAGAAAACCACATGGTAGGAATATTAAATATTTAGTGATGAACAATTTTTAAAAACAAAGGTACAAAAAATAAGTATTAAGGATGGTAAGAAAGGGAACAGGCCAATATTCACTGATGCTCTGGAAGAAAGATTCTTTTTTTTCCTTTTTTTTTAAAGATTTTATTTATTTGACAGAGATCACAAGTAGGCAGAGAGGCAGGCAGAGAGAGAAAGGAAGGGAAGCAGGCTCCCCGCTGGGCAGAGAGCCCGATGCGGGACTCGATCCCAGGACCCTGAGATCGTGACCCGAGCTGAAGGCAGAGGCTTTAACCCACTTAGCCATCCAGGTGCCCCTGGAAGAAAGATTCTTGTAAAAAATAATTAAGAACTGAGATTTGTGGATGCCTGGGTGGCTCAGTCAATCAAGTAACTGCATTTGGCTCAGGTCATGATCTCAGGGTCCTGGGGTCGAGCCCCACATTGGGCTCTCTGCTCAGCAGGGAGCCTGCTTCCCCTTCTGCTGGCCACTTTCCCAGCTTATGCTCTCAATCTCTCTCTGACAAATAAATAAATAAAATCTTTACCAAAAACATTAAAAAAAAAAAAAAAAGCTGAGATGTGTCCTAATGGATGAGTAGGAAAAATGAGAAATATAGGTAAAAATAGCATGAACGAAACTAAGAATGGGCATGCTAAGTGTAACATACATTGCAATATGTCCAGAGATTAGACATTTAACCTGATAAGAAGTAGGAACCTATTACAATTTCTGTAGCAAGTGACTAACCTGAAGAAAATGGTATTTCAGGAAATTTAATCTTTTAAAAATATACTGGGTTGACTGGAAAGGAGGAATTTAAAAAGTAGGAAGATAGTTCAGACATGCTGTCTTTGGTTTGTCCTAGATTAAGACAATAGAGGATAGGAAAGGAAAAGGTAAATCTAAAAATAATTGTCCAAAAAGTGGTAACATGGTAACTGCATTAATCAATAGTGGTGTTCAATGATTGTTCTGATTCTTTTCCTTCTAAGCACAGAGTGGGATTCCATTTCCCCATCCTTTCAAAGTTAGGTGTAACCGTGCAACTTGCTTTTGTCCACGCAGTATGATGCAATGTGAAGACTCTCACTTCAGAATGGAAGCCTTTAAAAACATGTATGTGATTCTCTACCTTCCCATCTCCCTTCCTGTTGCCTAGAAACATTACAAATGGTGAAGGCCTCATTAGCCTGAGTCTCTAAAATGGAGAACACCACAAGTAACACCTGCTGTCTTAAACAGCAAAGATTTTATATTGTTTGTAACTGTAACATAACCTCACCCATTCTTACAGTGGCAGTTTTGATGTGTGTCAACAAATTTTTATATTCCCCCCTTTATGAGATGGAGTTTAATTTCTCTCCCTTTTTGTGTGAGCTGGAATTAATAACTTACTTCAAACAAGTGATACCATGTTAACTTCTCAGACTAGGTCATAAAATCATTGGTACTTCCTCTCTTGGATCACTCACTTTGGGAGAAGCCAGCTGTCATACGATGAGGACACTCCAGCAGCCTAAAGGAAATCCACAAGCTGAGGATGAGACCTCCTGCCAACAATTAACATTAACTTGCCAAGCTTATAAGCAAACCACCTTGGGAGAAGATCCTACAGCCTCAGTCAATATCTTGACTGCAACCTCATGAGATACATACACTAAGACAGACTGCTCTTGGATTCCTGATCCACAAAAATTGTGAGATAATAAATCCTATTGTTTTAATCCATGATGCAAGGATAATTTGAAACACAGTAATAAATAACTAATACATTGACTAATACAGAAATACACTAAAAATTGAAAATGAAGGATGGAGAGAAACCAAAGCTGACTCCTAGGCTTTGAGTTTTGAATAATTTGGCGATATCACTGATTATAAGTTACTCAATTCCACTGAAGTTTTTAGGCAAGGGCCATGTCTACATAATAAACATTTGAAGTCCTATAGATGTTTAACAACTGAACAAAGTGTTCAGAACCAAAAACCATATTCCAGTAGAAATAGGGCAGAACTCTCATCTCCTCTCTTCTAGACATTATAGTTTTATTACAATTTTCTTAGCATTATCACATTGCTAGTACAAACCAACTCCAGGCTTAGGTCCCCTGAGTATCTTAAAATGAAAATACAGGGGCACCTGGGTGGCTCAGTGGGTTAAGCCTCTGCCTTCGGCTCGGGTCATGATCCCAGAGTCCTGGGATCGAGCCCCACATCGGGCTCTCTGCTCAGCAGGGAGCCTGCTTCTCCCTTCCTATCTGCCTGCCTCTCTGCCTACTTGTGATTTCTCTCTCTGTCAAATAAAAAATTAAATAATTTAAAAAAAAAAAATGAAAATACATCCACAGGCCATTTCCTGGTATTTTCTCCCACTCATTTCAACATTCATGAGAGATGTGCAGTTGTGTTAATTTTGCTTCTCTGATGATTACTATAGTTAAAACCACAAAAGGAAAAAGGAAATAGAGTAGGGAGAAGTAGGATAATTGAATAATGAGTATTCTATAATGAGCTGTTTCATTTAGTGTATCAAATGTGGACCAAAGCATGGTCCCACCATCATTTAATGAGTTCTAACAACTTACCTTGCATTCTACCTTTAATTTAAACCAACCTTCATTTACAATAAATTTTTAAATTCTATATATTACTACATGTCTACTGAGTATTCTAAGTCTTAAAGATTTGGCTGAAACAGTGGCTAAATTCATTAGGTTTCATCTCAAATGCCCACAAATATGGAATATCACTATCTCAGCCACAAATTTCACACTAGCGGTATATAGAAACCATCACTAAAGCACAACTTGTCTTAAAACAAAAACAAAAGATTATAAAGTTACGATTGTTTTTATTTAAGCTTTATTTTAAACAGTTTTAGGTTTACAGAAAAGTTGAAAAAATGGTACACAGGAGTATCCCTCATCCAATTTCCCCTACTCTTAACATCTTACAATACTATATACATCCGTCACAACTAAGAAGTCAACATTGGCACATTACAATTAACTAAATTTCACACTTTATTCAGACTTCACTAGTTTTCCATTAATGTCCTTTTTCTGCTTGACGTTTCCAGCCAGGATACCATATTACCTTTAGGCATTATTGGTCATCTCCTCTGGTGTAACAGTTTCAAAGACTTCTTGTTTTTTAAGACCATGACAATTTTGAGTACTGGTTAGGTAACTTGTAGACTGCCCATCAATCTGATTTTGTCTGTTATTTTTTCTCATGGTTTGACTAGGGTTAGGGCTTTATGGAAGAATAACACAAAGGCGGTAAAAAATGTTTTCATCACATCTTATCAATGTATACACTATCATTGTGACTTCTGACTCTGTTACTATTGATCACCTGGTCTAGGTAGTGTTTGCTGTATTTCTCCACCATACAGTTATACTTTCCCTTGTCTTACCCTACACTTTGAAAACAAGTCTTTAAGTACAGCCCATACTCAATTTGGTGTTGGAGGAGAGAAAGGGGATCAAACTCCACCTCCTGGTGAAAAACAGCTTTTCAAAATAAATATAAAACTTTCTCAATTCCTTAAAACATATACTGATTTCCTCAAAGCATTCCATAATGCAATTTCATGCTTATTTAATATGAGTCACTCAGATAGGCACTTTAAGTAAGAGTCAGACACATTCCTTCACAGGGAGTTTATAAAATAATAAAGATAGCACAAGAAAAATCCAAGTACTATAGTGTGTCAAAACAGGAAATCAAATTCAGTTCAAGTAATGAAAATTTTCAAAGAACAAGGGATATTCAAGCAAAGCACTCAAAACTGAATAGTATTTTTACACCTGAAAATATATTAAAATTGAACACCCATTTATGATTAAAAACTGAACAAGGTGGGAAGTATGTATAGAGGGAACATATGTCAACATAGTAAAGACCATATATGACAAGCCCACAGCTAATATCATATTCAATGATGAAAAGGTAAAAGCTCTTCCTCTAAGATCAGGAACAAAAAAGGATGCTCACTCTCACCACTTTTACTCAACATAGTATTAAAAGTCCTCGCCAAAAGCAATTAGGTAAGAAAAATTAAAAAGGCATCCAAATCAGAAAGGAAAAAATAAAAGTGTCATTTATTGCAGATGACCTGATATTACATATAGAAAACCCAAAGACTCCACGCAAAAAAAAACTGTTAGAAGAAATGAATTCAGTAAAGTTGCAGGATACAAGATCACTATATAAAAATCAAGTGTACTTCTATACATTAATAATGAATTATCACAAAGAGAAAATAAGAAAACAACTCCATTTACAGCTGCATCAAAAAAAGCCAAAACACTTAGAAATAAATTTAGTGAAGAAGGTGAAAAACCTTGGTTTACTGGAAACTATAAAACACTGATGAATGAAACTGAAAATGATATAAGTAAATGTAAAGATATTCTGCATTCATTGATTAGAAGAATATTGTTTAAATGTCCATACTATGCAAAGCAATCTACAGATTGCTGTTGATCTATAGATTGACAGATCTCTGTCAAAATTCCAAAGGCATTTTTCACAGGATTAAAACAAACAATGCTAAAATTTGCATGGAACTACAAAAGACCCCAAATAGCCAAAGCAATCTTGAGAAAGAACAACAAAGCTGGAGACCTCTTGCACCATGGTTGCTAACTATATTACAAAGCTATAGTAATTAAAACAGTAAGAAATCGGCATAAAAACAGACACCCGGGGTCATCTGGGTGGCTCAGTTGGTTAAGCATCCAACTCTTGATTTTGGCTCAGGTATTTCATGGTCTCAGGGTTGTGAGATCTAGCCTGGCATTGGGCTCCATGCTCAGCAGGGAGTCTGCTTGAGATTCTCCCTCTCCTCTGCTCCTCCCCTCTCTAACATAAATTTAAAAATCTTTAAAAAAAAAATAAGTAAAACAGATACATTGATCAATGGAACAGAATAGAGAGAGAGCCCAGAAATAAACCCATGCATATATGGTCAGTTAACTTACAACAAAGGAGCCAAGAATATACAATGGGAAAGGACAGTCTCTTCAATAAGTAGTGCTACAAAAACTTGACAGTCATATGCAAAAGAATGAAACTGGACTACTGTCTTACACCACACACAAATGAACTCAAAATGGATTAAAGACTTGAATGTAAGCCTGAAACCATAAAATTCCTAGGGAAAAATATAGGTGGTAGGCTCCATGACAATGATCTTGGTGATGATTCCCTGGATCCGACTCTAAAAATAAGCAAGTGGGACTACATCAAACTAAAAAGCTTCTTCATAGCAAAGGAAATTTTCAACAAAATGAAAAGCCAACCTACTAAATGGCAGAAATTATTTGTAAATAATATATCTAATAAGGGGTTAATATCCAAAATACATAAACAACTCATATAATCAATAGCAAAACATTAAACAACCCAATTTAAAAAATGGGCAGGGGATGTGAACAGACTTTTTTTTTTAGATTTTTCATTTATTTACTTGAGAAATAGAGTGTGTGCAAGCGAGAGCACAGGCACGGGGAGCAGCAGAGGGAGAGGGAAAAGGAGACTCTCTCCTGAGGAGAGGCTCTGAAACCATGACCTGAGCCAAAGACAGATGCTTAACCAACTGAGTCACCCAGGCACCCCTATACATTTTTCCAGTGAAGACATAAAGACTGCCAACAGACACATGAAAAGATCCTCAACATCACTAATAATCAGGGAAATGCAAATCAAAATCACAATGAGATATCATCTCACCCCAGTCAGAATGGCTAGTATCAAAAAAACAAAAAACAAGAAACAAAACAAGAAATACCAAGTGTTAGCAAGGATGTGGAAAAAAGAAAACGCTTGTGCACTGTTGATAAGAATGTAAATTCATCCAGCCACTTGGAAAACAGTATGGAGGTTCCTCAAAAAATTAAAAATAGAATTACATATGCTCCATCAATTCCACTGCTGGGTATTTATCTGAAGGGAAAAAAAACCCACTAACTCAAAAAGATATATGCATCCCCATGTTGAATTCCTAACTGCCAATACCTCAGAATATGACAGTATTTGGAGACAAAATCTTTAAAATGGCAATTAAGGTTAAATGAAGTCATTAGCATAGGCCCTATTCCAAAATGACTGTGTCCTTTTAATGAGATTGGGATTCAGAAGCTACAAAGTGCAAAGTATCTGAAGATACCGAGAGAAGAGAGCCATCTATAGGCCACAAAAAGTCTGAAAACAAATCTGTGGACACCTTGATCTTGGAGTTTTAGTCTCCGAAACTGTGAAAAAATAAATTTCTGTTGTTTAACCCACCCAATTTGTGGCATTTTGTTAGGACAGCCTTTGCAAATACGGATGGTTAGAGATACTAAATGAAATCTACTTTGGCAAAACTATCCACTGTGATTTAGTATTTAAACTTTGTTATTGAATAGTACCTTCCCTTCATTAGTGAGATGCAGTAAGATAGAGAAGAAAAAGGGTGATGGGGTGCCTGGGTAGCTCAGTGGGTTAAAGCCTCTGCCTTCAGTTCAGGTCATGATCCCAGGGTCCTGGCATCAAGCCCCGCATCCAGCTCCCTGTTGAGCAGGGAGCCTGCCTGCCCCCCTCTCTCTGCCTACTTGTGATCTCTGTCAAATAAATAAAATCTCAAAAAAAAAAAAAAAGAAAGAAAGAAAAAAGGTGAGAGAAGAGCCTCAGAAATAACTTTAGTTCTTTCACGTTAGAATTTATTTCCTATAAACTTGTCATTCCAATGCTAACCATAATAGCAATTTTTGCTCCAATTAAATTATTTCCCCCCAGAACAGAATGTAGGGAATTCATGAAGATTCTGTAGAGGTTTACTATGGTACTTTATTCACCAGGCCTCCTGATACCATCTTTCCTGGCGGCAACAAACCTTCCCAGAGGGTCCACTACTACCCAAAAACGTCGCCTGGAACCTCCCTTTCGCTTCATAGAAGAGGACAAGGGAAAACAGGAAATAAATTTAATAGTTAATAAGCACATGTCTAGGACTAAGAGTATTCCTAAATATTTTTAATTCAACTTTACAAGAGGTGACTCTATTTTTCTTTAATTGCACCCTCAAAGAATGTACAGCAGGGAGGTAAGACTCAGGCGCCCGCTTTCAAGAGTCAACCGCGCCCAGCTGCGGCCAGATACGAACACCACACTACGGGTCAGTCTGCAACGCGGAAAATCTAAACACACGTAAATCTCCCGTACGCTCTCCTGCCCCATGTCCTTTGCTTTTTCTAAGATTGTGTTTACAGAATCTTTCGGCGGGGCTTTCCATAACGAGTGGAAATACTCCTAAGAGATTAGACCAGAAAAAAGAAATAGGAAAAAAAAAAAAAAAAAAAAAGCCTGCGGATCACTGACATCTGCGCTTCAGGAACGGCAATTCCAGAAGACCAAAGTCCGGGAGAGTTCATTAATAGACAAAAAAAAAATCAGCTAGTTCCATATATATTAACCTACCTAAAGATTTAGAAACTGACAACTATATAACTTGGTGTTTTGGTAACTACGGCAACTTCACACGTAACTACCCTAAAATAAACAGTAAACAAACTTTTCACCTTCCCAGTCGGCCGGATATCAGAGAATCAGGGTTCCCTAGTCTCGCGAGAACCTCTGTCTCCAGTATGCGCGTGCGTCAGAGCTGGTGAGCTGCCGCGTCCCCACGTGGGCGGGGGAGGTGGAGCAAACTCTGCGAGGAGGGAGGGGCCATCAAGAAGGAGTGGACCTTGAAGGGGCCGTAAAGGGCGGAGCGGAGGGAAAAACGCGTGCGCCCCGCCCCTCGCGGCTCTTCCCCGGAATAGCGTCACCAGCCCTATAAGAGAGCGTGCGCCGAGAGACTGGGCCTCTTACATCCGGGAAGCGTCGGGTTTGGGTTACGTTACTAAGGTAGGCTGTCGTGTTTTGTGGACCACGGTGGTAATTGGGGCAGAACTTTTTGGCTTAGTTAAAATGCAGGAGTTTCAAGAGTCTTGTAGTGGTAGGTTCACTTTGGCTGTGAAAACCTCTAGGTTTGAAAACCTGAGGAGACTTAGGTGTTCATGAGGTCACGAGGCGGCCACGTGCAGCCCTGGCTGCCGAGTCTGAGAGGCCGAGCGCGCTCGGGTCTTGGCCCCTCCGGCAGAGGTTCCGAAGCACATGGCGACTTCGGCAAAGGTCGTGAATTCCGCTGTCGGTGTCAAGTGGCCATCTTGAAACTGCTTCGCCGCTGTTAAATTGTAAGACCGCATCCTGGTACTCAACCCATTTAGATCTAGGTGAGTAGTGTCTCGCTGTGCATGCGCATCCGCTCTGGGATTGTGAATCTCCATGTGTCTTTGGGACCTGTCAGCTGTGGCAGTCTCCCTTCCTAGCCATGGAAGAGCATATTCTTGTTTATTGGCAAAGCTGTCACCATTTAATTGGTATCAGATTCTGACTTGCACAAGTAACATTCTTCACTTACGAAAACTCGGAGGGTGCTGGGTTATCGGGCACACATCTAACTATTGGTTCAAATGTTTCCAGGAAGCAGAACTAATTGTTCCGATGGATGATAGAAAACATGACCTGGTAGGTTCCTTTTTATTAATATTTCATAGTTAGTCTGAAGGCCTTAGTGCTAAGTTATTGGAAGGCCAGAATTGTTTTGCTGTTACTATGTAATTTGAAAGGGGTTAATAGCCAATTAAATAGAAAGTAACAGATAGTTGCTAAGACTTTAGCACTGTGATGTGAGTACAGATCAGTGTTATAACATTGGTTATCTTCTCTTGCAGATAATCAAGAAATTCAGTGTGGTATGGGTGAAGTCCTGTTCGTTTAGAATCCTGTGGTGCCCTGCCAAAAGGTGATTTTAAATCTCAACAGCTTGGGTATTGAGTGGCGAATAATATTCTGGAAACTATCAGGGTGGTGTTTTCAATATAGGTCTGAATTTTTTGCCTGTAGCCTTTAAGTAGAGAATATGTGAGCACTTCCTTGCTTGCTATAATTAAGTAAAATGCTTGATATGTCTGGAAAATCCGTATTCTCTGGCTAAATGATAAGGAGGTGGAAAGGTATTTGTTACTGTGAATAATAAGTAAGACTACCTCTTAGGGTACGAACTGGTGTTGCAGTAGTATAAATGAGCATCGGTGTGAGGTACTACCGTATTTGGAGGGAAACCGCATTAAAGGCAGATACCCCTAAGGGACAGCACAGTCATTTTGTACCACACAAAAGATTAAGACTACTATATAAGGTGAACAACTATGCACTTTATTCACACAAATGTGCACGGAACACTTGTGTCTTTTAAAAGTCACACGCTTAACAAGAAAAAATTAGCTATAATAAAGACATACATTATGAACCAAGTATTCAAGTTTGAGCAAACTGTAGGCTGCCTGTTCAGTCTCTATCTTTAAAGTGTCTGACCGCTGGTCTTAATAAAATTTCAGTATAAATGTTGCTTGCATCTGCACTATAGTTTAGAAAGGTGGCCTGTGCGACGTTTCAGTAGAGATAAATTTTCTCTCCTGTATTGCACATTTTCTCAAGCCCTTGTGCAGGTGTGCATTGTGTAGCTCTATCATCTCTGTAAATGTAAATGCTTTAAAAAATTTCCTTTATCAAAAATCTTGAGCTTTCAGAAAAGTTTTAATGTTCTGCCTGATAATAGCATTGCAGTTCTGTAAACTATTAAAGCACTTTTATGTTAGCACCAGTTTTTTACAAAAAGGACACAAGTGGATGCAGTGGGGAAAGTAGTGAAGTCCTCTTCATGTGGATTTAGCCTTTGAAGAGGATTATTTAACTGATCTTGATCCTAAAGTTCACACCGACCTTTTTACCTGTCTTTATGCATCTATTTCTTGGATATACAAAAACTGTTTAAACCACCTAAGGGCTCTTGATGTTAGCAATCATAATCTGGTGGTGGTTGCTTAAGTAGCCTGAGGGGCATGCCTTCTGTGTTTGAGCGGAGATTTTGCTTTGCCATCAGGAATGTCCTGAAAGGGTACATGGTAAGCAGCTGTCCCTTATTGGTTTGGGAAATAGCCAAAGGGGAAAATGGCCTTCAGACAGCAGTGGAGGGAGGAAAGAACATTGTTAGTACTGGGTCAGTACTGGATCCCACTGGCTTACCTTGGCCTCTGGATTTGTTTCTTACCAGCCTTTTGGAAATTATCAGTGAGGTGCATAGCCACTTAACGCAGGGCCTCGCACATAGGTGGTATACGAATTAAATCAGTGGACACAAGTTACTATAGAGCTTTTTTTTTTCCCCACTACATAAGCAGAGAAAGCTTTTTTAATAGTTTTTACTAGCTGGGACAGGACAGTAGAAATCTACATGTTTTGGTCATTACAAGAAAGTTGGCAATAGATGGCACTCTCAGTCATGGTACAGCAAATTGGCATGATGCCAAGGAAAAATCTGTAAATTTTAGGGTAGCTGAAAGTAACTGCTAGAGGATGTTAACAAGATGGATAAATTAAGTTGTACATCCCAACAATTTGAAGGCATTCTTTACTCAGGCATTCCAAATTTTGCTAGGTAACTAAAATATGTTGCATGGTACAAAGGCTTCATTCAGGAATGTATTGTGACTGATCCTATTCTAGTTTAGGTTTATAATGGATTCCTTCACCTTTTTGGCCCTTGATTTCCTCATTTGTCAAAGGCTACAGAGATTTCATTGTGGAAATTTCTCAGTCTTGAAGAAAATCTGAGCTTAATTACACAATACTATTTTTAATAAAGAGTATTGATTCAATTATAAACTCATAAGCCAAATGAATAAAGACCGCCTTATTGCACAACTGATGTACAGTAATCTCTGGAGAGTGATGAGAATAAAGACTTCAACAGTGCTAATCAAGAATAATTAGTACCACAATGAGGTATCTAACAAAGAATGTTCACATCACAAATTTCTCAAGCAGCAATGGTATACATCATTTAATCACAACACAAAAGCAGGAACATGGCTCTCATCCCAATAAGTTGGCATCTCTGGTTGAGTGCTAATGTAGAGGTTGAAAATTTTCCAACATATTCCCTTCAGATTTCTGTGAAGGATTATATTTTGGTGACACTTTTTATCCAAGGTACAAAGGCTGAGACTTTGGTATAGACACCAGGTGAATCCTTCGCTCCACAGCCATACCCCCAGGAGGTCACCCCATACACAACCCAACTCTCTCCTGACCGAACACACATAAGTGGTCCTCCACTATCTCCCTGGCAGCTGTCAACACGTTTGTGTTCCTGCAGATTTCCAGCACAGAGCATTCTTCCTGTAAACCGACCCTTATAACGTTCTTCACAAAACCTCTTGGGAAGCAGGGGGATGGCTGCTTGTTGTAGAGTTCTTGAATAGGCTTTTCCTAGTCAGACCAAATAATCTGAATTAGATGCCAGCTAAAGACCTTACAGAAAACATTTAACAGTTAAGTGAACATTTAATATTCTTAAAAATAAAAACTTTATTGTGATCTAGTGTAGTTTAAATGAGTGGTAACTGAATGGTATAGAAGGACATAAAGTGGCAAGAATTACTCTAAATACAAGAATGATATTTCATAAGGACTGAAAAGCAAAACATTACATACACCAAACAGGCCTAAGTTTGACCATTTGAGGTTAGTGTACTCTACTGGCAAGCCATTCATTATACAGTAACTAAAATGTAGAACTGATGTTCTCCACGAGCCTTTTCTTGGATGTAAATTCCATTGTTTTTCTTGCACCCTATTGACTCAATTTGGAATAACTCATAATAAAACACTGTGTGAAACTGACTCGACTTTGTCTTTTCTGTTAAATTATATGTCTACAGGAAGGTAAATGAACCTTCCCTCATGAATTGTAATGGATATAATTAAGCCTTCCCAGAGACTCAGTTTGCCTCATAGATGCCTGTAGTGTACAGAGAAGGCATGTACTCTGATCTGATTATTGTATCATCCAGAAAGTGTTTTCTTTGTGGTATATCTGCAGCAGACAGTCTTGTTTTTCTGCAGCTATGAAATAATGCAAATACAAAGCCCATATTTTGTGTAATGTGTGATGAACACAAGTGTGTACTAAATAAAACATTGCAATTATCACACATAGAAATACTTCTTGGATGGTCTTTCAAGAGTACAGTGATCAGTGTTGGTCATTTTTAATGGAGAGCAGTCAACCTATCACTTCTTCAGTAGCCATTTGTGAATCAAGCACTCAATCCAGGTAAGCCCCACATCTGTTTCAAGGACCATCCTGAACAAGCACTAGCTGATGTACACTGATTTAATTCTATAGCAAAGGCAGTCCAGAAAATTGTTTGCCTGACTAAAATGAACATCTTGCTCTAGCTTTGGGGTTGGGAGGGTGGGATCACCACTTAAAAGCAGCTGCTCTTTTGTCTGGTCTATATTTAGAGATTCTCCATAAAATTGAGCTTGATAATGGCCTTCATTATGGAAAAAGCAAGGCCATCACATACCAAAGCCCTCTGCTGGTGTAGCTATACCATAGTCCTGGAAAAGCTTAAAATAGAGTCAGCCAGGCACAGGTGTTGGAGTAGGGTCTTAAAAATTGGTTTCCTTGGTCTCCCTGCTAGTCTGGAATCGAGAGTACAGGATTCGCTACCACATAAGGCAATTGAGTTCTGTCAATTTGTTCTAGTAATGTAACCAACAGTACTCAGGATATGAATCCAAATTACATGCGTGCAGCACACACTTGGCAGAATTTCTAAACTAAGCCTGAACCCAGATTTTCATGACCATTGTACACCCAAAAAGTAGATAATCCCAAACACAAGAACATGCCCAGGTCTCATTTGTTCTTTGTATTATCTACATTACCTGTGTCTCCCCATCCTGTTATGTAACAATTGGAGGCGGTTTTCTGTGGCCTCTCTCTTCTGAGTGGCAAACAGGCCGGCAAAACATGGCTGCTAAATCTAACACATTGCTCTTCTGGTCCTTCTAATCTAACCAGAGCGATGTCATAGTCACTGCTGTCAGGTCGATACCCCCGATGAATCACAATCTGCTGAACTCCGATTTCTTCTTCAAATTCTTCTGGCACCAAAGTATGATAATCCCCAACCCTAACAGCATAGTTCCTTGTGCTATTACCATACCTGAGGAGCAGAGAGTAGTAAACGGTTGGAAACAACTCAGGGAAAGTGGATTGAGATACTTCCTAATCATTATCCCTTTCTGTAAGTTTACCCTTTCCAGTTCTCTGAGCCCACCACTCTTGGTTGTGTACTTCAAACCCATTTCCTGGCTTCGTTTCACAGCTTAATCCAGGTTCCCGTGTAATTGTTTTCTGAGAAGGAGCAAATGTGGAGCACAAGTAGCAAATAACAGCTAATTGTTAACTTGTTATTTTCCCATCATGAAAAAAGATAAAAACAGGAACAAATAGTATAGAGCAAAATTACTGTCTTGTATTTGCTGTCTTCATTTTTCTATCATTTCCGAGATGTTGGTTCATCACAAAGCTCCTGGAGGGCAGAAATCATGGCTGATCTAGCTTTGTATCCCTCAAAGCACTTAGCACAACCCACTTGACTCCTGTTTCCTCTGAACTGAATGCAAACCAAAACTATATTTTCAAGGCAACATATATTCAGTATGTTCTCTCACCTCAAATCTGTCCAAATGTTATCCCAGTGAGACCTGATTTAAAACTGCAGTCTACCCTTTGTCCTCCGTTCCCCAGCACTCCCAATATCCTTAATCTCTCTTCTTTAACTTTCTAACAGGCCATCTGAGTTACTATTATATTTGTAGCTCTGTCTCCCTCTGCTTAAACAAGAGCTATCACTGATGAATCTTAAACACCTACAACAGTGAACCCTGTTAAGTAGAAATGCAGCATATGTTTTGATTCAGTAAATGAATGAATGTATATTGTGTCTTTTTCCCTTAAACTATTCAATTTAAGTAGAAACAATATTTACTAGATTGCTAGTTCTCAGCTTGTTTTTTCAACCACATACCTTGATTGTGGTGCATCCACTTAAAGCAGTTTCCCAACCTCAGCACTACGGACATATGGAACCAGATAAATCTCTGTTGTGAGAGAAAAGCTATTCTGTGCATTGTAGAATGTTTGGAGGCATCCTTGGCCTCTCTTCACAAGGTGGCCAGTAAAGCACATGCACACACCCCTCAATTTTGACAACCAAAAATGTCTCCAGACATTTCCCTGTGTTCCCTCTGGTGCAAACTGGCCACAGTTGAGAACTACTGACATAGACTACATGATCCACCGACTTCCTGATTACTTCCTCTTTCTCACTTAAGATTATATAGCACCTTGCTTACTTATCACCTACCACTGATTCTTGATGGCTTAATTTCCAAAATACCCTTTTAGTTCCCTAACTTCCTCACCTACTCCCATCGTGATACCTAGAACGGGTATTCACCAAATATTACACATTTTTAAAGTCTTGATTTCAAGCATTTCCTACTTTCCACCTCCCATTTTTACAGTTTTACAGCTCTATACTCTTTCAACCCCATTAGACTTCAATCCTTTAATCCCACTAGTTTCATTCACTGCAATCTCACGCCACTTATGATTTCCCTTTTTACCAGGCTTGGATTCCACAATCACTCTTTTGCAAAAACTCAGTCCTTCATTCCTTTCGTCTGCCAAATTTCCAACTATGGTTTCATCAACTAAGCTCCTACTTTGGGCTAGCATCTGATTGTGAGATGGGAAAACATATGTGGTACAGCTCTCACCTTAATTCTTTTTATGGAAACTTGGAAGTCTTACACTAGACAGGAGACCTGTACTTGAATGTGAATTTAGAGAAGTCAGTATTCAAAAGTTGGGATTTTCTAGTGACTGCCTATTTAAATACAACCTCTCATTTCCTCCTATAAAATTACTGGAAGCTCTAAGTTGCTCATACACTAAATACCCCTATGTAGGTCTTGTGGTATATAAAGTAGTTTACTTAACTATGTTAGCACAAAAAACTGAACAGTGAAACGAAGATGATTTATCTTTTTCTGCCACCTATTGCTGATCTGTAATACTAATAATTTCCTGTGATTCCTTGATTCTCCATTTCCAACCTTAAGTCATCACAGATCTTTAAAATTCAGAAGGCTTTTTATACATTGTTCCCAGAGAATACACTCTTGTGGATTCCACTTCAAAATTTAAGTAAAGTTTGGCATTATTTCACATCTGAATCAGTAAAAAGTAATACTCATGGAGAAAAATCAGATTTAAATACATCATTTCTACTTTCTGTGTACTGATACTATTATAAAAATCCAGTATGCCTAATTAATATATTCAGTTTTGAAGTAAAACCTCAAGTGATTTAACACCTTTCTAAAAAGAATAATTGCCAAGGGACACCTGGGTGGCCCAGTCGATTAAGCATCTGACTCTTGGTTTTGGCTTAGGTCGTGATCTCAAGGTCATGAGATTGAGCCCTGAGTGGGACTCCACAATCAAGGTGGCGTCTGTTTGAATTCTCTCTCTCCATGTCCTTTTGCCCCTCCTGCTTTGCTCTCGTGTGCTCTCTCTCAAATAAATACATCTTAAGGAAAAAAAAAAAAAAAAGGAATTGCCAATACATCCTTGAAAGTGCTGCTGAAATGTTTAATATATCTTTAGCATAGAGTTGAAGAAATTATCTCGAGCTCCATTGTCCAGTACTGTAGCCAGTAGCCACATGTGGATAGTCTGAACTGAAATGTGCTAAAAGTATAAAATACACAATGGATTTTAATACTTAGTATGAAAAAGATTGCTAAATATATTGTCTTCATAGATAATAAGTATTAAATATGCCAATTTTTATATTTTGCAATAATAGTTTGGATATACCAAGTAAAATAAAATATATAATTAAAATTAATTCAAGCTGGGTTTTTTTTAATAGTTATTTAAATATTAGAGAATGCACATGAGCAGGGGGAGAGGAAGAGACTCTCAGACTCCCCACTGAGTGTGGAGCCTGATAGGGGGATCAATCTCACAACCCTAAGATCATGACCTGAGCCAAAATCAAGAGTCAGATGCTCAACTGACTGTGCCACCCAGATGCCCCTGACCTATTTGGTGTGTTTTTTTTTTTTTATCTTCTAATGTGGCTACTAGAAAACTTGAAGTCACATTTGTGGCTCACATTGTATTTCTGCTAGACAGCACTGGTCTAGAGAAATAGTTTGGCATAAACTAGGTACCCTGTTTTATTATATCTCTTTAATGTAGTCTCTTACATTGCTTATAATTTTTAATCCTGAATTATGGACATCCCCTTCATATGTGAATTCTTTATATCCTTTCAGATAATTACATTACTGTTCACCTAAAAAAAAACCAGAAAAGTCATTGTTGCAATATCTTCCCCTCTTTGAAATACAGCTGTGATACTTTGCTAAAGTAATCCTTGTCTCTAAACTAGCCATATAAATATATTCTACATGATCTGAAAATTGGGTCTTCAGCCAGTAAACAAAGAAGACATTACTGCAACAAGGAAATTTTGTTTTAAAATACTCCAGTGTTAAAGTCTTGGGCAATCTTGCCTTAATGTGTCGCTTCATGCCTGTGCCTGGACTTCCGCAGTAGTCTGTCCAATAGCCTTGCTGCTTTGAGTTTTAACTTTTTCAGTCCCTTCATACTACAGCCAGAGTGAGGTTTCAGTCTGACAATACAACTACTCTTTTGTATACCCTTCAAGGGGTCTCCATTGTCTACACAATAAAGTTCAAATGCCTTACATGATACGCAAATTCATCCAAGAATGGCCCTTGCCCACCGGATACCAGTCTGGTCTCCATGTCCCTATCATTTTAGTTGCTTGAAGAGGTGTCTCATACACCTGTCTTTATTCAGACTAGTTGCAGTATCATCCCACCCCTCCCATTCTAATATGGCAAAAACTGGTTTTTATCACTCAAGTCTCAAGTTAAAAACCTCCTAGGAAGCTCTTCCTGCCCTGCCTGAAAACTGCCCAATCCTGTCTTTGAACACTCCCAGTCACGCTGTTCTCACATAACAGTTTCTAAGACTAAGTTAAGATGTCAGGTCCTCCCAGTTAAAGACTCTGTAAGTGTAGGAACCATGCCATACTAATTTTTGTATCCTCAGCACTAGGCAAGGTGGGTGGCACAGGAAAAAGTTTTAATCAGTGTGTGTTAAACTTCTTTTCAAAGATATCCACATCTATATATATATACACCCTAACTTAACTGAAATTAGAGTCCACTTCTCACCAGTTCTATAACACCATCACTAATATTTCTAGTACTTTTTTTTTGAGAGAGCAAGAGAGTGCACACACACGGGGGGAGGAGGATCAAGAGAGAGAGAGAATCTTAAACAGACTGTGTGGAGTGTGGAGCCCATTGTAGAGCTAGATCTCACAACCCCAAGTTCATGACCTGAGCCAAAATCAAGAGTCACACACTCAACAACTGAGTCATCAAGGCACCCCCTATTACATTTTTTAAAATCCCCCAAATATCTAATGTTCTTGTTAATGCTGGCTGTTTACCAGAATTACCCGTACCACTTCTAAAAATAGAAATGTTCAGACTACACAATCTCTGAGAATATTAAATTAATAGGGCTGACATAGGACCATAGGTGGTTCAAATTCACAGTCAGGCATAAGAACCACTACACGAAAGACTTAAAGGCATAGTGATAACTCTTGCCCCCTGTATGCCTGGAATCTCACCAGGTGAAGTGAGCATCATAAGAGATTACATAAAGGCATCAAAACACAAAACCAATACATATTACATGCATATACTGTGTTCTCAAATCAAGTACATTTCACCCGATACTTTTGAATATACTCCAAATTTAGTATGCTCACTTATCAGGAGTTGATATTAAACTGAAAACAAAATATTTACCTGAGAAGAGGAAAAGCATCATTCTTGTCAAAATGAATCTATTAGTACCTATACTTTTAAAGTTGTCCTAATTTAAGGACCCTCTAAACCTAACCAGTGATTCCCACACTCCTTTCACTCCAGTTATTCTTAGAAATAATCACAAGCTTGGAATTTGAAGAACATCCAACACAAGACTGGATTAGTTAGCTAACCAAATATTTGTCTTCTACTGTCACCTCTCTTAGTGGGTGTGATTATATACTCCAGGGATAACACTTTGGCTGAGGTTCCCAATATGATTGTGGACTCTGAAAACATTTACTATAGTTCTAGATTTCTTAAGAAAACATATCAAGGAAACTTTTTTTTCCCCCCAACATAAAAACTCTAGTTGAGCTTCTGTTTCTTTGACAGACTTTATTATATTCAGAAATCCTTCTAAAACAAACATTTTAGGTTTGGCTGACACACCATCCACTTGTTTGCTTTGCTGAAATGCCTTCAACTCCTCCTCAAATAAAAATTGGATGAAATTGCCAGACAAGCTTGAGCAAGAAAGGATCTGAAACACAGCAGTTTAATAAAATCCCCCCATTTTCCTGAGATTCTAGAGTTTAAGAACCAAAAATTACTGGAATTAAAAGAGTAAATTCATGTTGCAGGGTGTTATCTTCATAAGTGTTTTCTACATAGATTTCATCTCTTTAAAAAGTACTCTACCTCAACCTGTACACATCTGCTACTACTAGAATCTGTTTTTTGTTTTGTCTGGATGAAACTCAAAAAGTGATTGAAGTTGCTTGTGTAAATGGTTATAGTTGCTTAGCAGTGACCTTCTCTGCACGATCTCGCACTGTCATATGTGTGTGTTTGTGCATGTGTGTGTGTGTAGATAGATCACATATATAGGGTGTGTGTGTTGTGTATGTGTTCAGGAAATGGTTTTAGCATGATTGATGGTATTATGTATGTCACTAAAAGACCATGCTCCTAATGAATTCTATTAGATTCTAGGTTATGCTGAAGCATAAGCTAAGCACCTGACACTCCCATGTTTTTAAAAAGTGACTACACTATCTCTGTGGCTCATCTTCATAATTACAAAGATTTAGACATTTCTGATTTTCAGAGCAACAGTCTCTGACAATTTCTAGCTGTTACAGTGTTTCTAGGCAAAAAATCAAAAAGATAAAATCAAGTAAAGCTATGTATTCATGATCAAATCAAATTTGCAATAGAACTACAGAAAGAAGAGAGTCTTGTTTTGCATTCTTTCCACTAAATGATGCTTGTTACCAGAATAAGCAACTAAAAGGAATTAAGTGTAATATTTATGAGCTTTTCTCTCAATTATATTGCTGCGCCACAATAGAGACAGGGTCATTTCATGATACTCATAGTTTAGAGCAGAAAATATCAAAAGCAAGTAATTTATATTATGTAAGTTTCATAGGGACTACAAAAAAAAAACCTGATTTATTCCAAGTTTCCATTTCGAAATGCCAACAGGATATTGCATTCCAAAGTCTGCATTGCATTAACACTAGGAAAAATGAGAAAAATGAGATAGAAGGCCTATAAATGGTGACTCCCCAATTACCTCAGTTACCCTAATTTTATTGGCATAAAAAAGTGTTTGGGACACAGCACATGTGAAAGTTAGAAACAAATTAGAATTTGATTACTGGAACTCTGTACAATAAAGTAACCTTATCATGTAAAGAGGCTACCCTATGTAAGATGAATATGACAGGATTGTGGATCTGAAGTAACTGCATTCTGATTTCAACCTCCCATGCCATCATTCTTATATTATTCTGACATGAGAGTTATTTAAAAGAATGACTATAAAGGCAAAACAAATAAACATAAAAATGTGTCATCCCACAGTATAAAATAACACAGATAATAACAGCAGTCTATGCCTTATTCAAAAAAAGCTGTTCAAGAACACTGGCCTATATCATCACTGCAAGAATTAAACATCAAGGAAGGCCTGATGAACAAGAAACCATTATAGAACATACGCAGAAGTCCAGTAGTTAAAGCAGTTGAGCTATCAATAGAAAAAGGAAGTGAGAGCTGACTTCTAAACATGAAATTTAGGTCCCCAACAAGTACACCTTAAATTAGACTCCCAAGGGACATCTAGGTGCTCAGCTGGTTAAGCGTCCAACTCCTGGTTTCAGCTCAGGTCATGATTTTGCAGTCATGGGATCAAGCCCCACATCAGGCTCTGCATTCAGTGTGGAGTCTGCTTCAGAGTCTGTCTTTCTCTCTCTCTCTCCCACACTCTATCTCTCATAAATAAATAAATAAATATTTTAAAAAATAAAAAGTGAATAAATCAGACTCCCAAGATATCTAAAAGGAAGATAATCTCTCGGAACCTGAAGATCCTGCTTCTACAGGGCAGTTTCCCCGCAATTCCAAAGATAATTGATTTTTGCAAATTTCAGCATTTCTAATGATTAAAGGAGGGCTGTTTTAATCCAAAGTCCTTGAACCCAGAAAAAAACAAAATTGGGAGCTTATTTGCAATCACTAGTAAGTGTCCTTAGTTTTTTAATATATTCACTACAATAAAGATGTAAGCTGTAGCCTCCTTAGGCACTGCAAAACAGGAAGTCTATGAAATCTGGTAAAGTTTACAGACCAAGTCAGATGGATATAAAACACATTTGCAAAACAATTCTCTCCTTACACACAGTAAGAAAGTCTTACATTATATTTATATCTTGCACCTCAAAATGCTGTGTATCATCATCTGCTCCTCTGCTTTTTAATTAACTGTCTTTATCTTATACTGAGCAGATAAAGGGAAGAAATTCAGAAATGACATATGGAAGGAATTATCTGTTGATCTAGGTTTAAGATACCACCATCCTCTAAAGCGTCCAACATTCTTAAATAGATCCACTATCTGGCAACTGAGCCCCCACTTTCATCATGCAACAACCATTTAGGAGTATCTCCTCTGTGCCAAGTCATACACTAGACACTCAGTTTATAAACAGAAGTGAGATGATTACTGACTTAAGCAAGAATCTAGAAGGAGCATGCCAGGGGAGGAATAATGACATGTAAACAAACCCAAACATGTACCAGAAAGAAAAGAAAAAGACCATCCAGGGAACCCAAAAGTCAGATAAAAGTTTTCAATCTCAAGTACAATTTTTGGGTAATTTCCCTACTTTAAAACTTTAAGCCTTAAACCCTGAAGTCCGTAACTTTTAACAGAGACCTGAAAGACAAGGTATCTTAATCAAGAGGAGGATAATGTAAACTGAACCTCTGTAGTTATTTTGCCCAAACTCTAAACCCTAAGACAGGTTTCTCCAGGTTCTCTATAATTTCCTACCTTCTTTTTTTCCAGTAGTCAATGTGTTAAAATCATCCTGAATTTCCTACTTTTGATAATAATAATCTTTGATTCCCTTTCTTGAAACTCAACATAATAATAGGCATTATTTGTTTTGAATTTTACAGTTTTAACTTTTCAGATGCTTAGCAGATCATTTGTTCCTTCATTATTGCCTTCATTTTACAGGTGGGAAAACTGAGGCTCCAACAGGCTAAATAATTTCCACAAACTAAAGCTAAAATTGGAGAACTGTGACCTTGGTCTCAATGGCCAGATCCAAGTCTTTTGTTACACAGTACCAAGTTCTACTGATTTCTGTCACAGTGGGTCTACTTTCTCTCCCTCCTTTTCTACCTTCTGTCTCTATTATAATAGCCTTGTAATCAGTCTCCGCCTAGTTCCAGCCATAGTGAGTCTTAATCACTTGGTAATATAGACCAATTCGAGTCATTCCAGAAGCGTGTATGTAGAGATTTTTCATATAATTTGAAGTTCATTCACAGACCCCTGGATTAGTAATTTTGCTTTACCTCCTCAGATTTATCCTGTATATCTCCAAATGACTCATCTCCTAAAACTCTCTGATCTCATTTCAAGCCTCAAAATAACTAGTGGTTTTCCACCACCTCATGAATGAAACAAAATTCACTATCTTGGCATTCCAGGCCTTTCCTGATTCTCTACTGTAAGTCTACTACCAAAGCTCCAGATCACTATCGTAACTAACAACCGCCACTGTTCAAATATGTCTCAGGTTTTTTCACCACCATGTTCTCAACATTAGACAATATCCACCTTCAGCCTCTACCAATATATGAATCCAACCTCTGTGCTTGAACACACTTCATAACAGAACTTACTCTTCCTCCCACATATGGCCCATTCCATCTTTTAAAGAAATAAACAACTCTTCATGTTAAAAAGAAAATTATCTTTTCTCCCATTAACATCTGTGGTACCTGAAGCAACAGGTAACAAAGCTAATCCAATTCCACACAACTTCCCCTGTCTTTTTTTGCCTTCCCTGGTATACCACATCATTTTTTTTTCATGATGTGGCACCTAGAACTGAACACAGTTCTCTCTGTTTGAAGTGACAGTGCTTTTGTCTCTGCCAATACCTTGAGTACAATAAGAATAGCAAGACTCATCAATGCTGTCTTGCCCCTGTTTTGTCAGTGCTGCCCACTACTGATTAACTCTGTGGGCAACTTCATTACATCACTGACTTGTATGAAGTTTGCAGGACTCTAAAACTCATGAGGTCTTTTTCACTTGTGCAACATGTAAGCCAAGTTTCCTGTAACTAAAGTCAGCATTTTACTTCCTCCCTATTCCACAATGCTTGTTAGGATCAGCATATCAAGATCTTTTGCTATCATGGATCTTATCTCCAACATGTGTCCATCTCAATCTTCTGACATCCAAAAATATACATTAATTTACCATCTTTATGGTGTCTTTGTCAGTTTAGTGATTAATATGTTTGGTATCTTTTTCAGTTTAGTGATTAACATGTTGAATAGGACATGGATAAGTATCCCGTCAACTCCAATATATTCTTCCTCATCATCATTATTCAAAAATCCAGATCATATTCTATTTTGGCCACCAGGCAAGTGGGTCTTAACCATTAGTGTTCATAAGAATCATCAGAGATGCTTGATAAAAATGCCAATTCCTGAGGCTGAGCTCCAAAGATTCAGTAGATCTGGAGTAGAGGCCCAGGAATCTGGATTTTTAACAAGCTGAATGTATCTAATATTGTGATAGAAAGACCACACTTTAAAAATGGCCCCCTGGGAAACCTGGGGCTCAGTCAGTTAAATAGTTAAGCATCTAACTCTGTTTCAGCTCAGGTCATGATCAGGGTCATGGGATTGAGCCCCACCTCAGACTCTGTCTGCATTTGGCATACAACAGAGTTGTGATAAATCATTGCATAAAGAATATAATGTTCAATAAAAAGTGCTGGTAAACTAACTATCCATGAAAGTATAGTTAGGTTCCTTTCCCATACCATATATACAAAAATAAACTGTAAACAGATTAAAAACCTAAACATGACAGGCAAACATAAATTTTCTTAGCGAAAAACTAAGATAATATCTTCATCAAGTAGGGCTAGGAAAGGATTTTTTAAATAAAATATAAAAACTTTTATCAAACTTAAAAAACTGACACACCTAAACATGTTAAAATTAAAATATCTTTATAAGAAAAAGATTTTAGAGAAGTGACATAACATGCCCCTGATTGAGAAAAGGTATTTGTAATATATAACAACAAAGACTATGTACACAGAACAAATTTTTTAAATCAATTACAAAAAAAAAAATCCAACAGAAAAATAAGCAAAGGATATAAACAAAGAAGTCATGAAAGAGGAAGACACTAATCGAGGAAATGGAATTAAAAAGAAATCCAAAATTTTAATAGTGGCAAAAAGTAAGACTGTTGATAGTATAAAGTTGAGTTGGGGATCTGAGTACAGAGGGACTTACACATTGCCAAGATATAAATGGATACAATTACTTTAGAAAGGAAATTAGTAGTGCCAAGTGAAATTGAAATGTACCCATACTCTAGCAAAATGCTCCCACATATATGTACCCAATGAGACATAAAATGGGTATCTACTAACACACAGTTTTTTCATAGTGAGAGAATTGAAACCACCTAACTACCCATTAGTATGGGAATAAATAAGCTGTGATGTAGTCTTCCAATAGGAGTTAAGATTCACATGGTGGTTAAAGTAAACAAAATCTATATGGATAAATTACAAATATACAGTGAAGCCTTATGAAATCATATATGGAAAAATATAAAACAAATTTTTGCTTGTAAGAACTTCTCAATGACATGTTACACATTTTATGTAAGACTTTTTATTATGACCATTTTCAAATACGTAATATAGTGAGACTCCTATACTCATCACCTTGCCTCATTAATTATCAATATTTTACCAAAGATTGGTATGCATTTAGACATAACAAAATTCATGCTGAGGAAATGGCCATGAGCCAGGCCAACCAAAGAGCACAGGACAAGAAGAAAGGAGAGCCAGGTACTACTGTAGGCATTGCTACCAAGAGCAGCGTGATTCTGGCACATTAATTTTCTCTGCGTGGCCTCCCCTCTGAACTGGGAAGACTCGAGACTGGACTGATAAAATAGGACATGAGAAAATAATCAGGATGCAACCTTTCTAGAAGGTACAAATGAAGAAATCTAAAAGGCACAAAACACCAAGAAGACCCAAAAGATCAAAAACAATAAAATTTGCACTCCCAATTCTTAGATTATCTAAGACCTAGATAATCTGAGGTCTCTTCTAGGTCTGCTGGGTTATGATGTCACCCTCAGATATGTTCTTGAGAAAAGCACTAATATAGCCACCTCCCCCCCGCCCCGCCTCCAGCCGAAAACACATTGTCTTTGTTCCCTATCGCTTGCTTTAGTACCCCAGAAGCTTTTGGAAGGATCTCTTTGCTCCTTCTGTTACTTCCCCCCACTTCCACAGTGCTGTTGGCACAGATAAGGAAGACTAGTAGCCTGGCTCTGTCACCCCAAGTTTCCAGTATGCAATAGAGAAAGAAGGAATCAGAAGAAAGGCAAATAAGAGCCCAACTGAGTCATCTGGAAAGGTAGACACATACCTCTTGAAGCAGTGCGCCGCTGTAAGGACCCAGCAGCTACTCAGGAGCGTGGCCCCACAAAGAAGCCTGCCATCTCCATGGGATGACTTTAGCCGGAGGGACACTTGCCAAGGCCAACCACCCCTAAGAAGAAGGTAAGCCACTTAACTCCACATAAGGTAGAAAAGGCAGAGAAAAGCATCCATTAAAACAATGACTCAGAAAGCTTGCAGGTTGGAGAAAAGCAGTACAAAAGGGACCCTCGGATATAAAAATCCCTTCCTACTTTGAAAAATGGTGCCCCTAGAACTCTGAGCAGTCCACACTGAAGATTTGCTTGTGGGTATTTGTATGCATCCCACCTATCTCTGACATTCATAGAATCGAGTTGAGTCTTCTTTATACTTCATTGATTGAAGTGTATTTTCTTTCCCCACTACCTCACCTAGGCAGCCTAAAGAAGTTTCTAATAAGCGAAGTACTGGTTTTCCATGAGTTAATGCAACAAGTAAAGAAAATTATATTAAAAGAGTCAAGTCTAAAACAAATATATTCTAAATTAAATGAATTTTGTAGTTATGTGTTTTTTTCAGACCTCCTGTTAAATTAGTTTCTACCACATAACTTTTCAGCAGCGTATCTATTTTATAAATCAGAGGGTAGCAATCTAACAACATGACCTATATAAAGGAAATGTAGGTCAAAAAATGTGAAATTATTAGTGTAATCTGTATTTAATTTACCCAATATTAAATAAATAAAATAAATCCCTTACGTAATACTAAAAAAACCCAATTTGTAACACTGTGTAGAGATAATTACATATAGATAATTCTATAATATGGAAAATCTCCTCTGAAGAACATTTCACCTTAAAGAATTTTTCCCACCAATGATCCGCTTCTGCCGATGGTGCAGTAATCTCAAGCCACACACAGACGAGAGGGATTCTGAAGCAGACAGAAGTTATTAATCAGATTATCATATTGCTGGTAGTGGGATAAAGACAGAAGTGACACATTACCTGCTGCTTCCTTCTCTATTTTAAAATGTCTTCTCTCCTCAAATTATAGGATACTGTTTCTTATAATAAAAATTAAATGTCTTCTCACTTCGCCAAGAATTCCCGAGCAGATCGGGAACTTGAGGAAGTTTCCCATATTCAGTGTGGACTCTGTCCAGTACATCATCCTACAGGTGCCCACATCTCCTCCTCTGCTGATTTCAGAAATCATCTGGGAGTGTAGGAAGGGTAAAGCAAGAGAACTGCAAAGGCAATACTGGTCTAAACTACTTGCTCTTCATACACAACATTGCCAAGCCATGTCTACCTAAATGTAACTTAAAGGAGCAAAGCACATTCGCAGAATGGGATTCTGATCTAAATTCACATTTACACTTAATCATATAGCAAATTAACTTATGGAAAGTTTTACTAAACAGTCTAAGTGGCATTTGAGGGAATATAATGAAACTTCCCAAGATAATAGACTCGATCAAGAGCATAAAAAAGAGTTAAGAATTAAAATGTATGAAAAAGTGGTATACAAAAGAAAGTAAATAAAGTATGACTATTTCAAAAATAATTTTAGGAAGGAGGAGAATCTCTATAGTATTTTGTTTCCTTGGTTAAGTTTTTAAATATTGATTTAAAATTGTTTTAAAATATTGATAGATACTCTTTTTCTATCTGTGTAAGAAGAAAAGGCTGAGACTTGCACCATGACCATGAAAATCTAATCAACACTAATATTCTCCCAAAATAATCAGGTAAAAGGGAGCTCAGTAGGGAATCAGCACTAGTTATTTCTTCAGAGACAAAGAGGTTCAATAACGTGTACCAAAATCATTAATTTGCCAAATGATCTCAGAGGCATGCTGTCAAACTTTAATTCTCATCTCTTTAGGATATGAATCCTCTAGATGACATAGCAAATTATAAGATATGAGAAAAATGTAAGTTTCAAATAATGTTCCAAGTCAGGTCAATGCATAGAACACCAAAATAAAAGAATGATGTAATTAATACTGAGCAAGCAAAACTGAAAGTTTACATCATCCTGGGGCAAGGCACCGGATTACAAAAACGTAAAATCTATATAAAGCCATAAAATCCAGTTATCAAAAAAAAATTAGAAAGCAAAATGAAGTTCATTTATAAAAGGGTCCCATCAGATGACCAATAACCAATGGCCTGAGTGTGAATTCCCTTATGGAAGTCACTAGGGAGGTGCCTGGGTGGCTCAGTTTGTTAAGTGGGGGGTCTCTTGATTTTGGCTCAGGTCATGACCACAGTCATGAGATAGAGCCCCCACACTGGGCTCCCCACTCAGTGCCAAGTCTGCTTGACTCTCCCCTTCCCCCCTACTTGTGCTCTCTCTCTACAATACATTAATAAAATCTTAAAAAAAAAAAAAAAAAAGAAAAACAAGAAGTCACTAGGTCTTGAACCTCAATACAAAATCAATAGGTTAATAAGCCAGATTCTATAATCCAGCTGGTCTAAAATGAAATCTTGTTATTTAAAGTATGGTAGTATTGAACCATGGAAAGGTATCAAAATAAGTGTTGCTACAACTCTAGGAATTTACGAAAACAAATGTATAAGTAATGAAATACATATGGTATTTCATACTTTAAAGTAGGTTTATATAGGAATATAGTAGAAACATTTACAATTCTTAAGTTTTTATGTTTTTCCACTGCTTCAGAAATTTGATATAATCCAAAGAATTAGTTATATTCCATTTTAACTGTAGTTTAAATTATTGAAAGGAATTTAACACATTATGTTATAAATAATATATATATATAAGTACACTATTTAGTAATATTAAATATATGCGATTTAGTAAGCTGAGAAGCTCCTCAGACAGTGAAGAATCATATTAACAGCATCCAGTTTATTTTTGCATTGTCTTTAGCAATTAAAAGATGTTAGAAAATAAGAATGCTCAAATATAGGCACCTAATTTTCAGTAAGTCCAATGCATCAAAACTATGAACTTTCAACATACATAAAGAGGTGATTTTTCTTTTCATAAAATGTAACCATAGTTTTCTACAAAATAGCTACTTTTTTATTCATTTAAACCAGTAGTTGTTTCATAAAAGTTACTCTCAGATTTCAAGGACCTTTGTATTTAAGTACAAAACATCTATTACTGTACTATACTGGAAGATTATTTCTCATTTTCCTTAATGTTTCTAAATTTCAGAAACTAAACTCTACAAAAGATAATATTCTTTTTGCAATTACTTTTAAATTTATCCTGGTTATTTAAAATATCAGTAAGAGTGGAAGAAGTTCCTTTCTGTGATTCATCTTTAAATTTTCCTTTTTTGGGAGCGCCTGGGTGCCACAGTCAGTTAAGTCTCTGACTCTTGAATGGTTCATGTCGTAATCTCAGAGTGGTTAGGATCAAGTCCCACGTTGGTCTCCACACTGAGCATGGAGCCTGCTTGAGATTCTCTCTCTCCCTCTGACTCTTCTCCCCTCCCCTCTCTCCCTCCTGTAAGAAAATAATAATAATAGAAAAATTCATTTCTTTCTATGTCAATTCTAAATCTTCAAGGATACCAACAAGTTTGACTGTTTTATTACATCCAGAGAAAGAATGGGACAGAAATGGCTGAGAATGTCAAAAGGGCATGAAGTCAAATCCTATAAATTCACTCCCGCCCCTAAACTCTGCTCCCCATGTAAGCCCCATCAGTCAAGTTTGTCAGGAACCACTGCCTCTAAATACGAACACAGAGTAGGTATAGTCTTATGGAAGGAGATTTTTGTTACCAAAGTACAAATTTATAATAATGAAGTGAAAAGTACTTTGACTTGTATTGGCCCCAGAAAATGACTTACCTTTATTACTGTTACCTGTTGCCTTCTTGCTAAAATAATCACAAATGACTCCTGCATCTTCACTGTGGCGGCAGTTATGTCTTCCAATATCTTGTTTGATACAGTCAGCCAGGGACCTCTCGTTTCCTGTGCACTTCACATTGTCCACATGGATGGGTCCATTTCCTTCTCCAAAATAAGCCATTGTTCTTGCTCTGGCAGGGCCCCTGGGAACAAAGCATTCTTGAGGATGTGGAGGACGAGATGATCGTACATTTGAATACACCACAACATAAAGTCTCATTTAATTAACCCTTAAATATTAAAATTAGCATCTATGTGTGCTAAAAAATATTTACTTCATGACTCTGTCCCAAAAAAGCTTAAAAGATGTAATAACTAAACCTTCTCTGTTTTCCTACCCCAGAGCTTCCTTATTGCATCAGTTAGTTGCCTCTAATTTAGCTTCTGCTGAGAAAGTCACATTTAATAGCATGTCAGAAATTCATGATAGTCTTAAACTCTAGTTTAAGCAAGAAAAAAATCATCTCAAAATTTTCTTATAGAGCATAACACTCTTTTAAAGTTGGTTAAAACTGCCAAGAAAAATATGAGGTCAAATAATAGCCTAAGGAGCTAAAAATTTTAAAGTCCACTTTAGAAATAAAAAAGTCTAATTTTAAAAAAAGAGTCTAATTTTTAACAGCAAAAGACAAAACCAGGAATCACAAATAGAAGGAAGACTTACTTTGGCATGTTACTTTTTTGTTGTTGTTTGTTTTTAATTGCACAGTACTTTTTTTAAATATCCAAATACTAAGGCTTTATTCATGAAATATTTCAAACTAACACCATATTCAAAACTCAATTCTTGATAAACTAATGGCAAAATTAGGAAAGGCAAAGTTTTAAATTCTGAATCATAAGGAAATTATCTTTACAACCTCAACTTAGGAAAAGACTTATTAAACAAGACATAGGTGATATACTTTAAAGGACTAATAAATTCAATAAAAATTAGGAATGCTATTTTACTAAAAAACACCGTAAGGGAAGGTAAAAGATAAATTAAAAGGTTGATGCATATATTAGTAATACGTACTTACAAATATATTTGTTGGTGAATACACCCAATAGAGGGGACTATCATACCAAAAAAAAAAAAAAAAAAAAAAGAATTCTCAAAATTCATTAATTTTTTTTGGACCTAACAACCCAAGAGAAAAATAGGCAAAAGACAAGTTTTAAATCAAAAGAAACTGATTCATTAAAAATGACAATTTGGACCATATTTCTCTCATCAAAATATATTCTACTTAAAGTTATTATACTTTCCTTATACTTAAGCAGGTTATCTAGCAAAGTTATTTATTGATATGGATTCTCTGAGAAATTCATTTGAATTACCTCCTTCAGCAATAAAACCTGAACTCACATGCTTGTGGTTGGCAGCACAGTTACTTCAAAAACTGGTACAGCTAACTAGTTACTGCTACTCTGACAAAAAGTACAAATAAAAATAAGATTTAACCCATTATAAATTTTTAGTCATGGAAGACCCCTATGCCCGAACAGATGACTCTAACGGTACTCTTAAAGTAAATCTTTTTTAATACGAAACTTATTTATTAATTATAGAAGTAATAAATGTTCATTATATCAAATTTACAAAATAAAAGTATAAAAAATCCCAACAACACTCTGCTAGCATTTGGTATATTCCCTTCCTGTACATATTTATGGGAAAAATACCATAATTTTTACTGGTTAAAAAGATTTATTGAACACTTTAGTGCATCTCAAACTTCAGAGTACTTAAAAGGCCACTTGGATTGATTCTGAGTGAGTGTATCACCAGTGGGACTTAGCGATCTATTTTTTTTTAATAAGCCCTACATGATTCCTATTCAGGAAGTTCTGCATCAGACTTTAACACAGAGGCTCCTCGGTGGCTCAGTCTGGTAACTCTTGATTTCAGCTCAGGTCATGATCTCGGGGTCCTGAGACTGAGCCCCGCCTCAGGCTCTATGCTTAGCATGGAGTCTGCTTGAGATTCTCTCTCCCTCTGCCTCTGCACAAGCCCCCACTGCCCCGCATGTGCACACTCCTGTGCTCTCTCTCGCACTCAAAATAAATAAAATCTCCTTAGAAGAAAAACCTTAACATAGAAAAATTAAAGTTTTTTCCCTACTGCTGCACATTTACTTCTAAATTCAAGACTTTTTACAATTATAGATATATACTTAAATGTAAGTGTTGGTGGATAGCTTAGAATTCTTCCCAAAAGTAGAATTTTTGTTCAACAGGTATAAAGATTTTTAAGGTTCTGGATATATATTGCTGAATACAGGGCAAGTCTTTGGAAAGGAAGTTATTCATTTGAAATACATAAAATTAAAATGTGATTATTTAAAGAACAATTTTTTCTGTTTTATTTTGTGTATCATAGTTCTGTCTGGAATTTATTTCTGTTTAGTGTTAGTAAGGGATCTGGATTAATTTTAGTCCCTAAATTCACTGTCCTAATAACTTTTCCTACTGATTTGAAAGGCTTATTTTTAATTTAATCATTTATCACAATTACATGTACAGAAGCCATTTCTTGGTCTTTACAGTTCAGTAATCCCCAACCTTAGCAACACATTTAAATTACCTTTAGAAGCCTTTAAAATAATAGCAAAACCTGAACCCACCTAATGTCAATTAAAGTAGAATCCATAGGAATGGGCTTGGGCATGGATAATTTTTTTTTTTTTTAACTCTCAGCATTATTTTAATTGTACAACCAAGGTTGCTAACCACTGGTGCAGTTAGTGTCATTGACTTCTTGCCTGTTCCGGTGCCAATACCACATGGATATGATTTCAGATGAACCTGGAAATCAAGTCTCTCTCCCCACCACCACCCCACCAAATACACCAAGAAAAATAAAAGATTTTTATGAGGACAGCATTTAATGGTAACATTAATTTGTTTTGTCTTTCAAAAGACAATTAATTTCTGTTTTGTCTTTGTGGTGTATCCCTTAATAGCTCTTCTACCTCTAGTAAAGATTTTCTTTTCTTCACATAGGTCTCAATTCTTGTGATTATTCCTAGTCATTTCTTTGTTTTTGTACCATCTAAATGACATTGTTTTCTTTTTATTTTTTACCTTGCTTATAGGAGCTATTACATTTTTAAAATATTTGTATTTACTGGGGCACCTCGGTTGCTCAGTGTGTTAAAGCCTCTGCCTTCAGCTCAGGTCATGATCCCAGGGTCCTGCGATCGAGCCCTGCATCGAGCCCCGCATCGAGCCCCGCATCAAGCCCCGCATCGAGCCCTGCATCAGGCTCTCTGCTCAGCAGGAAGCTTGCTTCCTCCTCTCTCTCTGCCTGCCCTCTCTGCCTACTTGTGATCTCTGTCAAATAAATAAATAAGTCTTTTTAAAAAATTTGTATTTACATGATTACATCAATAAACACTAGTTCTAGTGCCTTTCCCATTGATTCTCTTGCATTATTTAGGTGGAATAGCATATTACTCATGTAACAATTCTGACTTTTTTTCCAATACTGATACCTCAATGCTTAGTAATGACCTTCAGATAGTACTGAGTCAATGCAGTAATAGCAGGCACCCTTGTTTTCTTCCTCTTTGATGACTGCGATATAAAGTTAAGGTAGTTTTATTTTATTCTAAGCTTCCTGATATAAGGAAGGAATGATGATTCTTAAAATATAACTTTTCACCATTACTAAACAATCACATTTATTTTCATTTTTAGATGACACACTGGAATACATTAATTGAATGCCTCACTTGGAACCATTCTTTTATTCTTACAATAGACTCCCATTTGTTTAAATTTATTTAAGTACACCATTGGATTAAATTTGCTAACATTTTATTTAAATTTTTGTATGTAGGTTCATGAGACAGGGTGTAGTTTTCTGTGTGTGTGTGTGTGTGTGTGTGTGTGTGTACTTAAGACTGTCCAGTCTTGAAATCAATTTATATTATCCTCCTTAAATGAATGAAAAGAATTTCATATTTTTCACACTCTGCAACAATTTATATAACTTGGGACTTACCTGAATTGAAGATTGGTCAAAACTCTTTGAGCAACAAATCGGAGTCATTTCTTCCATGATCATTAATTTGGGTTTTCTATCAATTTTCATAATTATATATTTGTTGAAATGTGGTTTCCCAGATAATTGTCCATTTCATCTAGATTTCCAAGTTTATTAGCTAAAAGTAATTCACAGTACTCTTTCACAATTTTTTTAACCTTCTGTATATCTGTTCTCATATTCCTCTTCTTTCCTCCAATGTTTACTTGTATTCTCTCTCCTTTTTATAAGTCAGAATTCCCACAAGTTGCTTATTTTAGTAATCATTTTTTAAAAGATTTTATTTATTTGAGAAAGAGAGCATGAGTAAGGGGTGAGGCAGAGGGAGAGTGAGAAGCAGACTCCCTGCTGAGCAGGGACCCTGACATGGGACCCGATCCCAGGACCTGAGCCCAAGGTAGAAGCCTAACTGACTGAGCCACCCAGCACCCCTTTAGTAATCATTTTTTTTAAGATTATATTTATTTCTTTGACAGACAGAGATCACAAGTAGGCAGAGAGGCAGGCAGAGAGGGGAGGAAGCAGGCTCCCTGCTAAGCAGAGAGCCTGATGCCAGGACCCTGGGATCATGACCTGAGCTGAAGGCAGAGGTTTTAACCCACTGAGCCACATGGGTGCCCCCATTTTTAAAAAATAGTACTAATTGCAGATAATGTGGGTATGTGATGTAATGCAATTTGAAATTCAAATAGGCATAATTCAAAGAAAATAAAAAATTAATAGCATTCTGAAGTTAAAATCCCAGGTGATTCCCATGAGTTTGGGAAGTGAGGATGAGTGGAGGTAAAAGTAAATAATAGTATGCCAAGTATCTTGATAGTTTTCAGCAAGGGAAACTTACAGTTAATTATTTTTGAAATTGGTAAGAAAATATGCCAGCATGTTTGTTAAAAATTTTAAAACAACTTCTAGTAAAACAATAAGAATGCTGGATGTCCAACCACTAGAGAAAGAATGACAATAGAAAATTGGGTTGCTTGCAAATCAAAAAACATAAGGTTATACAAAGAACAGACAAAAAAGCATGATAAATACCATAGAGGTAGATGACAGGTAGACATAAACATATAGAAAACAAAATTAGACTCATTAAGTAAAACAAAGGATGATCTCTTAGAAATTTATCAATCTACACACTAAAAGAATGTACCATTTTAGATACATCAACAGAAGAAATTAGGGAACATTTACACTAATAAAAGTACATGATTAAATAAAGACATTCTCAACAATATAGTGGCGTCTAAAAAAATTTCCTGTGACTTTTTTTTAAAACAGTTTAGGACTGTGTCATCTTTAGAAAAAGGGGCAAAGATTTCCCACTGGGCTATACACATGCAGTAATTCACAGCAGACAACAGACTCCATCCAATATTTTAGTCAGTCTTTAAACTGGGTGTTAAGTGCTCCTGGAAGTAGAAGATGACTTTCCCAGGGATATATGGGCTTTAAGGGAATCAATATTCAGATTCTCGTATTACATCGGTATTCTCTCCTAAAACTGGTCTTGCTGAAATCAAAATCAACTTTTGTTTCAAAATTTTCCTTCTCCTCCTACACAAAAGAAAGACATATTTTTCCACTCATCCCAAATCCTACCATTGGGCATTGCTCCAAGATTTAAAAGCCTCTCAAGTGGACTAAAGAACAGTTCTAAATATATGATAGCAATAAAGCCTCCTTTAACCAAGCACCATAAACCCAACCCATCAATCTAAGTTAGAAATGGGAGCTTTAGTCAGCTTTTATTTCCTATGTTTAATAATTACTTCTCAAACTTCTGTTTTTGTTGTCTTTAATCAGTTGTATACTAGAAATCATAAAATACACAGAGGAACCTGTCAGAAGGATTTAATTTCTCTCTTGCTCTCTCCATGTGTGTCCACACACATACACACACACACACGCACACAATTGCCATACACATACACACACACATATGTATATATATGCTCATACACACATTTTTTTAAAGCATAATAACATTAGGTTTCTGTGGAGAAGGAATACTTTAAATATAATTTCAAGGAGAAAAAGGAACTATGTAAATTTTCTGCAAGTCAAAGAAGAGTTTGTTCCTATATTTTTTAAATAGATGACAGAGAGTATCAAGTCACTATGATACTGACACTCCATTGGATTATAATTAAGAGTGATATAACTGTTCTATTTTTAAGTGTCATATACAAATATGCCAGAAATTATATCTTCTGCATCAATTTAATTATAAGACAAAAACTAGATATCTAGTTTCAATTTAATTATAAGACAAAAACTACATATCTAGTTTTAATTTTAGGTCTCTACTAACTCAGGTAGGGACATGCTATTTTGTAGATTCTTTCAAGGGATGTTACAATAAATACACAGTTCAAGAACAATGTCATCTTGAAAATTATATGCTAATGGATTCAAACAAAGTTCAAATAGAATAGAATTTCCATTACAGTTATTTAGTCTACCTTAACAAGTGTAACTGATATCAACACATTCTCTCTCAACCCTCAATAATATGACTTTTTCAGATATTATGTAACATGTAAAACATAATCAAATAATGCCTTTTATTTTCTGTTTAAGCCTATCTACATTAGTTATCATTCATGTTTCCTGGTGTTTATTACTTCATTTTTGTTTCTCCCATTGTGGAAATGCTTTCTAATACTATTTTGATTCTCAGTACTTCCAAGGAGGAAGCGTCACATATGATATAGCTGTCTGGGGGACAGAGCTCTGGAACTCCTATTAATAAGACCCAACCAAACCTCTGGACAGCTTAGATGTTTTCTGGATTGATTATTACAAACAAATGCCCTATTAAAGATTTTTACCAATTCAAAATAAACCTCGAGGAAAAAAATCTATTCTAGTCACATACTTGTTTACAATTATATATATGTTCTAACATGAAATCCATTTCCCCTAGTGGGAAATTATAAAAACATTTAAGTATGTTTAGATTGAACAAATATCCAACTGATTCTCATGTAAATATTTTTAGACAGTAAATTACAGATTGTGCACTAGAAGATGATTATCCAATTTGTTATAATAACATTAAATTACTGATTTACTTACTAAGAGAATTTATTTTATTTTCTTAAGATTTTATTTATTTGTCAGATAGAGAAAGCACAAGCAGAGGGAGAAGCAGGCTCCCCGTCGAGCAAGGAGCCCAATGCGGGACTCGATCCCAGGAACCTGGGATCATGACCCAGGCGTCCCAAGAGACTTTATTTTAAAGAAACAATTGTGGGGCATCTGGGTGGTTCAGTTGGTTAAGCATCTGCCTTTGGCTCAGGTCATGATCCCAGAATCCTGGGACTGAGCCCCGAATCAGGCTCTCTACTCAGGGTAGAATCTGCTTCTCCCTCTCCCCCTCCCTCCACTCATGCACACTCTCTCTGTCTCTCCCCCTGCCCTCCTGCTCTCTCTGAAATAAATAAATAAGATGGTTTGTTTGTTTTTTAAAGAAACAATTACAAAGTAAGATCTTCCAATGCTTTTCTTGACAATTTTTACAGAAATATTACTGAAAATTGCTATAGGGGTGCCTGGGTGGCTCAGTTGGTTAAACCTCTGCATTCAGCTCAGGTCATGGTCCCAGGGTCCTGGGATCAAGCCCCACATCAGGCTCTCTGCTCAGCAGGGAGCCTACTTCCCCATTGTCTCTCTCTGCCTGCCTCTCTGCCTACTTGTGATCTCTCTGTCAAAAAAATAAATAAAATCTTTTAAAAAAAAAAGAAAATTGCTACAAATTTCATTTAATCTATATTATTTCTTACCTAAATTCACTATTTCAGTTAAATGTAAAATGGACTGATGATAACTAAAAAGCAATGAAAAATGTAGAAAAAAGCCAAAGTGAAAATGCATTGATGGATATGCTTATGAACATTTTCTCTTTAAATTTTACCTAGACACACAATTCAACAATCAAACTTGATCTTTCCCTTCATATTTCCAAAAATAATACTAGGTTTCCTGGATTATTCTAATAAAAATATAAAAGCATGGCAAAGTAACCAGTCTCGAACAGCAATATATTTTAATGGCTCATTTTGGATAAATTCACTGTGAATTAAATGTTAAGAAAAATAATACTTTTTTCAAATAAGGAAACAAGTGTTAGAAATGTAGTGAGCCAAGGAAATTTATATCATTGATGAAGTTCACCTAGACATCTAGACAACCAGTTCGAAAACTGAAAATCTGTGTCACAAATAATGGACCCATTTACCATAACACAATTGGAATTGCAACCAAGTCCAAAACTGAGCAGCAGTAAATTGAAGTAGGATCTGGGTAACCAAAAGCAAACTTTGAATTAAAAAATTAGAAAAAGCATTTGAATTCTTATTAAATCAAGAAATACTACTTTTTTAAGATTTTATTTTTTGAGAGAGACCAAGAGTACATGCACATGTTGTGGGGGAGGGGCAGAGGAGGAGAGCAGAGTGGGAGCGAGAGGGACAAGCAGACTCCACCAGAACATGAAGCCCAAGGAGGCTTGATCTTATAATCCTGAAACCAGGACCTGAGCCAAAATCAAGAGTCGGATGCTTCACTGACTGGGCCACCCAGGCATCACAAATTAGAAATACTTGTAAAAATAAAAATGTATTCTGCATAGGAATAACCAGTTAAATTTATCAATATTTAAGATATGCATAGATGTATAATTAAAGATATATTTTAAAATCCAAACCAGGGGCACCTGGGTGGCTCAGTGGGTTAAGCCTCTGCCTTCAGCTCAGGTCATGATCTCGGGGTCCTGGGATCAAGCCCCGCATCGGGCTCTCTGCTCAGCGGGGAGCCTGCTTCCCCCTCTCTCTCTGCCTGCCTCTCTGTCTACTTGTGATCTCTCTCTCTGTCAAATAAATAAATAAAATCTTTTTAAAAATTAAAAAATAAAATGAAATCCAAACCAATATTAGTCATCTACTATGAGCTCATCAATTTATGCATATTTGTTTAAATTTCATAACCTCTAAACTGTAACATGTTCCATATACTTGCAGCTGCCAAATTAATACTCACAGTGTTTTCACAGTCATTTGCAGACATGTTCAAAGCCCCCACAAATGTGCATTGCCCAGTTAAGGTCTCACAAGAAGATAATCTTCTTATTTATTTCAGCTCTCAAACTGAAACACATGTCCTTTTTGCAGTCTATTTAATGCCTTGTTTTTCACACTGAAACTCATGCCTCATTGAAGCCTATTTACCACCTGTATTTTCTCCAGAAAGCGCATCACAGCCTTTTTGCTCTCAGGAATGCTGGATAGCTCTTGAGCACCCTACGTTGATGGCATTTTAAACAGTGAAGTCATTGGGGCACCTGGGTGGCTCAGACGCTAAGCGTCTGCCTTCAGCTCAGGTCATGATCCCAGGGTCCTAGGATCGAGCCCTGCATAGGGCTCTCTGCTCAGCAGGAAGCCTACTTCTCCCTCTCCCGCTTCTCCTGCTTTGTGCTCCCTCTCTAGCTCTGTCAAATAAATAAAATCTTAAAAAAAGAAAAAAAAAACAGTGAAATCATCAAAAAATGAAAAAAATTAATAGACCAAAATTTTGCAAGTTTGAAAGCTAAAATAAGAAGGCAGAGCGTATTCTTGTTCAATCTTAACTCTAGAAGCAATGGCTCAGTATTTGCTGATACAGTGTTCACTGTGACTTTAGAAAGTATAACTACTGTGAATAAGGAGAACCAACCGCAATTTCAGTAACTCCAGAGTCTCTTAAAAAGGCTACAGGGTTGAAACCCAAATCAAAGAGAAAAGGTTACCACCTTTACCTGATAAAAGCAGTATTATGAATACTCAAGAATTATTAGACTATTTGCTATTAGATAAAAGCTCCTTTTTTTTTTTTTTTTTTTTTTTTTGAGTAAGCTCTAGGCCCAACACTGGGCTTGAACTGGGGACCCTGAGATCAGGAGTTGCATGGCCTCCCAGTTGAGCTAGCCACCTGCCCCCAAAGCTATATTTCTCATGTAACAATGTATCTTGCTTTTGGGAAAACAGAAAAATTTAAGTAGACTCTCCTTAGTATTTCTTAATAATCTGGAATCAAGTCAGTATGCTGCCAGTATTTCCAATTGATTCATAGAAATTATTTTTAGATAAGAAATAACTCATTAGAACAAACCTAAAAAGTCAGAAATGCTCATCAAGTAACCATGCCAAATGATTTGGTTTTTCTTACTTGTAGCCAAGCTGACGACAGATCACAGTTGCATCCTTATCAGTCCAGCCATCATCACAAATGGTTCCCCACTGGCCATTGATGAACACCTCCACTCGTCCTTCCTTCTTATTTTCTCCATCCATCAGTCTGATAGGAAAACCTAAGTATGATTTGAAAGTATTAGAAAAGCCAAAACAGCAAACTGATGTTAAAGTATGAGATACTTTATAAAATACAATTCATTTTTTATATCAGCTATAAAATCAGCTGGGTAATACAAGAGAGGGTGAGGAAGAGGTATTAATAAAAAACTGTATCCACTTTTGCAATGTCATTTGAAGCCTTGGGGTCAGAGTACTCACTTGCTCAACTATGAATTCCCAGCACTTGGAACAGTGCCTCACATACAGAGGACATGAGGTAGCTGTTTGCTGAATGAATGAATGAATAAATAAATGAATGATTACCACTGCAAAACTGTGAATAGTCTTATTTTATTACCATTAACTTCTAAATTGTAAAAGATATTTCCTTAGAGTTGTTTTTGTTTCACATATGTTCATTTATCCTTGAACATAACTAGAAATTTATACTCCAAAGCTGAGATTTTTAGGGATATATATATATATATATACACACACACACACACACCCTTGGCCTGCATGGGTAACTGGAATGTATAGGGGAAAAAAAGAAAGGAAGGCAGCAGCTAACAAGGGCAATTTCCATTTCAGCCTTCCTATTTATTAATGTTTCCAAAAGAAGGGCTTAAGTCATAAAAATTACTAAGATTTCAAAGAGTGCTATGTACAGTATAGTGAATATAGTTAATAATATTATATTTCATATTTGAATATTGCTGCCAGTAGATCTTAAAAGTTCTCAACACAAGAAAAAAAAATTTTGTAACTATGTTATGTGATGGGTGTTAGACTTACTGTGGTGATCATTTCACAATGTATACAAGTATTGAATCATTATGTTGTATACCTGAAACTAATATAATGTTATACGTTCATTATACCTCAATTTTTTAAATGCTGTAGCTAAAAAATAAAAATAAAAATTTTTTAAAATCTCATTCTATTTTTTTTTAAAGTTGAGAAACTGATCTCTTTCAAACTGAGGTTTATCTAAGTTATGCAAATGAAGTCATTTGTAGAATTTCACATATCTCTACCAACACCAATAAATATGGTGCTATTTAACCAAAAGCCCTCGCTGCCCTTTGCATACTGTCCTGGGTTGAACTGTGAGGTCATTAGGGTGGGCCCTGATCCACTATGACTAATGTCCTTGTAAAAGGGGAAGAGACTATGTGAAGAAGCACAGGGTGAAGAGGGCCATCTGTAAGACAAGGAGAGAGTCCTGGAACAGAGCCTTCCCTCTTAGCCCTCAGAGGGAACCAATCCTGATGGCCCCTTGATTTTGGACTCCAGAAATGTAAGACGATATATACCTGTTGTGTAAGCTATCCACTGTGATGCTTTGTTACAGCAGCCCAAGCAAATTAATACCCTTCAGATTCTAGAAGGGTCTTCAGCTTCAGGGCCCCTGAGATTTCCTGATAAGGATTTAGGGAAAACCATGAAGCAAGCTGAACTCAGCAGAACTAAGGAGGTGAAGTAAGCAACTAAAGAACAAAATATCGTTTCTGTTTTAACCAGCATATGCAAGTACTAGATTGGCATTTGTTGACTGACAGAAAATACTGTTGGCAAAATGGACACGTCCTACTTTGAGTCTTCTGACCCATTTTTATACTTTTCCATCCTTCTTTGTTACCTTCCGAATTGCTGGCTCTTTAGTTTCTATCCCTGTCATACTCACTTTGTGGGCCAGGTATCTGTCTACTATTACCTATCTACTAGTTATCATAGTAGAATCAATAAAGCAAAGTCAAAATCAACAAATGTTTATGGAGTGCCTACTCTATGCACTGCTTACAATAGCTAAAAAACTTGGGGTTTTAACCATGGCACAAAACACAGTAGACTTGGAACTTCACATTTCTTATTAATCTATCTGGAAGTCTGGAGTTTTTGTGTTTCTTTTAAGGAATAAGACAGAAAAGTGATCTTCAAAGAAAAAAAAAGGTGAAATTCTTTTCTTAAAGTTCTAAATTTTTATATTTTTGGCTGTTTGGTCCACAACTAAGAAAACGTGCACATGGAATGAGATCTTCATATTTCATTCTAGGCATTTTATGGACAGTTTTTCATAAACCATAAAAATAAAAATGATAAAGTGTTTCTAAAGCCTCAATTACATGCTTTGTACAAATAATGCATGCAGTATTTCTGAACCTAATTTCAGCACTTCATTTTACAAAATCGTTGGATTTTCAGTGCTTGAAGGGAAAACTGGATGACATTTAGGATGACATTCTATTAATACCATCTTACTGTTTAAGTTCTTTTTGTTATGGTAGCAATAATATATATGTTTTATTTCTAAAATCTTAAATATAAAATGCTCAGGAAAACTAAACAGTACGATGGGTATATAGGATCTTAAATCATATATAATTTTATATTTCAAACTTGGACTTCCAGTAGAGTTTTAATTCTCCTGTAACATTGATTTAATACATTATTTCTAGAAAATAATATTTTTAGAGAAGATAAAATTTAGCTAAGTTAAGTCACGATGTTATGCTGTAAAATTGGGTAAGAGACCATCTCACTGTGGACAAAATCTCTCTAGGATTTAATACTCTGAAATTCAGAATTGGTGCAATACTGGGGCACCTGGCTGGTTCCAGAAGAGCGTGCAGCTCCTGATCTCAGGGCCATAAGTTCGAGCCCGTGCTGGATGTAGAGATTACTTAAATAAATAAAACTTTAAAAAAAAAATTGGTGAAATATTCAAATGAGAAATCCACATACTTACCATCCCACAAATTTCCCCAGTTCACTTTAACTGCATTCTTACTAGAATTACTTTTATTGAATTAGAATATTGCTTTTGAGCATTCCATCTACCACACACCCAAATATAATAAGTGTCTATTGATCAATTATTAATTTTGAGGACTTCAATTCACATATAAAGTTAAGGTCCACAAGTTACCTCTCAAACACTTGAAAACAGTAATAGACCGACAACTCACTATTACAGTGCCAAAGAAGTAAAAAATCTCAATTGTTTTTAAAATGCTATTTTTTTATATTACAATTCCATGATTTCCTTCTCTAAGCTTGTTTTAAATATGCAGTCCTTTTTTGACAAGTGGGAAAATAATGATCTCTTTGGATGAATAAGTGGTAATATGATTCTATTCCAAAAGTATATTTGGCCCAGACATAATGTTCTTCAGACAAATGAATAGTTAATAGATGTATTACTGAAATTAGGACCAAAGACATTTATAATAATGATCACATATTTTATTAATAATTATCATCCTCAGCTTTTTAAATTTTTAAAAATATATCTAGAATCCTAGAATTAAAGATTTTCAGGGGAATTGGAAAAATTAGTTGCCGGACCATATGCATTTAACCACACAGGTTTCCAGGGGACTCTGATTATAATAATTTGTATAGTATTTAGAGTATTTCATCACCTGGAGTACCGATGCAATGTGCCTGAGTAGATCATTTTGTGATCCAAATACCTGCTATCGGGGGCCAAGGGTATCCATGTCTAGCAAACATGTTCTATTTCCCCCAGCCACACACAATCACGCCTCACATAATCCCGGGAGGATCAGAAATCCCCAAGAAGAAGAAAGGAGGACAAATGAAAAGCAAAACTGAAAGTATGACTAAGGGGTGGAGTAAAATGTTCTATTTCTCCTTGGTATCATGTTAGGTTAGAGCAGTGAGTCACCATGATCTCACAGGTTACAGTACAACAAGGAATCAACTACATACTTTGACAAACTTAAGTATACAATAAATACTATGGGATTCAACAAGTTGTGTTATTTTATAATGTGAAGATTAAAGCTTCATAGTCTCAAAACAGAAGGATGCAAAAGGGATTGATGCAACTCTGAGGTGAAAAATAAGGACCACTTGTGATGATTTTAACATCTATTCACCAAAAACTGTGTGTTTCGATATATAATGGAGCCATGGTAGTCTTGGCAATTCTTTTTAATATCTCCCTCTATATTTTTCATTTATAATTATTCTGCCATCCTCAAAGGATGTTAAGATGTTAAGAACAGTCAGATGTTAAGTCGGTCAAGGACATGTAGTTGCTCTCTGCTTACAGAAGGATTTTTACCCACAAATATTTCCAGACTGTTGGACAAACTAGTCACATTTTATCTGACTAGAGATATAAAGAAATTTGGAATGGGGGAATAGTAAAGGACACAAATGGGTTTCTAGAGTAACAGGATATCTTAAAAAGATGGATGGGTTATTTACTCCAATAATCCTCTTAGGATTATTGGAACCCACTTAGGAACCCACTGAGAAACTAGAAAGATCTAGATGAGTACAGAGCAATGAATGACCGGTGACCAACGACTGACAAGGCCTTGGGACTAAAAAAGAAATAAATCGTAGGGAATGCAAGAGAGAGCTATTGTTTTGTTCTAATTCTTTTTTAAATCCCATCCCAAATCATTCATTAGAATTCAAGATGAATGAGAATCAGAGCAGGTGACCAATCGGGGGAAATGGACACCGCAGCTTCTTTATTCCATCTTTCAGATACATGTGATTTTAAAGATTTTTAGTGAGAAACTTAGGCTTCTATGTAAAGAATAATAACTTGAGGAATAGAAATTTTATAACCTTGGTGGAAAGACTCAAAAGTTTTTTCAGAGCATCACAGAAAACTGACTTAAAAAAAGCCAAAGCTGAGAAATGTTTCCCATTCCAGACCAGTGGATAGAGGTGCAGTGGGGGTTGAATTATGGCTACTCCAAAGCTGTGGCCAATCCTCACCCAGAGACAGTCTGTATCCATTGCCACCAGGGTAGCAGGTGATGCCAACGTCCTCCCGATGGCTGCAGTCATGCCTTCCCCACTGCCTCCGGGAACACTGAACCAAACTGGACTCCTTTCCTGAGCAGCTGACGTCATCCAACCATATGGGCCCTGTGCTTTCTTCAAAGTGGTTTGCAGAGGCTTGTTTGCCATATCTGTGGCAATAAAATAAACATTGTGCATAGAACTGCTGTCTCTTGTTTCAAGGAACCACAAATCATAAAACAAACAACCTGATTAATCATCATAACTCCAGAGGATAAGTGCTTGTTCTTTCTCTTATCTGAAGGACACAGTTCCAGGGCGCTTGGGTGGCTCAGTCAGTTAAGTGTCTGCCTTCAGCTCAGGTCACGATCTCAAGGTCCTGGGATTGAGCCCCACACTGGGCTCCCTGCTCAGCAGGGAGCCTGCTTCTCCCTCTGCCTGCTGCCCCCGCCGCTTGTGCTCTCTTTCACTCTCTTTCTCAAGCGAGTATGCACTCAAAATAAACAAATAAGTCTAAAAAAAAAATAAAATAAAACTCTGAAAGACACAGTTCAAGAGCAGTGTTCACCCCATCACACATTTCGATCATCTTAACAATTTTTTATTGACTCAACAGGTACCTAATGGATAATTAATCCTTTTTCCCCATTCATTCTTGTGTTTGGGCTACAATTTAACTCACCAACCAGAGAGAATGCACAGCAAAGAAATGGACCTCCCATTCCTGACAATGGAAATAACACCATAAACCATAAAATTAGAAGAATTGTCTTGTATGCGCCTCTCAAGAGCCACCTGAGTTCCTCTGATTTCATCAGCTCCTCTAGACCTCTCTGGCATCATCTCTTCCAAAATAAAAACTGTGTATAAGTTCAGTGATTCCTCAAGCACTACACCCAATTCATGATAAGACTTGGATTTCAGCTCACCAAAATCAGAATAATGGCGATGCTCTTTGCTTTTCGTTGTTACATAAATCTGATTTTTAAAATTGTATAAATTATATTTGAGTTCCAATTGATTTTCTTTGTAACAATGCTCTACAAAAAATTATAACAAATATATACATTGTGGAAACAGCAAAAAGCTGCAAAATAAAAAGTTGGTAACTAAGTCACAATCTGTACTTTCATTCATCCTTCCCCCAATTTTGTTTTCTTTATTCTAGAAAACCCAAACCTCTACAAATCACTGAGCTAAAAATTATTTAAGGTGTCTTTCGGTTCTAAGAGTCTATGTAATTAAACTCATACTCATAAAATTTTGTCAGTCACTTCCTTCACTGAATATTTTTATTATTTCTATATAAAGAATATGAAGAAATCTTTCTCGCATTAATTTTCCCAGTTTCTTTTCTGTGCACTTGTATTACATTTAAGAAGATGAACATTTTAATAAATTAAAAACACTGCAACTTTTCATTATTCTAAGATCTCCATTTTGCTAACTAATCAAATCTCAGCAAGAAAAAAATTATCCTAAATCTCATACTGCTACCACTTTGAATTTACACCACTTTTCCACAAAATTCATCAATCTGATTACTCTCTGTAATATCAACTATATAACAGATAACAAGAAGTCATTTTACTTTGAGATTTCATTTGTACAAAGAAACCCAGAGTTCCCCCCTTCCTTAGTTCAAAACGTACTGTTTTAGAAATTCCTCTGTAAACCAAAAAGTAAATGTGGCCCACGCTTATTCTACCTTCTAACACAATCATTTAGAACTTTTAACAAATATTAGTGAGAACATTTTTAGAACCATTAAGGTGATATTCTGTATATATAAGAAAAACTGAATATTTGTGAAACAAAATTTAGAAAATACGGAGAAAAACTGTCACTCTATTGTTTTTATTAATAAGGCAAAATATAAATATAGTAACTAATAGTATTTACAAATCTTTCTAAATCTGTGAAAATGGAATACAGTTCTCAGGCCTAACAGAGATTCACTCAAAGATGAAATGGCACTTATTAAATAATTCTTATTAATTAAACATTAATATTTATTTGGCTGGTATGTCATATCCCTTGACACAGTAATCACAACCACAATGCCCATAAAAATGCAAAATATTGGGCAATAACACGTATTTATATCTTCATGGTATCATTGTTTATAATAGGAAAAATTAAACTAACCTAAATATTAAGTAAATTATGGTATGAACATTTAATGGACATTATGTTATCATTAAAAATTATGACTGTAGTAATATAAAGGTAAGTAATATGGATAGAAAAAGTAGGTACTCACTATCAGTTGTTATAAAATTATACACATAAATTATTATAATAATGGTATGAGAATGGAAAAATTATGGGTAGTTTTTTAATTTTTATTTTCTAAGCTCTAGTATTTTATACTACTTATACAAATTTAAAAATATGGTTAAACATGATGATACTTGGCTTGGATGAAAGTATATTTTTAAGGTTTAATGAATATTTGCAATTAGCTCTATCTCAAGCATGAAATGATTTTGTCAATTTTTTCAAGCTTGAGACAATTAATTCAAGCATGACCCAGAAATATGAAAAACAAGAAAGAATGGGCATTCATGGGCTTCATTCAAATAGCAGCTAAAAGGCATCATTTGCGGTTACTCTAGAATGCAGTATGTGTGTGACACGAAATCCACTGCCCAAAGTGTGATACTAGATTTTACGAGTCAGGTCAAGGGTGAGTTGGAAAGGTCATCTCATGACAAGAAGGCCATTTTTCTCAAATAAAAGTGATAATTATCATCACATTTGAGAAAGGGAGTAATGTAATACCAAAGCGTGTGACACTGGACTTCCCTGCAATTTCAGACACGATGATGTCAGAACCATCGCCATCTAACAGCAGTGATGCGTCCGAATAAAACCGAGCATTCAAACCATACAGTCTTACTTGAATAGACACAAAGAAACCTAGGGGCACCTGGGTGGCTCAGTGGATTAAGTCGGTCTTTGGCTCAGGTCATGATCAGGTCCGATGTGGGGCTCTCTGCTCAGCAGGGAGCCTGCTTTCCCCTGCCCCCCGCCTGCCTCGCTGCCTACTTGTGATCTCTCTCTCCCTGTCAAATAAATAAATAAAATCTTTAAAAAAAAAAAAAAGAAAGAAAGAAATCTAAAAGCCACCATGGCTCTAACCAATTACTCAAGAAGGGTGGTGACAGGAAAGGTAATGAGATAAATAACAAGATATGGTTATTCATCATCACAGAAAATGTTACCGTTTTTTACTGAAGTTTTTTGTCCTTCCATATATAGAGAGGGGAATAGGTAGGTAGGTGGGTAGATAGATGGGCAGGTAGATAGATGACACAGAACACGTATTGTTAGTATGACAGAAATTACAAGTAAGGATTACAAAATGAGAATTTTAAAAATATAATTTGGCATTTAGCCGCCTCACATCAATGGGCCTTACTTAAATCCCAGCTGTCGGCAAACCACATATGTATTCAGCTCAGTCCAGCCATCATCACAAACAGTCCCCCACCGTCCCCGGTGATACACCTCCAGGTGGCCCTCATGGCTGCCTTTACCACCTCCAAGTCGGATGACTCCATCTGTGGGAAGGAGGAGACAAAGAAACTAAGAAAATCAATGCTCAAAAAAAGGGAGAAAAACATTTTAACTTCACTAGAATTATCACCTCTTCAGGTCTCTCTCAAGGCCTTTTGTTAAACTTATTTTGGGACAGTGCTCAATGATCTGAGGTCACTAGATTGTTTCTGAAGTATGACATAACCATATCCCTCCTAAGAAAATATTCTTCTTATTTGTACTTCTATTTCCTGAGTAGAAAAATATATTCTGATATAATTCCAAAGTAGTTATTTGGATTTCCCCAGATTAAACAAATATTTGGGAAATTTCTTGTAGCTTCAGTCTTGGTAAGTAGGAGAGATATCAGTCATTTACATTTAAAAAATAAGAAAACAGTAACTTGGAAATAGTTTGAAATTGTAGTTGCAAATGAAAAAATTCTGAAATACAAAGACAGAAAAAGCTATTCTGGTTAAAGTGTGATCTATCATGTCAATGCATTTATTATTCCTTAGGCATTCATAAATTATAAAAGCTAGAGTACATGTCTCGCTTTTGCTCTTTTATTGATAATACAGATCTGAATTTGAAGCTTATGAGTTCAATGAATAATTAATTCGCAGAGAACCCTATCAAGAGCTTCTAAGCAGATATACAATAAATTTATCCCCCAACAAGTAGGTTTAAAAGCCTTTTCCAGCCAAAATAATACAAATACCCCAAATGAAACATATATATAGTCCTGGGTAAAGGTCATACTTGTCATGAACCTCTGGGATCTTTAAAATAAATGGTCTCTTGGGGCACCTGGGTGGCTCAGTGGGTTGAAGCCTCTGCCTTCGGCTCGGGTCATGATCCCAGGGTCCTGGGATCGAGCCCCCACATCGGGCTCCCTGCTCAGCAGGGAGCCTGCTTCTTCCTCTCTCTCTCTCTCTGCCTCCCTCTCTGCCTACTTGTGATCTCTGTCTGTCAAATAAATTTAAAAAATAAATAAATAAAAATTTTAAAAAAAATAAATAAAATAAACAGTCTCTTAGTAACGTAATCACTTTTTCTTGTAACACTTTACAGTCTACAAAACACTGGTACACATTTTACCTCATTTGACCATCACAGTTAACACTACAAGACTCTACTCCTTTGAAAGAGGAGGAAAAGGAGACCCAAGAAGATGATGTGCTCTGGCTTAAAATCTGGCATAAATGTTATATTTCTATTGTATTCTATTGTATATAAACATGTTATTCTAATAAAAACATCACATAGAGAACTATGTAAATAAAAAGGTGTAACTTAAGCATTTCATGGGTCCTCCAAAGGTTTTATTTTGATTTTTTAAAGAGAGATTGAAACCCCCAACCTTTTCCTTTAAGTTCTTTTTACCATAGAAACAATAGATTTGTGATGACCTGACTTTCCTTCTGTCCTTTTCCCTTTTCTTCCCACAAAACATGTACCTACATACACACACACTCATTTTACTCAGACATGCCCTTCTTATAACACATGAGGCATATCCGGACAAGTGTGCTACAGTCTGGAATAGTCAGAAAATTGAGCACAGCCAAGTTAACTTGGTTCCTTTATTAGTGTGCTTTAACCAAGAATCCCATCAATACAGTTCCACGAGCTATAAACACATTCCGAGAGTCAAGGCAGTTCAATAAATAAATGGACTTAAGTATATGCCTAATAATGTGAAATTTATCATTGCACACTGATTTTGACTGTTAGGCATTATATATTACAAAAAATTGTATTTTCTATCTTTTTAGACTAAAAAAAGTGAAAAATTCAAAAATACTTATGAACAAAGACATACCATGTTGATACACAATTTGTGTCAGTTGTTTGGTTTTGTTTTTTTGTGAGTTGTTTTGCTTTGTTTTTAGTTTCATCTGCAGAATTTACTGGTGTGTTCATGTAGTTATATTATCTAAATTGAGAAGAGAAGGTAAGCCCAGATGGTGCTGGGGGCAAGGGTTGATAGATTAATGGAGTGAAATGGGGTGAAACTCTTACCTGTTAGAGGGGTACAGGACACTCCAGCATCTTCCTTATGGTCACAGTTATGCTCTCCCCAGGAACTCTTTGGACATTGCTCAATAGAAAGCTCATTCCCAGTGCAGCGTACCTCATCCAACATGATTGGACCAGAGCCTTCCCCAAAATACGCCTGATTCCATGCTTTGGCAATGCCACTGAACAAACGTAAGAAATCTGAATTAGACACCAAAAAGTCATCTGACATCATTTCTTTTGCCCCAGGAAAGGTACAACTATGATTAATCCATACTGCCCCTGACCAATTCACTCCACAGATCATACGTGACTTGCTATACTTCTTTCCTGTTCCTCTGTTTGTCACTCTTTCTATTTTTGGCCATCACAACACTGCTAGTTACCCCTCAATACTCACTCCCCTTTTCTTCGTTAGTAACGGAACCTCAGATTTTTAGGAGGGCAATGGCTATCCTGAGTAAAGATTCCATTTCCCAGCCTCTTCCCCTTCCAGATGACTATGTTTGTCTTAAAATATACATACCATAAAATTGACCATTTAAACCATTTTTAACTGTACAGTTCAGTGGCACTAAGTACCTCCTCATTCTTGTGCAACTATCACCACCACCCACCTCCGGAACTCTTTAGTCATCCCAAACCGAAACTCTGGACCCATTTGAGATGACTAAGTTCTATCCAAAGATATTTAAGTAGAAGCGTTGTTATGTATCACTTCCAGGAAGTATCCTTGTCCCACTTCTTCCTACCTGCTGATTCCAAGGCAGAGATGATGGCCAGAGCTTGAGAAGCTATACTGGTCCATGAGGTGCCATTCTAAGAATGAGAGAACTACAAGCAAGAAAAAACCCAAACCCAGATGACTGTGGAACCACCAGACTAGCCTGGAGCTGACTACCTCTGGTCTCTGCAGAGACAAATAAACTCTTATCTTATTTAAACCACTGTTACTTTCAGTACTCTGTCACTCAGAGCCAAACATATTCCTAATTAAATATCTCTCCACTCAAATTCATGTGCACTAAATTTACTTCTCCCTTAATTCAAAGTGATCCCACATTCTAGAACCCCAGATTTCAGTGAAGAAGTTCACTACTGACTGTCAAAATGATTAATAACTTCAGAAATTGCCATGTCAACCCCTTCTAGCCTTCTAATTTTTAGAGTACAGCATTTATATTTTCGTTTTGTTTTTCAGTGATGCTCCCTATTCAATATTCAATAATATTCCCATTATTTTGGGTGCCTTTTTCTCATACCATTATAACTACCTTGAGAATATGCAACCAAAATATGTTGAAGGAAAAAAGAAAGTTTACTAAATGATTATAATACTCCAGCAATGGCCAAGTCTTGGATAGTCAACTTGCTGGCCAAAGAAGAACTTGTTTGACTAATTTTACTAGATATTACAAAAGTTTCTTTTAAGAGAACACATGTTTAAAACAAAGCCCAAAACATCTGAAACTTAAAACCTTTAACCATTATTAGAGCAAACACTCATTCCTTTATCACCTGAGCCACTTTCTGTTTAAAATTCAGAGTTTGGGGGCACCTGGGTGGCTCAGTGGGTTAGGCCTCTGCCTTCGGCTCTGGTCTCAGGGTCCTGGGATCGAGCCCTCCATCGGGCTCTCTGCTCAGCTGGGAGCCTGCTTCCTCCTCTCTCTCTCTCTCTCTGCCTGCCTCTCTGCCTACTTGTAATCTCTGTCAAATAAATAACTAAAAATCTAAAAAAAAAAAATTAAAAATTAAAAAAAAATAAATTCAGAGTTTGTAAGAGGAAGAATAAAGGAAATGTTTATAAGAAGAGGTGTGAAGAAGGAAGGAAAAGAAAAATAGGGTAGCTTATGCAGGATATTTTCCTGGAGTTAAAATTTTTAAATTTGGAATCCTCACACTTAAATCACTGTCTGATATCTGTAATACTGGGGACTCTGAGAAGTCTGCTCAAACAAATATTAAAGATTAATATTTAGTGTAAATCAGACAAATGTGAAAGAAAAAAAATCCTAACGCAAATGATATTATCAAATAATTTTGTGAGTGAACTTGTTTTACAAGGGAAAAATGACAGAACAAAAAAGCCATTTCTACTCTTCCAGAAAGAAGGAATCAATGCTCAATTAATAGGATTTTTTAAATGAAGTTTCCGGTTGTTTCAATGTGTATCTGTGTCCCCAAAGAAGAGTGTAGTGGACATATATATAAGTGTTCATATATTACTAGTCATGTCAAAAAGCTTATTCTTTCCAAGCAGAATCTTTGAGGAAGAAAAGATGTGGAAACAGGCCCTCAGGCTCAAATCTGGGCTCTATCTTTAACAAGCGAAACTGCCCTGGGGAAGTTATAAAAACCTTCCAAGCGCAAAATGCTTCTTTTGAACACAGGGATGATAATCGCTCCCTCGGAGGGTTATAAGAATTAAACTGATGCAAAGTAAGAACTCAAGAGACGTTGGTTCCTTTTCCCTCTGGCACCATCAGGAGCTTCCCCCTCACAACTGATGAAGGGCCTATTTTTCACTGCTAAGCGAATGATCTAAAACCATTCTGCATTTAGTTTAAACAAACATCATACAGCTTTTGTTCTCCCCCTCCCCAAGGTAGAGTCAGTGGAATGATGGGAAAGGGAGAATCAGTGAAAATCTCAACATGTTCTGGAGTTAAGGTTGTAAATACGTTTTATTCATTTATTTATTTTAAAATCATTTTTTAAAGAATATACTTATGGGAGTAATTTGTAGCCTATAAAATACCCAATAGATCTGTGTTGTTTTTTATTAAGGATTATGAGATGATGGCCCAAAAGATCATTAAGCTACGAGTTGCATCACTCAACTTGGGATTCCTGTGGCAGAGACACAGATCATCGGAGGCCAACAATTTCAAAAGTTTCAGGGCACATAGGCATTTTACCAAAAACAATTGTAGTGGCTAATGCAATTTTTTTTTTCTAAAGACAGCACATACGCTCCCAGAAAAGCATATTCTGTACCAAAATGATCTTGCAAAAGTAGTCTATAAAGCTGTGAATAAATTAACATGTTTTAAGTTGCCCCTAGTAGAATAAATATCCCCTTCCAAAAGACAATATTCTCAATACAACATTCAAACTAAACTGAACAAGGGAACGTGATACCCACTGGAAATAAAACTCTGAAGTCATGTGTATATTAGGACTTATTCCGGAATTCGGAAGCCTGAAAAACTGAAATGTACCATGTTATTTACTAAGCTCGGTTCAAACCAGACGTGAAGTGCTTGCAGTTGCGTTCCTGAGACCTGCCACACCTTTGCGAAAAGGGAGAATCCAGGACAGGAGCAAAGTGCCCTTGCTGGCGGCTCCTGAGTGGAGAAGAATGAACCACAACCCAAGGGATAAATTCAGCATACCTCGTATGTTTATACGGCCCATGCTCTGAGAGGGGCCTTTACATTTTCTAAATGGTAGGGGGAAAAAATCAAATCAAGAATGTAATTTTTGACAAATGAAATTCAAATTTCACTGTCCAGAAATAAGGTTGGGTTGGAACAAAGCCTCACTCATTCCCAGCTTAGCGGCTGTGGCCGCTTTTGCACCACAAAGGCACAGTTGAGTGGTTGCAAAGTCCAAAGTACTTACTATCTGGCCCTTTACAGAAAAAGTTTGGTGACCTTTGCTCTAAAGAAAAGAGATTAATGAAAGCAAATATGGAAGCTGACTTAGAGAATACTGAAAGTTGCTTAACAGAGGAGAGGGAGACAGAGGACTGATGCAGGTCATGGGGAAGCCAGAAGGGAAAGCTTTGGAGAAAGGCCGATTAACAGTCTTCTTGGCTCTTTGCCCTGGGATAAATGCCAGGAAAGAAAAAGATCCTATGGAAGAACATTTCAATGGGTACAATTCACTGAGCCAGGATTAAGTGGTATAAGGAATATGGGAGAATATAAAATTTGATCCCAAACTCATAACAGAAACAATAAATTCCAGATGGTTTAAAAGTCTAAATACTGGAAGGAAGGAAGGAAAAATAGGAAGGAAGGAAGGAAGGAAGGAAGGAGGGAAGGGGTTGAGAAGGGAGGGTTAAGAAGTTATTGAAATAAAATAAAGAACATAGTACAAGAATAATACCACCTTGGGACAAAGAGGATTTCCTGAGCAAGGTAAGATACCCAGAAGTCAGAAAAAACTAAAAAAGTTTAATTTAACCACATATAAATTTAAGCTCCTGTATAGCAAAATATACCATAATCAGAGTCAAAAGGCAAACCAACAGGCAGGAAGAAATACTTGTAATATATGACAGCAATTAAAAAAACCCTTCTAAAAATTAGTAATAATAATGTTATAATTACATTATAATGAAAGACAAAACAACAAACATTTTAAAAAAATAGGGGCATGGAGACGATGAGGCTATTCACAGAAGAAATATCGATGGTCACTGAGCATATAAGATGCTGAATGTTACAAAGGTCAAATTAACACAGCAAAAATACATTCTTAGCTAACATATTTTTAGAGATTTAAAAGATTAGTATCATTTTTTTTGGACAATATTTAGGTTAAAAGTTTACAAACTAAGTACGTTTTATTACCCAACACCCCCCTCCCCTATCTTCTCCCCCCAAAAAAACACCCTAAAATAATGATTAGCTGGGAGTGACTCAGGATTGGCTGGGCAGAGTAACTGATATAAACTATATTCCAAATATGTTAAAGATCATGTGATAGAGGTCCTAGGAAAAAGCAAAAGGCCTGATTAATTGCCTCTGAACTGTGTCCCTTCCTTAAGGGAGAACACAAGATGGGAGAGCAACAGCCCCATAATCATGACTCTGAGAAAATTCATCTACGTTAAAACACACTCTTAAAATACTACTTGGGTGTTTTCTGATCTTTCTTATAAGTTTCCATATTTCCCACTGTTTATAAACATTTTAATGATCACAAAAATGTTTAACTGGAACAAACTAATCAGAAAAAAATAGAACTAATCACAACAACAACAACAAAAATGTTAACTAGGAAACTATGATGTAACACAAACTAGGTTTTCTGGCTCACTTTCGAGTTTATTAAAATTAAGAAGATACTAATACACACATTCCTTCAGCCGCTAGTATTTCCCGGTGCCCTGGACTGTGCTGGCTTTCAGGGGATACCAAAGAAACTCATGACTCTGCCTTTAAAGAAATTCTGCGCTATTGGGGAAAGCAACATAAAACTCAAAGATTGTTGGTGCGCCTGGGTGGCTCAGTTGGTTGAGTGTCTGACTCTTGGTTTCGGCTCAGGTCACCATCTCAAGGTGGTGAGACCAGTCCCACTTCAGGCTCCACGTCCAGCTTAAGGTTATCACTCATCATCTCTCTGCCCTTCCCCACTTCTCAAAAAAACGAAAACAAAAGCCAACCTCATGGATTGTTAAAGTCAAAAAAATGCCATGTGAATTCAACAGTTATGTGTTCATTGTCCCTCATTTATGAAAATTATTCCCCCACCCTCCCTGGCAGTTCATTTGTAATAAAGTCCCAGTATTGCCCATTTTCGTACTCTCTGGCCACAAAATAAATTTGTGGAATAGGGGTGCTCTGAAATAATACACTGATTTATTAAGTGATTTTCTGGAAGTCTATTTGACCTACATCTGTAACAGCAATGCCCAATAAACACTGAATTGATTCTATGTCTGATCCTCATCCAAAACATTCTTAAACCTATTTGGCTACTCTGATTGTATTTGTATAAAGTTTGTTTTCATAGTAAAAGCCCAAATAAATAGCATCATCTGACTAATTCCAGCACCAGACTAAGTTACTACTTTGAACAGACACAGAATATAGTTAGGCAATTCTATTGTGCAAGGTAATTGTTTGTTAGGTTATACAAGATTAGTCCTTTAACTACAAATATCAGTGTGTGACACAACTTATGAATGAAAAATTTCATTGTTAATAATCGATACCCTAGATTTCTCTCTGGAGAACAATCCCCTGCATTTCCAGTAGTGATACTGGATGCACACAGAATGCTTACTGTAGGCTAGCACTGGTCTACCAGGTTTATGTGTATTAACTCATTTAATCCTCCCTACAACCCCATATTCTGATCCCCAATTTACAGGAGGAAACTGAGGCCCAGAAATTAGATAATTTGCCCAGCATTACACCACCACTGCTGGTGAAGCTTGTCTGGCCACACAGCTAACTCTGAAGCACTTGGCTATATAAAGCCTCAGGGGGGCATTTTAAAGGGCAGTGGGGGCACCTCAAATACAGTCTATCAGCATTTTCTCCCTACAGGGAACTTTTATCTCTTGACTTCTCTATTTCTCTCAGCCCTATATTTGTATTTATTCTTATTAACCCCTGGCTATTTGGCAAATAGTATAACATGAAAAAAAATTCTACACTGGGAAATCGCAAGATTCTGGTTGTTGGGGTGCCTGGGTGGCTCAGTTGGTTGAGCGTCCGACTTTTGATCTCATTTTGATATCAGATCAGGTCTTGATCTCAGGGTTGTGAGTTCAAGCCCCATGCTGGGCTCCCTGTTGGTCATGGAGTCTATTTAAAAAAAAAAAAAAAAAAGAGGATTTTGGTTCTCACTTAACAGTATGACTTTAGGGCTTTGGGTAATCTTAGAGGGCCTAATTTCCTCTTCTTTTACACAAGGTCTCCAGGTTCTCTTTATGATAAAATCTATAAAATACAAGAAAAATTAATAAAAAGTAAGATAAAAAAGCAAAGAAGTATTTTTTAAAAAGCAATCTGTACCACATTTTTATTCTAACCACTCAATAAAGTAGTTTTGTATGATAATTTTATAGCCAAAAAAAAAAAACCCTAAGAAAGATGTGTTTACAATTTTTTAAATTCCTATGTAAGTTATGGCATATCCACACTATAAAATATGATGTCATAGTTCTAAACTATGTTTTTTTCTTTTTTTAAAGATTTATTTATTTATTTGACAGAGATCACAAGCAGGCAGAGAGGCAGGCAGAGAAAGAGGAAGGGAAGCAGGTTCCCTGCTGAGCAGAGAGCCCGATGCGATGCAGGGCTCGATCCCAGGACCCTGGGATCATGACCGGAGTCGAAGGCAGAGGCTTTAACCCACTGAGCCACCCAGGCACCCCTAAACTATGTTTTTAAGCATTTTGAAAGACATGGGAAAAGTCTTTATTTTAACTGCACAAAAGGAACTCTGATTAAAATGTCTCCACCTGGAATGCAAGCTGGTACAGCCACTCTGGAAAACAGTATAGAGGTTCTTCAAGAAGCTAAAAATAGAGCTACCCTACAATCCAGTAATTGTACTACTAGGAATTTACCCCAGAGATACAGACGTAGTGATCCGAAGGGGCACGTGCACTCCAATGTTCATAGCAGCAATGTCCACAATAGCCAAACTGTGAAAGAGCCTAGATGTCCATCAACAAATGAATGGATAAAAGATGTGGTACACACACACACACACACACACACATACACACACACACAATGAAAGACTACTCAGCCATCAGAAGGGATGAAATCTTATCCTTTATAATGACATGGTTAGAACTGGAGGGTATTATGCTGAGCGAGAAAGAAAGACAATTATCATACGGATTCACTCATACAAGGAATATAAGGGTGCAGAGGATCATAGGGGAAAGGAGTTAAAAATGGAATGAGAAGAAATCAGAGAGGGAGATAAACCATGAGAGACTCTTAACTGTAAGAAAGAAACAGGTTTTTGGAGGGTAGGTGGGTGGAGGGATGGGTAATTGGGTGATGGGCATTAAGGAGGGCACGTGATGTGATGAGCACTGGGTGTTATATGCAACTGATGAATTACTGAACTCTATATCTGAAACTAATGATGTTCTGTATGTTGGCTAATTGAAATTAAATAAAAATAAATAAATAAAAATAAAATGTTTCTACCTGAAACTTCGCTGTGTACATGCACATTCTCAAGACAATTTTCTAACATCTGGCTGCTTCGTTTCCTGCTCCTAATCTTTCTCCAAGTTCTGGGTTACTCAAATTTAAGTATCAAAAGTACAGTCATTTCTTTTGTGTTTGGGAAGCTTGCCAGCTACCAAAATCCACAGACACCATTAAAAGACGAAAGCCAACAAAACAGCATCTCACGAAGAAACTGTAACCACCACTCCAGGGAGGCATGATGTCGTTTCCCTTTGGAAATTCAACAAACAAACAAATAGATGAAATCTGCTTAGGAAAAAAAATCATAAATCGAGACAAGCAACAAAATTATGCTGTTATCAACCATGTGCCACTAAAAACTATTTCATCTGGAAGTGCTGTGCCACTAAATAAGCAAACAAATTATAAAGGAGGAGCAGGTGCAGAATATTGCTTTAATGCAAACTTAGGAAAGAACTATAAAACCAAGTGAAAGAAAGGCAAAAACAAACAATATCAGCTCAGAGCATCAGAGTGCTGACAATAAAAACAAATGTCTACCAAGCTGAATCATTGGTTGCTGCATAGGCTTGTGGAGGACTTTTGCCACCTTGTATATCTGCAGGTATTTTTCCTTTCAATTACTTTTCCAAACATGAATTTCCTCATACAAAAGATGGCAATAAGATAATGCTCGAGGAAGATGTAAATACTTGGCCTTCGCATGTGTTCGACATTAATATAGTCTTCCTGGTGATTCCATCTCTATATCCTTTTTCTGTAATAAACTATTGTCAACATGGTCCATGTTCAGGGCACCTGGGTGGCTCAGTGGGTTAAGCCTCTGCCTTCGGTTCAGGTCATGATCGCAGGGTCCTGGGATCAAGCCCTGCATCGGGCTCTCTGCTCAGCGGGGAGCCTGCTTCCTCCTCTCTCTCTGCCTGCCTCTCTGCCTACTTGCCATCTCTGCCTGTCAAGTAAATAAATATTAAAAAAAAAAAAAACACATGGTCTATGTTTAAGAACTGTTTAAGTGAAAGAAATCTTTGGTTCTCAAGAAAGAATTTCACATTACAACAAATTTTTAGAATCACTTCTATAATTATAAATATAATCAATATTCACAGTGTATCTCCAGGATACTCTAAATTTTCTATGCAAACCTGCATTTTCCCCCACAGAAATATATTAATATTAAAAAATGTCTTATAGCTTAAGTTTAGAGTAATCCATACAGCAGCTAGTAATGTTAAATACACTATTACTCCACCCTTCAAGTTCTTCACTTGATCTTAGCCAAAAGGCCGAGAAGCGATCCACCCTTCAAGTTCTTAATATTTTTGGCAAAGACACAGGTTTCTTAGTAACTAACATGAAAATCAATTAGCACCACATAATTGATCACCAGTAAATATACATATACACACACTAGAATGTTTTAAAAATATGAAATTCATAGATACAGCTAACTAAATGGAAGTTCTGAATAGAGAACTAGTGTTGGATAATTTACCACCAAATACTCAGTTTATTTTGAATGTTAAAAACATCTTTCAACTATAACGGTCCCTAATTTGACTGACCTTGAGAGTCAATGTGTATTACATACTTATTATGTGTGCTAACTGCTCTAGAACCTGGATTAGACAATAGTCCCTATATGTCAAGAAATACATTATAGATGGGGGAATCGGACGAAGAGATACTCTGTAACTTTTCTCATCTCCAGAAGTAGGACACAGATCCAGGTTGTTCTGAGTACAGGGCACATGATAACTTTATGCTGTGTTCATTCTAACAGCAACACCTGAAAATTTGAGGAAGATTAGTATTGAAATCGATACCCCCTCAGAACATTTTGAAAATCCAGTCTCAAAACGAATGCTTACTAAGAATTTTTCTCGAAAGGAACTGGTTGGCCTTATTTCTAACCCACCCAAAGAAAATGATCATAACGGTAACTTCACACCACTGATAATTATAAGCTCCAGAGACACAGGATTTGCCATGCGGGTCCTGTCCTATACCTGAACTCTGAAATAGCCATTAGGCCGCAGAATCAGTTACGGAGGAAATGTAACTTGACAGTAAAGGATCAGGCTAATGCCAACCTAACCCAGTGCTCAAGCTTAGCCCCATCAGTGGGAAGACCCCAAGACACATCACCTGTGATGAGTCCTGGCCAAAATACCTGCTTTGATCTAATCAGACATTTGGATCTAGCCTCTAATGTCAGGAATTAAAAGAGCCAGAGGAGTAAACTAAATGACACCAGTAGGAAGAAATGAGACAAATCCAGGAGGAAAGGACATTCTCAAGAACAAACGTCTCTCTCTTCCACAAGTCAGTGTCATGAATAACAAGAGGCTGTTCTAGATTCAAAAGAGACTTCAGGTACACAACATCCAGATGCACTGCATGATCCTGGACTAAATTCTGCTTAAGACAGTCCATCTGCCAAGGACACTGTGGGGGCCACTACAGGAAACTCATTGTGTTGGGGTATTAGAAAATGTTAAGAATGATTATCAATGGCACGCCTCGGTGGCTCATTCAATTAAGCATCTGATTTCTACGCAGGTCATGATCTCGAGGTCGTGATATCCAGCTCCAAGTAGGACTCCACACTGGATGTGACATCTGTTTTAAGATTCTCTTTCTCTCCCACTGCCCCTTCCCCACCACTTGCACATACACACACTCTCTCTCTAAAAAAAGGGGTAATTACCAATGATATTAGTTGTGATAATGTTAATTTGGCCATGTAGCACCATGTTCTTATTTTTAAGAGATACATACTGAAGTATTTAGAGGTAGAATGTTAAAATGCCAATATTTTACTTTAAATTGCTTCATTATAAATACAGAGTTTTGAAAAAAAGGGGGGCCAGTTGCAAAAACAATCACAAAACAAATAAGTATAAATGGTGTAAGGTTCAAAAATCATGCTTCAGTGTCAAGGATTATGCTTAATTGAAAAGAAGTGATACATGAACAGTAAGCTTTGATCTAAAGAGGCCGCCCCATCACCACCACCTGCAAAAAGCTAAAAGAAGAAATTTACAAAATTTTTTTTTAATTTTTTTTTAATTTATTTATTTGTTAGAGAGAGAGAGCGAGCGAGCACAGGCAGAGAGTGGTAGGCAGAGGCAGACGGAGAAGCAGGCTCCCCGCCGAGCAAGGAGCCCGATGTGGGACTCGATCCCAGGACGCTGGGATCATGACCTGAGCCGAAGGCAGCTGCTTAACCAACTGAGCCACCCAGGCGTCCCAAGAAATTTACAAATTTAAAGTAAAATATCAACTTTGAAAAGATCCCCTAATTTTATCTTGTTTTTTTAAGATTCGTGTATCTATTTTACAGAGAGAGTGTGGGGCGAGAGGGGGGAGGGGCAGAGAAAGGGGGAATCTCAAGCAGACTCCACGTTTAGCACAGGGCCCACGGAGGGGCTCCATCTCACGACCCTGAGATCATGACCTGAGCCAAAATCAGGAGTTGGACGCTCAACCAATCAAGCCAGCCAGGCACTCCAATCTCCTAATATAATTTTAGAGAAACTTTTAGGTGTGTTATACCAATGTTCAGAATCACTAAAGAAAGGGTTTAAAAACCAAAATTACAGCATACTATTCCAGAATAGGACTTAGGACAACATGAAATGTTCATTTTCATACCGCTGTTTTTATTACACATGCTTCATTTCCACATCCTACATGGGAATTATTTCCTTTGCACATTAATAAACATCTTCTGTTCTAAGCATACACCTAACAAATCAGAAAGCAAAGTCAAAAGTTGAGATAATACTTGGAGACAGAAGCTGAACTTCAGTTAAACCCTAACAGCAGATGACTTCAGTAAGTCTTTGCTACCAACAGTGCTGGTCATTACCTGGGAATAATATAAATGCAAATAATGAAAAGAAGTAAAAGAGATTCTCAGAGATATAAAAGCAATTGGATTCAGATACAAACAGGCTAGACCTATAAGTACACATAAATTCTCTTCAGGGAGCCTACAACCTAGCACAAAGATCGCAAAGTGGCTTTTTCTATTTGTTTGAGGAACTGTACAATTTAAACACACAGCCACATGCCTCTGGGTATGGGAAGAAGAGATTCCAAAATTTAAAGTAAGAATAAAAACAAACCTCAGACCCAGCTGCCTGCAGATCACCTCTGCGTCTGCTTCATCCCACTGGTCATCACAGACAGTCCCCCAATGACCAGCATGGTAGATTTCCACTCGGCCTTCCCGCGCGCTGCTCCCACCCACGAGGCGTATGACGGGGAATGTCGGGCCTGTGCCGGGTGAAATTAGAAACAAATTACACCTACACATTTGCACTGAATGATGAGATTAGATATATTCTATTTATTTGCCATTCTCAATAATTAAGTCGTATTTATTAAACCACTTCAGGGATTTGCACATACACACACACAATCCAGTATGTATTACAGTATTCTTGACCAATTAAAATACTCCAAATTGGGGGTGCCTGGCTGGCTCAGTGGGTAGAGCGTGCAACTCTTGATCTCTGGGTTGTGAGTAGTCAGAGCCTTACATTGGGGGTAGAGTTTACTTAATAATAGAAAAAAAGTTTTCAATAAAAATTATTTCAAAAAATACTCCAAATTGAATTACATTCATATAAATAGCTCCTAAGGGGAAGTAGTCCAAATTCACTTTTACTCCAACAACCTCAGAAGCCAGAAAAGACACACTCAAAACTATAGTTTATTGGAAACACATTTGATTTTTATGGTACTCTAGTGGGGACACTAATTTTTTTATGCACAGTAACTTGAGCATTACCAACACGTAATTCTTAAAAACGGCACTTATGTCTGTAACATCCTTGTCTTCAGTACAGAAATATTTTTGTATTTGTAGAAATCAAGTTAACATCTAACTCATTATAACAAGGTAGTGAACATCATGGCCAATACCTACAAAAAACAAGATTGGAGAATTCACTTGGGTATGAATCGGCTCGTATTCATTTCCTAAGAACTACCAAAGGCTTCCCGTTGCAAACTCCTTATTATGGTCCACAGTACCCTGAGCTAGCCCTTGTTAGTGTCCTGAACATCCCTCTCTACACCTCGTCTCCTTCACCGGGCTATACCTACGACGCCCTCTTCCTTCTGTCCCTTAAACACTCAAAGTTGTTTCCCACCGTAGGGTTTGTGCGCTTCCTGTTCCTTCTGCTTGAAAAGTGTTCCCACATGTCTTCCCCTCACTTCATCACTCTCATCATTCAGTTCTCAACCCTGAATTGTCCTTTGTTTAAGAGGCCTCCCCTGGTCTCCCTAACCAACACAGCACACAAAGTTACTTTCTACTACATTGTCTTCCAAATATTTATTTTATCTAAGACCGTCATTGATTCATTGATTTTCACGTTGTCTACCTCCTAACAGCTAGAACTCGGGACAGAGACCGTACCTTTCTCTTTCCCCTGTGTATCTTAGGTACCCAGCATACAGAAGGCATGTAATAGATATTTGTTGACTGACTGGACTGATAAGTGACAGCCAGAAGCCTAGAAAGAATATTCCAAACAAGAAAAAATACTTAGCAATATTCATTCACTCGATTCTGTTTAATGGATACTAGGCACCACAGGGGCATTTAAAGGAGCACTAGACAGACCCTATCATCAGGAGGTTTGCCACCTAAAGACATGGTCAAAATGAGCACAGAGAAGATCAAGACCCTGCAGGAGCTCAGAAGCAAGGGAGCTTGTTTACCATTGGAGGTAGCCTGGAATCCCATCTGAAGGAGCTGGTATCTGAAGAGGGCCAAGGTGGATGAATGGGATTTCAGAAGTCAGAGATAGGGTTAAGTGCAGTTCAGCAAAATGAACAGTATGAGCAAATGTACAGAAGCACAAAGTTGAATGTGTTTGGGAAAGAGCAAGACAGTGTAATTTTTCTGGAATAAAGGATGTAATAGGGTAAAAGGTTCAGAACAGGCTGGGCCCCTATTCAGAAATTTAATTGCAGCTTTTGACAAATGTTAACCATTTATCCACATTAAATATGCTTCTAATTCCCCCACAGTGTAAGCAGTTGTAAATGGTATTGGGATATTCATATTTATATTCAAACATCATACCTGAATTTTGAATCAGAAATTCAGGTTAGTGAATATTTACATACACTCATATTCTGATCTTCATAATTTAGCTTATTTACATAAGTCAACTAGTATTTACAATTTGTAAAAAGGATAAAGATAATTTTAATAAACATAACTGTTCTCAGCATTATATATTAGCTTCTTATAATTAACTGATGCTGAGTGGTCTAAAAAACTTATATTTGCATGTTATGTTTATTTTTCCTTTAAAAGGCTTGGAAAATATAGAAAGAAACAATGGGAAAATGTATTAGTTTCTTAAATTATTATATTCTCCCCTATCTCTCTTCCCCCTCCCACTATGGTAAGATTGGAGAAGACAGAAAAAAAATTTTTTTTTAAGACTTTATTTATTTAGGGGCACCTGGGTGGCTCGGTGGGTTAGGGCCGCTGCCTTGGGCTCGGGTCATGATCCCCGCACCCTTTATTTATTTATAAGACTTTATTTATTTATTTGACACATGGAGAGAGAGAGAGAGAGAGCGCGCACAAGCAGAGGGAGCTGCAGAGGGAGAAGGAGAAGCAGGCTCCCCACTAAGCAGGGAGCTTAATCCCAGGGATCATGACCTGAGCCAAAGGCAGACACTTTTTTTTTTTAAGGTTTTATTTATTTTTTTGACAGAGAGAGATCACAAGTAGGCAGAGAGGCAGGCAGAGGGGGGCGGGGAAGCAGGCTCCCCGCTGAGCAGAAAGCCCAATTCGGGGCTCGATCCCAGGACTCTGGGATCATGACCTGAGCCGAAGGCAAAGGCTTTAACCCACTGAGCCACCCAAGCACCCCCAAAGGCAGACATTTAACCAACTGAACCACTCACGTGCCCCGGAAAACAAAAATTTTTAAGAGGAAATTTAAAATCACCTACAACCCAGAACTGTATGGCCTACTACCTTATATTTTTTAGTGTCATGTTTTATTTTAAAACATATGGGCTTTTTCTGGCTATATAAGTAATTGTGAAAATACAGAAAATTTCAAAGGCAAAACTTCATCAACATCCCACATCTTCCCAACAAGCACACAAAAAATCATTTGAAAGAGCATTCGGTGAGGTAGTTGACTCATGGCTAACTTATGGATAAATAAAACTCCCAGACATGTTCATTTAAATTACTATTTCCTATATCTAGTACTGCTACACAATTTCCTACTTTATAAGTGTTGGAAAAACAAGTAGTCGATGACAGGGCAGTAAATGTAATTTCCAAACTAAAAAAATGTATTAAAGGTCTATTACTATGCCTTAAAGTAGACTCAGTGTTTGCTGATCTAAGCTGTTTCCTTTCACTTTCTCACTTGGTCTTTTTTCTCTCTCATTTTTATCTCATCTCAACCTCTCACATTTTCATATATGCTTATGAATGACCTCAAATTTATCTTTGCAACTGGAGTATAAAAAGGTGAATAGATGATGAGAGCAAAAGGACTTTCTTAAGTGGAAAGATAATCCTGAAAGAAAAATAATTATTGTTTTCAAGATTTTATTTACTTCAGTACTTGAAAAATGTCAAACATTTTACCCAACAGGTGGAGCATGAGTACAAGCAATAATCTACAAAAAGTAATGCACCGTTGAACCCAAATCACATCATCCTTGAAGCAGCAATGCATAAACATCTACGTCCCAAGGTAGTAATACCCAAAAGTGGAGAATCAAAGGAAGAAGAGGAAAAACTTCCAAAACATCAAGATTTAACACACATTTGGCCCACTCAAAAAAGAACAATGGTTCTCAAAGCACATACCTGCACCCTATCTTCCAGTTGGTTCTTCCAGCCAATTCACAGCAATTACTCTAAATTGAGTCTCTGTGTGTTTTGTGGTGAGAGAGTTTCCATTCCTCTCCTGATTCTTGCACTCCAGCAGAAACCAATGCCCTGGGCTGGCTGCTAGCTTTTTAAGACCTGGAATATCTGACCACACTGCCACCTCCAAGGAGAATGCAAAAAGGGATACTGTGACAGGGAGCTAGTTTCAGGTTCTGGTCACACATTAAAATACACCATGCTTTCCAGAAAACCCATCAGCCATCATGAAAAGCAGCTGTTCCCTCCTCCACGTATGTTCATATGACCATATGCATAATATGTGTACTAAACCATGTTCATCATCTCATGGTTAGCATATAGTGCTCGGAAGGAGCCTTTTTCCGAGGCAGTTATCCATATTATGGAATGTGCTATTGACAACTCAAAGGAGAACACTGGTACCACGGTTATAATCTAACCTACAAAGTGAAAATATTTTGTTATAGTTGCTGAGTTCCAAGATGATTTTCCATCTTGATTCTATCATGACCTTCCATTAGCAAAATAAATGTTTCATGTACAATATACAATATTTCTGTAAGCAAATCAGATAAAATAGAAAACACGTTGAGTGAGATATCATTTGAAAGTCAAAAGGAATTCAGAATGTTAGACGTACTCTTATTGAAGACTATTTGACTACATAATACGATGATTCAGGCTTATGTCTGTATTTAAACTCTTTGAGGAAATGATTTAACGAAGACAATTTTATCATCTGGAATCTTGCTGAAAAGACAATGAAAGTAAAAGAGAGTTTTTTACCCTGGGAAAAGCTACACGTGACAGCAGCTGCCATCTTCTGAGGACACGCCCCACCCTGCCAGATGTCTTTTTCACAAAGCAGTATATTTTCTTCATCTCCTCGGCAACGGACATTGCTCCAATAAATGGGAATAAGGCCCAGTCCAGAAAATGGGGATTGTTTTGCGACTCCTTTTCGCCTGGAAACACAATGATCGAGGTTAGGTTTATCGAACATAGGTGAAATTTTTTGTGAAAGTATTTAGATTTTTTTTAAGTGGAAGAAATGAATAAAGATAGATGTGGGAGAAAAAAAAAGATAGATGTGGGAGAAAAAAAACAATGGATTACATAAGTTTCAAGGAAATCAAAACGTCAGATCAGAACTTGCACTGATTACCTACGGCAATCTTTTTAATCATCTTAAATAATGGTATGCATGTGCCTTTCCTACCTACAGCTGATTTCAGGGAAAAATACATAAATGTGGGCAAATACGACAGATTTAAAAAAGAAGCCTGGTGGTTTTGTGGAAGAAGTGTGTCATGTGGCTCAGTGAGACATGGATTCTAGTCTGGACTCGGCTGCAAATTGCTCTAAGCTTTGAGTTTCTGTAAGCTCTGCCTTCTGATGTCTAAAAAGAGGGCTGGCCTGGGTGCGTGACAATTTTCCTACTCCAACATTTTAGGCTAGCATTTTCTTTTTTTTCTTTCTTTTTTAAAGATTTTAGTTATTTATTTGAGAGAGGGGGGGAGTGAGAGCAAAGCAGGGAGCGGGGCAGAGGGAGAAGCAGACTTCCCAATGAACAAGAAGCATGACTCAGGGCTCAATCTCCGGACCCTGAGATCATGACCTGAGTCTGAGTTCAAGAGTCAGGCACTTAACTGACTGAGCTGCCCAGGCGCCCCTAGGCTAGCGTTTTCAAAATGAATACTACTACACATAAGTAAGATAATCACAGGAGAGGCAATCCATTCACAAAATTTTTAAAACCTTATATATAGTATTTACTTGCAAGACTTTGCAATCAATTAATGAAATGGCAACATGCAGATGGGCTCTGCTTTTTTTTTTTTAATATTTTATTTATTTATTTGACAGAGAGAGAGATCACAAGTAGGCAGAGAGGCAGGCAGAGGGGGAAAGCAGGCTCCCCACTGAGCAGGGAGCCCGATGCGGGGCTCAATCCCAGGACCCTGGGACCATGACCTGAGCTGAAGGCAGAGGCTTAACCCACTGAGCCACCCAGGTGCCCCTGGGCTCTGCTTTTAACTTCCCTAATCTACATATTTTATAAGTAACCTCTGATATGTATGAATTGATATTACATTTTAAAAAGATAAAGGCTTATCTGATTAACATAGTAATCTCTAGAATTATTTCCATACAGTAGCTTCCACCATCAACCAAACAGTAAACATTTGGGGTATATCAAAATATGAACATGTCTTAGCAGCAATAATTCTGAGTTGTTCTGATCTAATTATATTTTTTTAATGGACTACTAAAAAATAAAAAATAAATAAAAATGGACTACTAAGGGGTGCCTGGCTGGCTCAGTCAGAGAGGACTCTCGATCTCTGGGTCAGAAGTTTGAGACCCACGTTGGGTGTAGAGATTACTTAAAAAAAAAAAAAAAAAAAAAAAAAAAGGAACAACTAAGAGATGATATAAGTAATCAGATCAGTGTATCTGAAGTTTCTGTTTGCAGAATGATAGTTTATATTTCTTCATCAACCAAAAGACTAGTAACCATATGGCAGTTCACATTTCCACTATAGTGTGTTGGTTTTTTATGTCACTCCCACAGGAAATCATATTGTTCCCTGATTTTCAGTAGTAATAAAAGCACATATAAATGTGTATTTTAAGGAAGACACTGACACCAGTCTACAAATCTGTTACATATTGAGGCCCTCAAAAGAAAAAGCATCAAGTGAACACGCTCTGTGTCCTGTCCACCTGCCAACCACTATTTGCCAGACAAAATATTCATCGATCAAATCAATAATTAACATTCCCAAACACCATAACACTTTATAGGCTGTATAGCCTTATTCCTTCTTTCATCCTGACTTATACCAACACCGATTTTTAAAAATTAGTTAATTAATTAAGTACATTAAGCCTACTTGCTGCTCTAACAGCATCAAAATCTGAACAAAACTAAAGCCTTCAGAAGGGTTTGTCTTTATTAAATATTCATTGTCCACCTTCCTAACGGGAAGACAGGAGGAAGTGGACAAATTAGAATTCTTACTGACCTGACGGCAGTTGATCGTTTCTATCCTCCTATTAAATATCACTAGTGGCTCACTGATTATTAATCCAAAATACTTGTAAACTGCAAAACTTTTTTCAGTCTTTTGGACTTGCCTGTTCATGACAAGATAGTTTCCATGCTTTCTAAAGATCTCTAGTGAGAAAAGCCAAGAAAAACATCTGGCAAGTGTATTTACAAAAAATAAAATAAAATAAATGAGACACAAAAACAGAAGAAGAACCACAAAAGCAAAACCTTTTGTTCCAAAATGGAGCCTTCCGCTCCGGGGGAAGCCCCCTGGCACGTGGCGTAAAGGTGCCCGGGCTGGCGGCAGGTAGCAAGCACCGACGGTGTACGGAGAGCGCTGAGAGCCGCGGAGAAGCCACGGGCCCGCCGTGGGCACCGCTGGCACTGACGGAGGCCGCTCCGTCCAGCAGGACGTCCTGCGCACAGAAACCCCAGGCCTGGACCCTACGCCCTTCCCACCTCAGGAAGAGAGCGCAGGTGGACTTCCGCCTCCTTCCCGCACAGAAAGGCGGAAGCTGTGGACGGCTACAAGTAGACAGTGAAATGCAGAGGATGCTACCGAGAAATGACAATCCTCAGAATCGTGTTCCTGGCTTCCCAGGGCTAAGCGATGATTTTTAAATACATAGACCAAAGGACGCTTTTAACGTCTGACCACTCAGCATTTGCTTATTTCCCAGTCTGCATTCCTTCCCCGTGGGGCCCCTTCTTTATGACTCTAGGGACAAGTGACAATGAGGGAAATGAGACCAAAGGAAGGAAAACATGCATCATCTTTCCATGGCAGTGATGGGTGCCCGCCATTACTCTCCCACATCAGCAGCTTGATGTGGGCAAGGCTGGGCGAACTCACCCCAGCTGCAGCTGGTGACAAATGACGGAGGCATCAGAATCGTCCCAGTGGCTGCCACAGACTGTGCCCCAAGCTCTATTTGCATATATTTCCACGGTGCCTTCAAACTCATGTTTGCCACCTCGAAGCCGCACTGACCCTGAAGTAGAAAAGAATCCCAAAACCCTTTAATAGCAGATAATCATTTGAATATACTGAGCCTGTCCACAGTTAACATTTTTCCACATAAGCGGATCCAGCCAGAACAATTTGGCCTCCATAGTCACAGCCCTGGTTCTTTGTTTAAATGAGGATTTCACAGATTCGATTCGATTTTATTTTATTTTATTTATTTTATGTTTTTGGTAGTTAACATCATAGTGTTAATAGTAATTATGCTTTCTTTTTTAGTTAAGCAAACAGAAAGTCCAATTATATTTTAAAAAGAGAAAAGCAGAAGAGTATGACTAATGTCTGATATTACATCCCAAATATTAGATGACATCACATATAAAATTCTTATCATGTATGTATCACCTTCCACTTCACCTGAGGTCAGAGATAAGAAGCACAGAAATGAAATTCAGTGCTCTACTTATAAATTAGCTGTTACTGTGTTATATATTCCTTCCATCTGATTTATTCACCACAAAAGAGCAAAATGCTTTTTCCCTTTTTAACCTCAAGCAGTAGTCATGAAATTCTAAATATTATGCCTATAATTTCAAAAAGGTGTTGGTGTTGATGACATTGCCTAATATCAGTCTTAGGAAAATTCCCACCAGGCAGAATCGTTTGGTTTAATTGAGTGTCCCTGGAAATTCCCCTCCCCTTACATATTATCCTCACTTAGCTGCTCCAGAGTCCATGATTTGAGTCACTCAGTCTTGAAAAGAGTCAAAAGTAAAATGCAAGCACCCCAGTAAAAATAACACCCCTTAAGTGCAGACAGATTGAGGCCCTACATTTCCCTTCTTATTAGCTCTGGTTTGCAGAGTGGCTACTGGGAGACCACAAGTGGGACTCTTAAGCAGAGAACGAAGCAAACTCAGACAGCTGAAGAATTTCACAAAACTCTGTTTAAAGCCACTTATGATGACCTTCATTTCATAGGTAAAGAAATTAAGAAAGTAAGTTCTACCAAAAAATTCTGTCAAATTTTGCATATTTCAAACTTATTTCAAAGTATGGCTTTAAAATAATTTTCCAAAATATTAGATTCACAAATTACCCATTCATTTCACTTGCACTGGCCTAGGCACCCATTATTTTCCAAGTTATCATCGTTTAAAAATGTAACTATTTAAGAAACACATATTGTTTGTCTCATGACAAGTACAAAGTGTCATTTAATTCAAAGAAAAGAATAATAGATGGAGGCAAAACATTACACTGCCAAATCCTGATTATTCAGGAGAGAGCACGGACATGGATCATTCACATGGCAGATAAATCTCAAAGTCATCATTCATACTTTCCAAACCTCTTCAATTCAGACTAAGCAAGAGGAAGCCCTGTTTAGCTAAAGGTAAAGCGTGAACTGCAAAAAATTTTTTAAGATTTTATTTATCTATTTTACAGAGAGAGAAAGAGAGAGAAAGCACACAAGCAGGGGGAGCAGTAGAGGGAGAGGGAGAAATGGGCTCTCCCCGAAGCAAAGAGCCTGACATGGGGCTTCATCCCAGGACCCTGGGATCTGAGCCAAACGCAGAAGCCCAACTGACTGAGCCACCCAAGCACCCCTGCAAAACATTTTTTTTTTTTAAGATTTTATTCATCTATTTGACAGAGAGAGAGAGAGATCACAAGTAAGCAGAGTGGCAGGCAGAGGGAGAGAGAGAAGCAGGCTCTCTGCTCAACAGGGAGCCCGATGCAGGTCTGGATCCCAGGACCCTGGAATCAGGACTGGCCCGAAGACAGCCGCTTAACCAATGAGCCGCCCAGGCGCCCCACCTGCAAAACATTTTTAAAGAAACAGGTCTGAAGAGTTTAACTGAACTTTAATGACTTTTTTAACCACAAAATCTCTTCTATAGAGACCTACATAATATCCTGCATATTGCAAATACCAGAATTTTATTTCAACTCAAAAAATTCATTAGCTCACCTCAAACAAACATTACTTGAAACAATATTTAAATTAACCTATTATCTCTTTATTAACCCCCTTCTCCAAATTACTCATGCCAAGGGTTGGAAGAAAGTTCTGGTAATGAAAACAAACAGGAACACTACTTACTCATGTTTAAAAAAAATCATAATAAAATGTAAAATACTGCCTACATCACCAAAAAGCTATCAAGAAGAAATGATGTGTGCATATTATTTAAATGATAAAGGCATTTGGGGATAAGACTAAGAAAACTCTGCATGAAGTATAATTACTACCCGTGCATCATGATAATGGCAAAGACAGAGCTGGAAATAGCTTCCAGGTGAACTATCACTTCCACCATCATTTCTCAGATTCTCCAAACATGCTATGAAAGCCTGGATTCATTTAGCTGTATGGCAAGAAATGTGGAGTGCTCATCCAATTTTCCTTTAACAAATGAATACAAATATTTACAATTCTGGAAAGTCAATTTGTAAGTCAATGACTAATGAATTCTCTGTCAGAATCCATTCCCATCACCAACTTCCCCAGCTCCCACACCCTCCTCCTTTATCTCCACCCTCACCCAGTTTATCCTTCTCCTAATGTCATAAAAATTTCTAACATATTCTGACAAATTATCTACTTTGGACTCAGGGTGAGTAGTTCTTAATGGAAGATAATTCCATATAGTGCATAATTCTTCAAATAATTATTTGAAAGAGCACTTTAAAAAATATCAGAACATGCTCCAAAATAATAAAAGTTTGAATGTACAATTTAGATTACATTTAAGATAAGTAGCAGTTTTTATTTGTTTTTGGTTTTACTTTGCTCTTGTTGCGTTTATTTTCTTAGAATGGCCAAGATGGTCAAAATCGCAAAAACCGTAACTCATTTCTCTCAATTTATGGATGAAGAAGATTTGGACCAAATCAACTGCCATGACCACCTATTTCCTAGTTTCCCACCCTTCCTACTGTTCCTCTGTCTCCAAGTTATTCCCTAGACTCCTGTCCTTGCTACCGTCCCACCTCTGAACCCTAGCAAAGACCCTGCAATGTCTTTTTCATGTCTATGCATTCATGTTCTTTGCATAATGTACTTTATGCATTATATCATGTGGCTTTCACCATTCTATGTGAAATATTCTATCTGAAATATTGCAACTAATCTATCAAACATTTTATGGGAAGAAATAGCCAGAGAGGAAGGTAAGACAGCTTGAAGAGGTTTTAACCTCTTCATTGCAAAGAGAAGAGAATTGACTACTTTCCAGTGATCTACATTTGAGGCTGACCCCCCATTGGAGGAGTTCCACGGGCTGTATAAATTTGTAGAAACACTATACATTCGCACAAATTTAGAGGTACACAATTACAAAGTGAAGGGAGGGAAATATCCTTTAACTCAACTAAAAAAAAAAAAAAAAAAGCCAGTGAAACAATGAAGCACTCCACAAAGGTCAAAGCCCAGTAAACTCACTTACATTGCTAAAGTAATATAAAGCTCTTTTATTATTAAAAATTGATCCCTCTTCCTTCCCTCACACTCCTACTCCAGCGAAGCACTTTTGCAATGCTCCTCATAGTGTCAGCTAATGTCTCTGGAACACATGGACTGCCCTGGCTTAAAGTTGCTCAAGTGCCAATCTGATGGAAATTATTCTATTCAAAATACTTCTATTTTTAAAATGTGTTAATAATAAAATTTTAAAATTTGAAGTTTCAAATAGGGGTTTCAGGACAACTCAAACAGGTATTACAATATTACAAAACAAAACTTTCCGGAAGAATGTCTGGAACTGTAAAGCTATGCATGATATCATGTCATGGAGAGGACTGCCCAGAGTTCTTGAAAGAGATTGTCGCCCAGCCCCCCGCCAAACACCAAAAAAAGTCAACTGTCTGTTGGTTAATTACAATTATCTAAAAGCAAAAATGTGTCAGTGTGCAATAGTGCTCAGAGTTCTACCACCTTAATTCCCTGCCCAAACTGTTGAACTTATTGTCATTTTAGTTTACTATTACTTTTCTTCTTTGTAGTTATACCTTTAGTTTTATAAAAGAAAGGGAACATAAAAGATGTATGTTACTCGGGTGCCTGGGTGGCTCAGTGGGTTAAAAACCTCTGCCTTTGGCTCAGCTCATGATCCCAGGGTCCTGGGATCGAGGCACATCAGGCTCTCTGCTCAGCAGGGAGCCTGCTTCCCCCTCTCTCTCTGCCTGCCTCTGCCTACTTGTAATCTCTGTCAAATAAATAAATAAAGTATTAAAAAAAAAAAAGATGTATGTTACTCAAATTAGCTTTACGGGCAATTTTGCTAAAAAACAGGAATTCCCTGTTGCCTAGTTGGCTCCATCAGCACAGCATGTGACTCTTGATCTCAGGGTCATGAGTATGAATCCCATGTGTGGGGGATGATTTACTTAAAATTAAAAAAATTAAAGAAACAAAAACAGGAATTCCCAAAATGAAAAGACATTAAAAAAGGACTCCCTTTAACCATTTTATCAGTCTCAATGGAGACAAAGAAATCTTCCAGAAAATAGCTGACTAGATTAAAATTCCCTTCATAAGTCTCATTAGTTTATCAGTTTGTAAGCCTATTATGATGTGAATTCTGTTCCTCCTCCCACCAAAATGTTGAAGTGCTAACCGACACTACCTATACATCTGACCTTATTTGGAAACAAGGTCTTTGCAGATGACCAAGTTAACATGAAGTCATTAGGGTGGGCTCTAATCCAGTATGACTATGTTCTTATAAAAAGGAGAAATTTAGGCGCAGAGACCCACACAGAGGGAGAACACCATCTGAGGATTGGGGTTACATCCCACAAGCCTTGGAATTATCAGAAGCTAAGAGATCCCATGGACGGATCTTTCCCTGAGGTCTTCAGAGGAAGGGCTGCCCCACTGACACCTTGACCACGGACTTTCAGCCTCCAGAACTGTGAACCTGTATGTTTCTGTTGTTTAAGCCGCTCAGTTGCAGTACTTGTTCCAGCAGCTCTAGCAAACTCATCAAGCCATGATAGTATTACCCCCATCCTTGGACAGCTGGTGAAACCATCCTTTTCATACTCTATACTTCAAGGAGACCTAAAAGAAATACTAGGTAAGGAATCGAGTGAGTCAGCTGTCTTTGTTCTGTGAATCCCGCTCATGCCAAAATAAACCAAATGAAAAGCTATGCCTATTTCGTTAACTAACATCTACTTAGAGTATAGCAGTCACTTGTTTGAAAGAAATACCAGCAAAAGGGAAGTAGCAGTGTTTTCTTTTTTTTTTTTTTAAAGAATTCATTTATTTACTTGGCAGAGAGAGATCACAAGTAGACAGAGAGAGAGAGGAGAAAGCAGGCTCCCCGCCGAGCAGAGAGCCCGATGCGGGGGCCGATCCCAGGACCCTGAGATCATGACCTGAGCTGAAGGCAGAGGCTTAACCCACTGAGCCACCCAGGTGCCCCAGTAGCAGTGTTTTCTGAACAGATTTAATAATACATTTTTTAAATCTTTTAAAATCACAATTCGATAAATGAGTAAAATAAAATTACAGTTACCATACAAATCCTTTCTCATCTATTACTGATTTTCACAGAAGCACAAAATAATTAATTTTAGTCATTGATATTGTTCTGATGGAACCAGAAAGAATGAATGCTGGTGACATCAAGCTATTGTTCAGATCGCGGGCAAAATATATACTTAAAAGCTGAAAGTGAGAGAAAAATTCCAATGTGTGAACTATTCTGGAGAAAAATGCCCATTACATGTTGGACAATTTAGTACACATTCCACAAATGAATTAAACATAATCCTATGTCTTATAACAAATGCAACACTAGGAAAATACACTAAATGAGCATGTCCTATCTTAATTATGAAATATAGAAAAAATTCTCATTGTGTAAAAACAACTGAACTGGGAGGTTGTTAGTTGAATTTTTCAAGTTCAGTACAGGAGGCTGCTTTAATTTTGATGTTTTTTCTATGATTATATTTACCCATAACCAAAACTGGCTTTAGCACTGTGAAATAGATTTTATTCAAATCATGCCATGTCAAAATGAAATTAAATCATCTTTTAACATATGAAACATTCCCTCAGATTGAGTTCCAAATGAACTATATCTGTCTGCCTCCATTAGTTCACATCTATAATTCATATTAGTTGTTCATTTATTATTCATGTAATAAATTAAGGGAAAAAAAAATCTCAACTGGCCTAAGTCAAAATGAGATAGTATCTAAACAATGAAAGAGTAGCCTTAAAAGCAATTCTACTCATTTACATTGAGATTATTAGAAATTTATAAATTTTATCAATTATTACTTTTTTTAAAACACTATGCAATATTATGCAAAAGGAGACTCTTTCCATGGTTTAATGATGGCATACTAAGAACACATGAGTATAACCCTAGCAGAAAACTTCACCAGTTGTGTGTCTCTGAACTATTCACACACAAGCAAATGGTATGGGTATTAACATTTCATTGTTCAGCTCTGAGTGATGAAATTAAACTACTCCTGGTAATAATCCTCTTATCTGTCTCCTAGAGTAGGGATCACAGGAAAGATAATGAAAATGATTAGTATTCTTCTGACATCTCAATCACAGAGTAGGTGTCCTCAACCAGAGGACACAGGTGATTTCTTATTCATCTTTATAATTGCTGCTCCTAGTGTGAACTCAGAAAATGTTTAATGAAATCTATCCTTGCCTTGTTGTAAGAACCAGCATTTTCCACCCTTTGCGTCCCTCTGGTGATCCTAATAAGAAGTATTGAGATGGTGTCTTGTAGTGTGGGGAAAATCTCATTACGTTAGTGCTTTGCATACAATAAAATTTTTATTAACATTGTTGGGCTGACTTGCAGGACGAAAGGGGAGTGGGTAAGGGGGAGGCTGCCCCGGAAAAATAAGATGTGAAAGAGGCAAAAAACAAACACTTCCTGAACAAGGTGCCAACCACAGAGAAGGCAACTAAATGAATTGTTCACATAGTGCACAACCAAATGCTTGTTTACTGTGCAGACTCAAGGAAGAGATTTCAGAGGACTGCTTTCTTTATGAGTTAATTCAGGGATGGGGAAGCCTCAAAATTAGAATTAAAAGTGTCTCCCTCACAATTGAGCTAACTTCAGTATCTTAATAACTATGGAATTATTCACTTCAGACATAAATTTGCTAGACCTGCAAATAGCATCCTCAAACAAGGAAATAAGCCTTTCAATCAAATCAGGGTCTAAATGTGATTCAGTTAGATTCAGATGAAAAATAAATGTAACATTTCACAGAACAATTTTTTAAAGTACTTCCTACTATTTTTTAATCGTATTGTTTCCCAAATGCAAGGACAAACTCCAACCATACTTCTTAGCAGACCCTGTTGGTTCTCCCAACAATGACCTCACTTCCTCCTGCCAGGAACGTCCTCAAGTGTTCCAGGATTCATCCTGATTAAACTACCCAATTGCGTTAATTGAATTTTCCTTTCCAGAGAGTGCGGGATGGACATGTGATCCAGTCTCGGCCAATGAAATGCAAGAGGAAGTAGGTGGGGGGTGTGTGAAATTCTAGGAAGGTTTCCTTGCTCTTTCTATGTGAACTACATGAGGAGGGGCCCCTCCTTTCTTCTGCAGGCTATCCTATCCCAATGGGAAGCCCGGAACAAGCCACACTTAGAGAACAGAGGAGCCAAGAGAATAGCAGAGAAACAGAGTCCTATCATGTTGGAGCCCAACTTCTTGTAATATGAACAACAAATCTCCTGATTGCTTCAGTCGTTTTGAATTGGGTTTTCTGGTCTTTGCCATGAAAACCACCCTAACTAATCCAAGCCACACTCATACCCAAGTAATTATAATTTTTTCCTCTCCCAAAGGCATCTTTTTTTCACAGTCATAATGTATATAAATTTGGCATCCATCTTTTCCCCTTACCATTATAAGCATTTTTCCATCTTTTATATATTATATAATCTTTACAATTAATACTTGAGTAGCTACATAGCAGCCATCAAATGAAGGACCTCTCTGTAGTATCTTATTGCTATATATTTAGGTTTGCCTCCACAATTATGAACCAAATCACTTTTTTTCTTCTCTCTCTCTTTTTTTTAAAGATTTTATTTATTTATTTGACAAAGAGAGACACAGCGAGAGAAGGAACACAAGCCGGGGGAGTGAGAGAGGGAGAAGCAGCCTTCCCGCCAAGCAGGGCGCCCAATGCGGGGCTCAATCCCAGGACCCTGGGATCATGACCTGAGCCGGAGGCAGATGCTCAATGACTGAGCCACCCAGTCGCCCTTTTTTCCTTTTTAGAAGATTTTATTTATTTATTTGAGAGAGAAAGAGAAAGCAGGAGCAGGGAGAGGGACAAAGAGGGGGAAGAAGCAGACTCCCTGCTCAGCAAGGAGCGGGACCTGGGGCTCAAGGCGGGGCTCCATCCCAGGACCTAGAGATCATGACCTGAGCTGAAGGCAGACACTTAACCCAGTGAGCCACCCAGGCACCTGTGAACCAAATCACTTTTACAAAGGTTACCTTAACACACACAGACTCACACACAAAGACAATAGCCACATATCTATTTACACTCACAGATAATCACTCACAAAAGACAATAGTATCTAGGGGCACCTGGGTGGCTCAGTCAGTTAAACATTGGACTCTTGCTTGACTTTGGCTCAGGTCGTCGTGTCAGCGTCATGAGATCGAGCCCTGTATCTGGCGCCACGTCTGCCTGAGATTCTCTCCTTTCTCCCTCTGCCCCTCCCACTCAGTCTCTCTCTCTCCCTCTCTCTCTCTCTCTCTCCAAAATAAAACTTTTTTTAAAAAGGCAATAGTAACAAGATATCTCATTTTCTTCTTTAAAAAAAAAAAAGTCTTCAGACTAGTAGAGTCCAATTATGCTTCAAATCAAAGTATTTTATATCTGCTTTATCCTGAAAAGCAGATTGAGCTCAAAATTTACAATCCAGCCAGGAAATACATAAAATCTGGTATTGCTAATGTTTCTGAGAACCCGCTACACAGAATCAAGATGCAGCATTTTTTAAAAGGGGACAGTTTCCAGCCAACTTTTTAATTAACATTCACTTCAAACGCCAGATGGACGTCAAAGAGTACAGCCTGTAAACAACTGCCCCACAAGTCTGCTACCTCTTTTTGAATCAGGAGACTGCAGAGGGTACATGTCTACGAACAGCTTAGCATGACAACATGACAAAAAGTCAGATCTAGGAGTCATTCCTTCTGGTGAAACCCCCAATATTACAGCATTATCACCACTTATTGTACCTGTTTTGCCCATCAGTCATCAGTCACCTGTGGCTGAGTTCCACTCGGCTGCTTGTAATGGAGAGTAGTTAGCACAGCATCAAGTTGTCCCATCTGCCGTGCCAACCAGTGACTGGAAAGTGATTTTCCCTTCCTAGTCGGGAAGCTCTAAATTACTGCGGGGTATTGGGGGGCGGGGGGATCAACTGCACGTTAATTCTTTCTGTAGAAACATAAAGAATAACCTAGCTCACGTGCAGTTAATAATCATATTCTGTAGAAACATAAAGAATAACCTAGCTCACGTGCAGTTAATAATCATATTCTGGTGACCTAGGTTATATTATCCCACACCAGTCAAACGAAAAACAGTGGTGCCATTTCCTAGAATGACACAAAAAGGTACCATAGATTGGCATGCCTTCTTGATCCTACACCTGGCAGAATTAAGTCACAGATGGTGGACTCAGTCTACCTAATCATCCACCACTGTACATTCTAGATAGGTTCTGATGTCCTCCCATGTTTTTCCCAAGTATGACAAAGGGTCTTCAGCATCCAAATCACCTCAACTGCTCATCAGCAATGCATATTCCTGGGCACCTGGGTGGCTCAGTCATTAAGCATCTGCCTTCAGCTCAGGTCATGATCCCAGGGTCCTGGGATGGAGCCCCGCATCAGGCTCCCTGCTCTGCGGGAAGCCTGCTGCTTCTCCCTTCTCCCTCTCCCACTGCCCCTGCTTGTGTTCCCTCTCTCGCTGTCTCTCTCTCTGTGTCAAATAAACAAACAAATAATCTTAAAAAAGAAAGAAAGAAAGAAAGAAAGGCACATTCCTGAGACAGCTCTAAAGATTACTTAATCAGGGCTTCTGAAGGCTACAGCCTAGGTATCTGCATTTTAAGAAGTTCCTAGGTGCTCGTTATGAGAACAAACTCCCTGGGCTGATTTAGGTATTCCAATCCTCCAAACGACTCTATTACTAATTCACAGTTCCATACAATTAGGGCCCAGGCATCATCTTTCTCACTCTCAGACATTTGAGCCACTGGTGCGTCCACACCTTGCCTTAGCTTACCTGAAATTCCCCCAGTGCCCCTTCAAATAGGCTTAGACCAAGTGTCTACTTGAAGGCACCGACTTCCTCATTTCTCTCAATGCAACGAAATACGTGACTCTGGCTTCCAGTTTATTTCTTGATGGAGGGATCTCACTACTATAAATTTCCTTTCCTTTTGTTCCAGTTGTTTTTTGTAAAGAGAAAGAAAAAAAAAAAAACAAACTCTGGATATCTCTAAATCCTAAGATATGGGAAACTATGTGCATTGGACCAAACATAATTCCCTTCCTCTTTCCTTTAAGGCTAGTCTTTAAGCTACAAAAATAGGATGGATCATCCGACAGCACATATATTTCTCCATGTTTATATAATTAAAGAACTAGAGCAAAATGAGTTGTGGCATGAGATTGTACACTGCCTTCTAATGTTGTTATGCGAATTAAATGAGAAAACTAATACATAAAATGCTTAGCTCACCATCCAAGACGGAGTGAACGTTCAATGAATCCTAGCTGTTATCAGACCAGGTTCTTTTGATACATGCTCAGAGCTGGAAAAGTTCTTTGAATCAATCTTTTCAAAAACTGCTTTTCTGCAGATAAGAAAACCAAAGCTCTGGGAGTTCAGAGTCTTACCCAACACTATATAGTACTGCCAGAGCCATAACAGACACCAGTGTTTTCTAAAGCAAAATTCCATATTCTTTTCACTACTCCATGATAGCTTTGTTTACCCTCCTCCGTGAAATGTCGGACCAAGGCCAGAAAGCCAGAAGTATGTTCAGAACATGCCAGTCATTTCAAAGGAATGGATCATGCCTAATCAGAACGTGAGTAAATGAAAGGATGGGAACCTCTGGTTATCAAGACTGGGTCTGTGAAAGTAATTAATTATTACATAGCCAGACAATTGTTTTCCTGTTCTGGAGGTGGGGGGTGACATTTATCTCCCATCTTGGGTGGTTTCTTTTGTTTCTCTTGTGTTCAATCCCTTTGCCCCAGGAAGTACTGCACATACACCGATGGTGCAGTGTTGGGATTCTGTCTGATGAGAATTAGCTATGAACATAAAAACATCACATAGAGTGTGTGCTGCTGTTAGATTTACATTTCTATTCAACACAAGGGAGAAAACAAAGAACAACCTACTCTCCTCGTTTGGAATATAAAGTTGAAGGAATTATGTGTCAGAAAGAGAGCAATTTATGACTATAGGGTTTTACCTTTGAATTCCATTTTTCTTCAGTATAGCTGCATATATATATCCTAATACACATTTAAAAATAAGAAGCACCTTATAATAACAGGAAAGTGAAAAAAAATTCCGATGTTTGCTGAACATATTTTACAACAGATACTCTCTTACAGTAAATAATGAGACAATGCTAGGGCTCTTTGCCTGATATCACCTCAATTTTTTTTATAGCCACATTGGCATTCTGTCCATGAAACATGAGTATAGCAATGACTTCATTCTCCAGACTGAAGGATAATTGATCTTAACCTTCCTATCACTTTCCTTTAACTCAAAGCTAATGCAATTCAGATAAATAAAAATGTCTGTAGGGAAAAAATAGCACTATGAAAGCCAACCTCCAAATTACCTCCAAAAATAAAGTACAACATATTTCAGAATCCCAATTCACAAAACCCCTGCCCCATAGCTTAGATGGAGAGCTGCCAACAAGATGTTTGAAGGAAAATTCAAACTTTGAAGGACATAAAGTTTTTCTTCCCAGCTATGAAAGAAGGGGTGTGGGGGAAGCCCTAATGTTAAACAAAACCCCAGCGACTAAAAGTGAAGCACTGTTCAAAGGCAGATCACTTACTTACATTAAACCTATTAATGTGTTTTCATTGTGCCATAAAACCAAAACATGTTACCAACTTTATCTCTTGATGTCACCAACTAATCCCAATTGCCCACAAAGAACATATACAGCTAAAAAATGTCTGAACATATCAAGTTGCTTCTTCCCTAAGATGAGTTACTCTTTTTCCTTTCTTATCGCTTCACTCACTGATAATATTTACCAAATTGTGACCCAGAATGTGAACATCATTTTGACAAGTTGTATTCTGATCAGGAAATTTTGCCATACTTTTTCAAACACATGTCAATGGTGAGAGTGAAGGCAAAAAATGTATCACATTGTTCCAAATCAGGGTCTATCGGGAGGAGGTAAGGTTATTGGTTGTCATACTAGATTTAATATTTCCCTTTCCATAACAAGTAATTAGAAACTATCTCCTTTACTTTGCCTCTTTGGTGTAAATATGGTAACACCCTCAAGCAAACTGACCTAAAGAACATGCATCCATCCAACGAACACACATCCACCCGACGAGCACGCATGTACACACATAAACACACACACACACACACACACACACACACACACAAAACAGTGGCCAGAGACCATATCCAGGAACCCAGGGCGCAGCACCTTGCACAAAAAACTATTCTCACGACAACCTTCCCACACAAAGCACGCGTCGCTCATTTAAAGTCACCTAACAATGTACTTTGCTGGTAATTCGGCGACAGCCAACCATCACACCCGGCAATGCAAACCCGAACCTCCACACTCACACCTCCTCTCCTCGAGGCACACTTAACGCCCTGGGCGAGCCAGGCTGGCTCCCCGCCAGTCCCGAGCTGCCGCCTCTGTCCCGGGACCACTCACCGTGTCTGCAGTCGCAGTAGCCCCAGTCCACCTTGCCGTGGGCGTGCCCATAGAAGCACCAGGGTCGGCCCGCGCCGTCCGGGCTCCGGCAGAAGTTGTGGCGCTGCCCTCGCAGCTGAGCCCAGCTCGCCGGGGGCGACCGCTCCAGGAAGGGCGGCACCTCTGCCCAGCGCAGACAAGGGGCGCCGAAGTCCGTCACATTGACCCAGGGCTCGCCGGCGGGGCAGTCCCAGTGGTGCGGCCCCGGCGTGCGCCCGGCGTGGAGGGCGTGCAGGCGCTGGGCGTGCAGCGCGGGCGGGGGACGCGGGACGCGCGGGAGAAGGGGCGGCGGAGGCGTCCTCTGTGGTCGCTGCTGGGTGGGAAAGTAATAAGGGTGCCGGGGACTTCCCGGGGGCGAATGGCGATAGCGGTGGTGGAGGGGATAAGTGACGGCTAGGTCAAAGCCGATCACTTCGGGGAGCGCCCCTAAAACCAGAGCCACCACGAAGCGGGCGAGCGTCATGGTTCCAGAGCAGCCGGGTTTGGTCCATGCTCCCCGGCTCCTCCGGTTCTGAAGAGGAGGAGAGGACGGGGCGGGGGCGGGGCTGCAGCGTCCCTCGAATCCTCCACTCGAGTCCCCCCCCGCCCCCCCACGCGCGGACCGCCCTCCCCTCCCCATCTCGCCTCCCGCCGCGCGTTGCGCTTTGCGCGCTGCGTCTCGGCTCCTGTCCATCGGAAGCGGTCGCCCGTGGTGAAATCTTGAGCTCCGCGGAGACTCGGCTGGTGGAGACGACTCGCAAAGAGAAGGCGCGGACTCGGCGGGGAGTGGTGGGGACTGAGCCCCAGGTAGCCAGCGGTGGCACGAGTCCGGGAACTCTGCCCCCTGGCTGCGGGCGCGGGGCGCGCAGTCTCCTGCCGGAGAGCTGGACCTGCGCTCGGCCCCTAGCCGGCTCCCGGCTGTCGCCGTCCAGACCAGACCAGCTGCTGGCACCGCCGCAGCCTCGCTGTGCCCCAGCCAAGCTCGAGGGTGACAGTGCGGGGGAAGCTCTTGGCTGCTCCTTGCCAGGAGGCAACACCATCAGAGCTCCGAGTCTGGCGGCTCCCAAGCTTGGCACTAGTCCCTGCAGCCATCTCTCCACCACCCGCCCCCCCCACCCTGTGCCGTGTCTCGTTTTCTTGGTTTTGAAAACTTAAGAAGTGTGAATAGATTTAGTTACAATTGTCCCTGACAAGTCCCCAGGAGAAGAGTTAACAAAGCACAGGAGGAATGTTGAAGACATTTTACTGAAGTGTGAGCTCCTCAAGGACAAGAGCACGTTTCATTTAGCTTTGTATCCCAGTGCTTAACACTGTGCCCAACACTTCTTAGGCTCCAATAAACATTTGCTGAAATTAAATTCCTGAACTGACCCAGGGAAAGGAGCCTGAGCCTTTCTACTTCCTGCCTCCCACTTGCCACCGGGTGCGCTGGACAACACCAGTTGTTTGGTTATTACTGGGATTCAGTGAGGCTCTGTTAATACCAAATTTCCTTTCTAACCAGAGAAGACATCATCCGCCCGGGTCTCCATCCTATCCAAAAAGTCCATCCCTCTAACACCTGCTTCGTTTTTGCAGGGCAACGGACTTGAGTTAAGCCTACATATTTGCCTCTCCAAAGTGGACTCACTGCTGGTAATTTTGAAGCCGCCCTGTTGGCTTGACCTTACCTTAGCAGCGCCTTTCAACAGCTCCACTCCCCGTACCCAAAAAAGTTGACTTCGAATTTTTAAAAAATCACTGGAGTTGGATATTCTAGGATTTCTCCTTTCATTGGTTCCTTACCATGCCACTGAAGTTAAAGATGGAAAAGGAGACTTCCCAGGTGGTTCAGTGGACTGAGCCTCTGCCTTTAGCTCAGGTCATGATGTCAGGGCCCTGGGATCGAGTCCCACCCCCAGCTCTCTGTTTGGTAGGGAGCCTGCTTCCTCCTCTCTCTCTGTCTGCCTCTCTGCCTACTCGTGATTTCTTTCTGTCAAATAAATAAATAAAATCTTAAAAAAAAAACATGCAAAAGGAAGGCCAGAGAGTTGGTTGGTAATATTTACTTTCTGGTAATCACTTTTAAGTGTAAGGGAAGACTACTGTCCCATAATTTAATGTATCCCAAAGAAAACCTGAGCATAACTTAAACATTTATTGTAAAACTAGGTTTCAACTAGAAACTGATTTAATTCTCTAACCTAGCTCAAATAATCCATTTTACTTTAACTTTCATGAATCGTTGTACTGATTTTCCCCACTCCTATTTAATTAAATATTTGATTTTATTTCAGAGTGAACTGGGTAAAAATATATATATATTAGGAATCCCAAGGTGCATTTGTCAGATCTTTATTCAAGATGTTTTTGTTCAAGATGCTTGTATGCACTATTTTGGTTGGTTGGTTGGTTTGCTTTTACTAATATTTTTCTGCCTCCAAAAGCATAATTAAAAGGGTACTCGTGCAAGAGAGGTTGATGTACTTATTTTAGAGTTCACCAATCACAGATTCTTGATATAATAGGTGACAGTTCTAATAGGAGTTGTCCACCTGTTTCTTCACCTTCTGCCTTGCTCAGATCCTGCTGCCCTCCCTCCCCTGCATGGCTTCCTCCACCAACTGTTCTCACACTTGGTGGGGGTCTGCCAGCCAACCTAGTACCCAACCTAGTATCTTGAAGAGAGGGAAATCACGAGAGAGAAGAGAGCAAATCCAAGGTTTACTTACATTTAACAGATTATAAAGCTGACACAGACAAAGTGGAGTTACCCACAGAAAATTCCACATCTGGATTTAATCATGTAGGTTTTAAATCATCTTTCCTAGAAAATAAAATGGCATTTATATAATTGGACTGTGAGTTTAGGGGCCTCAACTTGGGTTTTGTCCTCTATTTTACAGGCAAACTATGACCTCAACAGACCCACCCCTTACATATCTCTTCCCTCCTCTGCTAATATTTTCCTTCCCTTTCTTCTTTCATGCCTTCTTGGGGCTACCAACATGCAGACGTTTAGGATATCCAGCCTGGATTCATTCCTTGAAATGCATTTCTTTCTCCCTTCGCTAGCACATCACAGTGTGTGTTTTGCGGGGAGGAGGGGTGTTTGCAAGGAGAAATTCTCTCCTGCTTGGATTAGGTACTCCCAAGCCGCTAGCCACAGATCCCTCCTCAGATTTTCATCACCCTCTATCACAGATAACAAAGCCAAAGGAAAGGGGAAGGCAGTTCCAACTTGTTACAACTGCAAAAACCTAACTGCTGATTTTTTTTTCCCCCTGCCCTGCAATCCCTTCAGCAGCAACAAAGGGGCAAGGAAAAGGAACCGAAAGAAACAAGTATTTGACACCTTGCAGGAATTTCCCCACCACAACACTTAGAAGGCCCCAGGAGGTCCCCATTATACCCCTTGTCAGCTCTGCAACCTCCGCATTCCATCCTGCAACCTCATTGATTTCAGTCCCAAAAGTTCAACTACCCACAGCCTCATGGCCTAAAACCTAGAAAAGTGAAGAGGAATGTCAGTGGGCTCATATCAGAGCAGGGAGGGGGGCTGTCTCGGGGGTAGGGGTGGGTTACATACATATCTGCATATCTGCATTTCCTAGGACAACTATGTTTTATGTATATAAATAGTTGGTTTTATGGTTGTTTAGGAGATGATTTTACTTCACATCCATGATGGGTTGAAAAGCTCTTCTGTTGTCCTATTTGGAAATACAACCAATATGCCTATTATTTCTACAGAGTTCCAAAAACCAGTATACAAAATAACTGTTGGCAAAGTTCCACTTGCAATTTGGGTACTGCCTGTATTTGGAGAAGCAAAGAGTTTTTGAACATATGGCATAAAATCAGCATTTACTTGTACAATTCCAAGTGCATACAGTTCGTTAAAAGAACACTCAGCACTGCTCTTTCACATAAAAGGGGAAAAAATCAAATCCAACGAAAGCCTGTGCGGGGACCATGGGAGATTTGAAATGATAAGACATTATCAGGCTGTTAGAATGGGGTAATACAATACAAGAATAATATTTAGCTAAAAGTTTAAGAAAAGAAGAGGTCCAGAATATACGTGATGAATTGCTAAATGAATGGTACAGTGATTCAGAAGTGATTCAGAAGTCTGCTGTCAGCAGGAGGTCTCTGGCAGTGGAGGTGAAGTTTATACCTCTGCGTATGTTGGCCGCACTCTTCTCTGCCAGCCCTCAGCCATAAAGATGTCTGAGGGCCCATGACTGCAATAGCAGCCCTGTAAGTAACCATACATATGGACTGTTGACCTTATATATAGTGTTCAAGAGCAAAAGAAAACTGCTACTTAAGTCATTTGATCTCTATTTTTTTATTGAATTTTATAAAACAGAACAAAATATATTTTTAAATGTTTGATTTTTTTTTAAAGATTTTATTTTTAGGTCATCTCTACACCCAACATGGGACTCGAACTCACCACCCTGACATTACAGATCACATGCTCCACCAACTGATCCAGTCAGGCACCCCCAAATTTTTATTTATTTTAAAACTTTACCTAATGTCGGTGTAATCTTTATATGGAAACTAATTCTACAGATTAACTTTCAGTATTACTCAAATAGTACATACTAATGGATGAGGTATATATATGTAACATATATTTTATATATATCTTTAAAAAAAATAGTTCCTTCAGCCTTGGAATCAAACCAATGCTCAGTCTGGCTCTAGTTTTTCCTATGGAATCTTAGAGGAGTTCCCTTACTTCCCTAAGCCAATGGCTTGACAAGTAGATCATGGTATGCATAAGTCTCTGTGTGGAGTAACTGAGATAATTCATGTAAGCTGTTGAGCACAGAACTCAATAAATGCCAACTGTGGAACGGCAGCATATTCTCAGTAACTGCCTTTGAACTCTGAACCACTCAAATTAAGTCACCCCACGAAAACCTGCCTGGAAAAGCAGGAAATGTGTTTAGAGCTCCCTCCCACCAAGCCTGGGCCTCCTGCTGCACCTCAGTAATTCTCTTGAATCAAGGACCATCACAAGGCTGCTCTAGCTCTACTCACCTGAGTGTCTGTCCTCTCTAATGTGTTTGCTTTCTCTTCCCCTCAACAAGTGCGTTCCCCAAAAGCCAATGAAACACTGAGTATTTTGAGTTAAGTATTTACTCAAAATAAACACAAAGTATTTCCTGAGGAGTTTGCTGAAGTACAATGAGTGGTTTTCAAATCCTTCAATTGCAAGAGGACTGTGGCCACAGATGAAAAGAATAAACAGTTTGGAAGAAAAGCAACACTAGAACAGCTTGCCAGTGATCTGAGGATCACAGAACTAGGGCTGAAAAGGAGTTAGATTTCCAATTTTCTGTCAAACGTAGGAATCCTTCCCAAAACTTCCTGACAAGTGGACTTCCAGCTTTTTCTTGAAAACTATTGATAGAGCAAATTTCTACATGAGAGCCAGCATACTCCATCTCTAGAAAGTCCAAATCGTTGGAAAAATCTCTCCTTCTATTGAGCCAGAAACCTACTTTACCCAGCTGTGGTTCTGTTTTTTCTGTCCTCCTATTGATTTAGTATCACTTTAGAATCCAGCTGATCTGGGGACGCCTGGGTGGCTCAGTTGGTTGGGCGGCTGCCTTCGGCTCGGGTCATGATCCCAGCGTCCTGGGGTCGAGTCCCACATCGGGCTCCTTGCTCCGCCGGGAGCCTGCTTCTCCCTCTGCCACTCTGTCTGCCTGTGCTCACTCTCACTCTCTCTCCCTCTCTCTCTCTCTCTCTCTGACAAATAAATAAATAAAATCTTTAAATTAAAAAAAAAAAAAAAGAATCCAGCTGATCTGGGTTCGAATCCCTGTTGAGCTTTTGGTTTCTTGGCCTCTAGGGACACTAAGGACTCTCCCCCACTTCTCTCTATGGGCCTTCAAGACCAATTCGCTGGGAGGGCAAATCCAAGAACAGTAATTAGTCTTCATTACTAGGGTTCTATTATCTCATGAGATATAAATAAGTCTGTAATCACATAAATAATCAATGCCCTATTTTCCTTTCTTATGTGTAGTGTTTTTCCTCACTTCATCATGGGAATCTTATGAACCATAATGATGAGATTTGATTACAGGTTGAAGTTGAATGGGAGAGATAGAAGCTGGTTAGCTGTTTGGCCTAGCTACAAGGAAACTACTTTGGGGTTTGGGGTCAAACCCCAGCTAATTGTAAAAAGCCCGCATTTGTCTGGGCTTGTCCTCAATGCATAAATGTCCTCTGGGGAATTCATTGCCTGGGAATGGGAGTGGGGGGTGGCGAGTATGGCACGCAGGTAGGGGTGGAGGTAGGATATACGGATCCTGGCTTCCTAGTCATCCATCAATCACTGCTACCCTCTCTAAATATAGTTTGCCTGCCTGTAATATAGAGAGAACAGTTCCACGTAACAAAGTTGTAAGAATTAGAAATACTATGTTAAGTACTGCACTGAGAAAATAACTATCATTTGACTATGTGAAGACAATTATCAGGACTTTTCTGCTTCTTCTAGCAGCCAAAACGGCAGCTGATAAACAGTCATTGAACAAATGAGATCTTCAAATAAAATGTAAATGAGCTTTAAAAAAATTTTTTTATAATATGGTAGTATGGTGACTACAAAAGAGATCACAAATTAGCAGCCAGCAGGATGGACATGCCATCCAGATATATTTTATTTGATACAGAACCATTTTAAGGTTGATTTTCATGCATTTTTAAAATCAGTTTATCCACAAAATTATGGATTCCCAGGCTCCCTTGTGTATCCGTTAGAATGCTTTTGGCTACACGTAAAAGACACCTCAACTCTGCCTGCCTTAAAATAAGGTATTTTAACAGACTTTATGACCTCATACAATGGGAAATGCCAATTCCTCTGAGGTTGACTGCTTCAGTGCCTAGCCATGTTTATCTCTCTGCTTGGTCATCTTAGTGCTAGCTTCATCTTAGACTCTCAGCAAATAGCAAGGCATTACAACTAGATAGTAAAAGAAGAGGCTATTCCCTCTGTGTCTAAGAATCTTCCCAGAAACTTCCTCAGGGATTTCTCCTCACACTTACTTTGTCATTACTGGGTCACATGCCCATTCCTGAACAATTTCACTGCAGAAAGGATAGACTTACTATGGTTAGCTTGGGCTAATTATCAGGAGTGTAATGTGTGCTTGAGAAGACACTGACCTACATATACTTCACCTCGAAAAATGAACAGATCTGGCAACATCGCAACCCAATACCCACATGGCAACATGCATCTCTAGCTGTTTCCATCCTCAGACCTAGGGAACAGATTTCAGTTCATCATGGCCACCCCCTGCCTGGACTTTCTAAGCATGTAAGTTTATCACATTTAATTTATACTTTTTTATCTGGCAGGAATTTCTTGCTAAACTATGATGTTTCACTGGCATTTCAGCTTACAAATTCTGGTGGCTAATGAATAGGTGGTTTTTCAGTATCTCTAGCAAGGTAACAAATATGTTGACCCCCAATTTAGCTGCTTAAAAGCAACAAGCACTGGTTATCTCATAGAGTTCGTGAAAATCAGGAGTCTGTGGTTGGGTAAGCCGGGTGTTTCTGGCACAAGGTCTCTCATGAAGCTGCAGTCAAGATGTAGATGGGACCGTAGTCATCTGAAGGCTTGAACGCTGCTGAAGGATCTGCTTCTGAGCTCACTTGTGGAGCCGGTGGCTGGAGGCCTCGGTGCCCCACCAGGTGCACTTCACCATAGGGCCACTCACAACATGGCATTGGCTTCCCAGTGCCAGTGATGCAAGAGAGCAAGAAAATGACCCAGACAGAAGCTGCAAAGACTTTGATAACCTAATCTCAGAAGTGACACATATTCTATCGCTCTACCATCCTATCACTCTATCACATAGTAAACTACCCCTAGTACAGTGGAGGAGGGACTACACCAGAGTGTGAATTCCAGGAGGTGGGGGTCATTGGGGACCCTCTCTAAGGCTGGCTACCATAGTTATATTCTGCAAAATCACTCTATAACATAAAATTTAAATGGATACTGTATTTGTAGGGTGGCTTTATGTATTTTCCAAATACCAAATATCTTAAGGAGTATATTGTCAATTAAACAATTGTTTTATATAAAACACAGGGTCAGCTCTAAACAAAAGTGTCTGAGTTACCCAACAATTGAATCTCCCACTCTACTTTATGAGCAGACTCATTCTTTGTCTGGTTGCAAGAAAATAAAAGATTTTATCAATGAATTCAGGTATCCAGACTCCTAGTAAAAGACTCCCAAGTGTACCAGCTACCCGATAAGACTTAATGTGTCAACCAGTCTGGCATTATTAACATTTTAACCGGGCAAAAGAATGCATGGAATGGACAAAGGAATTATGGGATTTCAGATATGGCCTGAACTGAGTCCAGGGGAGCAGTGATTTGGATAAGGAAGATGCCTCTTGAAATTGTGTCATTTATAAGGCTGTCCATATCAGAATACCGCTAATTAGAATACATATAAAGAAGCATAAAGCAAAACAAAAATAGCCATGGTTTAGTGGTGCTTGGGTGGCTCAGTCAGTTAAGCATCTGCCTTTGGCTCAGGTCATGATTTCAGGGCCCTGGGATCTGGTCCCACATTGGGCTCTCTGCTCGGAGGGGATCCTGCTTGTCTCTCTCCGTCTGCCTACCACTCCCCCTGTTTATGCTCTCTCTCTCTCACTCTCCGTCAAATGAATAAATAAAATCTTTTTTTTTTAAATAGCCATGATTTAATTTGATGAGAAGACTACAACCTTTTGCTGTTAAATTGTATTCACTATCTATAAAACAAACAAATCCCAGCACTTTGTAATGCAACAAAGTCTCTTCAAGAAATCAAGTTACACACATTTCTGTTGCTTTCTACATATCCTCATCTGAACAAAGACCGTGAAGTATCAAAAGGCTTACATTTGTGCATAATACTGCTATATCAATAAGAAACAAAATTTGCTGGTAGAGCTAAAATCAGAAGGAATTTCTTTTTTTTCTCCCCTTTCATGAAACAGTTACATTGTGAGGGACATAGGCTCTCATTTGGGTACTGAAAGATAGATACAGTTTTGAAACAGAGACTCAATGGCAGTATTTATAGCTAAGTTATGTAATAAAACAAACTCAGGGCATTAAAAATATAACGTTACTCTAGACTTGCCTTTATTTTTAGAAGGCTTAGAAACCTCTACCCAATATAAAAAGGCTCTAGATATGATTCAGTGTTCTTTGCTATCAAATGGTCATTAGAAAGCTGGACTTGGCCCATCACTCAACAAGGAAAACAATAGCTGGCATGTGGCACCACTTATGTTGGCGCTCACAGCTGAGTAAAAAGCAAAGACAACTTTATGGAAGATGTTGGGTTCCATCTATGAGCCTAAAATAAGAAAAATTAACTAGGAAGGTTTTGTACTGTGAAAGAATGGCCGTTAATGCAATGCATACGTCTTTGGAATGCTTGTCTTCAGAAATATTTAAAGTAAATTATTTCAAAGAATCAAAAATAACTTCGGATGACATTAACCTTTGGAACATAACCAGCTCAACAGGGCATATAATGATTAAAGCAGAAGGAAGAAACCTGTAAGAAAGAGACCTTTTAAAGTGAAGAGTTTAAAATGTTTAAACACTGAAAACCAACAAAAAAAACCTGAAGAGTAACATTGTTCAAATTCATCTCAGCAGCCTGCTATCAATTTGACCATTTGGGCAAATTATGTAACCTCCCTAAGCATCCTAAAATTGTTATGAGAATTAAGTGGGATAATTTTTGTAAAACACTTACTTGGTACCCTGCTTATATGTTTGTTTGTTTGAAGGGGGATCAAAAGAGTATTAACTAAAGAGAAATTGAACAGGGTTTAATTCATAAATTGCTATTATTGAAAATAACAAATGTCTTTGAAAACTTCTGGCCAATAACAGAAACATTTCCAAAGAAATTCTCTATTTATTATGTCATATTATGCAATGTAATTATTAAGGATTAAGCTATTCAAACCCCGACTCTGTTTCTTGTTACTCAAGTGACATCAGACAAATTGCTTACTTGTAACTCTTAGCTCGGCTTACTCATTTATAAAACGAGGATAATTCTAATACCTATCTCAGAGGTGATCCTTGTTTGATGATTAAATAAAATAACACAATAACAGCATATAGTGCCTGGCATGCAGTCAGTTCTGGATAAATGATGGCTATTAATATTATTATTATTACTAAAAAAACACGTACAGCATAAGAAATCTAAAGTTCTGAAAAGAATATTGGCTTTTTTTTTTTTTAACCACTTTTAATTGAATATGGCACACACTGGGTCACTAGGCTGTCTTGAGAAAGGGGCAGGTGACGTAAGTTCTGGATGTGGTTTATGAAACTGCAAGTTCTGTATCAAGCTTGGCCTGCCTAGGAGCTGGATAAATAGGAGGCTCGCTAGTCTTAACTCACTAATGCTTAAGAGTGAGCCTAACAATCTTCTGCCACCAGAAAATACTGATCCATTAACATCTATGTCACCTGAAAGACCTCCTATATACCTGGGCTTTTTTAAGAAAGGAAAAACAAAGATTGCTTGTTTCTAAACATTCTAAGATACTCACTCTATACTTTTGCATGAATTCCTGAGTGTTAACAGGCCAAAGGAATGAGAAGAAATTCGCTTTGCTCAACCCTGGATGGATAATGTTTCCAATGCTTCCTTGCAAGCTATAGTCAGCAGCAAACTATTTTAATTCCCCCTCCTATCCCCAGGCCTCCTCCATCACAAACATTATCTGAAAAGTAACCTTGGCAGGTTCCTAGCAGTTAACTTTTCCACCAGAAGCAGGGAGTGTTACCAATTAATGTGACCATTAATAAGCTGAATTTACTAAATTTTTCTTAACGTTAGTAATTAAACTTATTCTTTGTACTGTCACTGTCCCATATAAATTAGGGGATACTATAATGTCTGGCAGACAGAACACAGACTGATGGCCAATGGTCATCATGTCAAATTCTACTCAGCCGGGGTGCCTGGGTGTCTCAGTGGGTTAGGCCTCTGCCTTCGGCTCAGGTCATGATCCCAGGGTCCTGGGATCAAGCCCCGCATCAGGCTCTCTGCTCAGTGGGGAGCCTGCTTCCCCCTCTCTCTCTGCCTGCCTCTCTGCCTACTTGTGATCTGTAAAAAAAATAAAATCTTAAAAAAAAAAATTCTACTCAGCCATGTGACAGCTCAGAACTTTGCTAGTGACAGCTCAGAACTTTGCTGGCTCCTCTCTGAGTTGCATCTCTGGGTGACAAAGCCATCTCAGAGTGATACTGTGCAGAGATGTGAAAGGGGCTCTGTTGACTACTTCACAGTTTAATTTTTTTGAAGATTTGTTATTTATTTGAGAGAGAAAGAGTGAGTGAGAGCAGGAGCTGGGGGTGGAGAACAGAGGGAGAAACAGGCTCCCTGCTGAGCAGGAAGCCCAATGCGATGTGGGACTCAATTCCAGGACCCCAGAATCATAACCTGAGCCAAAGGCAGACGCTTAACTGACTGAGCCACCCAGGCAGCCCTGTGTTGACTACTTCATTGGCACTCTACAAATTGTAGGTTTTATGCCCCATTTTCCCCCTTTGTATTAGCTCATTGTTTGTTCAATATTATTAGATGGCTAATGGTTTTTTTTCCTCACCAAAGTATGCATTAAGAAGCAGTTTCATAATCTAGACTGAAGTAGAACTGTTAAGGAAAAGTTGTTGCAGCCCCTTGAGAACATGCTAGCCTAAAAACAAAACAAAACAAAATAAAACAAAAACCAACTTCACCCAATGTGTTTTTGAAGTCCCGAAGTCTAGTAAATAATGTGTACTTAATTAAAATCTTAGCTTCTTTGGGAAAGAAGTGAACTTTGTCTTTTAAATTGGTAGACAAAGGAATTTAGACCAAATTAAAAATGTTGCAAAGCCTTTGAAACACAAAACAAATAAAATATTACCTCTAAGGACTAAATTATGCATTCGTATATTTTGGGTTCCCACGCAAGAATTTTATATTTTTTTAACCTTATTAAAAATATATTGGGGATGCCTGTGTAGCTCAGTTGGTTCAGTGTCTGCCTCTAGCTCAGGTCATGATCCCCGGCTCCCGGGATGGAGTGCATAGTGGGGTTTCCTGTTCATCGGGGAATCTGCTTCTCCTTCTCCCTCTCCCTCTGCTGCACCCCCACTCGTTCTCTCTCTCTTTCTCTCTCTCCAAATAAATAAAATCTTTTTAAAAAATAAATAAAAATATAAAATACTTAGGCCATCGAATCTTATGTCATGTAGCGTTTCTGTTCTTTTTTTTTTACTGAGAAATCGGTGACCATCATCTCCATTTTCCTCTGGATTTCAAGTGCCAACTGTGGCAACTAAAATGTTAGAGATGGCACTGACCCTTGGGCTTACGTACTGACTGGCAACAGTAGCCCTGAAGGTTTTGCCTTTTTTCTGGGGCAGGAATTTCTAAACCAAAGCTTGCTGACACAGGGTGTCACCTGGGTTTTAGCTCTTGTTTTCACTATTATAAGGGCTCTATATCCAGCCCTCTTTTCTCCACACCTGCATAGAACAATTCTATTGTAAGGGACTCAGGCTTTTTCTGAGTCTTCTCCAGGTCACAGTTGTCCTCCACTTGAATCTTCCCTTTAAATTCTTTTTGTGGGGGCGCCTGGGTCACTCAGTGGGTTAAGCCTCTGCCTTCCGCCCAGGTCATAATCTCAGGGTCCTGGGATCAAGCCCCACATCAGGCTCTCTGCTCGTCAGGAAGCCTGCTTCCCCCTCTCTCTCTGCCTGCCTCTCTGCCTACTTGTGATCTCTCTCTCTCTCAAATAAATAAATAAAATTTAAATTCTCTTTGTAATTAAGAGGCACCTGGGTGGCTCAGTTGGTCAGGCATCTGACTCTTGATTTCGGCTCAGGTCATGATCTCAGGATCCTAGGATTAAGCCCGGCTTTGGGCTCCCGAGCTCAGCGAGGATCCACTTGAGGATTCTCTCTCCCTCTCTCTCTGCCCCTCCCGCTGAGCACACATGTATGTGCATGCCTGTTCTCTCTTTCTCTCTGTCTCTAATAACTTTTTAAAAAATAAATAAATTCTCGGGCATCTGGGTGGCTCAGTGGGTTAAGCCGCTGCCTTCGGCTCGGGTCATGATCTCAGGGTCCTGGGATCGAGTCCCGCATCGGGCTCTCTGCTCAGCAGGGAGCCTGCTTCCCTCTCTTTCTCTCTGCCTGCCTCTGTCTACTGTGATCTCTCTCTGTCAAATAAATAAATAAATCTTTAAAAAAATATATTAAAATAAATAAATAAATAAATAAATTCTCTTTGCAATTAAAAGAAACTGTTTCTAGTGAAGACTTTGTCTTAGACACTTTGTCTTTTGTTTACTTTCATTGGCTATGCTGTGTTTTTATTCTTGTTACTGTTTTTGATGATTTTTGTCCCTCAAACGCATCCAGTTCATTGCCATTTCAAGCCTCTTATATTTGCTGCTCCCTCTTCTAAGAATGCCCCTTCACAGGGTCGGCGCTTCATCTCTTAGACCTTAATCAACTCTCACCTCTTCAGATAGGTCTCTCCGTTCTTTACCTAAAAGACTCATCATCAAACCTCCCTGCCAAGTCACTCTGTCCCACCAGACTTTTCCTTTTTCCTTCATAGCACTTACCACTGTCTGAAATAATCTCTGTCTTTTACTATGTGTAATGTCTGACTCCACACTCCCATTAGGGCAGGGATCTTGTCACTTTTGTTCTTTACAGAATTCCTGGTGTTTGGCACAGGCCCATAGATATTTCACAAATATTTTTTTGAGGAAATGAATGAATGAATGAATAACTGTCTTCACCCTCTTCTCCACCTATCTAAATCTTACCAGTTAATCAAAGTCTATTTTCCCCCATAAATATCCTTCCAGAGGACTCTAACCCACAACATTGATTGAAATGGTGGCTCTCATTTTTTTTAAATTTTTTAATTTTTTTATTAACATATAATGTATTATTAGCCCCAGGGGTACAAGTCTGTGAATCGCCAGGTTTACACACTTCACAGCACTCACCATAGCACATACCCTCCCCAATGTGTGGCTCTCATTTTTAAAAGTACTAGACTACATATTAGAATTCCTCACTGTTCTACCATAAGTTTTAGTTGCTAGTCATCTCTGACTCAAATTATCCCCTTGATTTTGGGCTGGAACCAATAAATTATGATCCCAATCTGTTCTCAGAGACTATTTAGCAAGTGTGAAATCCCTTAAGGCATTTGTGCTAAAACTTAGTTCAGGACTCTCAGGAGGGCCCCAGCCTATCATGCACAATGACTCAATGACTCTTAGGAAGAAAAGCAGTATAATCTCTAGTTTTGTTTTGTTTTTTGTTTTTTTTTTCCTTTAGTAATCTCTATATCCAAGATGGGACTTGAGCTCACCACCCTGAGAACAAGAGTTGCATGCTTTACCAACTGAGCAACTGAGCCAGCCAGGAGCCCCTAGTCTCTAATTTTTCTTTTCTTTTTCTTTTTTTTTTTTTTTAAGATTTTATTTATTTATTTGACAAAGATCACAAATAGGCAGAGAGGCAGGCAGAGAGAGAGAGGAGGAAGCCGACTCTCTGCGGAGCAGAGAGCCCGATGCGGGGCTTGATCCCAAGAGTCCGGGATCGTGACCCGAGCCGAAGGCAGAGGCTTTAACCCACTGAGCTACCCAGGCTCCCCTTTTCTTTTCTTTTTAAAAAAGATTTATTTGTGTATTTGAGAGAGAGAAAGAGCATGTATACACATGCATGATTGAGGTGGGGGTGCAAAGAGGGAGAATCGTAAGCAGACTCCCTACTGACTGGGAAGCCCAGTGTGGGGCTGGATCTCATGACTGATGAGATCATGACCTGAGCCAAAACCAAGTGTCAGACACACTCCTCAACTGACGGAGCCAATCAGGCACTCCTAATCTCTAACTTTTCATACCAGCCTTCTCAAGACCAGCAAGAACCCCATCCAGGCCCATTCTCCTCTTGGCTATCAACAGGCATCAAACCAAGGTAAGCCCTATATAAAACAGGTCAGTCTTTTTAAAACTCTGTACTTCTTGCTTTTCTACACTTTTCACTTTGGGTGCCCTCTGAACCCCAGGCCTGCTTTGCTAGGTCTGGTGCTTTCCCGTTACTTAAAAGGTAGCCCCAGGAGTACAACCCTGGGGCTACAAGCTTTCCTCTTCCTGCAATTCCCTAATCTCAAACACTTTCTGGTGGACAATATTGAGCTGTTAGTGTTCTCAAGTGGTTAATTGGATAAATTCCTTTGTGCTAGACTAAAAGAACCCTCAGGGCCTCTACTCCATCTCCAACAGTCTTAATTGTAGCTTTTTAAGATAACCATCCACTTTGGTGTGTCACCCAGAGGAATGAGAAAGGAGGTTAAAATTCTAGACCAGGTAAGAGGTGAAGGCGAATAACAGGTTGAGACAGATGCTTTTGGGGAGTAGCTTGTTGAGGAGCTCAAATTCTTCTGGGTGTGTGGCCAACAACTTCCACAGATCTCCAGAACTTGATAAAGAATCAACATGTCCTCTGGGGAAAAAACAAAATTATCCACTTGAGGGTTTTGATTTTTATGGTGATTTCGGAACATCTATATTGCCAATTGTTCTCCCCTCATTTCTTCAGCCATTTTCCCCCTGAATGCTCTCTTTGTCTCTTCCCACGCCCATTTCAGTGATATTTTTTCTACAGAGCCTACTCGGCCAGGAACTGTTCTCTGCACCGTTTGTATTTTCTCCTTTCACATATATGCCCTTCATTTATAAAAATCCCTCTTTTGAAATCTGTTACTTGTATTCTGGGCATACCAGCTCTGAAATTTTCCCCTCAGGAATGAAATAAAGAGAAAAACAGGAGAACTAAAGATGAAAGAAGCAGTGGGTCTGTTTCTCATCTTCCTCTGTGGGGCTAAGGGAAAGATGGGAACAGGCCCTCCCTCACTATGAAAAACCTACTAGCTTTCTCTCATCCCTCTTGATGGAATGGAACCTTAATTATCTGTCTCAAGTCATTAGGCTGTTAGAGAAATAGCTTGCCTTTTATTTATGCTCTACTCTATTACTATTAACATTACTAATACTGATCACAATAACAAAAAACAGTGAAATTACCTATATTCTTTGTTATTTACCTTCTTTAATCTGGTCTTCATTTTTTTGCTATCATTAAAACAGGGTAGTATAAAATATCAACAACATATTAAAAGAATAAGAAAACTATTGCCTCTTTTAGTGAGGCCTGCTGTGAATATTTTAACATAGTAGGAAGAAATAAAAGAGTATCGAAGAAAATTATTTATTATTATAACTTTTCACACAAACTTAAAATGAAATTTACAATTTCAGCATTTTTAAATGAAGTAAAACCACTTGGAGACTTAATTTGTAAAATATGTGTGGAGTGACTGTGAGATTTTATCTCAACTTTTCTAGAAAGCATGAAAAATGCAACTGCATTTTTACCATAGTGACATTACAATCACTTGGTCTGCTGAAATTATAATCAAGAAGAGCCTTTTGTCTCTGTCTAAAATGAGCTCTGTATTTACAGAGCAGTATAGTTCTTCAAGCTGTTGAGGATGGGCTCATTACCAAAGAGATTTAGGTTACTATCTAGTGCGGCTTAGTCAGTGCGATAATGAGGGCACAAGGGAAATTTCAAAACACAGTTGGTCTTAAATAGACAATGTGAATTTAGCTGGGAAGAGGTATAGACTGCAAACATCAAAAGACAAGAGCGAGTACCATATTCTAACAGCACAGTGGTCAAAGGTAGTAGCAAATGAATAATGAACACAAATGTGAACAAATAAAACCCAGAGTGCCAAAACAGTACTCAAGATTCTCCATCTGATTAAGAATGGTGTCAAACAAAAAGATAGGAAATCACTTGGTTTTCAGAAAAATACTGATGATAAAATGCAGTAAAAAATAAATTCTAGTGGAGAAATCACACAAGCACTATTCTGACTAATAGGACTATTTTTTAAAAAAATATCTCGTTTTCAAGTAATCGCTACACCCAACATGGGCCTTGAACTTACAACCCCAAGATCGAAAGTCATATGCTCTACTGACTGAGCCAGCCAGGAGCCCCTAACAGCACTACTTTGACAAATAAGTCTGCTTTATGTTTTGTGTTATTTCAATAGTAATAGTCCTCGTCGCTTGATTAATTCCTGGCAATGATAAATACATTGACTATATATTATCTCATTTAATCAACCCAGAAACCCCTTTAAGACAGACACTTTGCACGAGGATACTGAGGTTTGGTGAGATAAATAATGTGTTAGACCTTACAAGGTGAAACTGGGACTCAAAGTCAGGCCTTATCGGGGCACTTGCCCTTCACCAAGACCCTGTGCTGCCTTGCCCTGAATGCAAGCAGCTTACAGGCAGTAAGAAGGGCACAAGCTTTCTTTTTTCAAGCAGATGTCTGCAGGACTCTGTGAGCTCACCAGTAAAAAACTAAACCAAAAGTATAAAGCACCAAGTTTTTCAAAAAAAGCTAAACAAACAAAAAAAAATAATAAAAAAAATAAAAAAAGCTAAACAAAGCCAATGGATTTCAGAGTCTGAGCTTTGTCTGGTTTCTTTGCTGATGAAATATAGTTGAACTTGGGAGCCTCTTGGAAAAATGGAGGCATTCAAGGGAGAAGATATGCAAAACATGATAATCCTTGGACTGCTGTTCTTATAAAATATAGCTATCTCTTTCAGACAGCAACATTAGTCATGACTTACACATTCTTTTTAAAATATATCACTGAGTCCATTTACAGTTCCAAAATGTGTTACTCAGCACAGAAATAGAGTAACAGTTGTTATAACCAAATTCGGGGCTCCCCTCAGATGTCTTTTATTGACATTATGCTGGTACACAGGAACATTAAAGCCTTTGAATAAAGTGCTGCGTTCTCAACCTAGAGGATTCAGTGGGAAATAATTGATGTTTTAGTTTCAATTATTCCATTCAAATTGATGTTTCGAACAAGTGGCTTTCTAGTTAATGAATATGTTTATAGATACTTTAGTTCTTGCTTAATGCCTTGTTTGTATTCTGTTCTAGAATTTATCACAGTCCTGCAGTTGTTCGCTTCTATATCACTCCCTCATGAAACTGAGCCTTTGGGGTTCAGGAGCTATTATGTGTGCAATTCCTCTTTGTAAAGCCATGGCCTTGACAATGCCTAGTAACTAGTAGACACTTAAATTTTTACTTGTTGGAATATATACAAAGAACAGAGTTTCACAACCTCAGCTCTATTGACATTTTGGGCCAGACAATTGGGGGGTGGAGGACCAGGGGTGCTGTAATATATGTAGGTGGTAAGTATGTAACAGTATCCCTGACATTTACCCACTAGTCACCAGTAGTTACCACCCATTCCATTCAAAATCTCTCTAGACATTGCCAAAATGTTTCCTGGGGGGCAAACCACCTCTAGTTGCAAACCATTGACATAGAAGGATGTGTACACATACAAATAAAAACACGATGCCTCTAATTTATTAATATATTTTTCCAAACTTCTTTGAATAGGTAACAAGTACATGGAATACAAAAACCAAAAGTACAAAAGGATATACAATAAGGGGCGCCTGGATGACTCTGTTGGTTAAGGAACTGACTATTTTAGCTCAGGTCATGATCTCAGGGTCCTGGGATTGAATCCCACGTGGGATTGAGCAGGAAGTCTGCTCAAGATTCTCTCCTTCTGTACCCTCTCCCCCCACTCTCTCTCTAAAAATAAATAAATAAAACTAAAAAACAAAAAAGAATACATAGTAAAAGGTAAGTCTCTTTCCCTCCGTTGTCTCCCCAATAGTTTCTTGTATTTGTATTTTATTCTAGACCTGAGATGTTCAACACAGATGCCACCAGATATACCTGTGGCTATTGTGCACTTGAGATGCACTTTGTTCTGAGATGCGCTAAGTGTAAAATACACAATGAATTTTGAAGATTTAAATGATTTAAACGAAAAAAAGAGTGTAAAATATGTCATTAATAATTGTTTTACATTTACATGAAAGAATGATTTTTGTTAATATTTTGGATATGCTAGATAAAATATACAATCAAAATTAATCTCACTTTTATTATCTATTTATTTATTATTTATTTTAAAAGATTTTATGTATTTGTCGGAGAGAGAGCACAAGCAAGGGGAGCGGCAGGCAGAGGGAGAAGCAGGCTCCCTGCAGAGCAAGGAGCCGGATGCAGGACTCCATCCCAGGATCCTGGGATCACGACCTGAGCCAAAGGCAGATAATTAACCCACTGAGCCACCCAAGCATCCCTAATCTCACTTTAAAAAAGCAGTTTTGGGGCTCCTGGGTGGCTCAGTGGCTTAAAGCCTCTGCCTTCGGCTCAGGTCATGATCCCAGGGTCCTGGGATCGAGCCCCGCATCGGGCTCTCTGCTCAGCAGGGAGCCTGCTTCTCCCTCTCTCTCTGCCTGCCTCTCTGCCTGCTTGTGATCTCTGTCTGTCAAATAAATAAATAAAATCTTAAAAAAAAAAAAACAGTTTTACTGTGGCTACTAAGAAATTTAAAGTTACATATATGACTCTCATTATATTTCTATTGTAAAGCACACTTTTGGAGAAATTTTCTTTGGGTTATAAACATATAAATATGTGTATTTAATATCATTCAACTTAGTACTTTTATATACATTGTTCTATTTTATACTTAACATAAACATAACATATGATACTTGGTAGATACCTAATAGATGTTTATTGATTGAGTCAGTAAACAATTGAATGATTATATGTATACCTGTATAAATATATACATACCAATCCATATACATATATAGTGTTTTTTCACACAGGAGTTTCACATACTTTTATTTGGTTTTCATAACCTTGAATATAGATATTTTATTATCACCCTGATTTACTTCGTGTATAAACTGGGTATGACAATATTTTTGTGAAGATTAAATATATTCATATAACTAAAAACTTAGAACAGTAGCTATCAGATTACAAGAACTATATATCATCATCCTTCTCTTCTTTCTTAGCAGTACTGTTTTTGTGTTAACTATTTTTTTAAAAATGAGGACACCAGATCTCAGAGAGAATAATGCCTCTACGTTACACGTTAGTAACATGGTCAAAATTGGAATCTTATGCTTTGACTTCGAAATTCATGCACTCATCTCTATCTTATGCTGCCTTATTATGTTCATTTAAAAAAAACAGTAAGCACAGTTCCCAGATCTTGCTTTTAAATTCCATTCCCCTACAAAAGAAACCAGGCACTTTGGAAAACTAACTATTTCCAGGTCTGGATCAGTAAAGTGCAAACCTGAAATACTTTGATATGCCAGACAATAAGGAAATGCTTAAAAATTGAGGGCATATGGGAGTTTTACGTAGATTTCTGAAACTTTAAGATAAATTTCCTACAATTCTAATTATTTCAAATTATTAAGTTAAAAAGTACACAAATATTTAGAATGTCAAATCATGTATCTATGTAATTTAAGGGTTAAAGAAGTAAAACTAGAGGGTGGCTGTCTGGCTCAGTCAGTAGAGCATGCAACTCTTGATGTAAAGGTTGTGAGTTCGGGCCCCACATTCTGGGTAGAAATTACCTAAAAATTTAAAAATAAGTAATTTTTAAAAAGATTTTATTTACTTATTTGACAGAGAGAGACACAGTGAGAGAGGAAACACAAGCAGGGGGAGTGGGAAAGGGAGAAGCAGGCTTCCCATTGAGCAGGGAGCCCAACATGGGGCTCGATTCCAGGACCCTGAGATCATGACCTGAGCCAAAGGCAAACGCTTTAACAACTGAGCCCCCCAGGTGCCCCCAAAATAAGTAATTTTAAAATCTTAAAAAAAAAGTATAACCACAATGGAAGTTGATATTTAGAACTGTATGAAAATGAATTTACTTATCCATATTTGTGGGATACAACTGTGATGGCAGTTGGAAGGAATTATAAAACTTTGAATACATATATTAGAAAGTAACAAATATAACGGGACAAAGTGACATTATGTGCTTCCTAATGTAATGCATTTGAGGGAGACATAACATCTTTTCAATATTTTTATCAAAAATATTTCAAATGACTCTAATCATGAGGAAACAATCAGACAAATTGAAATTGTGGGATATTCTACAAAACATCTGGCCTGGATGCTTCAAAAATGTCAGTCATGAACATCAAAGAGAATACCAGAACACTCCTAGAGTAAAAGAGGCTAGAGAAACCCATCATCAAAATGTAATGCCTGATCCTGGTTTGGGTACTATATTTAAAAAAAAAAAAAAAAAGCTATAAATGTTAGTATTTAGGGGCACCTGAGTGGCTCAGTGGGTTAAAGCCTCTGCCTTTGGCTCAGGTCACGATCCCAGGACTCTGGGATCAAGCCCCACATCAGGCTCTCTGCTCCGAGGGGAGCCTGCTTCCTCCTCTCTCTCTGCCTGCTTCTCTGCCTACCTGTGATCTCTGTCTGTCAAATAAATAAATAAAATCTTTAAAAAAAAAGTTATTATTTAGACAACTGGGGAAATTTACAAATAACAATATTGCTGTGTAGAATTAAATTTCTTGATTGTGATAATGGTATAATGTTTGTGTAGAAGAGTATTTTGCACTGTGGGGGTGATGCATCATGATATCAGCAATGATAGAGATAGAGATATGACAGATATAACAAAAGTGGCCATTGGATTAAAGGATGAGTACTCTGATAGTTGGGTGTTCATTGTTTTGTTATTTTTTTCATTGTTTCTGGAGGTTTGAAATTTAAGAAACATTTGTTAAGCACTATGTGCTGGGAATACGAAAATAAACGAGGCTCTCTTGCCCAGAAAAATCCTAGGTTTGCAGAAAAGATGGCATGATGGAACTGCTGTAGTATATGCTGATAGGTGCATGCATACAAGTATAAGAAAATTATGCAGTAAATAGGGAGGGAATTTAGTTAATAAAAATTATTATCGGGACACCTGGGCAGCTCAGTTGATTAAGTGTCTGCCTTCAGCTCAAGTCATGATCTCAGGGACTTGGGATGGAGCCCCTCACCAAGCTCCATGCTCAGTCAGGAGTCTGCTTCTCCCTCTCCCTCTCCCCACTGCTGGTGCTCACTCTCTCTAATAAATGAATAAAATCTTTAAAAAATTACTATCATTATAGAAAATATAAAAATTAAAAAAAACTAAGAAAATTAAAATTCTTATATTCTATGGTCCCAGAAAATTATTAACATTTTATTTGTAACAATATGAAATTATAGTTCTTTACGTGATTTTTCAATCTCTGGAAAGATATATTTTTTTATTTAACAAAGTTTTAATTTCCAAAATGTACAGTATCTCCACCAGCCACTAGACCATCTCCACCCTTGGTGTTTCTGGTGTATATTACTTGAGCTCTGTGCTTTGAAACCAGTTGAGTAAGTCCTTTACTAAGGAGCTCTTGAAGGGCTGCCCTGGCTCTGAAAATAAATTTTAATGTAAAAGGCATTTCAGAGAAAACATTTTATTGCACTAAAAATAATTTACCTTATTGAATATCCTTCTTCCTCTAACCTCCCCCCCCAAATTTCTCTACTATAGATTCTATCCCTCTAAATGAAAATGTCTTTGGACATCTATATAAGTATATCCAAAAAATAAATCACTCAAGAGACTTAACAGTTAAAGACAATTTCACCAACCATGTTGGGGCAAAAAATAACAATGTTGTTTGTTTCATAATATCAAGCAAAATGGATTGTATAGAAGTCTTTCACAAATGTTTCATAGTAGAGGATGTGCTGCAGTTTCTTTTCAAAAATGTTTTTTTAAAGATTTTATTTATTTATTTCTTTGAGAGAGGCAGCACAAATGCATGAGCAGGGGGGAAGGGGCAGAGGTAGAAGCAGACTCCCTGCTGAGCAAGGAGCCTGATGTGGCGCTCCATCCCAGGACCCCGGAATCAAGAGCTGAGCTGAAGGCAGATGCTTAACTGACTGAGCCGCTCAAGCGCCCTTGTGCTGCAGTTTCAATGGGAATTCTAAGTGAATTAAATGGTTTAAATACAGAGAAGAGAAAGAAGATAATTAGAAAGATATTAAATATAGATAATGAAAACATTAAAGAAAGGAAAGTCACTCTTGTATACTATTTATGGGGAGTGTCATAATAGAACTTTCTTGTAGGACAATAGAGCAATACCTGTTAAAATTCTAAATGTGCGAGGGGTAGGGGAAGATGAAAAAAAGAAAAAGAAAAAAATTTTTAAATGTGCAACATACAGGTGGCAAGGAGACACATAAAAAGAAGCTCAACATCACTAATCATTAAGGAAACAAAAATCAAAACCGCAATGAGATATCACTTCACACTGGTCAGAATGGCTAGCATCAAAAAGTCAAGAAATAACAATTGTTGGCCAGGAAGTAGAGAGAAAGGAGCCCTTGTGCACTCTTGGTGGGAATGTAAATCATTGCAGCCATGGTGGAAATCAGTAATTAAAAATAGAAATACCATATGAACTAGTAATTCCACTACTGGGTATTTACCCAAAGAATATGAAAACACTAATTTGAAAAAATATATGCATTCCTATGTTTACTGTAGCATTATTTACAATAGCCAAGATATGGAAGAAACCAAGTGTCCCTAGATAGATGAATGGAGATACACACACACACACAGAGTATATAATTAATTAATTAATTAATTAATTAGTTTGTCAAAGAGAGCACAAGCAGAGGGAGAAACAGGCTCCCTGCAGAAGAAGGAGCCAGCTGTGGGACTTGATCCCACAACACTGGGATCATGACCTGACCTAAAGGCAGATGCTCAACTGACTAAGCCACCCAGGCATCCCTAAAACACATTTTCTTATTCTTATCTTACAGTTTTCAGAACATACATAGGGAATTTGAGGAAGGAAAGAAGGAAGGAGGAAGGAAGGAAGGAAGAAGGGAAGGAAGGGAGGGAGGAAACTTTTAACTGTCCTTGGGAGACACAGAATAACATGGATAATGAAAATATTAAGGTCCACTGATTAACAAGCTCCAATCCCCTCACTCATTGAGGATTTTATTAAGTCTTCTAAGAAATAGCAAAATGATGGACAATGAGGTCCTCTGCTGTACTATGCCCAAAACACTCTTGGCAGACATGCTGATGATTAGTGAAATGGCTGAACAGCCAGCAGAAGTAAGACAGAGTAGAAACAAAATGCTTGTATAACTCCCAAACAGGACAATCAACGACTAAATAATTAAGGTTTGACTATGTAATAGATGTGAATTATGTCTAAAAAATCCCTTCTGCTCAGCCCTATCACTATAACATGCAAAATGCATGGTATAGAGCAAGTCTTCCCACAAATGTTTCACAGTTGAGGACATGCTAGGGTTTCAATGGGGATTCTAAATGAATTAAATAGCCTAACTACAGATAAGAGAAAAAAGATAATTTGAAATGTGTGAAATGGTTCACCAGTACTGAGATCTCTAATACCTCTTCAGAGGTCCCCATTATGTTAACATCATTCCTGTAAGGAAATGATAACAAATCAAACGGATTAATTGCATCCACAGAAGGTATTTTACAATTGCACAAGTGTCCCTAAAAGGCAACTTAAGTGAAATAAATCAAAGCTTTTTATCACAGAGAATCACAACCCACAGTTTTCTTAATGAGCAGAACTGCTTATTGGGTCTTTATAGCTAGTCTTCCCAATTTGAATCTCTGAAGACATGAATGTGTATTGTTAGCCCCGTAACAATTTCCCAATACATTTCCCAAAATTTTTACTTTTAATACATCCAGGAGTGCCTGGGCAGTTCAGTCAGTTAAGCAACCGACTCTTGGTTTCAGCTCAGGTCATGATCTCAGGGTCATGGGATCAAGCTCCGAGCCAGGCTCCACGTTCAGTGGGGAGTCTGGTGGAGATTCTCTCTCTCCCTCTGTCCTCCCCCACTCACTTGTATGCATACTCTCTAAAAAAAAATCAACAAATAAATAAATAAATTCAAAGTATTTGGGGGCATCTGGGTGGCTCAGTGGGTTAAGCCTCTGCCTTTACCTCGGGTCATGATTCAGGGTCCGGGGATTGAGCCCCGTTTCAGGCTCTCTGCCCAGCTGGGAGCCTGCTTCACCCTCTCTCTCTCTGCCTGCTTCTCTGCCTACTTGTGATCTCTCTGTTAAATAAATAAAATCTTTAAAAAAATTTTTTTACTTGTGTGTGTTTGTGTGTGTATGTGTGTATGTCTCAAAAGAGATGTGACAGTCCAGAGATGGGTCAGAAGCTGAGAAGATAAAATTATCTTCTAAGATCCATTTCCTATGATGTGACAGTTTACATTCATGATCCCACAAGTTTATGAGAAGAAGTCAATATTGACCTTTTGATGTTGCTTTTTATATGTGGATCCTTGTCTTGTATGTTTAAATGGAATTACCAGTTTAAATAAAATTTATTTTATAAATATCATAGGGTCTGCAAATATTTTCTTCTTAAGCTATTATGGATTTGATTTTATTTTATTTTTAAAATTATTTATTTACTTATTTGGCAGATAGAGATCACAAGTAGGCAGAGAGGCAGGCAGAGAGAGAGAGAGAGAGGAGGAGGAAGCAGGCTCCCTGCTGAGCAGAGAGCCCAATGTGGGACTCGATTCCAGGACCCTGAGATCATGACCTGAGCCGAAGGCAGAGGCTTAACCCACTGAGCTACCCGGGGGCCAGCTATTATGAATTTTAAATTACGATATTAGTTGTTCTTTTAATTTGAAACTCTTTGATTTAAAGTGTTATATATTTTTGGAATGTATCAATTACATCCAAACTGTGAGCAGGAACAGAATTATTGACAATATTCAACACAATGAGGCTGATTAACAGCTTTAGACATTTGGTTTTCTCTTAATTGGATATAGCAGTTTTAAATCTACCATATTATTTACTTTTTTAAAAAGATTTTATTTATTTGTTTATTTGACAGACAGAGATCACAAGTAGGCAGAGAGGCAGGCAGAGAGAGAGAGAGAGAGAAGCAGGCTCCCTGCTGAGCAGAGAGCCCGGCATGGGGCTTGATTCTAGGACCCTGGGATCATGACCTGAGCAGAAGGCAGATAGATATCCAACCGACTGAGACACCCAGATGCCCCCCAAATTATTTACCTTTGAAAATAATTTCCTTTTACTCTACTAGATCTAGCTTTTTTTCCCCTTAGTAATTGGCCATTGTTATATTAATTTCCTTCCTCATAAGCCAATACATTACAAATTAAGTAAACATTTAATGAGTCACCTACTCAACTCAACTTGCCTAGGATAGGAAAAACTCCACGTGGTTCAGTTCTGGAAACTCCATTATAAAATATAAATCTTGGGGTGCCTAGGTGGCTCAGTTGGTTACATGACTTTTGGTCTCAGCTCAGTGGAAATCTATAAAGGAATCTGCAGCTTCTGACACATCTCTGGACTGTCACATCTCTTTTGAGACATACAATATTACAAATGAATTAAAGAACTTGTCATTTTAAGTGTAGAAAAATGTATTATGAATATCTAATAATTAAAAAACATCTAAAACCAGTAATATTGGGCTCTAAATTATGGTATTATAGATTTGATTGGTGGAAGGAATTGAGTTAACCTATTTAATGAAATCCCCACATTTTACAAATAAAGAAACTGAGGTGCAAATAAGTTGCGATTCTTTCCAAAGCTATCTAATTACATTGTAGTGACAGTGGGGCTAGAAAGCAAGACACCAGACTCTCAGTTTAATGTTCATTTTAGTGCCACATACTGACTCCCGTGATATGTACAGTGTATATTTGTATATCAAAATCAATTAGTCTCAAAAACAATTGAATAATAAGTAGATGCTGATATATTATAAAGATAGCATGTGCAAACATAAATATTTAGTCAAACCAAATATGTTAATAAAGTATTTTAGGTAGTAACTAGTTATGGCTCACTTAAAATTTACTACATCTTGCATTCCTCATTTCTTAATAATCTTCCAGGTGCAGGATAAACCAATTTTTCTTTTTTTTTTTTTTAACTTGTTTATTGGACACAGAGAGAGAGCACAAGCAGAGAGAACAGTAGGCAGAGGAAGAGGGAGAAGCAGTCTCCCTACAAATTCCACACAAAACCTGTTAGAACCAATAATTAGGAATTCAACAAAATAGTAGGATACAAAATCACATGCAAAAATTATTTGCATTTATATTAACAATGAACAATTGAAAAAGAAAGCAATTCCATTTACAATAGCATCAAGAAATACTTAAGGGGTGCCTGGTTGACTCAGTTGGTACAGTATGCAATTATTGATCCCAGGGTTGAGTTTGAGCCCCACGTTGCATGTAGAGATTACTTAAAAATGAAAAATTTTTAAAAAGAATATTTAAAAATTAACCACGGCGCCTGGGTGGCTCAGTGGGTTAAGCCTCTGCCTTCGGCTCAGGTCGTGATCTCAGGGTCCTGGGATTGAGCCCTGCATCGGGCTCTCTGCTCCGCAGGGAGCCTGCTTCCTCCTCTCTCTCTCTGCCTGCTTCTCTGCCTACTTGTGATTTCTCTCTCCATCTAATAAATAAATAAAATCTTAAAAAAAAAATTAACCACAGAGGTTAATTTAGTTAAAGAAAACTACAAAACACTGCTGAAAGAAATTAAAGAAGACATAAATGGAAAGATATCCCATTTCCATCTATTGGAGGACTTAATATTGATGTTGCTATTACCCAAACTTATCTATAGATTCAAAGCAATCTTTATCAAAATCCCAAGGACATTCTTTGCAGAAACAGAAAAATCCATCCTAAAATTCATATGGAATCTCAAGGGAGTCCAAATAGTCAAAACAATTTTAACAGATACAAACTAAGTTGGAAGACTCACATTTCCTGATTTCAACTTACTACAATGCTACAGTGATCAAAACAGAATGAAAATCCTGGATATAAATCCTCATATGTATGTACAAATGATTTTTTCTTTCTTTCTTTTTTTTTTTTTTTTGGATTTTTAAAATTTATTTGACAGAGAGCGCGCGCGCGAGAGAGAGTGAGAGCACAAGCAGGGGGAGCAGCAGACAGAGGAAAAGGGAGAAGCAGGCTCTCCCCTGAGCAGAGAGCCTGACATGGGCCTCAATCCCAACCCTGAGATCATGACCTGAGCTGAAGGCAGATGCTTAACTGATTGAGCCACCCAGGTGCCTCTCAAATGATTTTCAATAAGGATGCCAAGACCATACAATAGGGACAGCATAGTCTCTTCAACAAATGCTATTCGGAAAACTGGATATCCACATGCAAAAGAATGAAATTGGAACCTTACTTAACACTATATACAAAAATTAATTCACAGTAGATCAGAGACCCAAATATGAAAGCTAAAACTATAAACTGTTAGAAGAAAATTTAGGGGGAAATCTTGATCACCTTAGATTTGGCAGTGATTTATTGTATACAACACCAAAAACACAGGCAACAACAGAAAAAATGGACAAGTTAGATTTCATCAAAATCAAAAACTTTCATGCACCAAAGGACACTATCAACAGAGTAAAAAAGCAACCCACAGAATGGGGGAAAATATTTGGAAATCACATTACCTGGTGAAAGATTAATAGCCAGAATATATAGAGAATTCCTAAAATTCAACAGAAAAAAATTTTTAAATGGGTAAAGAACTAGAATAGATATTTCTCAAAGAAGATATACAAATGGCCAATAATCACATGAAAAGATACACAATGTTACTAATCATAAAAGAAATGCAAATCAAAACCACAATGAGATACCATTTCAGGCCCATTAGGATGGTCACTATCAGAAAAACAAAAAATACAAGTGCTGATGGGGATGTGGAAAAACTGGAACCCTTGTGCATAGCTGGGGTTATGTGGTGCAGCTGCCATGAAAGAGTGTGGTGGTTTCCCCAAAAATTAAAAATAGAATTACTATATGATCCAGCAATTCCACTTCTGGATATACGCTGAAAATAATGGAAGACAGGGTCTTAAATAGGTATCTGTATACCCATGATCAAAGCAGTATTATTCACAACAGTCAACAGATGGAAGTAACCCATGTGTCCATCAATGAATGAAGGAATAAACAAAATGTGATATATAGATAAAATGGAATATTATTCAGCCCTGAAATGGAAAAAAATGACACCTGCTACAATACTGATGAGCCCCGACGACATTATGCTAAGTGAAATAAGCTAGTGGCAAAAAAGACAACTAATGTATGATTCCAATTATCTGAGGTACCTAGAGTAGTCAAATTCATTGAGACAGAAAGTAAAATGATGGTTGCCAGGGGCTACATGGGGAGAGGTGAATAGGGAACTGTTGTTTAATGGGTATAGGGTTTTAATTCTATAAGATGAAAACAGTTTTAGAGATTGGGTGCATAAAATGTGAATGTACATAATGCCACAGAACTGTACACTTAAAAATGGTTAAGATATAACATTATGTGATATGTATTTACGAATTTTTTAAAAGGTTTTATTTATTTATTTGAGAGAGAGCACAAGAGCAGGGTGAGGGGCAGAGGGAGAAGCAGACTCCCCATTGAGCAGGGAGCCCAGTGTAGGACTCAATTCCAGAACTCCAGGATCATAACCTGAGCCAAAGGCAGACACTTAACAGACTGAGCCACGCAGGCACCTTGTATTTACCAAATTTAAAAAAAATTTTTAAGTTTTTCTTAATTAATCCCTATGCCCAAGGCGGGGCTCAAACTCATGACCCTGAGATCAAGAATCACATGCTCAAGCAACTGAGCCAGCCAGTCACCCCACCAACTTTTTTTTTTTAAACCTGAAATAGCATTTTGAGATAAATCCATTCTTTTTTTTTTTTTTAAGATTTTATTTATTTTTTCAACAGAGAGATCACAAGTAGGCAGAGAAGCAGACAGAGAGAGAGAGAGAAGGAAGCAGGCTCCCCGCCAAGGAGAGAGCCCAATGCAGGGCTTGATCCCAGGACCTTGGGATCATGACCTGGGCCGAAGGCAGAGGCTTTAACCCTCTGAGCCACCCAGGGGCCCCCAACTTTTTTTTTAAAGGCTTTTTTTTTTTTAAGGCTTTTTTAAAAATACTTTTTTAAAAAAGAGACACTAGATAAATTTTTTTAATTATTTGTTGTTATTAACAAGCCTGATAGGGTGCCTGGGTGGCTCAGTCGTTAGGCATCTGCCTTCAGCTCAGGTCATGATTCCAGAGTCCTGAGATCGAGCCCCACATCAGGGTCCCTGCTCAGAGGGGAGCCTGCTTCTCCCTCTCCCCCTGCTTGTGTTCCTTCTCTCAGTGTCCCTCTCTCTGTCAAATAAATAAATAAAATCTTTTTAAAAAAAAAAAAAAAAAACAAAAAAAAACCCAAGCCTGATAACTTTGTGCATGTTATTTACTCACTTTCCATTTCCTCACATGTAAAATGGGGAGTTAGACTGAATTATCTATAAGACCCTGAAATTTGTCTAATTCTGACCCTAGGTGTATGATATGATTCTCTGGTTCATTTTCATTTTCGAGTTCAAGAAGTAATTATTGAGAAGGTACTGTGGAGAAAACACAGTAGTAGGTAAACAGGAGATACAAAGGTGAATACAAATGGGTTCCTACCTTCATGGAGCTTTTAATTTAGTTTGGTTGGAGGAGGCAGGTGCATAAGATAGATATACTTGGCTTCTATTATTAAACATTTGTTTCCTATTCTCCTTAAGGTCAGTCTAAAGATAACCTCTGGGCGTCTGGGTTGCTCAGTTGGTTAAGTGACTGCCTTCGGCTCAGGTCATGATCCTGGAGTTCTGGGATCGAGTCCTGCACTGGGCTCCCAGCTCTGCGGGGAGTCTGCTTCTCCCTCTGACCTTCTGCCCTCTCATGCTCTCTCTCACACTCTCTCTCTCAAATAAATAAATCTTTAAAAAAATAATAAAAAATAAAGATAACCTCTTTGTCCCCTTGCCTTATACAGTTTCTAAATCCTAATTATCATGCTTTTCTTATGCAGAGCAATTTAGAATCATCCAAGCATGCTTAAAACTTAAATCTCAGAGGACTCACAGGTCTGGGAGATGTCATCTCAGGTGAGGTTTATAAAGCATTCAGCTATCAGTGGGTAACTTCTTAAATGGGGACTCATGGCATGTTAAAGCAGATAAGATTTTTCCAATATTGCTCCATAAAACATATAACAATGGAATACAGAATGAGTTAAGTGCAAAATAAAGACATAAAAATATACTGTGAAAATGCAGAGAAGAAATATTTAAATCCTGGCTGGGCAATTAAGGAAAGTTAGGTAGAAATATAGCATTACTGGGGCTTGAAAAGCTGTAAATTTATTGAAAGAGGTTTTATTTTATCCTTACATCTCTGGAACCCTACTGAGTGACTGGTACATTGTACATATGCAAGAAACTGGATAAATTAAAAATGTGTAAGATAGTAATAGTTAGAAAAGAGAAAAGACATTGTAGGCAGAGGGTTCAGCATGAAAAGTATCACAATCTTTTATGCATGGCATGTTTGGAGCAGTGAATAGTCTAGTGTGCCCTTAGGATAGAGGATTTGGTGGATCAGGCTAGAAAAGGAAGGAGAGGCATTTGTATTGCAAGCTCTTAGAGAGCAGAGAGAATTTTATCTCCCACCTACAGCGGAGCCTCAAGTGTCATCGTGGAGTCAATGAGTAAAGATTATGGAGGGAAATTTCTGTATCTGGTAATGCGTCGCACTAAAAACATAAAGTCTTCATATTACAAGACATTGAGACATTCTGGATAAAATAGAACAAATGTCCATTTTAATACATGGATGAGCTCAGAAGGAAAAAAATCTCCAAGGATCAAAAATTAAAGAAGAAATTGCAAACCAGAGAAATAAACACCTGAATTTTTGAAACTGCTGTTCTGAAAGTTTTGCTGGATTTAGTAATGAAGGGGCTTGGGTTTTAATACACAACTAGGATTGTAAGACAAGATTTTAGGTAGGTATGGCAATTCCTGTCCAAAGCTGAGGCTTCATCTCAATAAAAGGATAAGTTAGGAAAAGCCACCCCGCCGGCTCAGAACAAAATCTGCCCTGAGAATTCATCAAAACGCAGGAAAAGGGCATCTGAGGTTGTGTGAAAAAAGCAGAGAAATGGAAGCAACTACCCCTCTTTGCCTTGATAATGGTCAGCATGATTATAGGCTTACTTCATGAGAACAGCTTCAGGGTCCTAAATCTTCCTCCTAGGAAATGTGGGGTAACTCATTTAAACAACTTATTATCACTACTCAGATTGTTTTTGCTTTCTTATTAGGATAAATGATACAGCAAATATCGACTAGCTATTGCTGCCTAATAAACCACACCCAAGTAAATTGGTTAAAAAACCACTTAACACAATCTGTTCATCAGCTGGGTCGCTCTTCTGGCCTGGACCAGATTCAGCTGATCTTAGCCGGGCATATTCATGAATCCATACTCAGCAGCAGGTTGGGCAGACAGCTTTGCTGATCTCTCTCATATCACTCGAGCAATCTTGCCTCTGGTCCATGTGGTCATTCACTTTGTCGCAGGCCAGACCAGTTGATTATATGGTACCTAGGCAGGGTTTCAACAGCCAGCAAAGAAGCCTGCAAACCCTCTTCAGACCTAGGCTCAGAACTGGCTAGCCCAACCTTACTTACCTTGCATTTTTTTGTTTAAAGCTCATCATAGGGGCACCTGGGTGGCACAATTGGTTGAGCGGCAACTTTCGGCTCAGGTCATCATCTCTGGATCTAGACCCGTGTCAGGCTCCCTGCTCGGCGGGGAATCTGCTTCTCCTTCTCCCTCTGCTTCTCCCCTCCGCTTGTGCTCTCTCTCTCTCAAATGAATAAGTAAAAAAAAAAATCTTTAAAAAAAGAAAAAGCTTGGGGCGCCTGGGTGGCTCAGTGGGTTAAAGCCTCTGCCTTCAGCTCTGGTCATGATCCCAGGGTCCTGGGATCAAGCCCCCACGTCGGGCTCTCTGCTCAGCAGGGAGCCCGCTTCCTCCTGTCTCTCTGCCTGCCTCTCTGCCTACTTGTGATCTCTATCTGTCAAATAAATAAATAAAATCTTTAAAAAAAAAAAAAAGAAAAAGCTTATCATAAATACAACCCTGATTCAAACAGAGGTTAAAACAGGCTCCACCTCTTACCAGAGGGAGCTGCAAATTCACATGACAAAGCGTAAGGATACAGGGGCATGAAAAGCTGTGGGAATTTGTCAATATACTACAGCCATCCTCATGTTTGTAAGGAACATTTTTTTTTCAGTCAGCCACCATATTCATTCTACTTTCACCAATAACATTCTACTTTCTCTTAAGGTAGATATTTCTTACCCAATGTGTATACTCCTGTAGGACTGTAAATTAAGGAGTCCTGTGCTCCCATGTGATCTAACTAGTTATGACAGAGACTACTCTTGTCCCCAGCAGGACCAGAACCAGGCAATGAGGCACTTAGGCTACAAGATGTAAGGAACACCCACATCTGCACAATCCCAAGAGTGAGTGTCTCTTTTATTTTGCACCTATGGCAACTTACTTGACTCATCCTAGTCTGTACTCTGGTCCCCAGCATCCATTCTCTTCTCCTTCTTCTAGTTATAGAGTATTTCCAAGTTTCAGTGTGGCACAGGAGACCACATTTCCTGACCTCACTTCCGACTCCATGTGTTTGTGGCTAAATTCCAGTAAACGGGAAGTGAACAGAAATATTATATATAATTTCTGGGTCATATCTTTTATAAAAGGAAGTTGCTTGTTCCCTAGCCTCTCTATCCACCTTCCTGCAGGCTTGGATGCGAGGAGGGTGTGACCCAGCTATAATCCTGTGGGTAACATGTCAATACTTCCTAGGGGATGGTGGAACATCGAAACAAAAGGGACCGGAGTCCTTGACTGACATGGAACAGACTGCTAATCTGCCTTGAAGTGTTCTATGACAAATAGATTTAATTCTCAACCTACTATATTTCGGCGTGTTGGTTGTTCTAGTAGAAAAATTCCCATGAGGTACCCCCTCCAACTCCCCCCACCATGGATTTTGAATCTTAAGTCCCCTGAAACCAAGACAGGAAAAGCAGGTGGAACTGGCTAATTCTAGCAGTAGCCCACTGACAAGAGATTCTAGAAATTCTTATAGCTTAGATCACCTGCTCTAGAGCTGTTTTTTAGTCCCTGTCCATTCCTGAGCCAATTTTACAAATGTCTCATTAATTTTGTGACTTAACTGTTACCTTTAAAACAAATTCTCCTAAAACAGAAAAAGTAAAGATGGGGCGCCTGGGTGGCTCAGTCGGATAAGCAATTGTCTCTCAGTTCCAGCGTAAGTCATGATCTCGGGGTCCTGGCGTAGAACCCCATGCGTTCAGCACAGAATCTGCTTGTTCCTCTCCCTCTGCTCCTCCCCCTACTCACTCTCTCTCTCTCAAGTAAATTTAAAAAATAAAAAATAATAATAAAATAAAATAAATTCTATTTGCTTAATTTCACTAATATTTATTTTGTTATTTGCAGCAATACTTGCATCCATACTTTTCCATATTTGGAAATATATTTTAGGATAGATTTGTTAGCACTAGGATCATTGAGTAAAAAGTTCTTGGTGGTTTTCTGGCCTTTGATATAAATAACTTTCCATGTGATTCCAGAGGCCAGACTGAACAGAAAAATTCTTCTACTCCTTCAGTAATATGAATGGTATGATACCTGCAGAAAATGGCAAAAGCACTTGCTCTCTATACAAGGTAGGTACTTATAACAAGAAAAAAATAATTATTTTTTATTCATATGCCTTTCTGTGGTAATGATCAGTTATTGCAATTGTTCTAATGAAATAATTTTGACTAGATCCTTTAGTAAAAATAACTTGCCAAGAAGAAACTGAAGACAATAGCTTTATACCAAAAACATAACTGTGCGTGCGCATGAGTACATGATGTGGCTGTGTTGGAGAGGTAAGAAGGGATCTAGAAAGGGAAGGCTAGAGTGCAAAAGAGAGAGAGAAAAGAGATGTAATAGAAATGTGCAGGGCACTGGTGTATTAACTGGTTTACCGCTGAAGGATGCATAAAATCAAAGGCTTTGGTTATAAGACTGATTGATGTTGATGATTCTTTTTCTATTATTTCCAACCTAATTTGTAGTTCCTTTTGTAAATTAAAATGGAAAGTTATTCCTGTTGCTGTGTATTTAAACTCATTACTTTGCTTAGGAGGTCCAGTTACCAACAATGAATACAGCTGTGGATTTTAATAAACATTTGTTTAAAATCTATTTTAATTCCACTCCCTCACTTAACTCCAGGAACTTCTGTTAAACACTGTGACCAATGCATTCCTATGCCTAACAGTTGCTGGGAAACAAAGCCAGACTAGGTTTGATCCTGGCTATCTTAAATCTTTGTAGCTTTGCCTCTCCAAAAAACACTAAAGAGTTTATCTTTGAATTGTTGAGAATTCTCACTTTCAGAAGATTTAAGTTACATATTACTCATTCACAAGGGTAATTTTTTATGGTGTTGGAGGCTTAACTTATTTATTAAGAATATAGCAAATGAAGTCTGTATTAAATGAAAACCATATTTGTGACTTTCCATGAAAGTCAAGGAAACCACATTCTAAAACCATTACCATCCTGCTTGGTTTAAAGAGTTATGTCCCTGTCGTGTATATATATATATATATATTTTTTTTTTAGGTAAGCTCTATGCCCAACATGGGGCCTTAAACTTATGACCCCAACATCAAGAGTCGCATGCTCTACCGACTGAACCAGCCAGGCGCCCCTCTCTGTCATATTTTTAAGACAAAACTCTTTAATTTACTTAGAAGGAAAAAAGATATCTCATATGAGGCTTTGAGATTAACATTTCTTTCTTGTACGGATTTAGCCAAAGATTTGGCACATTCAATTTTAAAGGGCTATCAAAAATATGACACCTGCAAGTTTTTTAAAAGTTGGGTTTATTTACAGAATTTTCAATATTTTACTATATGTTATTTCTATTATATCAAATATAAAAACAAAGAATCTTCACTGTTTATTCACTCAATTTTTATTTATTCAAGTAAAACATTCATTGAGCATCTGCTATGTACTAAGTAGTAAATCAAGCAGAGAATGAATGAAATGTCCCATTCTCAAGGTATTTAAAGTCTAGTAAAGAATGGCATACAATAAATACAGAAACATAAATTTTTATAAGCCAGATGGTGATATGTTATGAAAAATTAAGAGACAGTAACAACAGAAATGACTCTATTTTATATACTTTGCTCACAATCTTCATTGTTAGGACTTATAATCTCCTTTTGGAAATCAACACAATTTTAGGGCTGTGCTAATGATTCCAGGTTAAAATCTCAGGCCCATCAAAGAATCTGTCCTAATATTTAATGTACACACACACACACACACACACACACACACACACCCCTCTTAGAAAGATAGTATTTATGTTTGACCTGACTATGAACAATATATCTAAGCACAATGTTTTCTGGTCATACATGAATTATGACATATGAGGTTAAATAAATATAGTTTACTCTTTTAGATATTGGAAGTCCTTTACTTATAAGCAAATTGTATTGCTAAATATTTATGGATACAAATGGATACAATTTGATACAAATGGATACAAATATCCATTTGTAAATAAGCATTTAGATCTTTGAACAGTGTCCCACAGAAATAATATCAAGTATAAGGATATATATTCAAGTTTATTATTTAGCTGAAATGCAATTTTTTAAAATTGAAGAAATAATAGGGCATAATATTGTCTATGACACAGTATTAAATAAAGTGGAAAATCTATACAAGAGAATCATATCTTTTTTTCTTGATGGATGATAGTCAAGAAAACTTGGTTCACTGATATGAAAACAGAAATTGAAGAGAATACTGAGGGACCTAAGGGACATTTTCAAGGTTTTTAGAATTGATTGTATTTTTTTTTTAAGATTTTATTTATTTATTTGACAGAGAGAGATCACAAGTAGGCAGAGAGGCAGACAGAGAGAGAGAGAGGAGGAAGCAGGCTCTCCGCTGAGCAGAGCCCGATGCGGGACTCAATCCCAGGACCCCGAAACCATGACCCGAACCGAAGGCAGAGGCTCAACCCACTGAGCCAACCAGGTGCCCCAGAATTGATTGTATTTTAATATTATAAAATGATTATATTTCGGGGGTTATAAAAAGGGTTTCTTAATGGAATACAAAAGAAAACATCATGTAGTTTAGGTAAAACAGGTCTGTGAATTTTTTTCAATTATATATGTGTGTGTATTTTATTTATTCTTTTAAATTCAAGTATAATTAACAGTGTTATATTAGTTTCAGGTGTACATATAGTTATTTAACAATTCTATTTATTTCTCAGTGCTCACCAAGATAAATGTACTCTTAATTCTCTTTATCTCTTTCAACCATCCTCCCACACACCTCCCTTCTGGTTTTGTTCTCTGTATTTGTCTTTCCTTCTTTGTTTATTCATTTGTTTCTTAAACTCCACACATGAGTGAAATCATATGGTATTTGTCCTTCTATGACTTACTGCACTTAGCATAATGCTCCATCTTTGTCACTGCAAATGGCAAGATTTGACTCATTTCAAGTAATTATTTAAAAATTCTAATTTTCCTTTATTTTTAAGATGTCAGGTCATTTAGCACTACTCATACCTATTAAGTCATGATTAGAACTGATTTTTCCCCCCTCTCACCACTCTAATTAAGAAGAGGCAAACGGGCACCTGGGCAGCTCAGTTGGTTAAGCAGCTGCTTTTGGCTCGGGTCATGATCCTGGAGTCCTAAGATCAAGTCCCACATCCGACTCCCTGCTCTACAGGGAGTCTGCTTCTCCCTCTGACCTCACCCCTCTCATGCTCTCGCTCTCTGAAATAAATAAATAAAATCTTTAAAAAAAAGAAGAATAAGAAGAGGCAAACAGGGGCTAATTCTTTGCTTAAGTTTGGAAATAATTAAAGAAGCAGGAAAAAAGCTTATTTGTAAGACTTTTACGTTATAGCTTTATTTGAAGTTGCTGAATTGAATAGCATTGAAAACTCAGTGTCCAGTAGTAGGTAAATGGAATAAACTGAAGTCACCAAAGGACAGTTTCTGAGGAATATTTAATGAACTAGGAAGAAAACAAAATATGTTTAAAATATGTTTAAAGACAAGACAAGAAAAAAAAAAAAAGCCAGTGACAAGACTGTATGATCCTATACAGGTTTTTCTATAAGCTTCTCAACTAAAAATTAAGAAGTATTATCTCTGGGTGGGAAAATAAGTGGTATTTTAAAGTTTTTTCTTTATATTTTTTAATTTTCTAATTTTTTTTAATTTCTAGAAGGTGCATTGTTGATTTTACCACTTTAAAGGTTTTTCTTTAAAAATGCACCGTGCATAATAAGAAAAGTAAGTAAGAAAAGGGTTTTAGAATGGCTTTGTCGGACACATATCCTAAAGAATGTAGGTGGCAAATAAGATTCTTAAGAAAGAAGCAACTGCAAAATACCTATTTATTTCATTATTCCTTAAATGAAAGAAACAGCAACAGCTTGATGATAAATACACTATGGACAGGAACTGGTGGTGGCCCCAGATTTCAGGACCTTTGAAACAGTTTTTAAAATTTTATTTATTGAGAGAGAGCCAGGGAGAGAGAGCACAGTGGGGGAAGGGCAGAGGAAGAAGCAGGTTCCCTGCTGAACAGAGAACCCCACAGGTTCAGGACTCGATCCCAGGACCACGGGATCATGACCTGAGCTGAAGCCCCAACACTTTCCTATATTAAATTCCCTCTAAAAAAAAAATAAAGTGAGGTATTGGCCCTATTTTCCTGACTAGATCTTAATAGCATTACTTTTTTTCTAAGAAGCAGTGCTCCCGGGGTGCCTGGGCGGTTCAGTGGGTTAAGCCTCTGCCTTCAGCTCAGGTCATGATCTCAGGGTCCTGGGATTGAGCCCCAAATCAGGCTCTCTGCTCAGCAGAGAACCTGCTTCCTCCCCACTCTCTCTCCACCTGCCTCTCTGCCTGCTTGTGATCTGTCTGTCAAATATATAAATAAAATCTTAAAAAAAAAAAAAAGAAGCAGTGCTCCCCAAATAACAAAACTCAGATATATAAATTTCATAACTGTATATTGAGCATTTGTATGTCTCTCTCTACCTATGTACCCAAACACACCCCATCATCTGCTTTGTGCAATGTGTCTCCCACACCGGCCAGCAGCTATCTGTAGCCAGCAATCAGCGGCCCCGGGCCACTCCAGTGAAATCTGGAGTGGGATCAAAAGGGGTTTGACTCTATCACAGAAAGAAGATTACATAGGAAAACCCTCACTTAAAAATTGTCCAAAAATTGAAAATAGGAGCAGTTTCCAGAACGCAGTGCTTGTGCCTACGTTCTGCTGCCAATGTAATAGGTCATCAGGACCATCTCACCTAGGCTCATGTTTATGTTTGGCAGCGAATTTTTTTCTGTCACTCTCACCTTAAATGAGTTCCCCCAAATTTAATCATCAGAAGATGATTTTCATATATTTATTTGTATTCTGAACTTTTTAAAAATGAGCCTTAAGAAGCAACAAGCTTTTTTTTTTAAATTCATGTGGGTGGTTTCTAAAACATGTCAAAAGACTCAATAGATTGCTTTGTTCAGAACAATGAAATAAGAATAGTTTCCTCCGTAATTCTTTTTCTCATTATCTTTCTACACTGAAAAGAAAGACAATACAATAGTAAAAATTAGTTACATTAAAGATAAAAGTTTTACAGCATTCTCCTTCATTTTGTTCCACCAGTACACAGAGGACTAAATGTTTCATTTGGTGGACTAGTGTAAGAAAGGGGGGATCAAAAGCCACTCTTGCATTAAAATATTGCTGCCTCAAGGCTATAGACTTCCTTTCATGCCACTGGTAGTGGAATTTGAACAATTACACCAACATTAAAATGGTGTAGAACCAGAAAGAATGATTCCTAGAACCAAACCAAAAAAGAAGCATGCTTGGTGGGCTTGCATCATTGAACTGAAGTGGGACAACTGTAGGCCTTGTCTTTGTGGACACAAACAGTAGAACCTCCACCATCATAGACTATTGATCTATGTCAAATGCAGACAGACTTTAGAAAGAGACTGGACATCCATCATTTCACCAGAGCTGCTACAGATTATTAGGATTTTCACTCTTTAAACTTCTCTTGAACTTTCCCAAACTTTCACTCACTGAAGATTGATCAGTTGTGTCACTGCTTTATTTGTATAATTACATTATCATAATTTTGGAAGTTTTCAAAGAACTTTAGTTTTTGTGTAGAAAGTCACATTTTGAAATAGCCACCCAGAAAGCAGCCTTTCCCTATTTTAAATTCCTGTGATGTAGGCACATTCCTATTCTAATTTTACAGAAGTTTGGAGTAGGCTAGTATTCATATCCCATGGTGAGGTGACAAAGACAGGATCTGGCCTAGAAATGACTCCAGGACCTTTGGAATCTATAATTTGCTGCCTCACTCTAGATGCTTACAATTTTTCACAATATAATCCAGATTTTAATAAAAATCTTTTTAGGGGCACCTAGGTGGCTCAGTTGGGTCTGCCTTCAGCACAGGTCATCCTCTTAGGGTCCTGGGGTTAAGCGCCACATCAGGCTCTCTGCTTAGCAAAGAGTTTGCTTCTCCCTCTCCCTCCATGCATTCTCTTTCCCTCTGTTCTCTCTCACACGCTCTCACACTCTCTCTCAAGTAAATAAGTATACTCTTCAAAAAAAAAAAATCTTAAAAACACAAGTATGATTCAGAGGACTCTCTGTGTACAGCCATACTACCCTGAATAGGCCCAATTTCATCAGAGAGCTCTTACTATACACAGAGACAGATCAGTGTAGGGGTTGAAAGCTTGACTTCCAAAGCTTAGCTACCTGCATTTAAAGATTCACTGGCCGTATGTACTTAGATAAGCTACTTCATCTCAATAGTCCCCATCTGCATGATAAGCTAAAATTAGTACCTAGTTCAGGACCATGAGAGAAGCAAAGGAATTAATTCATTTAAATCTTGGCACATTGTTTGTTATTAGCACATTACCAAATTACTCTTGAAACTGTGTATAGGAATTAACTCTCCTTAGCAGCAAGTATTTTTATCATATTAAAGCCCCTAAACCTTTGGGTTTGAATTTAGTTCCCTGACTTATATATAACTTCATGGGTGTATACCCAATTCCTTACCCATTTCTGGTTCTCAAATTTCTAATTGTCCCAAAGAGCCCCCTCCTTTTAATGTTTTCAGAGCAAATCACCACCCACCTTTCCAAAACTGCCACCTTCACCACAGCATTTTTTTTTTAAGATTTTATTCATTTATCTTAGAGAGAGAGAGAGAGGGAGAAAGAGAGAGAAAACCGAAGAGAGAGAGAGAGAGAGAGCTTAAGCAGGGGAAGGGAAAGAGACAAGCGGACTCAGCTGAGCTCAGATCCCAATGGGGGTTCTACCCCATGACCCAAGATGAGGACCAGAGCCAAACTCATCATTTAGATGCCCAATCAACTGAGCCATCCAAGTGCCCCCCCCACCAAAACATTCTACTATAATTGTACAGATTGTTTGTATGAAGGAAAAATGATTTGCAAGCTTTGGATCAGTTCCCACCCTCAGAAGACAGCTCAAAGCAGTCCAGAATCTCTTTAGTTTTAGCCTTATCACAGATAATTCACTGATTTCCCCAAATCAGCAATGCCTTCTGAATGATCCACATGTGAAAGCATATTCCAGGCTTCATTTGGCATTTATTTAGCATGTGCTTACTAAGCACCTCCTGTATGCAGCATATGCTAATATTGGGGATAGAAAATGAGACAGGCATTGCCCTAGCCTTCCAGAAGCTTGCAGTGCAGTCTTCTAATCATGTCCCCAACACTGTCTTAAATTTAACAATTAATTCTAGGTTGGAAGTTGTTTTTGGAGCACATAACAATGCACTAGGGTATTATGTTCCTTAATGAGCCTCCAAAATGGACCTAAATTCCTTCAAGCCATTCCAGTCTGGAGGTAAAATGGCAGGTTCACAATATTTTTCTGTTCTTGAATGTGGGGACTGCCATTCCCTTTTCAGAAGCCCCTAAACACTTCTGCACATTCCCAGAGGTCATCTTGCGTGTGCTCAAGAACTTAATCATCACATACCTTGAAACTAATAATACACTATATGTTAATTAATTAAATATACTCTATGTTAATTAATTGAATGTAAATTAAAGTAAAAAGCAAAAATGCTTCCATTTCATGAAAAAAATTTAATCATCACACTGATCATTTCATGCCTTCTACTGTTATTTCTTCCCTGTATTACAGCCCTAGGAGGCTGTCCCCAAGCCAAATGTAGGGATCCCACTGCATTCACTGCTGAAGGTGTTGAGAATCACTCTGATACCTAGGTCTAAAACAGTAATGAAACTGGATTTTTATGTGCTTTTTTTGTTGGTTGGTTGGCAAGAAAGGTTTTTGATATCTGTTTACTGTCCTTGCTCCCTAAAACTCATCTGTGGGTCAGTGGGGCTGGAGGGAATCCCACCTTAGAGTCCCACTTTGTGATTCTCTTCCTGGTAGCTTCTGCAGGACCTAGAGATGTGCCCTGACATGTCTGAGTTCTGTTGTAAGCACAGTTTACTCTGAAATTGGAAATTTTGCTCTACATGCTTATAAAAACAACTACACAAACAAAACTTTATAGGAATAATTATACCACACTCCCTAAGAAGATTAAATTGGGGTACTGGTATTGTGTATAAAATGTCATTATTTCCAAAATTTTCTAATGGTCCACCATGTAATTATATAGCTTTTATAACAGGGGGGAAAACATAGAGCTATACTGAGAAAAGGCATGATGGTTCTAAAAAAATCATACTCTCAGGGTACCTGGGTGGCTCAATCCGTTAAGTGACTGTCTTCGGCTTGGGTCATGATCCCAGGGTGCTGGGATCAAGTCTTGCACTGGGCTCCCTGCTCAGTGGGGAACTTGCTTCTCCCTTTGCCTTCTGCTTCTCCTGTCTGTGCTCGCTTGCTCTCTCTCTCTCTCTCTCTGACAAATAAATAAATAAAATCTTAAGAAAAAAAGGAAAGAAAATCATACCCTCGATTGCATAGCTTCGGCTGTCCAGGACATATCTGAATTAGTGTTCTAAGGTTGATGCTGGCATAGTGTTGTTGATGCAGCCCATCTATAACAGGTTGAGATTCTGGTTAGAACTGATTATAGTTGGACAAGAAGGGCTAAACAGGAAAAACTGAGGCAGAAAAGCAGTTGTCCAGGTGCCAGGCATGCCAAGCACTGGACCAGTCCTCAAAAGAACTAATCCAAGTCTCATCAGCCAGTGAGGTACATTTCTTGCTTGGTTAGGAATGACTCAGGACTTGTAAGTGGGGGCTTTCAGTGACCCTAGCCCATAGGCAGAATCGGAGTGGGGAATCTTGAGAAGCTTTGCTTGGCTCCCATCTCAACCTGGTACAGAGAGAGGACACAAGGAAGCTTGGTATTTGCTGAGTTTATCCCTGTCCTCTGAATGTATTCTAAGCCATTCTTTTCATCAATTTCTTCATCAGAAGAAATAAGTCTTATTTACTTGGTCTATTTTTTTAAACCTATTTTGATGTCTCTTTATGACACAGTAACCTGTACTAGAAATTCAGAAAAGAAGTAGGATTGTACTAATAATTTGTGCCAAGTATAATAGGATGACTTGTTAATTTTCCATATTTTAAAATGTGATCCAGAGTTAAGTGTTGTTAGTGTATTCATTAGTTAACTTCTGTTGAGGTTGTGCATTATATATGTTTATAGCCTTTGTTGTTTATATGAACTTTATATGTGTCATTTCACTTATTTCTTTTCTGTCTGTAACTTTCACAGTCTATGGAGATTCTTTGGAAATTCTGAAAAATTAATTATTTTTATTACAAAAGCAAAATCTGCTTATCAAGTAAGTGTAACTTAGGAAGTTAGTACAATGTGAAGAAGACAATTTAAATAATTCACAGTCCTACCACAAGGGATAATCATAGTAATATATTCATGCATCTTTCAGTTTAGTGGTATTTATTTTTTTATTTTTTTAAAGATTTTATTTATTTGTTTGACAGAGATCACAAGCAGGCAGAGAGAGAGGAGGAAACAGGCTCCCTGCTGAGCAGAGAGCCTGATGTGGGGCTCCATCCCAGGATCCTGGGATCATGACCTGAGCTGAAGGCAGAGGCTTTAACCCACTGAGCCACCCAGGCGCCCCAATTTGGTGGTATTTTTTAAAATCACAATGCAATTACTAAGTTTACTGGATAAGCAAGACTCAGCATGCCTGCTGTGTTTGTAATATCCTTCTAAGTGATTTCTTTCCCCTAAATTATTCTGGTGCTACCACATAACTTTGCCCCCTAGCTAGGTTTGACTGGTCAGAATGGGCACTGCACTGAAGGGTGGTATGCTATGTATAACAAGGCCCCCCTCAAATAGGTCCACATCTTAATCTCTGGAACCTGCTGGTATATGTTGCATGGCAAGTGGTAATTAAGGCTGCAGACCGAATTAGGTTTGCAATCAGCTGACTGATTACCTTATATTATCCAGATGGGCCAGATTTCATGATTTCAAATATAAATCACACACGCTGCCGCCGCTGCTGCTGCTACTGTCACTGGTACTAGTAAGTTATGCAAAAGTCCCCAGAGATCTTCCCTGAGTCATCCCTACTCTTTGAACAGCCATTCTACTTTAACAATTTTTAAAAGAATTTTTTTGAGAGGGAAAGGAGCATACACATAAATGGGGAAGGGGACAGAGAGAGAGTGTGTGAGAGAGAATCTCAAGCTAGTTTCATACCCAGCACAGAGCCTGACTCAGGGCTCCATCCCACAACCCTGAGATCATGAACTAACCTGAAATCAAGAGTTGGTTGCTTAACTGACTGAGCCACCCAGGTGCCCCCTACTTTACCATCTTTTATTCCTTCTGTATCCTTTATAAAAGAGAAGATTGCACTATGTTCTAGAACCAATCTTACTCTAGAGGCTAGAAAAGTTCTGTCTTTCAAAAAATTCCCAAGCATTAATTCAGAGTTTCCCAACTGGGTTGCTGGACATTTAGTTGTCAAAAGTGTGTAGGAGGTAGCACCCTTTTCAGCTGCAGAGTGCTGGGCCAGCTGCCTTTGCTACAGCATTTTCACAGTGTTTTCCCTGGGTGCCTTACAATATTATCACATTTGGGGGCACCTGGGTGGCTCAGTTGTTGAGCGGTTGGTTACCTTTGGCTCAGGTTGTGATCCTGGGGTCCTGGGATCGAGCCCCACATTGGGCTCCCTGTTCAGCAGGAGGGCTGCTTCTCCCTCTCCTACTCCCCCTGCTTGTGTTCCCTCTCTTGCTGTGTCTCTCTCTGTCAAATAAATACATAAAATCTTTAAACAACAACAACAACAATATTACTATATTTTATATTGCTAGGACATGAAAAATGTTGGAAAGAAGAATATTAATATTCTCAAAATATTTGTATACTGACCCACTTTTCCATGAGATAGCAAAGAACATGAACATTGAGTAAAGAAATCACAAAATTCAGAAACAATAAGAAACATATCTAAATAACATTTTTAGAAACATTTTTGACAAGCTCTAAGACACTTTAGTAGAACTATTTAACTATGATTAAAGGATATTGTTTAAAATATTCATATTGAAAAATCATATTATTCCTAAAATATTAATGGGTCATAGAAAAAGGTGATTGAACACTTTGTTTTTAAACCAAGATAACCTTCCATGAAAACTTCTAAATGAGATTGGGCTATTGAAAAGTAATGCCCTTTGAATATTATAGTCCATAGAATTCAATCTCCAATTGACTCTGAAGTTCACATTGCTATGATTTATTAAGTACAGGATGGATGGGAATTACATAATACCTAGGAGACATTATTAAAGAGCCTAAGATTAATACCAAGAACACCAAAGCTATTGAATAATGCAGTATGTTAAGCATGACAGAGGAGCATCTACAAGCTATAATTTGTAGTATATTGTTCATACAAGAATTAATGATGGGGAAAATTTTATTGATGAATAAAAGGTTTAGTCAGAGGGCATGTGCAATGAGGTCATACTGTAAGAACAAAACAAACTGATTTTAAACTACTGCCTGACAGATTACATGAAAACTCAACAAGAGGCAAATTTTGACAGAATATCTTTGTATTTTCCAGATTTACAGAGCACTTCTCTTTGAATATTAAATAACCACATTTTAAAAAAAGATTTTATTTATTTATTTGAGAGAGAGAGAGAGATCACAAGTAGACAGAGACAGGCAGTGAGGTGGGGGGAGGGAAGCAGGCTCCCTGCTGAGCAGAGCCCAATGTGGGGCTCGATCCCAGGACCCTGAGATCATGACCTGAGCTGAAGGCAGAGTCTTAACCCACTGAGCCACCCAGGCGCCCCTAAATGACCACATTTTCAAATTTCCGCTCCATTTTTTTTTTTTTAATAATAATTCCCCCTGTAACTTTGGGAGGTGGACTTTTCAAAGATTTTATTTATTTATTTGACAGAGGGAGAGACAGAGAGCACAAGCAGGTAGAGAGGCAGGCAGAGGCAGAGAGAGAAGCAGGCTCCCCGCTGAGCAAGGAGCCCGATGCGGGGCTCGATCCCAGGACCCTGAGACCATGACCTGAGCCGAAGGCAGCGGCTTAACCCACTGAGCCACCCAGGCGCCCCTCCGCTCCATTCTTAGACTGATTACTGGAGGCAAATTTCAGATTAATTTCTAACACTTCTGGTAGAGGAATATATTTAAAGCAAGAATTTATATTAACCAAATATCCATCTGTCTTCTATAAGGCCATCCAAATCCTGCAGAATCTGTTTTAAAACATGTGCATCCTTTTGCTGGGAACATTAATTATTCTTCCTCCGAATTAGGACACACATGCTAATTATCCAGGAGTCATATGGCTCTCAGATAGACAGATTTCATATTCTACTATCATTATAAGCCCATGCAATGTCCCTTTCATTTTCTTTTAGTATTTCCCCTCTGTCTCACCCATTCTCATTTACATTGTCCTTCCCATCAAAGATGTTCACACTAGCATATTCAATATATGTCCTTAGGCATCTGAAAATACAGTCATGAGAAATAATAGATTGTTTTCTGTGTGTGCTTTGAATGTACATAAATTGTTTTTCCTGATAGAATTCATTCTGTATTTCTAAGATCTACCCACTTTGCTATATATAAAAATGGTTAATTACTTTTAATTGCCTTATTGTATCACATTGCTTGTCCACACAATACATTCTGATTATCCATTTCTCTAGGGACAGAAAGCAAGGCTTCCTGTAACCTCTCGCTAATACAAATAATGTTCTGATATTATTCTCATAAATACCCCATTAACTACTTGTACATAGTATAAACCCAGATGTGGGAATAACACATATATAGAATATACAGGTAATTAAATTCATTAAAATTAAGAGTTTGTTCTCTCACCAATGTACATGAGGTTTCTCATTTCTACTCATTCTACTAAGCACCTGGCATTAGCTTTTTAATTTTTACTAATTCTATGTTGATTTAATTTGAATTCCTCTGATTTCAAGTGAAGTTAAGCATCTCTTTACATACATACTGGCTATTTAAGATTCCTCTTCCATGAATTGTCTATTTCTTTCCCTTGTCCAATTTTTGTTTGTTTCCTTGCAGATTTTAATAGCTCCTAGTATATTCTACATGTTAATCACTTTTTAGTTTCACATTTTGAAGACATCTTCTAATTTGCCACCAGTCTGTTAAGTCTATCTGTATTTCACGTATTTTTTGTATAGAGGAACTTAATTTGAATATGTTTACATCCGTTGATCTCCACCACCTACCATTCAATTTTGTATTTTTTTTTTAATTTGACAGAGATCACAAGTAGGCAGAGAGGCAGGCAGAGAGAAGGAAGCAGGCTCCCTGCTAAGCAGAGAGCTCGATGTGGGGCTCAATCCCAGGACCCTGGGATCATGACCTGAGCTGAAGGCAGAGGCTTTAACACAGTGAGCCACCCAGGCACCCCAATTGTACTTTTAAAATCTTGTTTAAACATCTTTTCCCACTCCAAGTTCACAAAGATAGCCTCATATATTTTATTAAGTTTATATGTTGCCTTTTATAGTTAGGTTTTTTAATCCATTTGGGGTTTATTTTGTATTTGGAGTGATGTAAGAATATACATTTACTTTCCCTATCTACTGAACCATATACTAAATAATCACTCTTTCACCCTGTGATTTGTGATGCTAATTTCTACTACATTCTACCTGCTCATATACAACATGGGCTTTATTTATTTATTTTTTTTTTGCTATTGTTGCATCAATTTTTTATCTGTTCCTACACCAGTAGCATACTCTTTTTATTGCTGTGGTTTTATACAATGTCTTAATATATCCAGTAAGACAAATTCTCTCTCTTTGGTACATTATTCTTCCATGCACATTTTTAAAACTATCTGTCTAGTTCCTCAAAAACAGAAAACTCTGCTGAATTTATAGATTAATGGAAAATTATATTTTTAGTGTCAATTTTTCCCATCCTTGAACTTGGTACTTTTCTCTTTTTGCCTAGATTTTGTTTTATGACATTTAACACAATCTGAAAAGTTCTTTGCAAAGGTACATTGGGTTATATCCTATGTACTTGGCAGTTCTTGTTGCTATTGTGAGTGAAATCACATTTTCCATACTAATTTCTAGGTGGTTACTGCTGACATTGAAGAACGTCTGGACACTTACATGAAACAAATGAATGTATATATACCACATATATATACCACATCTTCTTTATCCATTCATCTGTTGATGGACATCTAGGTTCTTTCCATAGTTTGGCTATTGTGGACATTGCTGCTATAAACATTCCGGTGCACGTGCCCCTTCGGATCACTATGTTTGTATCTTTAGAGTAAATACCCAGTAGTGCAATTGCTGGGTCATAGGGTAGCTCTATTTTCAACTTTTTGAGGAACCTCCCTGCTGTTTTCCAGAGTGGTTGCACCAGCTTGCATTCCCACCAACAGTGTAGGAGGGTTCCCCTTTCTCCACATCCTTGCCAACACCTGTCATTTCCCGACTTGTTAATTTTAGCCATTCTGACTGGTGTGAGGTGGTATCTCATTGTGGTTTTGATTTGTATTCTTACCAAACAATCTAGCATTCATTTTCCTTGATGTTTATCCAAAGGAGTTGAAAACTCATATCTAGGGGCGCCTGGGTGGCTCAGTGGGTTAAAGCCTCTGCCTTCGGCTCAGATCATGATCCCAGGGTCCCAGGATCGAGCCCCGCATCGGGCTCTCTGCTCAGCGAGGAGCCTGCTTCCCCCTCTCTCTCTGCCTATTTGTGATCGCTCTGTCAAGTAAATAAATAAAATCTTAAAAAAAAAATTCCATGGTATCAAAGTAGAATTTAAAGTTAAAAATAATTTGTAAATAGTAATATACCAATAAACTATAATGATATGAACATATTAACAACAAAAAATAAAATCACTCAGTTACTGATCTGGTTCACTGTGAGCAGACGGTGATGGCAATGATTTCTAATCACAGTTTTGGAAACTTGCTTAGGGTTGGTCCCTGTGAAATCAATTCCCACCACCTGGAAAACTATATCCTGGGGAATTTCTTTCAAATTTCCCAGTCACCTTCATCAAAAGAATGTTAAACAGACAACACCACTAGACCACTGAGTCATCCTTAATGGAAAACTTAAGCAGGTCAGAAAGCTAGTCAGATGTCATATATCAACTGGAGTTAATAGGAGACTTGAAATCCAGGTCATATGTCCAACATGGGAAGAATTAGGTAGAAGTACTTTCATCTATGTCAGTAATGCTACCCATGTACACAGTCTTTCTAATGATTCTCTTCAGCAGCTCCAGGGATTCATTATTCCCTAGGATGTTCAGAGGGAAACCCTTTATGCCCCATATTGGTAGCATCTTTCCTTATTCCTCTTGATGACATTCTTTTAATTTTGTTATACCTTGGCTCCAGTGCATGTAGCTTCCTTGAAGTTTGCAGCACTGATAGGGAAAAATTATGAAATGCTACATAGTGAGCTTGTTGCTGGTGAGGCTGATCCTTGATCATAGGGAAAACTGAAACTGGCTAGGTAACATCTGAATGGCCAGATTAGTCAGTTATGAGATGGGAGAAGGTGCTAGCTCCCTTTTTAGCACTTTCAGCTTTGACAGTCATGGGCATACCTTATCTGACAATTATTCTGTTTAAATTCCCTTCCAGTGCCAATTTGCCATCAGTTTGTTAATCTCCTATTCATAACACTGTCTCTTGTTAATCAGGCAGTCCCGGTAGCTTTACTGATATGTTCAACAGACCTTAAGGCACTTTTCCCCACGTAAATCATTGTTTCCCAGGGTTTGAGGGCCTTATATAAAAGGACTGAAATGCTACTAGGAGTAGGAGCTCTGAAGAGGACTTTTCTGACAGAACTCAACCTCAATACTGAGGTTTCTAGAAAGCCTTGACAACAGATAAAGTGACAGGGTGTAGGTTCTGGATGCTCAGTAAAGGTGCAGAGCAGTGCTACACACTCCCTTGGGGATACAGAGCTTACCATGTATCTCTCTGAGGAAAAAAAAAATCTCTTTCAGGAAATATATTTCGGAAATTAATCCAATCTGAAAATTCCTGTCTTATAAGCTGTGAAATTAACCACTAATTGGATTAAACCACTAACTGAAATTATTGTAGTATTTGGAATCTTTTCGGACACACTTTATTTTGAGTTTTACAATTGCCATATTCTTCCTTTTCTACTTCCCATAAGATAATGCAAATTATCTTCTGCTGATCTGAAAGTTACATATTATGTTATTTTTGTTTTTTTATCTCTTCCTAAAACCCATATGGTTAGACTCAATTTTCTCCATCAATTAATTAAGCCTACCAATAAATATGTCTTGTCCCAAACAAGATAAAGGCCTTAATCAGAATCTGCCTATTTCTTTCTGTTCTGCCTCAGCCCTTCACCTGGCCATGTTGGTGTCATCTAGCATTTTTCTTCAGAACTGATATAAATATATTTTTAATTTTTCTTTCCTGTTCTTTTCCTTGAGTCAATGCTTAATTAATTGCTCACCTTTTCAAAAAATAGTTTGTTGTTTTTTCTAGGGTTTCTCTCTTGGTTGAATACTTCTCTCAAGTGTACTTTCATAAAAGGTTTTAGAGTGATGAACTTTTTGTATCCTATTACTGTCAAGTTCTCACATGTAAATGTAGTTTATTTAGATGTAAAAATCTAGGTTACAGGTTATTTGCTAAAATCCTTTGAAATTAGTACTCCTTGCTCCAAGGCCCTGGGCACTACTCTTTTCTGTAGCTGTTTCTTTCAGCTTTAACTATCTGGCCAAAAAGATGGGTGAAGGGAATGGAGGGGAAGAATGAATGCTCAGAGCATGGCCATCTTGCCTGCATTTGCATATGCTACCACGTCATTACCATGACTGGCACTGAGCTGATGCCATTGTTTTTCTGTGCTGTAGAGGCAATGGGATGGGAAATGATGGGCCAGAACAACGTGGGAGAGAGAAGAGGGAAACTCTTCCTCCAACCAAACCTAAATTCCTGATGCTTAGTGCTCTTCATCTGTAGGCTGTCATTACCTGCCTTCCTTCCCTCATTCCCTGTCATTTCTTCCTTTCACTCCCTTCTCCCTTCTCCTAGACGTACACATAGCTTTTGTATGTCAAAATAGGTATATACAGACTTAGAATAAAACTTTCGTAAATATTCTCAGATGATTCTGAGACACTGAAAGGTATTTAAATCCTTGGAACATAGATCCAATTTATTTGCTCATGATTGAGTAGGCAATAATTGGATAAGAGAAAATGAAGGAAAGCAGGTATAGGGGTATCTGAAGTTGAGGAAGAATAAAATCAAGAGAGAGCAAGGCAGACCAAAAATCTGAGTAGGAAGTTTCCCAGAATGAGGTCCAAAGCATGTATCTGTTATGTATTCACCATTTACCTTTATTATGAAAGTAGGTGGACTTGCTGGGTCTATTTCTATGAAGAACTATAAAGTTAATTGGAAGGTCTAGCTACTTTTGATAGCTGTTCCCAGCTCAACTGTAAGGTCCCTAAATCATCAGAGTACAAGATCCAATCTTTAACCTTTAAACCAGAGTGTCAGATTGAAAAGAAAATCTCAAAATAAAATGGAGAATGGAACAGAGGCCATTTTGAGGAGTATGTCTGCCCTAATGGCATAGAAAGATGAGGAGCAAGGTGTGTCTTTAATTCTGGAAAGAAAAGACAATGAGAGGTCTGGTGATACAGGATCTAGGAGGCCATTATTTTCAGCAGAGGAGGGCGACTGCTAAAAGGAGGCTAAGAAGACTTAGATGGTTAACAGATCTACAAGACGTCTTGGGTATTTCTTGATCTTGAAAGAAAGATTTGGAAGCTGGGTTCCCATAATTATGCTCATAGAATTGAATCGGAACATTATTCTATTATTACTATTACTGTGGCTGCATCTAACCACTATCATTGCTCTACCCTCTCCTCTCCTCCACCAATCTACTTATGTATTTTAGTTTGGAGATACTTACAGAATTTCAGACTAAATTAATTATATTAGGTATTCATCATTTTACTGTGATATCTATCTATCCAACTATCTACATAGAAATCATCTTATTATTTTTCTACTCTTGTGAAAACTCACCAAAAATAAATATTTTTAAAGATTTATTTATTTGAGAGAAAGTGAGAGGGAAAGAGACCAAGTGTGCATGTATGCACATTGGGGAGGGACAGAGGGAAAGGGAGAGAGAGAATTTCAAGCAAACTCCCTTCTGAGCATGGAGCTTGACTTGGGGCTTAATGTCATGACCCTGAGATCATGACCTGAGCCAAAACCAAGAGGTGGACACTTAACCAACTGAGCCACCCAACTGCCCCAAATATAAATATTTTTTAAAAAATAAAAGAATATTCATTGATAAAAAATAGCAAAATAAAGATAAAGGAAAAAAATCTTATCACAAAACTCTGCAGTGGAATATTGAAGGTGGCACAATCTTTCTAAGTTTTTTTAAGCCACTCCCCCTTTTCTTTAATGTGAAAAATTCATTACCATGGTTTTGGATTTCAAATAGCAGCTAAGCTTTAAGAAATTACAGCATGTCAAGTTTCCATGTAATATAAAGAAGAACATCTATAATTATCTCAAAAGAACATTAAGGTTTCAAAGGCTTAAATCCCTTTCTAAATATCTGCATGAGGCCAGATTTTCTTCATATAATTCAACCAAAACAAACATTATCACAGCAAAATGAATACAGAAAAAAAATATGAGAATCCAGTCAACCTTTATGCCAGACATTAAGCAGATTTTAAATGTAAACAATGTCACTCTTTCCAAAAATTTTTTTTTGTTGTGGAAAATATTTTGTTGTGGAAAACATTTTTAATAAAATATATTATTTATGCTAACAAAAAAATGGGATAGTTATTTTTGAAGAATAGATAAATTTTTCTAACCTTCTTAATAATGATTGACATAATCCTCACAAACACAAATTGAGCTCTTTGAGGTTCCCAGTTTTAAGAGTGTAAAGGGGTCCTTGACCAAAATGTTTGAAAATGACTTAATTATTTCATTGCTTTTGAATTGCAATTAAGGAACCTGTGATACAAAACAGGTAGACGACCTGATCCAAATAACAGAGCTAGTCATTTCATGGTTTGGGAATTTTAAATATTTTTTATTTTTTATTTTTATTTTTTTAATTTTTTTTTATTTTTAAGATTTTATTTATTTATTTGACAGAGAGAGATCACAAATAGGCAGAGAAGCAGGCAGAGAGAGAGGAGGAAGCAGGCTCCCTGCTGAGCAGAGAGCCCGATGTGGGGCTCGATCCCAGAACCCTGGGATCATGACCTGAGCCGAAGGCAGAGGCTTTAACCCACTGAGCACCCAGGCGCCCTATTTTTATTTTGATATTTTTATAACTCTTTCATAAAATAAATTACATTTATTTAAGATGAGTATAAGGATTTTTTGATATTTTAAAATCCTTTCAAAAAACCCATATGCTGCACCTTATGAAACCATATATTTCAAGTTCTAATTTCTTTGAGAAAGATTAATAGTATCATCCTTTCAGAATCAGAGTTACACCTTACATAAGTTGACAATTCTTTTCCCAGTTCTATTATTCTGTTGAGTTCCACAGGATCTCAAGTAAATGAGCACTAATAATATCACAAAGCTTTTTCCTTTCAAATAAGGAATGTGTCTGCAAAGTTCTATTTATATATTACTATACACACATAAACTTTATAAGTTTATAAGGTATAGTTCATTGATTTTCTACTAAAGTTCTGAGGCTATCCTGAGATATCTAAGAGTTTTATTCTAGAAACACAATTATAAATTATCTGAGACAATTTTTTCAGTCTAGCTAAATTCCAAATTTATCTTTATTTTAACTCTGACACAATCCCCAAAATTAATTTGTCACATGCAGTATAATCCCTCTAGTATCTCCAAGAATGTGGCATCCTTCATGGCATGAAGTCTTTTGATACCATAATATAATAAATGTGTGCTCCACACTAATATAGACACAAAAATCACACAGTACTTATAATAAATAGAAACTGTTTAACATAACATCTTGATGAGGTAAGCTTGTGTTCTATTATTTTAATAGAACAAGAAACTAAGCTGTAAAGTCCTGTTCAGACTTGCCTAGGGTTAATCACAGAATTACTGGTAAAGCCCAAGGATAGGAATTTCTAGTTTTTGAAGCTTATGATAACACAATACCAGGTATCCTCTCTTATGGTTAGGATCAAGATATATGTGAGATTTGTTTTGTTCAACATTATGTCTGAGCATTTTATGCAACTTGAATAAAGGACATACTGTGAGGTGGATTGATCAGAAATCAGAACTCACTCTTCTTTGTTCTCCTAAGTAATTAGCAATAGTATATACAGTCCCTTTTGAGGACATTTTGAATTTACCAGCAGTTGAAAACTCAAAAAGAAGTGTACTTTTTGAAAAAGAAATGGAAGTATTCAATAGTTAATAAATATTAACTGAGTGACCCCATGTACTAGGTATTTGAGATGTGATGAATAGGCAAGGACACTGCTCTGGTAGATTAACTTTGTGTGGGAGCAAATTAAACACATAACTCCAGCCAGTGAAGTGTAACAAACAGATAATACAACAGAGTGATGACATAAAATGACACGAGAAAAGCAAGCTTCCTTAAACAGGGCCATCGGTGAAGGCATCTTGTAGCAGTGAACCTCTGAACTGTGGAGTGACCTGAATGAGGAGAAGTTAGGCGTACAAAGAGTAGGGGGCAAACACAAGGGCCAAAAGTGTGAAGAAGCTTGCTGTGTTTGAGGGACAAACAGAAGGGGGCATGGCTATAGTTTAGTGCAGCAACATGAGATGAAGGGAGGTCAGGGGTTAGTGCACCAGGGTGAGGTCAGAGAAGCTAGGCAAGCCAGACGTGGCAGGTTCTCACAGGTTGTTGTAGAGTTTAGATTTTGTTCTAAGCCTAATGGAAAACTGCAGGATCTTAAGTTAGAGACAGGTAATATACCTTACAGTTTTAAATTAAGGGGAGGAAGGAGGAGGGAAACCAGTTAAGTGAATGATGATGGTAATTTGAACCTGGGAGATAGCTGTAAAAATGGAGAAAAGTAGAAATTTTTAGAACCTGTTTTGAAAGTGTTTCTTATAGGAACTACTGATGGTTTGGATGTGGGAGGTAAAGGAAAGAGAGGATGCATTTATCTCTACACAGAAAATGTTAGCTACTACTTATACCAAAAGTATAATCCATAAAAATAAAACTTAGACTTCATCAAAATTAAAACCTTCATTCTGTAAAAGATTCTGGTAAGAGGGGAAAAAAAGGCAAGTACAGATTGGGAAAAAATATTTGAAAATCACATATCTAACAAAAGACTAATGCCTAGAATATATAAAGAACTCTCAAAACCCAATAATGTAAAACAAACAATCCAGTTAATACATGAGCAAGAGTCATGAAGAGACATTTCACCAAAAAAGATACAGAGATGGCAAATAAACTCATGAAATGATGTTCAACATCATTACTAAGGAAATGCAAATAAAAACTACAATGAGATGGTTTTAGTAATATTAGAAAGCTTCTTCATTTCAAAATAAAGAATGTGTCTGCAATGTTCTATAACTCATCAGGATGCTATATAAACTGCATACACAATATATATCAGAATGGATAAAATAATAAATAGTGACACTGTCAAATGCCAGCAAGGATGTGGAGAAAGTGAATTACTCATACACTTCTGGTGGGAATATAAAATGATATAGATGGCAGTTTCTGTAAAAACTAAATATGCAACTATCATACAACACAGTAATTGCACTCTAGGCATTTATCCCAAAGGAATGAGACTTACACTCACACAAAAACCTCATATGAATGTTTGCAGCAGGTTTAATGCATAGCAACAAAAACTGGAAACAAACTACATGTCCTTCAACAATCATATCATCAGACATGTTACTGTACAGGAATGATTATATAAATTATGGTACATCCACATCATGGAATACTGCTCAGCAATAAAAATGGAATAAACTACTGATACAACAATCTGGATGAATCTCCAGAGAATTATGCTGAATATAAAAAGATAATCTCAAAAGGTCACATACTGTGCTATTCCATTTAAATAATATTCTTGACATGACAAAATTATAGAAATGGAGAACAGATTAGTGGTTTCCAGGGGTTGAGGAGGAGGTGGGAATGGGAGAGAAGTGGGTATTGCTATAAATATAAATTATTAATCTAATATAATTTAATAATCATCATAATAATAAATTAATAGAAATATATAAAAATACAAAGAGGGACCCCATGGTGATGGAAATGCTCTATCAATGTCAATACCTTGGTAGTGATGTTGTATTGTAGTTTTGCAAAATATTACCACTGGGGGGAAATCGTTAAAGGATCACTGGATCTCTCTGTATTATTTCCTCCAACTGCATGAGAATCTATAATTATCTCAAAATAAAATGTTTACTATATATAGAAAATTTAATTTACATACATAAAATGACATTTAAATGACATGTTAATGTAAAACAGGACTTGTGAAATTTTGGCTAGGACCCCAAAAGAGTAAATTCAACATTCCAAAGTGAAGATCATAACCATCCTGTAAGGACTTGTATGAAAAAGTTGAGGGTAATTGGCTGTAATGCTCTGAACAACTTTAACCACTTTAATAGTCTCAAACCATTGAGAATTAGAGATTGGAGGAGAAAGTTTATGGGAATCATTGTTATGTTGTAATAGCACCCTTCCCCTTGAGGAACAGAAGTAGACAGTAGGCCCTCTTCACCCTACGTCACAAGAGGAGACTTTAAGAAGACCATTGGGAGAACTTAAGGTCTAGGGAACATGGGAGTGTTTACTTTCCCTTTGGAAAATCTAAAAAGCTAGAGAATTGCTCACTAGTTGCTCAGAGGGCAGAGATAAGAAGGGGTAACATGGCTGTGTAGAGTGGTCACTCTGTAATAGGATTTCTGCTTTTCCTGAATTCTGGCAGTAAAACACTGCTCCCCAAGTCTCTTGGGGGCAAACAAAATGGTTTTCCCACGAACCAAATGTGGACCACTCACTTAAGAAAGCCAGCATGGGGTATTTTTTTAGGTTATCCCCAAAAGCATGACCAAGACTGGTGAACAGTCCTCTGCAGAAAAGAAGCTAACTAACTAAATAAAGCCAAGGACCAGCAGGATGAGATGCATTAGCTCTTGTATTGGAACCCACGTGGAGAGTGGAGTGGTCTTAGAAAACCATCTACCAAAACATCTACCAAGTCCAGAAAGTGCCAATGCTAGATCATGAAGATAGTACTAGTTAGCCGTCAATTTTCTTGTAAGCCACTTCCATTAAACCCCTCTGTCCCCACATTCTAACCTAGGGAGGGACCATAGGCCTAACCAAGACAGAGTTGGAGTATCCTTGTGGAGAAAGAGAGAAGCAGCAGACTGCAGTCTCCTTTCTCTACCTCCTCTTCTGGACTGGTAGCTTTGTCTGCTATGGTCAAGAAGACAAGCCTTTAAACTCGAAAGCCAGATTTAAATTTTGACCTTATGTTGTGATGGTTAAACTGAGGCTGAAGTTTAAACACATAACTATTTCTGATATCTAACAATGACCAGAAAAAACATGAAGACTGCTTGAATTTTCATCAAGGGATCAGGGAAGGAGCAGCCTCACAGAAAGGATAATGGAAAAAAATAATTTATTTGATGAATGTACACTACAAATCCTATTTATTCAGTATGCTAAATATAAGGTAATCTTCCTGTATATTTTAAGCAAACTTCTCCAAACTATACTATTGCATATATACATATGTGCATATATGTATATACACATGTGTACAAAACTATGTACTTTTCCCTCCTACTATGAATATCTGCTTTCAGCAAAAACCAATCTAGACTTAGCTATAGATGTGGGACAGTTGCTTCTTCATAATATGATTTCCAGTTTTTCTGAATTATTTTACTTACTGAGCAGGAATATAGTACTACAAATGTGAAATTACACAGTTTGGCTTGAGAGAAATGTTTTGTCATATGCAACATTGAGTCTTTAGTAGAATAGCAAAACCATTACAGTTGGAAATTTCAGTTAGAATCTAGCTCCTATCCAGGATGAGAAAGTGTCCAATTTTTTCCCCTGAGTAAAGATTTTCAAATTTGTGTGGCCAATGGCCACAGCTGTTTTCTCTGCTAAATTTCACTGGGATCAATGTGCTTTGATTTATTGTATATAAGACCCATAAATGGACAGAAGAAAAAAGCAATAGAGCTAATTCAAATCAGAAAGAGTTCTGAATAACCAATGACTGGTGAGGAACTACTAATTCTGTACAATCCTAAGTCATCTGACATAAATGCCCAGAGGAGAATGTTGGGAATGGAGAATAAAGGGCAACTCCAGTGATTTCTTTTGGATGCACTCATTTATAATATGAAGCAGATTTAGCATGTTAACCATAATTTGATTTTAATATCTTTATTAGGATTGCCTTTTCATATTCATTTGAAATTGATTTTTCAGAATTCAGAAATTTAGGGGCATCTGGGTAGCTCAGTTGGTTAAGTGTCTGCCTTCGGCTCAGGTCATGATCTCAGGGTCTTGGGATGGAGCCCTGCATTAGGCTCCATGCTTGGTGGGGGAGCCTGCTTCTCCCTCTCTGCTCCTTCCCCGTGCTTGTATGCTCTCTCTCTCTTACCAAAAAAAAAAAAAAAAAAAGGAATTCAGAAATTTAATTCCAAATATTGTAAAAATTACAACACTTGCATTGGCAGCAAAAATGTCACACGCTTTAAGGAATGTGTACAGCTAAATCAATCTTCATGGTAGTTGGGTATAAAGTTAGAAAAATAATTTTTAGTATTTTTCTTATCCAAATTCTACAATAGTATCTTTCTTTATGATAATAATTTTTTTAAATGGTATAAAGTTCAGTAGTACTTTGTAAATTCTGAGAACAGATCTTCTACCTTTTATTTTTTGGTTATAAAATGATATATTTAAAATCCCAAATAGATCATTTAAAAAAATCATGACTTAATGATGATATTATACCATCAGTCTCTCTTTAAATGTAGGTTTTATTTTATATTCATCACAGAATCCACTTTCCTTCCCTAATTATTTTTACCATTTCAAATTCTGGAAGGAGAGAATATCCAACTACAAAGGAAGAATTAAGTTATAAAAACAAACAAATGAAAAAAACAGTATAAAGCATTGAGGCTATTAGTTTGAATAAGCTACATCCCAAAATTTCATATTCTTTTAAAAACCACAGAATAAGTTCCATGAAATGTTTGCTTCATAAACAATTTCATCTGTGTAAGTAATTTTATGGTAATCTTCTTAGAGACAATCCTACATACTCTTCTCTTATATATATTTCACTTAGGTAAGTTTTTAACTCAACATTTTCTGTAATACATATAGACATAGTGACTTGTTAAAGAAAATAAATTATAAAAGAGATAAATTAGGGATAAATTACTTTCCTTTCAAAGGGATATTTCACTTAGTAAGTCTTCTATCTCACAGATCTTTATAATAGTTGTAATTTTAGTGTTTTTAAATGGGAGTTGATTTACTGGAAATATGTGAGAAATTGTGCAGAAATTATAAAACCTTTTCTAGAAAGCAGTACAACATATGCATTTCCTCCTAATTATAAGTATTTATAAAGCCTCTTTCTTTAATGCTTTAAAATGTTTAAAAGTTTAAGTGCTTTAAAATGTAACAAGCATTTAAAAAAAAAAAAAACTACTGCAATACCATGTAGAGTAAATTAAAAAGAATTTCTGGGGCACCAGAAGGGGCTCAGTCAGTTAAGCATCAGACTCTTGATCTCAGCCCAGGTCTTGATCTCAGGGTCATGAGTTCAAGTCCCACAGTGGGTTTGGAGCCCACTTAAAAAACAAACAAAAAGAATTTCTGGGATTAGTCCACTTGTTGAAAGTTCATTTCCTGGGGCATCTGGGTGGCTCAGTCATTTAAACGTCTGCCTTCAGCTCAGGTGATGATCCGAGGGTCCTGGGATTGAGTCCCACATTGGGCTCTCAGCTCAGTGAGGAGCCTGCTTCTCCCTCTACCTCTGCCTGCTGCTCCACCTACTTGTGCTCTCTCTCTCTGGCAAATAAATAAATAAAATCAAAAGAAAGTTCATTTCCCTCCATTTGACCTTTGTTGCATTTACTTGGGCAGTTATTTTGGTCACAGTGATAAAGTATAATTGGTTATCAATGGTCTATATACAATGCTGTCAAAACCTTGAGTTTTTCTTTTTCTTGTCATCTCTTTTCCACTAATCGATTCAGAAAAAAGAAATCATTCCCACATTTTATCTTTTGATTTGCCTTTTACTTGCCTATTTTTGTCTTTTCATATATAATGGATACAATTCGTGACTGCCTTCCTTTCCCCTTATTATACTACTTTAGTTTACGCTCTATAACTCCACATTGTTATTTTCTAAGTTTCCTCTAGATGTCATGGGACATTTCCTTGATGCAATTGTAGCTTCCAAGTACACTACAAGCCAAGCTATCCCAGGGGTCATGGAATAGAAGGCTCACAGACCAGAGATTCTCAAATCACACATCCCTTAAAAGCAAGAAGAAAGAGGTGGGGTAAGTTACTACACTTAGGATAGGGTACAAGTGGGAAGGACCACACTCCATGAATCCCAAGTTATGCAGTGTTCATATGTGTGCACTCTCTTTATTATTCTGTGTGTGTCTGCTGCATTAGTCTTCCTAACTGATGACCTGGGGACAGACTGACATTCAGGCAGGGAGGTGAACAGAGAGAAGGTACCTGGGGTCAATGATAGACACACTGTTAAAGAGAAGCAGTGTCAAATTTTCTTTCATTTTTTTTTAAGTTTATTTATTTATTTGAGAGAGAGAGAGAGAGATTACAAGTAGGCAGAGAGGCAGGCAGAGGGGCGGAGGGAAGCAGGCTCCCTGCCAAGCAGAGAGCCCGATGTGGGGCTTGATCCCAGGACCCTGAGATCATGACCTAGGCTGAAGGCAGAGGCTTAACCCACTGAGCCACATAGGCGCCCCCAGTGTCAAATATTCTTGGCTATAGCTTTAGTTTGCCAATTAGACAATAGCCAATACCTATAGTTATTATCAGCAAGTCTTACGTAGAGTACATTTGGGTCCAGAACATGACCATGGTGGCCCATGTAAGGGTGACACTGATGAGGGACAGAAGCAGAAAAATCTTCACCTTTGGCCCAGAAGGCTGACCTACAGCCTGCACAGTTTCAATAAGGATCAAATACATGCTGGTTGCTACATTATTTAAGGGTCTCATGACTGTCTGTAAATCTTGCCAATAGTTAACACTGAACTGAATGATAAGTACTAGGGAAATCTTGAGATGTAATTTTACCAGTAGAAATTCGAAGAAGACATTCATGATCTAATATGCCCTGCACATCCCCTCCCTGTTGAACACTAAGCATATAACCACCAGCTTTATACAGCAAAAGCACAGCTCCTTCTGCCCACAGGTCCTGTCCCAGTGCTACTTAAATAAGAGACCGAAGATGTCTCAAGACTTCTTTCTGGATTGTTGTGTTCAACAATTTCATAACAACATGGTTCTCAGCCTAGACGTGGTATGATCATGGTTTGGTGTTCCCATCACATTCTATCTATAAACAACATTCTTGCTTGCTCCATCATTAATTTCACTTAGTCTATCTTGCTTTACATCTTTCAGGTTACTTAGTATCTATTTTTAGCACATCTTATGAGCTCTGCCTACTTCTCACAATCTACTTGCTTTCTCATTATTCGTACTTTACCATATCCTATGGGATTCATCCATCCCATTCTCTGCTCTCTAGCAGAACTGATTTTCTGTAAGAACACAGCAAATTAGCATTACTTTAACCAACATTTAAATAGTTTTCTTCATCTATTCAGTGAAATGTATTGGTATTAGGAAGTCTGTATTATTTTACTCTTTTCACTTTGCCTTTTCTTACTTTCCTCTCAGTTTTGATCATTTTGAAGACAAAAGGGATGTTTGTGCAAATTCCCCAAATAAATCACACATATTCAATTTTCTATGCATTTCCATTTGATAATGACATATAGGCTATGAAATATATCTCTTCTTACTTTATATTCTAGGAAACCAATGCTTTAAGATATTTTAATGTAATCACAATACCCTTTAAAAAAGCTATTGACAAGTGATAAGAAAAACAATCTTCATCTCTGTTTATTATGTAGTCCATGTATTTGACACACAGCCTTATTAAATATTCTCTTGTGCCATAGCTATACCACATCTTAGCAACTGAGCACACACACACACACACACACACACACACACAAAATACAGACTGGGAAACTTTCTGCACCTAATAACCACAAATGAATTTCTAACAACAATGTAGATGCAGAATTCTAACTGGCAGTCTATTTCTCCCCAACACAGCTACCCACAACCAATCTTTCCAAGAAAGCTCAGATAAGTTAGAGAGAGTAAGCCCTAATCAATAGGTTCACCAATAAACATCTATTGAGTGTGTTCTTTACAAGGCACTGGCAGACAGCAGAAGTTATCAGCAGATTCTGACATTCATTTTACCTTTAGAGCTTCCCTAAAAAGTTCTACTAACCAAATGTTGTATTTTTTAAAAAGTCATTTGGAGCCTCTTCATCTTAGGAGAATTTTTCTCTTACTCAATTATAAATTCATAAATTCATAAAATGTATAAGAAAGAAGGCATTTTGGAGAAAAGAGATAAAAACATCAATACTCCTGGACAACTGGGTTTATAAAGGAGAGCAGAATGAAGCTGGGCAGGGTGGCAGAGTATTGCTCAGCATATAATGCTAAGTGGTGTAGATTTTTATCCTCTTGAACCTAGTGCTATCCAGTATGGTAGACACTAGCCAAATATGATTAATTAAATTTAATTAACTAAATCAAATAAAAATTCAGTTTCTTGGGTATATCAGCCAGGTTTCAAATCCTCAGTGGATGCATAATGGCCAGTGGCAACTATATTGGTTAGTGAAGGAGTACATTTCCATTATTCTAGAAAGTTCTGTTGGACAGTGCTGCCCTATAGACTTTGAGGAAACATGTAAAAATTTTCAGCAGAGTTGGAAATGATAAAATTATAATTTTCCAAGGATCCCTAGGAAGAAATTAATAAACTGGAAAATGGTAGCACAATTAGGATATGAACCAGAATGCACATCATACTCAGACTGGGTTGCAGAAATGAAGACTAGTATGTGTGTTTGTGTTATGGTTGGGGTCAGGGACAGAACTATAGTAACAAAGTAGATATGGAGAGTGAAGGGAAGACAGAGTGCTTCTTATTTAGGAAAATGGGTGGGTATTAATCCTATTCTCTGAAATAGGAAACTGTAAAGGAGTGGAATATATATATTTGAGAGGACAGGGGTGGATGATAAATCTAGATTATATCCCTGTTAAGTTTGAGATTGTGAGGGGCATTTTAGTTTAAGATATACAATAGGCAGTTAGATATATAAATTTTGAAGTCATTCTCAAGGAGCTTAGGAGGAGATACATAAAACGTTACATGGATTTCTCATTACTTCCTTAAAACCAGTATCTAGAAGTGAAATTTTTTTCGAACAGTATGAATTATATGTGGAGACTTTCCAGATTTCTTCTTCCTCCTATCCCCACAACACACACTCCCTGGTGACTCTTACATTGCCATGATGAACAGATGTTATGCACAGGCATGTACAGTACTCTACAGATGAACTGATGGGGTCTGGTGTTTTATAATGCATTGGTTGGGAGACAGATTTCAGAGTTATAACACTTTCTTTGTAAAAACAACAACCTTCCTCCAGATTTCAATGATTTTGTAAATACTATAAAGTAGAACATATTTGCATCTTTATTAGTTTGGTTGCCAGGCAAGAAAACAGAAATCACTTAAAAAGTTCTAAACAGCATTTGCTATGGGGAAATGTTGACATAGGTGTTGAAGGCTAGAAGAGCAAAACAGGAAGGTGAGATTAACTGAGAAATTGCTGGAAGTGGCTACCAGTCCTAGAGCTGGTAGAACAGAGGGTGGGGGTGGTATTATCAAAGTCTGAGAGCAAACTCACTGCTAGGGATGCTACATGAGGATAGGCAAAGAGAAGGCAGGACCACTGGAGGGGCTGCTGCAATTGGCTCTGGGACTTTTAAAGGGCACAGGTGTCTCCCTGGATACCAGATGCAGAGAGTAAGAGAAAAGAACAACAGCTTTCCCATGTTCCACCTTACGATTTTCTGCCTGTGTTTCTTCCTGGAAGAATCATACAGAAAGCCATTTGCCAAGGAAGGCTGAGAAATGTAGTCTATAGACTCTCAGGCCAACTATCATCACAGAGCAGAGTTTAGGAGAGTGTGGGGCTCAAAGACCACAGGCAAATAACCTACACCACGCTTTACCAGAAGGAAAAAAAAAAAGAGTAAACTACAAAAAACAAAAACAAAAACAAAAACAAAACCTTACTTATTTGGTTTCTAGTTTTTGACAGACTTGATAAACTCTAAGGTTCTATCACAGTAACTGTCATTTAAAATGCTCAATATATATCCATAAATATTTGAATGAACAAATGCCTATCCCTATCCTGATAAATAGTTCAGCTCAGTACTCAACTTACATGATTGGCAGGAGATGCAACTGATTTTTAATGAAACACCTGAATTCATATGTGCAAGTTAGTATTATCTTTTAAAATATTGGCCCTTTGAAAGTTAGCATACTTTCAAACAGTGCTGTCATTACTCAAGGGATATTTAGAACTCCTTTGAAATTGCCTTTCAGAGCTAGTTCTTGAGAAATACATGATAATTAGTAGAATGTATCCCTGCCCACTTTTGGCCTAGTCTGAGTCACCTGGTTTTGATCTGGAAGATTTATTTGGTTTCAAAAATGAAATCCACTCTCAAAGAATAAAGACTTGTTACTAATGTTAGTAAGTACTTGCCACAATTCCCAATTAAACTTGAGGCAACATGATGTCTTAGCCTACTTCTGCTACTTTGAATTTGGAATAAGACAACAAATGTGGTGGATAATAATAGTAGTAACTTAAAATTGGTCTTTATTGCCTTTCTACGAAGAGAGGAGAATCATCATTGTGCCCTGCTCACCCACACCCTCCCTAATTTCAGTAAGCTCTTTCCGTATCCCAGGGTTATTTCCAGCTAAGACAAATGTATAAGCACAAATGTATAAAAACAAAAAGTGCCGCTAGGCTCTGACGTCTGGGACATGAACCAAGACCACGTTTTACTATCAACCACTTCCCTAAAGGGAAGAATCCATATACTTTTCCACTTGCCATATCCATACAGCATTCTGGTAAAACAGGAAACTTCTCAAGGGCTAGTGAAGTGTGGAGCACAGGCAGATGCAATGGTTGTTCCCTGCCTGAAGGGAAACGTAATTAATAGTAAGAATCTTAATAAGCACCTCCATGACACTATGTGCCAGGCTCCGTTTATTCTTTGTCTTTGTCACAGTTCTGTGAGGTAGGCACTTCTATAACTCCCATTTTACAAATGAGAAACCCGGGGCTCACGGAGGTGATTAACTAGCCAAGACTACTCATTTTTGAAGGAGAGTCCAGGGTTCAAACCTGACACTCTGGTTCGAGTTTGTGCTTTCAGTGAAGAACTGCTATCTGGCAAATTTTAAACCGTTAGTACTGGCAACTGGGGAACTAATGGAAAAGGGAATCAACAAAACGGTCCACACCTCGTAAACAGTGCTGATACACCAAAGAAGCCTGATGTCCCAAGGGAGGGCAAAAGAGAAGGCCGGAGGTGGACCCGCTCTGGAGCGGCTCTGACAGACGTAGTCGCAGGCGGCGGAAGTGCTTCCGAGACCGATCCGCCGCCACAACATCCCTCATTGGGTCCCTTCCTGCCAGCGTCAGTCGCGGGCGTCCAGAAGGAGGTGGGACTTCCGGGATCGGTGGAGCCAATGCCGGCCGCGCCGGAAGTACCTATTGAGGAACGGGTGAGGGATACCCGGTGCTTGAAGATCCCGGTGAATCTTGTGTTCCGCAGACTCAGAAGAAAAATCGGGTGGTTTTTCATCCGCTAATTGTCAGGTTTTGGGGGCAGTGGGAAGCAGGAGTTGGGACATGGACAGCCGCTTGCAGGAGATCCGGGAGCGGCAGAAGTTACGGCGACAGCTCCTTGCACAGCAGGTCCGCGGCCCAGGGAGGAATCGAGAATGCGCGTGCGCGGTTCCCTTCTCTTCCTCCTCCCCCTCTTTCTTTTCTGTCTTTGCCTACGCATTGCGGTGCTTACTTTCCTGGTTCCGCAACCCTGATCCCTAGGCCTACCTGCCTTTCTTGCTCTTAACTGCCGCAGTACCCTGAATATTCCTCATCTGTGCCGCGGTCATTATGTTGCTAAACCGAACGCCACGATTGGTCCTCAGCAACCATTATGGAGTGCGCGCCAAGCGTCTGGCGCAGGGCTCAATGATGGGGATACAAAGCTTTGGTCTTTGTAAATAAATTACCGTAGTTCGCGCCAGGAAAAGTGATTGGTTATCCCTTAAGTTTCTCTAAACTATTTAAATGGACGTCTGTGTCAGGCCTTTCTTCTTAGTACCTAGTTCTTGAGATTGTGGCTTCCCTGTGAAATAGATTTATAGTGTTTTCTTTGGGGTCATATCTAAAGACTGCATTAGAAGTAGCCTGAGTGTAAATTTTAGTTTGTACATCTTGTGTGTTGCTAAGTATTGTATCTTCGTCATCACCCACCGCTAATATTTGAATTCTCACTCTGTTTAAGCCACAGTAAACAGTTGGAATAGCTATCATTGACTTCACTTACCAATAATGAAACAGGCTAGAGAGGTTAGGTAGTTTTTGCCCCGTGTCACTCACTGCTAGGCCAGAAAATTGAACCCAGATGAGTCTCTCCAAAGCTCGTGTGTAAATTAACACTTGATCAGGAGAGTACACATGCAGAAAATGCAAATGTACACCTCTACTTAGAGTCAGAGTTTGTGTTTCCCATCCTACCATTCATATCACTAAAAGTGATGGAGGAAATACTACGAAGTTTTAATGAGGCATCTTACTGTTATTTTTCAGTAATGAATCTTGGTTTTAGTAAATGAAAATTTGAAACCCATACTCTTATGATCTGATGAAAAGGTTTATGGTGTGTATATATATATTAAATATATATGGTTATAGTATGTATAACCATATATGGTTATGGTATATATAGTGTTAAAAATGTGGGAATTTGGAATCAGACCTGTTCTGTCCCTCTAGCATTATGATCTGGGACAAATCAGGTATCTTTTCCAAGCCTTTTTTCTTGTATCTTCTTTTATTGTGTTGGCTTCAGAATATTCAGTAGCTTTGTTACCACCAAGTAAGGTTCTTATTTTTTAGTTTTTTTAGATTTTAGTTTTAGTTTAGTTTTCTTTGACTCAAAATGCATTCATAAATAGTTACTTTTGTGTCTTACTATACACGAGGGGATCTGGTAAGCCCCTGGCAATTCCAACTATGAATAAAAAATGGTCCTTACCCTAAAAGAGCTTGCATAGTGCGAAAAATTTAATGATGGGTGCCTTTATTAAGTACCTTTAATGAATCAAGACTCAGCTAGCTTTTTTCATACATTATCTTCAGTTCTACAAGTCAGATGCTATTTGCATCTTATAGATGAAGAAAATAGAGCTCAAAGAGTTTAAGTTACATGCTGAAGTCCACAAAGTTTTTAAGTTGCAAGCTTGTAGTTTTAGGCTTTTCCATGCTCTTTCCAGTACACTAGCTGCTCCCTAGTCTTCTAGTTGGTTAGGAACTATTTCCACTTAAGTAAGAATGTCTGATATAATCAATGACAGACCTCCACTTTAGCAACTAATTTCAGCCTTTCTTTCAATTGTTTTCTCTATTTGAACAACACAGATTACTCTCCAGAATGTGGTTTGTGCAATTTATACTTTACGATTTTTTTTAATTGTACTTCTTCCTTTTTTTTGCTTTTATCATTCATTCATTTATTTATTTTTTATTTTTTAAGATTTTATTTATTTATTTGACAGACAGAGAACACAAGTAGGCAGAGAGGCAGGCAGAGAAAGAGGGGGAAGCAGGCTCCCTGCTGAGCAGAGAGCCTGATGTGGGGCTCGATCCCAGGACCCTGGGATCATGACCTGAGCCGAAGGTAGAGGCTTTAACCCACTGACCCACCCAGGCGCCCCTTTATTTTTTTAAAGAAAATTTATTTTTTTTTCAGTGTTCCGAAATTCATTGTTTATGCTCCACACTCAGTGCTCCATGCAATATGTGCCCTTCATAATACCCACCACCAGGCTTACCCAACCCCCACCCCTCCCCTCTAAAACCCTCAGTTTGTTTCTCAGAGTCCACAGTCTCTCATGGTTTGTCTCCCCCTCCGATTTCATCCAACTCACTTCTCTCCATCTCCCAATGTCCTCCATGTTATTCCTTATGCTCCACAAGTAAGTGAAAACATATGATAATTGACTCTGTCTGTTTGACTTATTTCACTCAGCATAATCTCTTCCAGTCCCTTCCATGTTGATACAAAAGTTAGGTATTCATCCTTTCTGATGGAGCCATAATACTTCGTTGTATATATGGACCATATCTTCTTTATCCATTCGTCTGTTGAAGGGCATCTTGATTCTTTCCACAGTTTGGCTACTGTGGCCATTGCTGCTATGAACATTGGGATACATATGGCTCTTCTTTTTACTACATCTGTATCTTTGGGGTAAATACCCAGTAGTGCAATTGCAGGGTCATAGGGTAGCTCTATTTTTAATTTCTTAAGAAATCTCCACACTGTTTTCCAAAGTGGCTGCACCAACTTGCATTCTGTCCTCCTTCCTTTCTGATTTCTGTGCATCTACTGTAGCACAGCTCAGGTCAGAACATTGTAATGAAAACTGTCTTGATCTCTCTGGCTAAGGGTCTTCTTCCAGCTGGTTTTTGTTGTCTTTACTGTTGAGTACACGACTTACATTACTTATTGTTATACAGAATATAAATGTCAGCAACTTACACCTGCTTTTTACTTAGCTATAGCTTTGTTCTCAAAAAAATCGTATATGCTTTTAAATGATACCAAATTGTCAAAATTATTAAGATAACATATTTAGTGCTTCCATAACAGAAAATCTATGATTTACTTATTCCAGTCATTCCACAGTTTTGTTTTTTGTTTTTGGAGCATGTGAAGACAATTATATATGTGAGCAGAATTTTAACTTAAAGCATTTCTATTGTAATACATTGTATTCTAATGTAGGAAATCTAATCAGTTCATTCACATATTGAGCATCTACTCTGAGTCAGGCATTATACAAGCTGCGCAACATACAGATACCAAGAGGACAGAGTTCATCTGCTTAGAGAACTTACATGTAACTTGCGGAGCAGTAAACAAAAGTAAAGATAAAATAATTTAAGTGTAAAATAATCAGAAGTCGTGATAAAGACCTTGAAACAATATAAACAGGAAGTAAACAAAAGTAAGACCTAAAATAATTGAAAGTTGTGTTAAGTACTATGATCCAAATTAGGAAATAAAAAGGAGAGAAGTGGAAGGAGGCTACCTATTCTATGTACTCCTTAAGGAAATCACTTGTCCTCATCTGAGACCTGAAGAGAGAGGAGTCAGTCATGGGAAGATTAGAAATCATTTTAACTATGGGAAGTAGATGTGTCTTTTAACTAATGAGAATAGGGTTCAGGAAGATTTTATGGGAGAGTTAAAATGTCAGGAACATTTGATATATAGTAAGAGATCTGTCATTGAGAAACCTTAGGGGAGTCATGAAGTAGGCAGACTAAAAAGGCAGTGGTGATTGCTTAAGATCAAGGCTAGGGACTTGTAGCTCTGATATTTTAGTATATTCCCTTTCCTGAGCTAAAGGGACTATTTAATGCAGATTTCCTTGTGCCCTGCTTAAAAATATAAAATTGTCCCTCATGGCCTCTGAGTTGCATTCTGCAGTTGTTCATTTGGCTTTTATTTATTTATTTTTTAAAGATTTTATTTATTTATTTGACAGAGATCACAAGTAGGCAGAAAGATAGGCAGAGAAAGAGGCGAAAGCAGGCTCCCTGCTGAGCAGAGAACCCGATATGGGGCTGGATCCCAGGACCCTGAGACCATGACCCAAGCCAAAGGCAGTGGCTTAACCCACTGAGCCACCCAGGCGCCCCTTCATTTGGCTTTTAAAGATGTCCCTGAACTGGGTGCCTGGGTGGCTCCGATGGTTAAGCATCTGCCTTTGGCTCAGTTCATGATCCTGGGGTCCTGGGATTGAGTACCACATCGGGCTCCCTGCTCAGTGGGGAGCCTGCTTCCTCCCCCATCTATCTCCCCCTCCTTGTGCTCTTTCTCTCACTCTCAAATAAATAAATAAAATCTTAAAAAAAAAAGAAGATGTCCATGAACTGATCCCATTTTGTGTAGCCAGCTTATCTCCACTAGTTATTTGTTGTATTTTGCAGAATTTCCCCAACTGCCAAACAGAATTTGCATTACCATTTTTTAGGTATTATTAAAATTCAGTGTTGTGCCTATAAATCATTGTATAAAGACTTGGCTTGAATAAAACTGGATAAATATTTATTACAGCACAAGATAAATAAGGTATGATACAGGAGCTGGTGGATACAAAGTGTTAATGCCTACCACTCTATAAACACTATATGTGAGCTGCTTTTTTTGTTTTTGCTACTACTACTAAATTATGTTTTATTATTTACTTGAAAAGTAGAGGATGGCTAAAATTGTCTTAATTTCAAATACAACTGAAGGTATAAAATGCTTGCTAGCTCTCAGATTTGTTCCTAATTAACATGGTTTTGTTCCAAGGTATTTCCTGTTTTTTCTGCAAGGTAATTAATCCACTTGCCTGCTGAAGGAGTTAGAGTTTGTTTGTTTGTTTGTTTTCAAATACCTGATATATTCAGTGTTGCTACCCAGGCAGGAAAGGCTATCCAGTGCATTATGATCTAATTTTTGGTTCTTGTCTTTTCTCAGTTGGGAGCCGAAAGTGCCGATAGCATTGGTGCTGTGTTAAATAGCAAAGATGAGCAGAGAGAAATTGCTGAAACAAGAGAAACTTGCAGGTCAGTCGAATCCTTTTTTTTTTTTTTTAGCAACATGTTAATATTGTGAAAGGGTTATTGTTTGCTTTTTAAAAAAATTTTATTAGAGAGCGAGCATTAGTGGGCTGGGGGCAGAGGGAAAGGGACAAGCAGATTCCCCCCTGAGTAGGGGGGAATTAAGCCCCATTAGGGGGCTTAATCCCAAGACCCCAGATCATGACCTGAGCCGAAGGCAGACGCTTAACTGGTTGAGCCACCAAGGCGCCCCTGGTTATTGTTTTGAGAAACAAATAATCCTAGGTATGAAGTGTGTTATGACAGGCATCACAGTAAAGATTTCAGAAATACTGATTTTTGGTTTTTAGTATTCATGAACTATGAAACACTCTCTGAATATAGTAAGTTCTCATTCATAAAGTAGTTAGAATGGAATTTTAGACTAAGAATTAGCTTATACACCATGAATTAAATAGTTACATTTGCAGATTCTTAGAAAGAAAACCATACTTTACCCTAAAAGTGGTATTTATTTAGTAGTTCATAAAGCACTTCAGAATTTTTCAGTATTCTGGTTATTAATTTGAATATCAATTTTGCTTAAGGCAATTCAGAATGATATATAATATAGAAGTTTCTTTTTGCCATACATCCATTATAAAAGCTTAATTTCTGATTTGGTTGCTTTCTCATAAAAGTAAAATACAGAATTGACAATCAGGTTATGTGATTTTTTTTTTTAATTTATAAACTAGATGAATGAATAAATACTGTTTAATCGGAAAAAATGTGCCTTGTTCTGTTTTTGTAAAATGTTATTTAATATTACTGGGGCACCTGGGTGGCTCAGTGGGTTAAGCCTCTGCCTTTGGCTCAGGTCATGATCTCAGGGTCCCAGGATTGAGTTCCGTATCAAGCTCTCTGCTCAGCAGGAGCCTGCTTCCCCCGCCCTCTCTCTCTGCCTGTCTCTCTGCTTACTTGTGATCTCTCTCTGTCAAATAAATAAATAAAATCTTTTAAAAAAATGTTATTTAATATTACTAATAGCTGCCATGTATACATCTTTCTGTATCTGTGTGTGACCCTTCAGTTTTAATTTTCAGGGCTTCCTACGATACCTCTGCTCCAAATGCAAAACGTAAGTATCAGGATGAAGGAGAGACAGATGAAGACAAAATGGAAGAATATAAGGCAAGTAGAGAACAGGGCAATTTTCTGGTCAAGAAAAATATAAATCCTTACAATAATAGATTCTTTTTCTTTTAAATTTATTTTTATTATTTTTTTTAGATTTTATTTATTTATTTGAAAGAGAGAAAGTGCACAGAGGGAGAGTGCAGACTCCCCGCTGTGCAGGGAGCCCAACATAGGGCTCAATCCCAGGGGATCATGACCCAAGCTGAAGGGAGACACTGAGCCACCCAGGTGCCCCACAGTAGATTCTTATCCAGGAAAATAAATTTAATGAAAGCTCAATTTTAAGCTTTCTAAAATAAATGTCAGTAGCCTGTGTATACAGGCATACCTTAGAGATACTGCAGGTTTGGTTCCAGACCATCACAAAGAAGTGAATATTGCAGTAAAGCAAGTCAAGTGAAATTTTTGGTCTCCCGTTGCATATAAAAGTTATGTCTACACTATCTTATAGTCTGTTAAATGTGCAGTAGCATTAATATCTAATAAAGCAAGATATATACCTTAATTTAAGAATACTTTATTGCTGGGATGCCTGGGTGGCTTAGTCAGTTAAGGATCTGCCTTCAGCTCTGTTTGTGATCCCAGGGTCCTGGGGTCGAGTCCCACGTCAGGTTTCTTGCTCAGCTAGGAGCCTGCTTCTCCTTCTGCGTGCTGCTCCCCCTGCTTGTGTTCTCTCTCTCTCTGACAAATAAATAAAAAAATCTTTTTAAAAAATGCTTTATCGGGGCACCTGGGTGGCTCGGTGGGTTGAGCCTCTGCCTTTGGCTCAGGTCGTGATCTCAGGGTCCTGGGATCAAGTCCCGCGTCAGGCTCTCTGCTCCGCGGGGAGCCTGCTTCCCCCTCTCTCTCTCCCTGCTGCTCTGCCTACTTCTGATCTCTCTCTGTCAAATAAAATCTTAAAAAAAAAAAAAAAAGCTTTATTGCTAAAAATGCTAGCCATCTTTTGAGCTTTTCAGCGAGTTTTAATCTTTTTTTTTTTTTGCTGGTGGAGGGTCTTGCCTCAGAGTTGCTACAGCTTCCACATCAGTGCTTGCTGCTTCATGTTATGTTATGGAGATGGTTTCTTTCCTTAAACCTCATGAACTGACCTTTATTAGCTTCCAGCTTTCCTTCTGTGGCGTCCTTACCTCTCTCGGGCCTCATAGAATTGAAGAGAGTGAGGGCCTTGCTCTAGATTAGGTTTTGGCCAAAGGCAGTGCTGTGGCTGGTTTGTTTTCTCTCTCAATAAGCTTTTTCCGGATCAGAAATAAGGCTGTTTACTTTCTTACCATCTGATAAAAACAGTAGTTTCATACGGTTTTTAAGAGAAATAAAATTGTCCCTTTGGTGGTTATGTCTTTCATGATTTGAGCTAAATCCCAGTATTTACAGTATGATGAAATAAATAATATTAGACAATTCAGTCAACAAAATCAGTAGTTATAGACAGGTATTATTGATGAGAATGAAAAGGAAATTTTTATTTATTATAAAAATAACTAGGTAATGAAAAGCATGCAAAGACTTCAGCGTTTGACTTTATAATAATAATTTAAAAAATTATATCTTAGGGAAATGAAATCTTTATATTGAGTCTTGGGGTGCTTCGTGACTCACTTGGTTAAGCCTCTGCCTTCGGCTCAGGTCATGATCCCAGGGTCCTGGGATTGAGCCCCACATCAGGCTCCTTGCTCAGCAGGGAGCCTGCTGCTCCTCCTGCTGATGTTCTCTATCAAATAAATAAAATCTTAAAAAAAAAGTTAAATTGAGTGTTACTACTCAAGATATCATAAATACATAAAATATTCCTTCTATACATAAAATGTCTGTTTAATCTTCCTTTTCCAAGGATGAATTAGAAATGCAACAGGAAGAAGAGAATTTGCCTTATGAAGAAGAGATTTATAAAGATTCTAGTACTTTTCTTAAGGTAAATAAATTTTCATATTATAAGTCTTCACATTTCAGCTCTATGCATGAAAAAATTTTAAATACTTACTATTTTCAATATTTTTTAAGTTTTTGAGAAATCATCATTATAAAATAAAAATGATTTAAAATTATCCTTGAAATAATCTTGTGATACTTAGCTATTTAGGATGAGATAATGCTATATCAATGTCTGTAGCCACTAAAGAGTATTACTGTCATTTTAGTTGTGTTTCCAAATATTACTAATTTTTTTTTTAATCTATGTATCAACTTCTATTTTGTATGGCCTCATAATAAAAAATAAAGTACAGAGTTAGTGTATCTGCCATTAGAGTAAATGCTCTTAATTTAATTTTGACTTTTTCTTTAGGGAACGCAGAGTTTAAATCCCCATAATGATTACTGCCAACATTTTGTAGACACTGGACATAGACCTCAAAATTTCATCAGGGATGTAGGTATGTTAGATTTGTTGGGAATATGCTATTGCTAACTCTTGATTACATGCATGTACTTTATCCATTTTGTGGATTATTTCTAACAAAATCATTTTTCCTGGCTTGGCTTTTCTAATTCCAGAATTATTTTTCCTGGCTTCCTATTTTCATTCTCCATACTTCTAGTATACCCTCCTTTCCTTCCAGCAGTGTTACTCACTCCCTTCCTTCCTTCTTCAGTTTGATTCTGTGACTATCCTTGCATTTTTATTTTACCTTCATTTATTCCCTCTTTGGTGCTTTGCCTTTTGTTTGTAGGCCCGATTTACTCACCTATATTATTTTTTCCCTTGTCTCTAAAGAATTTAACATTTCATGCAAGCCGACTCTGTTGGCAACAAATTTCCTCAATTTTTTTTTCTAAGAAAGTATTTCTCTTTCACTTTTTTTTTATTTGTCAGAGAGAGAGAGAGAGAGAGCGAGCGAGCACAGGCAGACAGAGTGGCAGAGGGAGAAGCAGGCTCCCTGCGGAGCAAGGAGCCCAATGTGGGACTCGATCCCAGGACGCTGGGATCATGACCTGAGCCGAAGGCAGCTGCTTAACCAACTGAGCCACCCAGGCGTCCCTCTCTTTCACTTTTGAAGAATAATTTCACAGAGTATAGGATTCTTGGCTGGTGTTTTATTCCTTTCAACACTTTAAATATTTCACTCTAATCTTTTCTTGCTTGCATGTTTCTAAGATATGGGATATAACTGTTATCTTTTTGTTTATCTATTTGTTCTTCTGTAGGCATGGTGTTTTTTCCCTCTGGTTTCTTTAGGATTTTTTCTTTATCTTTAACATTCTGTAGTTTGAAAATGATATGCCATAAGTTTAGGGGTTTTTGGCATCATACTGTTTGGTATTCTCTCTGCTTTCTGGATCTGGTTTGTTGTCGGATATTGATTTGGAGAAATTCTCAGTCATTTTTATTTTAGATATTTCTTCTCTTTCTCTCTCTCGTTCTTCTGGTATTTCCCTTACACACGTTACATCTTTTGTAATTGTCCCATGGTTCTTGGATTTTCTAGCTTTTTTTGTTGTTTTTTTGTTTTTTCAGATTTTGTTCTCTTTGCTTTTCAATTTTTGAGATATCCTCAAGCTCAGAGGTTCTTTCCTCAGCCCCTGTCCAGTTTACTAAGTCCCTCAAATGTATTACCCCTGCATTTTAAAAAACGGCTTTATTGACATAATTCATGTACCATATAGGTCACCCATTTTAAAGGGTATAATTCTGGTTTGTTTTGTTTTGTTTTGTTTTTAGTAAATCCTGTTTGTGCAGTCATTACCACAATCTAATTTTCATCTCCACTAAAGAAACTCAGTACCCATTACTAGTTAGTTCCCATTACCTCCTCCTCATCTGCCCCCTAACCTTAAGTAACCATTAATTAACTTTCTATTTCTAGCAATTTGCCTATTCTAAACATTTCACATAAGTGGAATTGTACAATATGTGATATTTTGTGACTGACTTCTTTCACTTGGCACAATGTTTTCACGGGTTGTTGATGTTGTGGCATAAACCAGTACTTCATTTATTTAGACTGCCAAATAATAGTCCATTGTATGTATATACCACATTTTGTTTATCCATTCATTTGGGTTGTTTCCACTTTTTGACTGTTACAAATTGCTGCATGAATATTCATGTAAAATTCTTGTGTAAACATATGCTTTCATTTCTCCTAGGCATATAGCTAAGAGTAGAATTGTTGGGTCATGTGTTAATTCTCTGTGTAGCTTTTGGGGGAACTGCACAATTACTTTTCAAAGCAGCTGTACCATTTGACATTCCTCCCAATAGTATGTCAGGGTTCCAGTTTCTTCCCATTTACTGTTATCTGTCTTTTAAATTATAGCCATCCTAGTGGGTATGAAGTGATAATTTCGTGGGAATTTCCCCCCCCCACGCTGGGATTTTGACTTGCATTTTCCTAGTGATGACTAATGATGTTCGACATCTTTTCATATTTGTTGGCTATTTAAATACTTTGGAAAAATATCCAAGCTCTTTGCCTACTTTTTAAGTGGTTATTTGCCTTTTTATTATTACATTATAAGAGCTTATATTCTCAATCCAAGTCTCCTATTAGACATGATTTGCAAGTATTTTCTCCCATTCCGTGGGTTGCCTTTTTATTTTCTTGATGGCATCATTTGCCACACACAAAAAATTTAATTTTGATACCATCTGATTTATTATTTCTGTGTTGCTCACAAGCAACTCTTGAAGTTACTCTTGAAGTAGAAACTGATATTAGTGTTTTCATGAGCAAAATTTAGCTGTAGCATAAAAAGTTATGATAATGTGAAGTGAAATAAGCCAGTCACGGAACAAATATGCAAATACTTAAGTACCTAATAGGGTATATGTAATATAAATACACTAAAATAGTCAAACTCATGGAATCAGAGAGCAGTGGTTATCAGGGGCTAGAAGAAGGGGAAAATAATGAGTTTTTACTGAATTGATAAAAAGTTTCGGTTATGCAAGATGAATTAATTCTAGAGATCTACTGTGTAGCATTGTGCTTATAGTTAGCAGTGCTGTTGACTGTACAATAAAACTAAAAATTTGTTAAGGGTAGATCACATCTTAAGTGTTCTTATCACACATGCTCAGACACACACACACACACACACCCAGAGGAACACAAGAAAACTTCTAGAGGTGATGGATGTGTCTGTTGCCTTGGTTGTGATGATTTCACGGATGGATGCATATGTCTAAATTCATCAAATTGTATATATTAAATATGTGTGTTTTTATATGTTGGTTATACTTCAGTAAAGCTGTTTTTTATGATAGCTGTATAACTGAATTTCAGGATCCACCTTTATGCTTTTAAGATACATATTTCCCCACAGCAAAGATAAAGTACTTAGGAAACTATTACGGATTGAGAAGAACTTACCTTTTCTGCTATAGAAGAGTGAGAGCCGATTCTACTGTGATTAAAACCTGATTATAATAAAATCTTTAAACTTGTTTTATTTGCAGTTTGTTTTATAAGCACTGATTGAAGAGGCTTTACAAAATCTTTCACTTTTACTCTTTGATATTAAGGTTATTAATGTCTGTACCTTGGTTTTTAAATTGAGATGCTTTTATGATTTATATTGTTAGGAATATGTTTCTTGGGATGAGGGGGGAGAAAAACCAAATAAAAGATTTTAGGAATCTTTGATATTCAAAACCTTACTTATCCCTATAGTTGCTTAAACAGGCATTATGCTGCTTTACCTAAAATGTCTTCTGAGCTCAAAGATCTAAAACATTTTTGAGGACATGGGAACAGGGAGTCTTGTGTTTTTAAGTACGCTTTGTAGGACTTATATATGTTTTTTAAGATCTTAAGCCTCAAAATATATATGGGGATTTGGTTCATAATGACGAGGAGATGTGAAATCTTTAAAATTATAAATATTGATATAAGAAATACTTATAGAGAAAACAACTTGTCTTGGAGGTGAGAGGTAGTCTACTATTAGGGACTCATTATCTTCTTTACTAGATTGTTCTAGGGTTGTGTCCATGAGCCATAGGCAATTAATTTAAGGTCATCAGCTGTGTTTCTCTCATCTCTTAACTATTCTTTGTTTCTTCCTATGTGTAAGAAAGAAAAGAAATACTCATTTTCTCTGCCTTTGCTAACTATTTAAGAAGCTAAATACAAACCTCAGTGATCACTAGCTTCTTAAGGAGAAAGAATTCTTTTAGCTAATAGAAAGGGGGAAGACATGGTAGAAGAAAGCAGTTGTTCTTTTCTTTCCCTCAGAACAGAATGACTTAACTTAATGCTGTGAGCAGATTTAACTTAAATATGAGAGATTAAATGGCTTATTAATTTGGACTGGGCTTTAGAACATCTGGGTTTTTGCCTCCACGTGGGATTAGGGTCATTAGATATGATATATATGTGTGAAATATTTAAAAAATACTCAAAATTAACTTTTTTAAAAGGACACAAGAATAAAATGGTGATTATGTATTGTGTTTTCTTGAGAGGGCTCATAACCTTTGAATTCACTGATACTAATTTCCATTGTATTGAAATTTAGTATTTACTATTTTTTGTCCTCAGGTTTGGCTGACAGATTTGAGGAATACCCCAAACTGAGGGAGCTCATCAGGCTGAAGGATGAGTTAATAGCTAAATCGAACACTCCTCCTATGTAAGTGTGTTTTTTCAGTTTTTATTCCCAACTCGGGCTTAAAATAGCAGTTTTTTTTATCCTGTAGTCTTTCTGTTTGAAAAAAATTCAGCACCTATATAATGTTAACAAACTTTTCCTGTGTATGGTAAAATAGATTCATTTGACATTCCAGTGCTGAGTGCTCTCATTTTATTTTATTTTTTTAGTTTTCTAGATAATTTCTTTAAAGTGTCTCTAAGTGTTTTCTTAGAAAAATAATTTATGTTTGTTGTATCTTGAGTTTCTTAAAATGTTTTTGAATGACTTTTTCTTTCAAAAAGCAGCTTATTTGTTGAAGGAAGTTTAGAAAACTTAGATGAAGGAAAAGAAAAAATAAAGGTTAGTTATAACTCAGCATTCAGGGATACTAGTCTTAACATACTGGATTATGAAAGTTCATTTTAACCTTTGCTAAACAGAATAATGTTTTCCTCAAAAATGTGTAAAAAGTCTTTGAAATTGGAAAATCTACTTAATTCACATTTAGCTTACTTTGAACATTTTATACACTTAACAGTTTGCTAAAATATATTCTTTTAGTGATTCGAAGAACCACAAAGAAGTCCGAGTGTGGAGAAAAATATCAGCAGATTCTAACATTCATCCAATTTAAAAACCTGTTAAAGTATTTTGTATTTAAATTATTTTAATACTAGGTATAAAAAAAACCTTTCAGTAAAGGCTAGTCGTAATTTATACTAGGTGGCCAGAAAAGGCTGTTAATGTAAACAATTCTACTAACAAACAAATTGATAAAAGAAAATTACACCCATCTTTAGAAACAATTTTTTAGAAGGAGGATTTTAAAGCTAACAAATAGTTTTTCTAACTTAACAATTAAGAAAACATAATGTGGTAGTCCTTAGGAGATTCAGACAATGATGAAGTGGGGCTCAGAGACTTACTCACACTCATATGGAATTTAGTATAAAAATGAGAGAAGTACATTCTTGATGTACATAGGGGAATTTGATTTTATTTTGTAGTGTGATTATAGCCATCTTGTAGAGAAGAGTGTTGGTAGATGGTTTACTGTCTATACTGAGGAAAGATACTCCTGCATAAAAAAGGTATTCAGTAATTAGTTTATGATTACTTTGTAAATAGTGTTTAGTAATATTTAAGAAATTCCTTTCATTATTATCTGTAAGGTATTTGAAAATCTCTTAGTCACTTTTTATGCCTTAATCAAATAGGTACTTACAAGCAGATATAGAAGCCTTTGACATCAGAGAACTGACACCTAAATTTGATGTGATTCTTCTGGAACCCCCTTTAGAAGAATATTACAGAGAAACTGGCATCACTGCTAATGAAAAATGCTGGACTTGGGATGATGTATGATGAAACTTTTTACATTGTAATTATTTCTTTTTCAATGAATATTTATTTGATGAGAAGATTATAAATATTCCCATATTTTTAGGAATCATAAATATATAATATATAATGTGGCAGAAGATCCAGGGTACATTGACAGTTTTACACTATCTTTGGTCTGATTCTTCTTTTTGGGGCAGAAGTTGAAGAGGTAGTGAGTAAATAGTCTGTGGAAAACTTACAGTTCCAGTCTTAAGAGTCCTTGGATGTATAACTAGGAAAGTCTAAAGCCAGAATGACTGGTAATTCTTTCAGCATTTGCTTAGTTTTAGTAAACATTAGAGTATAATACATATATGTATATATATGTAAAACATGATTTCTTCTTAAGGAACTTACAGTATAATGGATAAAAAAGATACATAATTTCAGTATAATATAATTGTGATAAAATCACATTTTCCTAAATAAAATTAGGCAAGCTGGTAACTTCACAGTCAGTTACCTAAAGTTACCTGTTTTTACTGATCAATAACAAAAATAAATACTTACTGAGCACTACTCTGTGCTAGGCAATGTGGTAGGTACTGGAGATTCAAAGGTGAATAAACCCTGGTACTTGGACTTCAGGATCATGTAGTTTAATGGGATAAATATTGACCTAAACAGATAATTGCATTATTCTTTTGTTAGTTCTATAACAGAGGACTGCATAAGATGATTGGAGAAAAATTGACCAAGCCTTGGAGGATGGGGTACATGAACAAAGAGGAGGTGACACATTAACAGTATAAATACACTAGTTGTAATTGGCCAGATAAAGAAAGGGATAGGATGGTGACTCCAGATGGAAAGAATAATAAGAGCAGAAGGGATGGAGACAAAGAATATCTGGTTTGTGGGTTGATGTTAGAACATAGATTGGTCCTTTCTTGAGATGATGTCTTCTTAGAAGCTTAAACTTTTATCCTGAAGACATTAAGGAGTCTTTGAAGGGCTTTAACCAGTTTAGTTCAATGGTCAGATTAGTGTGTGGAGTATGGACTAGAGGAAAAGTCTGGAAAGGGGAGAGCAGTTAGAAGACTGTTGCGGTAGCCTAGTTAGGAGATGAAGGGACCATAAATAGGGGTATGGTAGTAAGAATAGAAAGGTGATCAGTTCAGTAATGTGTAATAGGTACTGTGGTGAGCTCTAGTGATTGGAATGAGGGGGGAGAGTTAAGGATGATTTGAAGGTTTAAGTCTTGGGATGGGTGGGTTGATTTTTCACCAGTTGAGAAAGAGTGAATTTAAAAAGAGCTGGATTGGAGGGATTAGATCATATTGAACATGTTGATTTTGAGGTATATGTGAGACATCGATGTGGGGGTTGTAATAGGAATATGTCATTCAAAGGACAGATCTGTGTCTCAAAATACAGATGCAGAAGATGAGTGCATCAAGCCTATGAGAGTAGCCGAATTTGTCCTAAGATAGTGTCTTAATTAAGATAACATGTGGATTGACGGCAAAGCCCCAGGAAACTTTTACATTTAAGAGGCACATGTAAAAGAGAGGTCGAAAGAATGGGTCAGAGATAAATAAGGAAAACCAAGAGTATAAATGTCATAGGGGCCAAGGGAATAGGGAATTTCAAGGAGAGAGTAGGCAGGAGTGTTGAGCACAGAAGGGAGATTGGGAAAGGAAAGGACTGACATCTGTCAAGACTGGTATTTCATAGGAAATGGTGCTGAATCCTTGCATGTCCTCCTGTGTTAATGATAGTTAACTTCTATTATTTAATCTTCAGGATATACCTGTGGTTTTTCCTCCTTGAAGCTTTTCCTTTCATCTCAATCCCTCAGACATTTTTATTTACATATTTATGGATATTACCACTTTGAAAAGGTTTTTCCCATCCTCTGATAATAAATGTAATTTGTACTTACTGAAATTTAGAAAGGTAACAGTATATAGTATTCTAAAGGCGACGCAAAAGAAATTTAGAAAGGTAACAGTATGTAGTATTCTAAAGGCGACACAAAAGACATAATACTCTTGATATTTATTGCTGGGAATTTTCCAGATAGGTTGCACAAATTTACGTTCTTTCCAGTTGTGTTTAAGAAACATCTATGTAGCCATATCTTCATCAAAATTGACTAGTCATATAAAAACAATCTTTGTGACCTTAGTCAAAAAAAAGAAAATTGAAAAAACATCTCATTATGTCATTGATTATTGTAGTTGATCCTTGAACAATGTGGATTTGAACTGCACGATTTCAGTTATACATGGATTTTTTACAGAAAAGTAGTGTAAATATATTTTTTCTTCCTTAGGATTTTCTTAGTAACATTTTCTTTTCTCTAGCTTACTTTAAGTATAGAGTGTAAATACATATAACATATAAAATGTGTTAATTGACTGTTTATGTTATCGGTAGGGCTTCTATTCAACAGTAGGTATAAGTAGTTAAGCTTTGGGGAGTCAGAAGTTATACTCGCATTTTTATGGGGGGTATGAGTTGGTGCCACTAACCCCTGCATTGTTCATGGGTCAACTGAAACTAGGCTGAACTTTATTTTCTCTGGCCAGTCTCTAAGGTTTGGTCAGTAAAGGCACAAGAACTTCAATTATATGGACAGACTAATAGAGTTTTTGAAATAAAGGAACTCTTTTATATGTATATTCTTGATTTCAGTTTAATTTTACTGAACAACTCTGGCTGGCATAGTTGAAATGTTTTGTCTGGCCCTTGAGCCCTAAGTTCTTAACCTTTATGTGATAATATCCTAAAGAAAGTGCCAATAGTTAAACCAATATATAAAATGTAAATAAGAAAGAGGATTTTACAGGTATTCTCCTTTACATTAGAGAGTCAGTAGTGGTCAACACATTTTGGCAAAGAACATAAGGACTTACTTAAAATACCAACAATTAGCATTTAGAACTGCAGTGTCAAGAGAATAATTTGCTTAATGTTCTTCACTAATGTGTGGCATCACTTATTTTTATCTATTTCATCTATAAACATGTAGGAATATCTGTGTGTGTTATATAATTACTTATTCATATTCTTATGAGAGTATTAGAGATTTCAAGATTTTAAAAAGTCAGAATATAAAATTCATTAGGTTTATACATATTGTCACTTATGTCCGTTATTACTGTCAAATAATATTTTTCTTTTTAGATTAAGTTAGAGATGGTAAGCTTATAACTTAAATGGATCTGTTACTAAAGTTAATATTTTTTAGGGGCACCTGGGTGGCTCAGTGGGGTAAAGCCTCTGCCATCAACTCAGGTCACGATCTCAGGGTCCTGAGATTAAGGCCCGCATCAGGCTCTCTGCTTGGTAGGGAGCCTGCTTCCCCCTCTCTCTCTGCCTGCCTCTCTGCCTACTTGTGATCACTGCCTGCCAAATAAATAAATAAATCTTAAAAAAAAAAAGTTAAGATTTTTTAAATAAATGAAACATAAATATTTGCTTAAACTATGGTCTCTGAAACTTAACTGTGGTGGAAAACTAGAAGAAAAAGAATATCATATAAAATGGTTGGTTTTACAGTTTTTTATGTGACTGTGGCAATTTACAGATTTAATTATTTGAACTTTTTTTAATGTGACACACAAGGGAAACACATACACATACAAGGGAACACATATAAGGGAACAACACATACAAAGGAAACAAAATTATACATTAATTTTTGTTTGTTGCAAGTTTTTATTTAAATTCCACTTAGTGAACATATAGTGTAATATTAGTTTCAAGTGTAGAATTTAGTGATTCATCATTTACATACAGTACTCAGTGCTCATCACAACCAGTGCCCTCCTTAATGCTCATCATCCATTTAGCTTGTCCCCTCCCACCTCCCTTCATCAACCCTGTTTGTTCTCTATAGCTGAGTCTTTTATTTTTGCCTATGTTTGCCTTTCTCTGTTTTTCCCCTCCTGTGTTGTTTTGTTTCCTAAATTCCACATGAGTAAAATCATATATTTGTCTTTCTCTGACTGACTCATTTTGCTTAGCATATTCTGTAGCTCCATCCGTGTTATTGCAAATGGTAAGATTTCATTCTTTTTTATGGCTGAGTAATATTCCATTGTAAATATATCTCACATCTTTATCTTTTCATCAGTTGATGGACATTTGGGCTCTTTACATAGTTTGGCTATTGCTGATAATGATGCTATAAACTTCGGGTGCCTGTGTCCCTTCAAATCAGTATTTTAATATCCTGTGGGTAGATACCCAGTAGTGCAATTGCTGGATCATAGGGTAGGGTAGTTCTAGGTTTAACTTTTTAAGGAAACTCCGTACTGTTTTCCAGAGTGTCTGCACCAGTTTGCACTCTCACCAACAGTTAATAAGTGTTCCCCTTTCCCTGCATCCTTGCCAACACCTGTTGTTTCTTGTGTTGTTAATTTTAGCCATTCTGACAGGTGTGAGGTGATATCTCATTGTAGTTTTGATTTGTATTTCCCTGATGATGAGTGACTTTGAGCATCTTTTCATGTGGCTGTTGGCCATCTGTATGTCTTCCTTAGAAAAATTAGACTATTTTTTGGCATTTCAGACTTAAAGTGGTCATTATAGTGAAATGTGCATATTGATTTATTTTATATAGAACTTCTGTAGATACTGGAAACCAAATCTTCCCCAAACATTTGTTATATTTCATTTTAATTTTGCTCCTAATTTGGGGGTAATTTAACCTCTTCCTATTTCAGTTTCTTTTTCTATAAATCATGAAGGGCTGCTCTGAAGCTACATCTTATAGAATTCCATTATTCTATGAATATGGTCCCCCCGTAACCTTTTTCTGTATGAAATCAAGTGTATATATATTTGTGTGTGTGTGTGTTTGTTTTCTTAATGTAGAAAGAAAACAGAATAATTTGTAAGGGTAAAATTTATTTGCTAATGAAAATTAGTACATTTAAAGAACACATCTGCTGAAAGTCCTGATAAATCTCAATGGTTGTTCTTTTGGATTTAGGATGATTGGGAAAATGCAGTATTGTTTTGGTTTCCTACAGATTATGAAGTTAGAAATTGATGAGATTGCAGCCCCTCGATCATTTATCTTTCTCTGGTGTGGTTCCGGGGAGGGATTGGACCTTGGAAGAGTGGTAAGATGGTTTTTAATTGGATTTTTAATTCATAAGAAAAAATATAAAGTTTGAAGATAGATGTTATTCTGTCCTTTGTTTCTTGAGCAGTTGCTGAAACTCTGAAGGAAAAAATATGTTCAGAAAAGAATGCATGAAAGGCAGTACTCTTCAGTTAACCAGCACTAGGGTTCAAATAAGTCCCAATATAATTTCTTACAACTTCAGAATAGTTTAGACATTTGAAACTGCAGCTCAAAAACAGGCTGCTTAGTCTCATTTACTACTCATTATAAGTAGCTAGAAGGTACTCTTCTGAATAATATTAACTTCTGAATTCCAAATGGAAACCAAAACAAATTGGAAAAATAACATGGCATCTGGAACACATGGTTTGAATGATCAAATGAGAGTGAATGGGGCGCCTGGGTGGCTCAGTGGGTTAGGCCTCTGCCTTCGGCTCGGGTCATGATCCCAGGGTCCTGGGGTCGAGCCCCGCATCGGGCTCTCTGCTCAGCGGGGAGCCTGCTTCTCCCTTCCTATCTGCCTGCCTCTCTGCCTACTTGTGATTTCTCTCTCTGTCAAATAAAAAATTAAATAATTAAAAAAAAAAAAGACGTTATGTAACACCTGTATTTATTTTAAGCATCTTGTATTTCCTGTATTTCAGGACTTTATTTTTCTTATTACACTTACTTTGGATTTCTAAATGGAAATAAAGTTGCATATGCCTTTTTATCTAAGAATCATGGGAGCGTGTGGCTAAGTATTAGAAGGCTTCATTCAGTTTTGGTCTCAGTTCTGCTGTCTAGCAATGAAACTTTGGGCAAAGAGATTTTTACTCTGGTGGGTTTCAGTTTCTTCACTTGTTACTAGATGACACCTTCCATTTTTAGGATATATTACTTGTTATACAGCAGATAATCTCATTTAAGCCTCATAATTTTAGGAAGTGTCCATTTGACAGGTGAAGAATTTAAGTAGGATTATTTTGAGATAAATTTATGCTAAAATCCTGAAATTTTGCAGTTACTTTGTATTCTTTATATAAATAGCAAGTTTGAGACTGTTAGATACATCCTTGCTTGTGTCATTTATTAATTCCAATGTAAGACTATAACTGCATTCCAATCGGGTATCTCTTTTTTGCTGGCACCTCTCCAAGAAGCTCTGGAAAAACTACAAAAATAGAAATATACTATATGTTTTTATAGGTATGTTGGTATTTACCTTTTATAGCTGCTAATGTCTGGCTTTGGGCTTGCCTTCCACCTCCCAAATTAGGTTGAAAACGATTAGGAGGTTTTATTGTATTTGTTTATGTAGTAGTCTGTCATATTGGTGAAAGCAGATTTTGGCCAAAAATTATTGCAAAAATAATTTAGCATTAGAAATACTTACAGGCTTTTTGTTAAATTGATTAGGGCATGAGGATTTAGACTCTTGTGGTTTATAATGAATATCCAGTGCAAAACAAATAATTGACAACAGAAACAGATACTGATCTTGATTTTTGAGTTTTTTTTAAAAAAGATTTTATTTATTTATTTCACAGACAGAGATCACAAGTAGGTAGAGAGGCAGGCAGAGAGAGAGAGGAGGAAGCAGGCTCCCTGCTGAGCAGAGAGCCCGATGCGGGGCTCGATCCCAGGACCCTGGGATCATGACCTGAGCCGAAAGCAGAGGCTTTAACCCACTGAGCCACCCAGGCACCCCGATTTTTGAGATTTTAAAATAAAAATCCAAGTTTCATTTTGAGGCGTTTCTCACTTTACACAGTAAGGGCATTCCTGAAATGAACAGTACCAACAATATTGAACTACACAATTTAGTTATTTTCCCCCTACTTTCCACTTAGATCATTTGGGGAGGCAGTATATCTTATGTTTTTATTCCCACCAGCTATGCAGCACCTACATTGGGTAGTGGGCCCTCATTATACCACTCTAAGCAGTGTATTAGCAAGTATTTGTTACATGTTCTTATATAATAGATTCTAGGACACTAAGGGTCAGATGTCTATTTTCTAGATTGTATAAAGATGAAAGTACAGTTTTATCCAGTAATGAGCTATACACAACAATTTTAAGGCTTTAAATCTTTTGAAGTTGTTAGTATTAAATATATAAAGATAACACAAGACTCTCATTTGAAAAGAAGCTATCAATTAAAATACTTTCCATAGTTTTTAGCTTTGTCAGAGGATAGAAAATTGAGGTGCTAGGCATCAAATTATCTGTTGAATTTTATGATTAAAGAGGGGCTAAGTGTTTTATGATTTAAAACCCCCTTTCGGGGCACCTGGGTGGTTCAATAGGTTAAAGCCTCTGCCTTTGGTTCAGGTCATGATCCCGGGATCCTGGGATTGAGCCCCGCATCGGGCTCTCTGCTCAGCAGGGAGCCTGCTTCCCCCTCTCTCTCTGCCTGCCTCTCTGCCTACTTGTGATCTCTGTCTGTGAAATAAATAAATAAAATCTTAAAAAAAAAAACCAACAAAACCCTTTCTATTGATGACAGTGGAAGGTAGTATTAAAGAATTGGAATATTAGTAAAATTCTGTGTTTTCATATTTAACTTTATATATTATACTAATATCCAGAATATGTCTATGCATTCTGTATATTGGCTGCTTAAAGACTGGTTTTTCTTTTTTTCTATTTCTGAACTAAAAATTACTGTCACATCTTCAATTTAATGTCTCAAACCTCTAGGAAGTTTTTTAGTGCTGGTTGGTTATTTTAACTTCCGTTTATTTCTTTTAGCTAAGGATTTCTTTTTTTTAATTCTTTCTAGTGTTTACGCAAATGGGGTTACAGAAGATGTGAAGATATTTGTTGGATTAAAACCAATAAAAACAATCCTGGAAAAACTAAGACTTTAGATCCAAAGGCTGTCTTCCAGAGAACAAAGGTATTGCCTTTATGTTTTATTATCTTTATTTTCATTATTTTCCCTCAGGCTTTTCCAAATGACTGTATACTATTTAATTTTGGTAGAAAGGTTCTTTTCTTAGATTTGTACAAATGGCATTGAACGTGATAGTAGTACATCCAGTTTAATTTTAAAATATTCACCTTGTTAGCTCAACCTTCAATGTGTTAGAGAAGGTAATATGTATTCTTGTGTGTCCCCAACTGCTGTAATTCTGACTCAGTAGGGACTTTTGGTACCTCTGACCCCTCCAGATTTTTTCCCTTTCCCTGGGCCCAGAAAAAAGAGATGGCAGCAAGACTCTCACAGCTGGTTGGCTTAGAGGGATATTTTTTTCCTTTTCTTTTTTCTACAAAAGAATCCTAAGAACCTACACAAGAACCCCTGAGAACCTCTGCTCCATAAAACTGCCCTGTTACTCTCAGGCTTTAAAAGTTTGTCCTCCGTTCTTTCACTCTTTAGGGAGCACCTGGTGGGAGAGTCTTTCTTATTAAATCTTTCCTAGACTGGAAAGTTCTTTTCAAGGAACCTAAGTTACCCTTGCCATAGTTCATGGAGTCAAGTGAGAGATTAAATTTATTTAACCCATATGCCTGCCATTTAGATTAGAGAGTCAAAAAAACAAAAAAGTAAATCGATTTTCTCATTTTTTTATGTTGAGTCATTAGAAGTCTGTATTAATAATTAAAGTCCCCTTTCCATATAAAAAGACTTGTATCTTGTATATCATTTTGATCTTGGATCATATATGAAGCCCAGTATAACATCATTTTAAGATTCTAAGGTCAGGTGTCATGCTTCTGTAACTGGAGAAAACAAGTTGTTATCTAGTGTTGCAGAGGAAAAGACTCTGGTCATTGACACAGTTCTAAAACATCATGGCCCCAAATTTAATACTGTCGTGTCTAGCTTCCCTGGCAGTCTTCCCACATCTGGAGGTCCAGGTTTTCCTATTGTGTTTTTGCCGATAGAACTCTTTCCCACAGATTTGGAGAAATGAAATTTGTTTTGGAATTGGGGACATTGGAAATGTAAAATGTTAGGAAATAAGACTGCTGATGAAGAGAATAATTGGTCTGCTCTTACTGTTATTTAGGAACACTGCCTTATGGGGATCAAAGGAACTGTTAAGCGTAGCACAGATGGGGACTTCATTCATGCTAATGTTGACATTGACTTGATTATCACAGAAGAACCTGAAATTGGCAATATAGAAAAGCCTGTTGAAATTTTTCATATAATTGAACATTTTTGCCTTGGTAGAAGACGCCTTCATCTATTTGGAAGAGATAGTACAATTCGACCAGGTAGGACCTTAGAAAATCTTTAAAAAACTTTATCACCCCTGGGGATATAGGTGTCAAGAAATAGTACACAATGCTGTGTTAAATAAAATTCTTGTGATGTGTTTGATTCCTCTTGCTGTACTTCAGATATGCCAAGCTCATTCTTGTCTCTTCATCGTCCTCTACTTTCATTCAAATACCTGACAGCCTTTTCTTACAACTCTTGTCTAAACTGGCCACCTTCCCCTTATACGCCTCCCCCTACCCCTTTCTTCCTTCCAACATGCTCTTTCCCCTCACTCTGTTTTCTTTTTCTTCATAACACTTATCATTAGATGAACTGCAAGTTCATTTGGGCGTATGTTTTAGTCAGTTTCTTCAGCATACAGTCTCATGGAAGGCAAATACTGTCTTATTTACTTATTTCTACCCAACATTCAGATGATTCAGTAAATGTTGAAGAAATGCGAAGTGAATGGTTAAATAATCCTGTAGAAAATAACCATACATTTGTGAAGTACAGATCTTGGCTTAATTAGAAACTAAAATACCTAAGCTTGCTTACTTACACGTATAGTGGTGTTGTCTTTTCAAAGTTTTAACTTTTTATAAAATCAATAAAATGTGAATTTACTACTTTGAAAAAAAAAGAGTAGAAAATAATTAGACTGTTATGGACAAATTTTTTTCTTAAAGGGCACAATTTTTATGTATCGAGTATCATTGAAATATCAGTATATTCTGTTTTATTGGTTTCTCAGAAAATATAAAAGTAGCATCGCTTTATTCATAATACATAAAATCAGTCTCTTTGCCTTAGCATGTTAGAAATCCAGTTTAAAGGTAAAAAGAGCCAGAATCTTATTTTGAACAGCCTACATTTTATAAAAAGTAAAAAGTTAAAGAACTTATAATAGAATAATTGGCCATAAAAGTACCTAAGAATTTAGAAGAAACTCTGATTTTCATTCTAAAAAAAGTAATCCTTGTGGCACCTGGGTGGCTCAGTTGTTAAGCGTCTGTCTTCGGCTCAGGTCTTGATTCCAGGGTCCTGGGATCAAGCCCCATATCAAGTCCCACATCGGGCTCCCTGCTCAGCAGGAAGCCTGCTTCTTCCTCTCCCACTCCCCCTGTTTGTGTTCCCTCTCTTGCTGTGTCTCTCTCTATTAAATAAATAAATAAAATCTTTTTTTTTTTAAAAAAGGTATATCCTTTAAAAAAAAAGTTAAAAAAAAATCCTTAAAGTTGCCTTAAATTATGTGTATGACATAATCCACCCCTCATTTCTCTCCCTGCCCATCAGCTACCTCTGTGTGCTTTGATGAGCAGAGTAACTTGAAAATATTTCAGTTGTAGAAACTCATGGCCTCAACTTTCATGAAACTATGTAAAAGAGTAAACAAAGTAAATAGTTGAAAGATCAGTCTTTATTGAACATTTACAGTTAATATGTGGTTTTTCCCATTCCAGATACAATTTAATCAGAAATCATCCTTCTTATAAGCTAAGTTGTATAGCAATGTAGCTGACAAAATTACCTTTGGAATACGTATAGAAGTACAAAATGTAATGCAAATTCTGAGAAATTGTTTTTATTTATTTCATTTAAGATGTATATTTGAATTGGATGTTGAAGGATGTAATTTTCAGCAGGTTGAAAGGATAGAATGGGCACAGAGATGGGGTTTTGTGTTTTGTTTTCTTTTACATTATGATGTGTTTTGTTATTTTTTAAGATTTTATTTATTTATTATTTGAGAGAGAGAGAATGAGAGAAAGCACGAGAGAGGGAGAGGGTCCGAGGGAGAAGCAGACTCCCTGCAGAGCAGGGAGCCCGATGCGAGACTCAGTCTTGGGACTCCAGGATCATGACCCGAGCCGAAGGCCGTCAGTCACTCAACCAGCTGAGCTATCCAGGCACCCCACATTATGATGTGTTTTTATTTTTATTTTCAGAGGTGGAGATTTGTATGGAAACAGTTATATCTATAGTGATTTTTTTACTCAAATGAAGTCATGAAAAGCATTAATGAAAAATGTGATTGGAAATTTAGTTCAGGTTTCATCCTAAAAGACATTAGATACCATATATACGAATCTGTGCTTTGTGGAGAGTCCTAGAAGATTAGGCAGAGAAGTGACATATTTTAGTTTGTTTTAGGCTTTCTGCTTTCAGAGGCTAGGAGAGCATTACTATATATATGTGTGTTTGTGACGTGTAGGGGGCTGGCCTAATAGAAAAATAAAGGCTAACGTTTGAGGGTGACAGTAGACATGGAAAATGGATATGAACAGGAGCAACATGGTAATGGTTGCGTTTCGGGTACCTGTTAGCTGGATTAGTGTTGTGGTTGGGAAGAGTAGAGGCAAAAGTTGATTCCAGGATTTTAATCAGAAAACAATGGTATCATTTCTACAAGTAGGAAGATTAATAAAATTTATTAAATTTTCACTGAACCCACGGTGTAATTGTAATTTTTTTTCTAAGTGTAGTGTGTAATTTTTTTCAGTGTGTAGTGTGTAATTTTTTTTCTAAGTGCTACTCTCACAGAATGTGAAATGTGGATGGAGACAGTAAGGAAGATATTTTACAAAAGTTAACAGTCATGAAGATGAAATAAGATGAAATCTGCATAATGACTAAATGCTGTGTGTTCTGATAAAAAAAAATTCTGGATGAGTGATAGGAGCATCTTTTTTTTTTAAATTTTTTTTTTAAATTTATTTATTTGTTAGAGAGAGAGAGCGAGCAAGCACAGGCAGACAGAGTGGTAGGCAGAGGCAGAGGGAGAAGCAGGCTCCCCGCCGAGCAAGGAGCCCGATGTGGGACTCGATCCCAGGACGCTGGGATCATGACCTGAGCTGAAGGCAGCCGCTTAACCAACTGAGCCACCCAGGCGTCCCAATAGGAGCATCTTTATTTTTAATTTTAATGCATCTTTAAAAATGCATTTGAAGATTTGAAGTAGCTCCTAAAGAATTAGTAAGAGAAATGGGAAAAAAAAAAAGATGATCTTTCTTTCCCTCAATTTCAGGCTGGCTTACAGTTGGACCAACTCTTACAAACAGCAACTATAATGCAGAAACCTATGCATCCTACTTTAGTGCTCCTAATTCCTACTTGACTGGATGTACAGAGGAAATTGAGAGACTTCGACCAAAATCACCTCCTCCCAAATCTAAGTCTGATCGGGGAGGCGGAGCTCCCAGAGGCGGAGGAAGAGGTGGAACTTCTGCTGGCCGCGGCCGAGAAAGGAATCGATCTAACTTCCGAGGCGAAAGAGGTGGTTTTAGGGGGGGCCGTGGAGGAGCACACAGAGGTGGCTTTCCACCTCGGTAACTTTTTAAGACACTGATCTGTTAATGCCTCTATATCTTCTTCACTATAGTTTGATTTCCAACTGGGGGCCTTTGTTTAGCATTCAGTTCCGGCTTGCACTTTGCTTTAATTTTTCTGAGCTGCAGGAATATTTTAGCCAATCTCCCTCGCAGTTGTTACACACATTGTGTAGTTTTATCCAGGAAAAACAGGTCATCCTGCCTTCGGTCACGTGCATGTAACTTAACAGTGGAACAAACACCTTCCTTTCAGAGACTAATTTATTCTGACAGATTCCAACTAATTACAAAGGCTTTTGCCTTTTAGAAATAGTTTAAGTGAAGAGTGAAAAAGACCCAATCTGTAGTGTCATACTAGCGCCAAGAGCAGTTGATAATAGGCATCCTGCCACTGCTGTCATAGCAAATGGAAAGCTGTTTGGGAGCCTTGATAGAACGGACTTGGGACAGATGTTTAACTTCTGTCAAAGTTCTAACATTTTCTTGATGAAACAAAGACTCTTTTTTTTTTCTTTTTAAAAAATCTTTTACTCAGATATAATTTGACTACTACTGAAAAATTGAGAGAATTTGAACAAAATCATCAGCTCCTCCCAAATCCAAATCTGATAGGGGAGGTTGGTGCTCCCAGCGGTGGGCAGAGGAAGAGGTAGAATTTAGCAGGCAGACTTAAAAAGAGAGAAAAAGTTCATCATAATTTCATTTGCGTAGCTACAGGTGACTGTTAATCACACTTCTTAAGAGGCGAAGGAGGACAAATATCCAAGTGCTAGAACTTTGGTGTAGACTTGAATTGACCTTCAAAGCAGCTTCATATATTCCTAAGCAAAGTAAAAGAAACGAGGCAACAACAGAGAGAACTGGTTATCAGGTGTTTTGAGAATAAAGTATTTGGTGATGAGGAAATGACTTCTTAAAACTTGTTATGGAGAAAACAGTATTAAAAACCAATTACAGAAGACCCTCAACTTAAGACAGCTTAGAAAGTGGAATTGCAGTTGCCTTTTATTAAAACCATATGGTGTGTTGTTTTTAAGAGCCTGGTTTTGCAGATCGGTTGGTTGTATAAAGCTTTCTTCTGTCATTTATCTTCCTATACTGTAACTCATGTTTTAAATGAATTTGATGAATGAAATAACAATTACTGTTCTTGAAAAATATATTTTTTATTTTGTGTATGATTTTTCTAATGAAACTTTAAACCCTTGAAATGTGGGAGTCTGTTTTCTGTAAGTGGAATTGCCTTTGTTACCAAATGAAAAAGGACTGACTTAAGATCAGACTTTTGTTTTGGTCTGTGATGCATTTTAGTAGCCATTCTCAGCTTTTCATTGGCTCATGTTATACCTAAAGTGTGGTTATATTACACACACTGAAGACTCAGTTTGAGATAAGGGCTGAATTATAGAAATAGGGTTGAGATCCTTAAAAGCCTGGTGAATTTAATGTACTCAACCTGTTGGTACTTTTATTTGACTAATGCCTTTTTTGATGTAGATACATAGATATGAATCACAGTTGGTTAGAATTTTTACTGAAATGATCCTTTATTTTCAACTTCAATGATTATAAAGTATCTGGGTAGAACTGCATTTGTCAAAGTTGACATGAGAATAAAGAAGATGGATGTTCTAATTGCCCAGTGTGGGTCTTTAGAAATTCTAGTTAGGAAGTGACCCCATCTTATAAACAAGACTCGAGTGTGGTCCATACCTGGGCCTAGCCAAGAGAAGGCAGCATTCTTAGTGCTTACCTGGCCTAGTTACCTGTGAGATGTACATCATAATGTCATCTTATAGAGAATTAGGAATGGCGTTTTTGTAGGTTGAAAGTTAAATATGCCCACCATATTTAGAATACAGCAGATAAGAAAGGAGGAGGTCGTGGGGGGGATGCAAGGCCTAGAATTATCTCTTTGACAATGGAATGTGGAATTTTTATAGCACAGGATGGCATTGACTCACTAGTTTTGCTACCCTTCACTTTCAATAAAGGTTGGGGTTATTTTTATGACAGAATCTGTATTCATTGAGGAAACATTTCCAATGAAAACTCAATAATCTGACCTCTTCTGGCTTTTGATCATCTTTATATTCATTTACATGCCTTACATTTTTAAAAAATTATCTAGGAATTACCCAAAATAAGTAATAGTTGTTTCACTTACAGATTCCTTACTGGGTCAAAGCTAGTAATTGTGAAATAACCTTACATTTTTCAGTTTAAAAGTTGTAAGATCAGCATATCTGTTATACATAATTACAGTCCTAAGTATTCTAGTCCACATGTTGATGTTTATTTTCATTGGTAATTGTTCTTTCCCTGTTACATATTTCCCTTCAAAGGATGGAGATTAGGAGGCCTAAAGGACTACAGTTTTTTTGTGGAGGAGTTGATGATGTCATGTAGAACAAATTTGGTGGTGGGGAATATCATACCCAAATACTACTGAACTAGATTAGACCAAGGGATTATGGAGATATCAGTCCAAGATTAAAATGGCACCATGACACAGCACAATGTGAGAGATGTCAAACTGGGAAGTGGGGATCAAGTGTGGAGAGTCTGGTTATGGCAGCCGGTCACATGTCCAAAGTTGGAATGGATCAGCATGCAGCAGCAGTATACTGTTCTGATGATCAGTTAAGTCAAAGAGCCACCTGAGTCCTTAGCCCATAAATCTGGAAGCTTAAACTATGTGTCTGTCTCTGTTCTGAAGCTGCGTAAGAGTCATGCCATAGTTTGATTTTAAGTTGATGGAGTTTTAGTGGCAAGATGCCTGCGTGTTAGTGTGTTGTCCAAAGCTGAGATCCTGTGTCATGGCTGTTAACTAGGAATGATTCCTTTTTATGTCTTACAGAATACTTCCTACTCATTTTAATTGTTCAATTACAACTTTCTGATTAGTTTCAGCAGCTTATTTTAAAACCTGTACTGCTTTCATCCTGAATTTAACTATAGAAGATTTGGTCTTTGAAGTATAGTTCCAAATTTTTTTCTGATTTGTTTAATCTTTATTACCTTGACAGAATTATGGCCTAGTGGGACTCTTTCAAAATAGTAGTTTTTGATCTAAAAGTGTCTTATATTTTTGTGAACTATTAAAAACAAATTTTTGCTTGTAAGAAGGGCCTTTCTTAGAACAATCCTTGTGGTCCCCATAAGATTTTTAGCATTATTCTGTCTTTGATATTTGGCGATAGGGACTGAACTTTGACTTGGGGCTCATATGGAGTCAGTCAGTTCTAAAGCTGTAAATCTAGCATTTCGCAGCCATGGAAGACTCCATTTCTGGAAAAGCCACATTGTTCCTGCTCACAAGGCCTCTACTCAGATAGAAATAGTGCTAGCTGTAGTCACAGAGAAAAGTACCTCATTTAATCTAGAAAATTATTTTCCAGCAAACCCTCTTTCCAGTATTGGGCAAAATGTTAAAATGATCAGTGTGTGTGTGTGTGTGTGTTACACTTCTTGTCTCTGTGACTGGAGGTGCTAATAAATAGTGAAATTGGTTAAGGTAGGTTTTTTCCAAAAATAATTCTAACTAATGGAGAATCTAGAGGTCAACATTATAAAATGCATACAGGAACCAAGTATATAATACAAATTGGTGAAACAAGCCATGAATTTGTTTTATAGTGGAATAATTATCTTTTTTGACATATTTTGTTTGCATATTAAACATGGGAATATTTACTTTCATTTATCTCGCCTGTTTTCCCAGTTTTTTTCAAGTCCTAAGAAAAGCAGAGCAGCACAGAGCACTTAATCTCAGGCCCATAGAGACTAGAGAGAAACGTAGGGGGACAGGAGAGCTCCCACCCCGGGTAAGGTGGACATCACTACTCAGCTCCACCTCGTTGGCCTCAAGAAATACCTGTTCGAAAAATAGGGACTTAGGAAACTAGTCTTCTATAAAATATCTTAAAATTGAAAATCCTTATTGCAAAAGAGTTTTAGATGTTGGATAGGTAACAATTTTTTAATGTTATTTAAAAAGTACACCCTGAAAGATTTTGTAAAACTCATGTACTCTTGAAACCACCTATAGTCACTATTGTTGTAATGATTATTTCCTTAACTAGACACTAGTCATTTTGCTTCCCTAAATTGATTTTGTTCTTTATGTGAGTTAAAACTGGATTTTCAGGGGCACCTAGGTGGCTCCGTCCATTAAGAGTCTGCCTTCGGCTCATGTCGTGATCTCAGGGTCCTGGGATTGATTCCCGTGTTGGGCTCTCTACTCAGAGGGGAGTCTGCTTCTCCCTCTCCGTCTGCCCCTTCCCTTGCTTGTGCGCTCTTTCTCTCTCTCTCTCTCTCAAATAAACAAAATCTTACAAAACCCCCTGGATTTTCATGTATTAAGTCTGGATAACAGTGGCTCTGGAAATCACGTTTACAAGGACATGCTTTGGGAATTGGAAGGGACAATAGGAGTATGTGGTAGCTTTAAAGTCTGAAAACTGCTATCTAGTGAACGAAGACTTCACCTATGGCCTCAAGAGAGAGAGTCAGCCGGCACCAAAAGGGAAACATTTCAGGAAAACAATGTGCTAAATACAATTTTCTCACAGACGGAACTGTTCTTAAGTGGCTGCTTAGGGAAGGAGCAAGCTTCTTATCCGTGTCTCAAGAAGAGGCCAAGAAATAGCCATAAGAGATGATGATGACTAAGGGATTTTTATTGCCTTTTTCCACTGAGATTGTTTTTCTTTTTACCCAGTTTAGTCAGGATTACACCTGTGTTTTCAGCAGTTAAAATTTACAGTCAGTTCTCCCCAGAGAATTGCCTTTTCTGAAAGATTATTGACCAACCATTCTGAAAGGTTTCAGACACTTTAGAGTGTAATGCCTCCTAGTGGAGCCGAAGTTCAATTTCATGTATCTTTCCATATTCCAAAACATGATCTGAAAATTTGGTCCTTACTCTTACTGTTTTATTAAGAAGCATGTTCCCATCTGACTGAACATTTAAAAAAAATTAACATACCATTCCTAATTATTCTCAGTCTCCTGTCATTAGGTTAGATTTGTAGAAGTGAAGGTAGAGCCATTTAGTAACTTCCTCAAAGACGTGTCTTCTTTTGAGTAAACTCTTACTTCTTCATAATGGCTCCTCCAAATGCAAAATATAAATTCTTGTCTTTGGCTTATATTTTACTGGAGTTTTGGTTTTTAACACTTTAAAGCAGTTTAGGCTATAGTTTCCTCATATTGATACATTTATTTTAATCTCTGAAACCATCTTTTAATTGGACATTTCTATAGCATTTAAAGATAGCTTGGTTTTGGGGCTATTGGTTAAGATACTCATGGCATAAAAGCAAATACAACTAGGAGTCAGATTGGTCCTAGTTTTCATGATCTTTAGCATGTTTAATAAAAAAAAAACAATAAAATAACAGCAATGAACACTTAAATAGCACTATGTGTCAGGGACTAGTCTAAGCCCTTTACACTTACTAACCTAATGCTTCAAATGAGTAGGAAACCGAGGCACAGAAAGGTTTCTAACTTGCCCCCAAAGTTCCATTTCACATGGAGCTGGTATAGAAACCCATCTCAGTGGTTCCATAGCCCATGAGGATCTACTGCTTCTCAAGGTTTGGGAAAGGGAATGTACTATTTCCAAATACCGTGGAATAGCACTCACCATTTTTGGCAAGTGGTCCTTCAGGATTCATTGGAGCATTTCCATTATGTATTGGATTTCTTTTCCCATTGAAAGCTAACCTCCATTTGTATTCCGCATTATATTACCTTCTGTCTTCCAAGAATCTTACTCTTCCAAATATTTTTTCTCTGTCCAGTCTTCAGCATTTTTTTTTTTTTTTGGAGTTGATGTAACAGTACTGCTACCATTTATTTTTCCAATATAATACTGGCTTCTTTCCATCAGCGTTTAAATGTCAAATCCCTGACTGTCTTAAAATAAAGCCTGTCCTTCCTCTGTGACTCTCTGATCCCCTTCTTGAGTTGCCTCCCCTCTGACTCCTGTTGCTCAACGTATTCCAATCTAGCATTCAAGTTCATTGAGCCTGTAAAAGTGTCACCAAACTCACCCATGACCTTTTTACTAATTCCAGCATACCTTTTAGTCTTTAACTTCCTTTTCCCAGAGGGAAAGGCTGTAACTTGGCTGCCCACTCTTTCCATGCCCCCCCCTTACCTTGGTTTTGTGATGTCCTCTGGCCAGGTTTTCCTTCTTAACCTCTCTGGCCCTTCTCCCAGTCTCCTCAGGTTTCCACTTAATTATCTGTCTCAGGGATTTGCTGCCCTCTCACTACAGAATTGCCCTGGGTTTTTTCATCTATTTTGTACTAGTTCTTTTTCTCTGTATGTAGATGACTTGCAAATTTCCAGCCCAGAGCTCTCTCCTGAGCCTCAGGCCCATATTTTTAGGCGCTATAGTATATCTCACTTGGATAGTTTGCAAGCTACCTTGCGAATTCTCTCAATTACCTGGCTCATGTCTACTAATTCTTTCAGGTCTCAGCTTCAGTATAATTAATGGGAAATCTTTATGGACTAGACCTTGCCCCCTAGCTAGACTAGGTCACATATCCCTGATTTCATTTACATATCATATATAAATGTACATATATTATACATAAATATATATAAATGTATACATATAAAATTTATATATACAAAAAATAAAATGTAATGGCATGTTACACCATTTATGAAAACTGCTGTAATTGTAAAGATGGCAGGGTTTTTGTTTGTGCTGCTCACTGTTTGTCTGTCCAGTAAAGGGCAGAGTGCTTGGCATATAGAAGAGGTGCGATATTTAAGTTAGAACATAATACTTCACAGAACGGCACATCTTTGAACACCTAATTACTTAGAAGGTTCTTCTTTCAATTGAGTTGCACCTTGTCACTTCTTTGTATTGGTTCTGATTTTATACTGTAGGCAAATACAGAACAATCCTTAGACTATCTTCAAGTGAATAAAGAAATGTGCTGCTCTGGCCTTCTAGTTTACATAGAGCATGGTGCCTTGAACTGAACACTCATGTAGGTGTGGTCTGGTCTCACCTCAGAGTAGGGCCATTGCTATAGTCATCTGACAGCCTATCCCTGTAAGAGAGTAACTTGATTACATCTGCTTTTCTCCCACTATAGATTCATGCTGACAAACTCCCTCAGTTCTTTTTTAAGTACTGTTGTTTACAAGGAGCATCTGCATGTGCATTTTTTTTGGACACTGGTTCAGGATCATACATTTCTTCTTAAACTCATCCAAGTCAATCTGAAACATCATGCCAGTTGGCTAACATGGGAATAGAGTTTAATCTTATTAGTGTATTTGCTGTTCTACTCAATTTCATGACATCTATTAATTTATGAATAAACCTTACTAGCTGTGTAATCGTAGACAGGTCCTGATTTAATCACTTCAAGTCTATTTTTCACCTGTGAATGGGGCTGGTAATAAAATTGGAGTTACCATGAGGAATAAATGTTCGCAAAACACCCAGTGCGGTTCTTAGGACATTGTATGTACTCAATATACTTAACTCTTCTTATTTATTCATATCACTGATACCAAAGTTGAACAGGGCAGATACAGGTCAGATGCCTGTGTCAGACCACTCAAAACCACTCTCCTAGGTTTATATATATTCATTAATAATGGTCTCATATAGGCCATTTCTATTATTCTGCCCACAAGGACAGATCAGAGAATTTTTAAAAGTGCATTTCTCAAGTACACTGTCTCTGATATTTCCTAGGTTGATTTATTCACCTAACACTTCCCAACCCTCAAAAAAAATTTTTAGTTTTCCAAATTTTTTCTTAGTAAACCATTTAAACATCTTTTCCCCAAGACATGAATACCACCCTTATTTCTTTTTAAAATCTCAAAATACCTAAAAAAATTTCTACCTGTTGAGTAAGAGCATATGAAGTGATTTATTGGTACCGGTTAATATCCATTATATACAGGTAGAAACCCTCAAAATTGTACAGAGAACCATTAAGAATATAGATAAAGACAGTTTTATAGACAAAACAACAACTGGAAAACAGTTTTAACATACACAACATATAATTATGAAAAAAAAAGTAGAACACAAATTGTTCTACCAAATAGATTCCAAGGTTATTAAAAGTCTGCTATGCAAACCTTAAGTTGAAAAACATGTTCAGTGGGTGTTACATGGTTTAAAAAAATTAGGTATAATGTAAAAATTGTATTTTTTCCCCTCACTGCAAATGGGAGAGCCAAGACAACTTTTTACCTCAAATCTATACATTTTGAAAAATAATTTATATGTCTAGCACAAAGAAAGAAAATTGAGAATGTTTACAGTTCTGTAAACTAAGCCTTTCATGAAATGCAAACTGTATCACTTTTAACAGTTAGAAATTGTGCAATCAGAAATAGACTGTTCCCTTTATAAAGGTACAATTGTACCTTCATTGACTTTATACCTGAGCACCAAAGCTTAAGTCCTAAATGTCGTCCTGGAAAGCTATTTTGAAAATGAGCAAGAAATCAAAACTAGCCTGTTACCATCTGGAGAATTAGGCACCAAGAAGGAGATTATCTCCTTAGAAATGCAACATCAACAATAGAGAAGATTCAATTAATTAAGCAGCTGGCAGATCTCTTTGTGAACGCAACAAAGGAAATCCACATAAGATGATCCTCCATAAAGTCCTTTGTCTTCTACCAGGAACTGTCGGAAAACCATTTCTGGCTGCTCCCGCTGCTTTACTATTGTCAGCTAGGAAAAAATAATAAGGCCGGTGGTTATAAACATTCTCTGAATGTGGCTCAATTTAAATGCCTATATTTCACCAAAATTATTTAACGTCCATTGTGTGTGAGGCCTTGGAGGATGATGGGAAAGTGCCCATTATCCAGAGTGGAGGGAGGCACTGACCCCAAAACCATAAAAACCTGACATACAACACTAAGTGGCAACGATGAAACATAAGCAAAGCACCATGGGAAAGGCTTCACAATGGTAATAATGATCACTGGAGCCTTAAAGGATAATGTAGGATTTCCTTAAGGATGGGGGTGGGGTGGGCTTAGAGAGCATTCCATAATGGGGTGCCATGCACCATGTACCAAAGACAGACATGGTTAGCAAAATGAATTAATAGTCTTAAAGTCAGCAAAAAGTTAGGGACAAACCACCTCAAGGTTAGGGAAAACTACCTAAATGAGTGAGCTTTTGTAGGAATTGTGATCTAGTGAAAGTGCTTCAGGACAAAATGAGTTAACTGGTAGCACTATGAGATGAGGGAAACTCAAAAGGAAGCAATTGGAGGCATCAAGGTGGGAGGCGATCGGGATTTGAACTACAGGGCAGTGAAGATGGAAGAGATTTGAGAGGTGCTACATGGGTAGAGCATGTGACCCTTGATTTCAGTGTCATGAGTTCAAACCCCACATTAGGCATGGAACCTACTGAAAAAAAAAAAAAAGGAAGAAAAAGAAAGAAACAATTGAGAGGCGCTACAGAGGTGGACTGCACAGGGGACCCTTGTTCCCTGCTCATAACAATGATCTAGGGCTGTGCAGTCTAGCCACCAGCAACACATGATTATCAAACACTTGAAACATGGCTAGTCTGAATTGGGTTGTGCTGTAAATGTAAAATACACAATGGATTTCTATGACTTTGAGAAAAAGAAAACGTAAAACTCACTAACTGCATATCCATGTGGAAATACTATTTTGGATACACTGGGTTAATAATATATTACTAAAATGACTCTTCTACATTTCTAACATGACTACTAGGAAATGCAGAATTACATATGCAGCTTGCATTATTGGACAATGCTGACTTGGGGAAGAGGTACATGGGAAAAAGGCCCAGAAGGGGGAAGCCTTGGCATGAACACTTGGAGCCCTTCCTGGTCCTTACTCGCTCACTCACTCCTATTTTCAGGTAGTCAGAGATGACAATATGGATGGTCAGAATTTGTTATCTACTGAGCTATGAGTGGAGTTAACGGAGCACACACACAAAACAAGGTCTCCCTGCCTGCTTCATGGCATCCCCTCACTTCCTCTCACCTAGTGAAACCACCAGAAAGGTCTGCAGTTACTGGCTGCAGGGAGGAAGGTACATTGCATTTTGGCCAGGAGGGACTGGCCCTCCCTACTTTTGCTTTAGTTATCAAGTAGAATGATACTGTCAACACAATTTGCTTTCTTTCCTTTATGCTATTTTGGCCTGGCCCCTAGGCTGATAAGCTTTAAACCACCCCTGGCCTGATAAAAATACAACAGCTGCTGCCACCACTACAGCTCAGTGAACCTATGTGGATATGGACAGGTGTGGTGTCTTGGCTTTTTGGGTGTCATTGCCAGGCACGGGGACGCTGCACCGGAACAGCAGTGTGGACGGGCACACCTCCACCCCAACAAAGGGAAGCACAACTAACCTTCAATGAAAACTTCTCCAAAGGAGATTAAAACTTGCATCCTGGTGAGCCTGAAGCCAAGGCCATTTTCTTTTTACTGGTTATTACTGTCCCTGACAGGCAAGAGCAATGTGCATCTGGCCTCAGTGAAACAGCCCAGGCTGACACTGGGCAGAATGAGACATTGTGAAGGGAAGGATTTGAGACTCTAATTTCTTTAGAATTTAATTTGTCTATGGGAATTAATGGGAGGAAGTCCATATTATACATATGCTGTTGCTGCCATTCACTTGGGTTATTTATTTTTCTATGGAGCTCACTGTAAAACCTCCTTCGATGAAGGGTGTCTGGTTATGATCTGAGGTGGAAATAGAATAGGAAATGAATTTCACCTTAGGGAGAAACTTAGCTTTAAGGTAAAAAAACAAATACCCTGATTCAGGACACCTGGGTTGTTCTGTCGCTTAAACATATGACTTCAACTCAAGTCATGATCTCGGGGTCCCGGGATGGAGCCCCACATTAGGCTCCCCTGCTCAGCAGGGAGTCTGCTTCTCCCTCCCCCTCTACCCTTCCTTCTGCTCATGCTGTTTCTGTCTCTCAAATAAATCAATAAATTCTTTTTTTTTTACCTACAATTTTTTTTAATTTTTAAATTTTTTTATTTTAATAAACATATAATGTATTTTTATCCCCAGGGGTACAGGTCTGTGAATCACCAGATTTACACATTTCACAGCACTCATCATAGCACATACTCTCCCCAATGTCCATTTCCCCACCACCCTCTCCCGTCCCCCCTCCCCCAGCAACCCTCAGTCTGTTTTTTGAGATTGAGTCTTTTATGGTTTGTCTCCCTCCCAATCCCATCTTTTCATTTTTTCTTTTCGTACCTCTCCCCAACCCCCCCCCCCCAACCTTGCATCTCTACTTCCTCATATTAAAGAGATCATATGATAGTTGTCTTTCTCTGATTGACTTATTTCGCTAAGCACGATACCCTCTGGTTCCAGCCACGTCGTCGCAAATGGCAAGATTTCATGTCTTTTGATGGCTGCATAGTATTCCATTGTGTATATATACCACATCTTCTTTATCCATTCATCTGTTGATGGACATCTAGGCTCTTTCCACAGTTTGGCTATTGTGGACATTGCTGCTATAAACATTCAGGTGCACGTGCCCCTTCGGAGCACCACGTTTGTATCTTTAGGATATATACCCAGTAGTGCAATTGCTGGGTCATAGGGTAGCTCTATTTTCAGTTTTTTGAGGAACCTCCACACTGTTTTCCAGAGTGGTTGCACCAGTTTGCATTCCCACCAGCAGTGTAGGAGGGTTCCCCTCTCTCCGCATCCTCGCCAGCATCTCTCATTTCTTGACTTGTTAATTTTAGCCATTCTGACTGGTGTGAGGTGGTATCTCATTGTGGTTTTGATTTGTATTTCCCTGATGCCGAGTGATGTGGAGCATTTTTTCATGTGTCTGTTGGCCATTTGGATGTCTTCTTTGGAGAAATGTCTGTTCGTGTCCTCTGCCCATTTCTTGACTGGATTATTTGTTCTTTGGGTATTGAGTTTGATAAGCTCTTTATAGATTTTGGATATTAGCCCTTTATCTGATATGTCCTTTGCAAATATCTTCTCCCATTCTGTCAGTTGTCTTTTGGTTTTGTTCACTGTTTCCTTTGCTGTGCAAAAGCTTTTGATCTTGATGAAATCCCAATAGTTCATTTTTGCCCTTGCTTCTGTTGCCTTTGGCGATGTTCCTAGGAAGAAGTTGCTGCGGTTGAGGTCAAAGAGGTTGCTGCCTGCATTCTCCTCAAGGATTTTGATGGATTCCTTTCTCACATTGAGGTCCTTCATCCATTTTGAGTCTATTTTCATGTGTGGTGTAAGGAAATAGTCCAATTTCATTTTTCTGCATGTGGCTGTCCAATTTTCCCAGCACCATTTGTTGAAGAGGCTGTCTTTTTTCCATTGGATATTTTTTCCTGCTTTGTCGAAGATTAGTTGACCATAGAGTTGAGGGTCTATTTCTGGGCTCTCTATTCTGTTCCATTGGTCTATATGTCTGTTTTTGTGCCAGTACTATACTGTCTTGATGATGACAGCTTTGTAATAGAGCTTGAAGTCTGGAATTGTGATGCCACCGACTTTGGCTTTCTTTTTCAATATTCCTTTGGCTATTCGAGGTCTTTTCTGGTTCCATATAAATTTTAGGATTATTTGTTCTATTTCTTTAAAAAAATGGATGGGATTTTGATAGGGATTGCATTAAATGTATAGATTGCTTTCGGTAGAATAGACATTTTCACAATATTTGTTCTTCCAAACCATGAGCATGGAATATTTTTCCATTTCTTTGTGTCTTCCTCAATTTCTTTCATGAGTACTTTATAGTTTCCTGAGTATAGATTCTTTGCCTCTTTGGTTAGATTTATTCCTAGGTATCTTATGGTTTTGGGTGCGACTGTAAATGGGACTGACTCCTCAATTTCTCTTTCTTCTGTCTTGTTGTTAGTGTAAAGAAATGCAACTGATTTCTGTGCATTGACTTTATATCCTGACACTTTACTGAATTCCTGTATAAGTTCTAGCAGTTTTGGAGTGGAGCCTTTTGGGTTTTCCACATATAGTATCATATCATCTGCAAAGAGTGATAGTTTGACTTCTTCTTTGCCAATTTGGATGCCTTTAATTTCTTTTTGTTGTCTGATTGCTGAGGCTAGGACTTCTAGTACTATGTTGAACAGCAGTGGTGATAACGGACATCCCTGCCGTGTTCCTGACCTTAGCGGAAAAGCTTTCAGTTTTTCTCGATTGAGAATGATATTTGCGGTGGGTTTTTCATAGATGGCTTTGATAATATTGAGGTATGTGTCTTCTATCCCTACACTTTGAAGAGTTTTAATCAGGAAGGGATGCTGCACTTTGTCAAATGCTTTTTCAGCATCTATTGAGAGTATCATATGGTTCTTACTCTTTCTTTTATTAATGTATTGTATCACATTGATGGATTTGCGGATGTTGAACCAACCTTGCAGCCCTGGAATAAATCCCACTTGTTCGTGGTGAATAATCCTTTTAATGTACTGTTGGATGCTATTGGCCAGTATTTTGGTGAGAATTTTCGCATCTGTGTTCATCAAAGATATTGGTCTGTAATTCTCTTTTTTGGTGGGATCCTTGTCTGGTTTTGGGATCAAGGTGATGCTGGCCTCATAGAATGAGTTTGGAAGTTTTCCTTCCATTTCTATTTTTTGGAACAGTTTCAGGAGAATAGGAATTAATTCTTCTTTAAATGTTTGGTAGAATTCCCCTGGGAAGCCGTCTGGTCCTGGACTTTTGTTTGTTTGGAGATTTTTGATGACTGTTTCAATCTCCTTACTGGTTATGGGTCTGTTCAGGTTATCTATTTCTTCCTGGTTCAGTTGTGGTAGTTTATACATCTCTAGAAATGTATCCATTTCTTTCAGATTGTCAAATTTGTTGGTGTAGAGTTGCTCGTAGTATGTTCTTATAATTGTTTGTATTTCTTTGGTGTTGGTTGTGATCTCTCCTCTTTCATTCATGATTTTATTTATTTGCGTCCTTTCTCTTTTCTTTTTGATAAGTCTGGCCAGGGGCTTATCAATCTTATTAATTCTTTCAAAGAACCAGCTCCTAGTTTTGTTGATTTGTTCTATTGTTTTTTTAGTTTCTATTTCATTGATTTCTGCTCTGATCTTTATGATTTCTCTTCTCCTGCTGGGTTTAGGCTTTCTTTGTTGTTCTCTCTCCAGCTCCTTTAGGTATAGGGTTAGGTTGTGTATTTGAGACCTTTCTTGTTTCTTGAGAAAGGCTTGCACCGCTATATATTTTCCTCTCGGGACTGCCTTTGTTGTGTCCCACAGATTTTGAACCGTTGTGTTTTCATTATCATTTGTTTCCATGAATTTTTTCAATTCTTCTTTAATTTCCTGGTTGACCCATTCATTTTTTAGAAGGATGCTGTTTAGTCTCCATGTATTTGCATTTTTTCCAAATTTCCTCTTGTGATTGAGTTCTAGCTTCAGAGCATTGTGGTCTGAAAATATGCAGGGAATGATCTCAATCTTTTGGTACCGATTGAGACCTGATTTATGACCCAGGATGTGGCCTATTCTGGAGAATGTTCCATGTGCACTAGAGAAGAATGTATATTCTGTTGCTTTGGGATGGAATGTTCTGAATATATCTGTGATGTCCATCTGGTCCAGTGTGTCATTTAGGGCCTTTATTTCCTTGTTGATCTTTTGCTTGGATGATCTGTCCATTTCAGTGAGGGGGGTGTTAAAGTCCCCTGCTATTATTGTATTACTGTCGATGTATTTCTTTGATTTTGTTATTAATTGGTTTATATAGTTGGCTGCTCCCATGTTCGGGGCATAGATATTTAAGATTGTTAGGTCTTCTTGTTGGACAGACCCTTTGAGTATGATATAGTGTCCTTCCTCATCTCTTATTATAGTCTTTGGCTTAAAATCTAATTGATCTGATATAAGCATGGCCACCCCAGCTTTCTTCTGATGTCCATTAGCATGGTACATTGTTTTCCACCCCCTCACTTTAAATCTGGAGGTGTCTTCGGATCTAAAATGAGTTTCTTGTAGGCAGCATATGGATGGGTTTTGTTTTTTTATCCATTCTGATACCCTGTGTCTTTTGATTGGGGCATTGAGCCCATTAACATTCAGGGTAACTATTGAGAGATATGAATTGAGTGCCATTGTATTGCCTGTAAGGTGACTGTTACTGTATATTGTCTCGGTTTCTTTCTGATCTACTACTCTTAGGGTCTCTCTTTGCTTAGAGGACCCCTTTCAATATTTCCTGTAGAGCTGGTTTGGTGTTTGCAAATTCTTTCAGCTTTTGTTTGTCCTGGAAGTTCTTTATCTCTCCTTCTATTTTCAATGATAACCTAGCTGGATATAGTATTCTTGGCTGCATGTTTTTCTCGTTTAGTGCTCTGAATATATCATGCCACTTCTTTCTGGCCTGCCAGGTCTCTGTGGATAGGTCTGCTGCCAATCTAATGTTTTTACCCTTGTATGTTACAGACTTCTTTTCCCGGGCTGCTTTCAGGATTTTCTCTTTGTCACTAAGACTTGTAAATTTTACTATCAGGTGACGAGGTGTGGACCTATTTTTATTGATTTTGAGGGGCATTCTTAGCATCTCCTGGATTTTGATGTTTGTTCCCTTTGCCATATTAGGGAAATTCTCTCCAATAATTGTCTCCAATATACCTTCTGCTCCCCTCTCTCTTCTTCTTCTGGAATCCCAATTATTCTAATGTTGTGTCATCTTATGGTGTCGCTTATCTCTCGAATTCTCTCCTCGTGGTCCAGTATTTGTTTGTCTCTCTTTTGCTCAGCTTCTTTATTCTCTGTCATTTGGTCTTCTATGTCACTAATTCTTTCTTCTGCCTCATTTATCCTAGCAGTGAGAGCTTCCATTTTTGATTGCACCTCATCAATAGCTTTTTTGATTTCAACTTGGTTAGATTTTAGTTCTTTTATTTCTCCAGAAAGGGCTTTTATCTCTCCGGAGAGGGTTTCTCTAATATCTTCTATGCCTTTTTCGAGCCCGGCTAGAACCTTGAGAATTGTCATTCTGAACTCTAGATCTGTCATGTTACCAATGTCCGTATTGATTAGGTCTCCAGTCTTCGGTACGGCCTCTTGTTCTTTTTTTTTGAGGTGAGTTTTTCCGCCTTGTCATTTTGTCCAGGTAGTATTTGCTTTCTCCTGCTGTGGAATTCCGCTGTTCTTGGTGACTGAAGTTGGTTTTGGATGGGTTTCTTGTTGATCTTCTGGGGGAGGGGCCTGTTGTAGTGATTCTCAAGTGTCTTTGCCGCAGGCGGAATTGCACGGCCCTTGCCAGGGGCCAGGCTAAGTAATCCGCTCGGGTTTGCTTTCGGGAGCTTTTGTTCCCTGAGCGCTTTCCGTAGAGTTCCGGAGGACGGGAATGAAGATGGCGGCCTCCCAATCTCTCGGCCCGGAGGAGCCGAGAGCTTGGGGTTCCGCTCCTCAGTGCGCTCTCAGAGCAAAGCGCCCAACCGCCCTGCCTCCCTGGCCTGCGGTCGCGCCTTGAGGAAAGCAGTCAATTGCTGGAGCTGGAGAAAAGCGCCCGGTCGCTTCCGTCTCCATGGCCTCCGGCCGCCCTCCGAGCCCACCCAGCTGCAACGGGCACAAGGTAACCCCGGGCTGAGAGCTCAGTCCTTGCCTCTGTCTCTGTAACTGGCTTCCCTGCTCCAATACCTGCGAGCTCCGCAGCCCTCAGACACCCCTGGTCCTTCCATGACCCCGCGGGACCTGGGGTTATGCTGACCCCGCCTGGGTTTCCCCCCGGTTTAGCCCCTGGAGCGATGTCTCCCAGTGGAGCAGACTTTTAAAAGTCCCGATCTAAATCAATAAATTCTTTAAAAAAAAAAAATTCTGGCTCTACCATTTGTGTTTCTACAGACAAAGTTGAACCTCCCACTACTAGTTCCAGAATGACACAGAAAGTATGGTGGAATGTCTCAGGAAGCAGATTAATGGGAGTGGTGGGAAGCCATCTTAGTTGTCTTGACATGCTGGTGATCTTAAGGAGTAAACCATACAACTAAGAGGAAAAAATAGTGGGATGGACTGGGGAATCCATATTTTATCAGCCCCCTTCCTTTACCTTTCTATAGGGAGGGAAATAGCCTTGTACAGTGGGAAGAGAATATTAAAATGATCATTGCTGGTGTCCCTCCCAGCCTCATGTGTACCCTTTACGGAAGAACCGACTATCTCGAGTAGTCCCAGTTTATATTCTCTAGGTCATGGTACCAGTCACCTTAAAGAATCATTGCACTTCAAGAGCCATTCTCGTTTCTCATGGCCTGCCTCATAAGAAACAGATAAATAATGAGAGTGATTAGGATCACCCCAAAGAATGAGCTGAATGAGAAGAGAGCAGCAGACACAACTTAGGGAAATGCCAACTCTTCTTAAGGGGCAGATAAACGAAAAGAATCTAAAGAAAAGGTCAGTTGAGAAAGAAGCATCATGAGAATATGACATTTTGAAAACTGACAGAAGAGAAAATTTGAGGAAAAAGGTAATATTCAATTTTGCAATTGTTGCAAAGGGATTGAGAATCAATTTCTTTAGCTGTTTGGCCATTTCAGGTAGCTGGAGACATGGGAATAAGGGAATATAAGCAGTTAACAGATAGCTTTTTCAAGAAGCATGGTGATAAAATGCCTAGTACCTTGCTAGTACTTCATACAAATTTGTAGAATGAAATCAAAGAAAAGGGAAGCAGAATCTTGGAGAATCAGGAGCTTCATAAAAGGTAGATTCGAACGGCTTATAAACTGAAAGGAGCCAATGGGAAGGGACTAATCTAGAAAACACATGGGGAAGAAGAGAATGGCAAACACTGGGAACACAGAGAACTTGGAGCAGGGCAGGACTAGAATTTATCAGTGAGACGTCTGATTTCGGTAGTCTTCCCAGATATCCTGTGATACCAATCTTTCTTTTTGTCCCCCACAAATGCAAGACCATGCAGACAATGATAAGGGGATTGTTTAAAAAGCTAATGAGCATAACCCAGAAGGCAGCAGGGCCTTCTGGATTTGATTTTGCTGTTCTTGACCCTTCCGTTCCAGTTTTTTATTCTCCTCTTCGATCTTGACTCTTTAAAAGAGATCTAAAGACTCTATAAATGTGTTTTTATTTCCTCTGTGTGGTCTATTTTCCAAAAGTGAGAACCAAAGGTATAATGCTACGTGCATTGGACTAAGCACCGGGGACTAGACTTTATCTGTCCCGATCCAGCTGTGAGACAGAAACCCAGAAACTTCCATATCTGTTAGATGGTGCTGGAGGGTGCTGAAAGGCAGCAGTTAGACCAGGTGTCTTCTAGAGTCCTTTCAACTCTAACCTCTATAGATTTTAGATTTTCAAATTTGTAATACAGATAGTACCTTGAAAAGGCCAAAGAAGTCTTATTAGCAACAGATACATTTCCAAGTGGCACATAAGAAAATTTGGTTTAAGTAGTCAAGCCAAAATTATTTAACATGGAACTGCTTGTATCTTATTCACATGTGTTCAGAGCTTATCCCAGATATTTTTATAATTAAAGCCAACATGACTTATTAAAGCTAACATGCACTATTAGAGCAGGTGGGAGAAAGCAGAGGAGAGACAGGTTTTATTTTCCCTGGAAGGAGAGGCTCCTGAGCACAGGGATGGTCTCCATGTTTAGCCTCTTCTCTGTAAACGGGGCAGGTGGTGGGGATGCCACTCCCGCAGCCGGGATGAAGGTAGATGGATCATCACTGCTCTGCACTCAATACCAATGGTTCTCATTTTACTGTGAGCCTTCTCTGCCATCTCTAAGTCCTACCCTAAAATTGAACCCACGTAGATGCCATGTGGTATGAGAACAGTTCTAGAAATGTTCTGTGTTCACCCAGTCATCCTCGAGATTACAAAGCTCTACATTAGTTCGGTTTACCTCAGCACTGCCTAAAGTTGATGTGTGCATGCATGAGTATCTTTCACGGCTAAGGATGTTGACTTGCATTAATATCATGTGTATATTTCAGGGGAAAATGACCCCTAATTCCCTGACTGTTGCAGAGGCCTGCCTCCAGGTGAGTGTCCTATACCACTGCAGGGAGTAGTACAGTAATAAACCATCACCATTTGTACATCTCAAACTCCAGGAGACTCTCACCTTGAGCTTGAGAAGGAAGATAGGTGAGTAGCTGAGACTTAGTAACAAGGCATAATCTTCCCGAGTTATAGACAGTTTATATTCTTTTATTAAACTTGAAGGCTCAGAAGGCTTAAAAGGACTAGGATAACAAACTTCTCAGAGATCACAAATCTAAAGTTGTAAAAATAAAATTTTAAAGGTGTTCTGAATGATAGTTCTATATAACTAAGTAATTTTAAGCCCTGAAGGCAGTCATTTCATAGTCTGTTAATGATATCAACTGCTACTAAGCCATAAAGTTCTGGATTACTAAGTTAATAATTACTAATATAACCCATGGGCAACCTGTGGTGACACCTATTTACTTATTTTTTTTTTTTTATGTTTGCGTCTGTTGAGTAGGTAGATATATTAGAGGTTAGTGTGAGTTTTCTACCAAAGATCATGTTATAAAAATACAGGACATGCATTTACAAAGTCTGTAATGAAATACAAATAAACACTTAAAGGAAGGGAAAAAAAATCTCATTCTTACCTTCATTGAATATGGCCTCTTTTGTTGGATAATACTCATTATCATTCTGAGTGTTTGAGAGTATGGGTTTCCAACTTCAGGCAGTGTTGTCTAAATTTAAGAAGAGTTAAAGTTTCAATGTAATTGATAGCATTTAGATAGAAGCAGCAATGAAATTATTAGAATGTTGATATTAGAAAACACCCTTCTACACCATATATTTGATTATTGGCTTAGTTCGTTTACCTAAAAACCAAAAGTGTGAAAAAAATGCACTAAAAATTATTCATTCTTATTGGGATACATTTCCACCAACTAACTCTCTTTTGAAAAGAAACATCCTTCTCTAGAATTTGACACATGTACACCACTGAAATGACACAACAGGTATATGTTTTATGCAAAGGATATCTTTGGATCATTCACCATGATGTTTAATCCCTTTGTAAGATGGCTACTTCAAGGCTTTGTCATGGGAGAAAAGATGTACTTTATTCCTTCAGTGGCTCCACTGCAGGACCATGAATCGTTACCATATTTAGAAAATGCCATCCAAATACCACTGTTTCAAAATTAAGACAAACCATCAAATGCTGATTTCTCAAGAGGTATGGCCCCTGAGATACCTCTGAAATTTGGCTAATGGTTTATAAGAGATAACCATCCCGCTGCCCCTGGCCTCTGGGGGACATGAAGGATCTGGACTTCATTTCTTCCAATAAGACAAGAGTAAAATGCTTATGATTACTTCTCAAAAAAAAAAAAAAAAGATATCAAGAGCTAATATATTATCTGTGACTTAGCCACTGAAAAGGCGAGGTAGAACATTTTACCACAAAGTCACAAGTCTCAGGAAAAGATCATGGCCAATATTTTTCACAGAAGTTTTGGGAGAAAAAAAAAAGGGCAGAAAATTCACTATTTATATTCATGTTTTTGGTGGGTATTTTTTGACACTAAGGCAGATCCTTTTCTGTAACAAATAACATATACACTTCACATACATGTTTTGAAGTGCCAACTGCCTCTAAAATGAAAGTGACATTTGGTTTTTTCTTTTTCTTTTTTGAAGAAGGCTGAGAGGAGGCACATGATATAAGCACAAACCTACCAATCTGCTGCTTTGTGGCGATTTCATATGTAACATTCAATTCAGCAAATATGCATTTAACATTTACTCCAACAATACACTGTGACAGATGAGGAGGCTTCCTTAAATTTTATATAAACATTCTTCAGATTCATAGCTCTTCCCTACTGAATTTTCTTTTTTTTATTTTTTAAAAATTAATTCTAATTTAAATATTTTTTTATTTCTAATTTTTTAATTTTAATTTTAATTTTCTAAACATTCCTTAATTTTAACCCATGCAAACATCTTACTATTTCTGAATCTTCATCTTAAAACTATTTTCTTAATGGGATATGGACACCTTTAATTCTTTTAAAAATATTTTTTTAACATTCATAATGGATATGCATCTCTCTAAACTGACCACCTACCTAGCCTGGAATTTTGACCCTGTCCCTTCTTCCAAGATATTATGTCTCTACCTTCATAACAGAAATTGGGGAATTCATCTTACCATCATACAAGTGAGGCCGTGGGGAACAAACTATCTGCTGAGTTCTACATCTACGTTCATAAGAAATCCACCACCAAGCAGAGTAAGACAATAACCATCATAGTAACGATGCTCATGCAAAAATGGTCTATAATTAATTTGCAATTAATGTTGATTTGTAAACAAATGATAATTGCTGGTTTTTCCTAAAGTACTTTAAAAATAAAGTCATTTGTATTCATTTTATATCAAATCTACAATCTCTTTTGTAATGAGGAGAGTATATAACTTATTTATAACAAAGGGGTATATAACCTGTTTTCATAAGATTATTATTTTGCAACCCATTAATCTGACACAGTCTTGGACTACAGCTGAACATGTATGGAAGATTTCTGCATTCCTTTGAATATGCAGTTCCACACCAGGAAGAGCAGTACAGAGTATGAGAACTGGATTCACTTTCCATCTCTGCTACTGACTACCCGAAAGAACTTGTCTCCAAAACCTCAATTGACTCATCTATACAATGTTGACAACAATATCCATCTCATTGATTTGTTGTGACAATTAAATGGGATGATGTGTTTAAAGTATTTAGAGCACAGTGATTAACACACAGTAAATGCTTTGGAAGTGCTGAGCAATCTCTTTTTAAAGTCTATGTTTTGGTTGTCTCATAATACTTTATACAAATAACTTTATACCAGCTAATTGTTATTCATTAACACATAAAATTCTCTTTCTTATAAAGAACTACATCCTTTATTGTTTTCTCTACTTTGTAATATGTGGTTGCACATGAACACAAAACATTTAAGAATTTGTACATTACCACAAAAACAATGAAAAAAAACACTCACCATATCTGTGTTGATATGTGCAAAAGATGGCACATTAAATATTCCTTGGATCAGTTCTGGTGGGCTACTAACTCCTAACCATAAGAACATGTTGAGACCATTAGCCAATAAGAATATTCCTTCTTCTGAAAGACGGGACTCAGAGCAACGAATAGCGGTGGGTAGGGCTGTACTTTTGACATCTAATGTGTGCTGTGCAGGCAAAGGCAGGAGAGTTAGAAAGTTTGCCATCCTTCCTGTCCCTTCTTCCTCTCTCCCCCTTTTCCTATCACCTCCCTCCTCCCTTCTTTCCTTCTAATGAATATTTAATGAATGGCTACTATGTGCCAGGCATTATTCTAGTCATTAGACAGTAACTATTCAAGCACACTAATCATTTTTTGGAAGGAATAAGAGGCAACAAATAAAATAAGTAAAATACATTGAATTTTAATGGTGTCAAGTGCTATGAAGAAAAGAAGTAGGAAAGTGGGATAGGGCATGTCAGTGCTGGTAGTAAAACTTCAAATAGGGTAGTCTAAGAAGGCTAGTTGGGAAGGTAATTTTGCCCAAAGAGATGAGAGACAGGGCCATGGGTATATCTGTGGAAGAGCATTCAGGATGGAGGGAATAGTTGGTGCAAAGATCCTAAGGCAAGAGTCTGTCTCAGATGTTTCAAGATCAGCAAGGAGGCCAGGGTGCCTGGAGTAGAGTGAGGAAGTGGACAGTAACGGAAGACGAGGTCAGACAGAAAAGGAGAGAAGTTAGTATAGATGGCACCGGGCCAAGGCAGTAGGAAATTTGGTGTTTCCTGAAATGGGAAATTCTAGAGTGTTCTGAGTAGTGTAGGGACATGAACTCATAATTATTTTAACAGGACCACTCCAACTTTTATGCCGAACATAGACCAGAGAGGCAAATGTGCAAGCCTCAAGCGTTGTTAAGAGGGTCCTGCCATAGTCCACGGGAGAGATGATTATGCTTAAATCTGAGCTGTGACAAATGAGGAGGAGAGAAAGTGGTCAGAACCCAGATATTCTTGGAAAGGAGAGCTGGCATGTTTACTGGTGGATGAGATGTGATAGATAAGAGAACAAGCTTTGGCCTAAAGAACTGGCAAGAGAGAGTAGAGGTAAATGGGGATAGAGAAGATTGCAGGAGAGCAGGTGTGGAGAGGAGCTCAGGGCTTGGTTTAAGGTGCCCATTACACGTCCACAGAGAGATGCTCAGTAGGCTACAGGATAGGCACATCTAGAGTTCCGGACAGTGGTCCGGCTGGAGATACAAATGTGGGAATCAGTATATAAATGGATCTGAAAGGAGAGATAAGCCCCTAACAGGGTTGAGCGCAGATAGACAAGAGAAGCTTCCCAAGGACTGAGTCCCAGGGGTACTCTGATAGGAAGAAGAGGATAACCTAGCAAAGGCAGCAGGAGAAGTGGCCAGGGAAGCAGAGAAACCAGAAGTCAAGTGAAGAAGGTGCTCCTAGAGGGAGAAATAAACTGTGTCAGATGCTGTTGATGGTAAGAGGAGGCCCGAGAACTGCCCTTTGGATTTAGCAGCATGCTGGCCACTGGTGACCTTGGCAAGAGGATTTTAGTGGAGTGGTGATGCTCTTATCCCTTAGAGTTCTAGTTTGTCTGGCATATAGATTCTTGCTAATTCATTTTTATCTGAAAACCAATCATTTTATAAGCATTCTAGTGTTCATAGTGATCAAAAGAATTAATAGCTTTTAATTTCCAACCTAATTTAACTCTAATACTGACTGAACTGTTCCTGAGAGCCAGAGTATGACTTTCAATATAGGGATTAGAAATAAGTCACCAGCTTTCCCCTCTTTTATCCCTCATATGTAACTTGAACTTGATAGGTCTCAGGGGAAAAGAGCTTAGTTGCAGAGCACAGGGGCATACAAGACATTAAGGACTGACTTTAAATAAATGAAATACATGTGAAGTAAATTCTCTAAGGCAAGGGCAAGTGAAGTTGGCCTCTTGTACAGTGTAGACGGCCTCAAATATATCTGATTTGTAAATCCTTGATTGTATTTAGTCAAGGCGAATCATAGCCATTCTGGTTAAATGCGGTGACTTTTAGACATTCATACATTGTACAGAAACAAATACATGTATGCACATAAGATCCCATACACACATGTATCAGTTGCCTTTGATGCTATAAGGTAGATTTCTTGAGCAACTGAAGGTTGGCTGGCTCCAACTTGGTTACTAACTCTTCAAACTGCCAATTTGGGCATGAGGAAAGAAAAGCAATTATCTGAGCAATTCACTGGAGTAGGAACACCCCAAACTCCCACCATCAACATTACCACACTGAACACTTGTTGATGCAAAATACTTGCTTAAAGAGCCTCTGCTCTCGGTCCCACATGACACATTCTAAAGTCATTGGTGACTTTAAATTTCTTAAGAACAAAATGTTCCAGATAGAACATATGGAAAAGGACAAAATATGATTCCCTTCCAGACTCCTCTAGAAAATGCACCACTGCCTTGTACTCACTATTGGCAGAAGCTGTGGGTAGAAGAAAAGCTGAGAGTCGGCCACACCCATGGTCATGACCAGCTGTCTCTGGTACGCCCGCTCATCTGTTGAGATCTCTGGTCTGCTAAGCAGCACACAGTTTTTTAACAAACAATTCATGTACACTGGTAATACTTTCATGGAATCTGGTAAAATAAGCTGAAAGAAGAAAGACATTTGTTTCATACGGTTGACCTTTATGAGAAAGAACCCCTGAGCTTTACCTGTAAGACAAAAACATCATTTGTTTTTGAGGTAATTGTGAGGATTAAATGATAACACGTACAAGCACACAGAGCACAGAAATTGACACCCATGAGGTATTCAAACAACGGCAGTTAGTTTTCTCTAGGTGCTTTGGCAGAACCCAATTCTGTCTCTGCCTCTTAACAGGTGTGTGACCCTGGGCAAACCATTCTCTCTTGTCCTACGTTTTCTCAATTAAAACTGGAACAGCCCATCTCCTGCATGATCATGGAATTGTTAGGAGGATTAAATGATTATTAATCTGTGAAGCACTTATAAGGGTACCTAGCACACAGTATTACACATGTTTATTAATAAATAATTTCCTGGGGCACCTGGGTGGCTCGGTTGTTAAGCATCTGCCTTTGGCTCAGGTCATGATCCCAGGGTCCTAGGATCAAGCCCCACATCAGCCTCCCTGCTCAGCGGAAGGCCAGCTTCTCTCTTTCACACTCCCCCTGTTTGTGTTCCCTCTCTCACTGTCTTGTCAAATAAATAAATAAATAAAATCTTTCACAAGATTTTTAATCTTTAAAAAGATCCTAATCTGTGTTACCAACCTCTACCTCTTGAGTTCAAGAAGAGTGTCTTTTTCAACTGCCCATGAGGTATCTCTTCCTTTACGTGCTTCATGTACCTCAAACTCACACAGTTAGCCATAAACTCATCAAACACGTATTAAATGCCACCGGGTCATGGGTTCTGTGCAAAGTGTCAATGATAGGTCAGGGGAATAAGGGACAGTCGATGTCCCAAGATGCCAAAGTCCATCAGAGATGGCAGACATGTGAATCAATAAAACATAATAAGGAGGTTGTAACACTATAGATATAAACTAAAAAAGGAAACACTTCCTGGATTTAGGTGTGTCACTACTGAATGGTAACAGGCAAAATCAAACTCCTACAGTTCCAAAAACATACTGTATTATCATGCTGCAAATAACAACACAGTGTAGCACTTCTGGATATCTGGTCTACAAATTCATGATTGCTTTCTTAGTGTTCTCACTTAATGAGGAAAAAGAATATATGCTTATCAGAATCCACACTGAAAAGAAACTTTCCCTCAAGGATCTTTAGGATTTATTCCTCCATTTAAATCCTTTCGTATTGCAAGTTTCTTCTCATGGTCTACTAAGTAAAGAATGTGTAAGACAGTTTTCTAACTGGTTCAGGCAAACATATTTCAGGACAATTCTATTTTGTGGTTTATTTCCTCTCTCCTCCTAATCCCCTTTCAGAGAATCAAAGACAGTCAAATGCATGTATCCTCATCAGAGTAGAATACTCTTCTTTTTTTCCTCTAGCATAAAACCTTTTTATTTGACAACATATGCTACTGCATTACTTTTTCAACCAAGGAAAAATATGATCAAAAGATGTAGGAACCAAATCATAATCCGATTCCAGAGCCATGTGGTCTTAATGCTGTTTCTGGGCCAGTTACCAGTTAGGCGTCTTACATATTATGAATTAAGAATATTCTTAGATTCTCATACTGAAGCATGTACACACAGTTTTTCAAATATTATCTTGTAATTTCATCGGTTGCTTCTCATTAATCAGGTTACATTAAGACAGTTTAGAAATATGTTGTCTTAAATGCCACCAAGGGGTGAGCCTCCTGACCTGCAATGACCCTACAAGACTAAAAGTCCAATCAGAGGAGATTGGATGAGAGGCGACAGACGGAAGAAAAATGGAGTTAGGGTGAAAAAAACCAAGGAGACATTCTTTGCCCATGTTTTTGTGGTGGGGAAGAAAATATGGCAACAGATGGACCCTATAAACCTTTCCCCACCTCCTTGGATCTCCTCCATGAGTAACAATCATTCTTGGGGATAAAAGGTACAGGTGAGGAAGGTGTATAAATTCACACAAGTCCAGTTTGATTGAATTTAGAGAATTTTTCTTTGAGTTTTGAAATGACAGAATGGCAATAACTTAAAAAAACAATTACTTTGCAGTTAAGTGCATTTGACTTGCCTTTTGAAGTCACTGTACTCCCATACGATGTAATACATGTAAGTTCAGAAGAGTGAGTTACTAGATTCAATAAAAAAGAATCTACCTTGCTCATGTAAGCCTAACGAATTGATTTCATGTTGTTTGCAGTTTTAGTCTTAACCCAGCATCAAAATATGACCTCCACAATAGATGCCTCCTTAAATTTTGCACCCTAAATGCCTCACTTGCTTCAAGCTAGTCCTGGCCCTGGGAGTCAGTAAAAGCAGATCTTCTGAGGTCCAGTGTCATATAATCCAAGTATACAGCAACTTAAGTCCTACTTAGATCAAGGAAACTTTGAGCTCTACAGTAAAAGAGTGAGTTCCTTTAGGAATTATAGGTATTGTTTATAGGTAAGTGAATGATGAGGGGCGCCTGGGTGGCTCAGTAGGTTAAAGCATCTGCCTTCGGCTCAGGTCATGATTTCACGGTCCTGGGATCGAGCCCTGCATCGGGCTCTCTGCTTGACGGGGAGCCTGCTTCTCCCTGTCTCTGCCTGCCTCTCTGCCTACTTGTGATCTCTGTCTGTCAAATAAATAAATAAAATCTTTTTTAAAAAAAAGTGAACGATGAGAGGGCAGCACATCTGAAGTTACATTCTCTGAAGACAACCCCAGGTTCAGCCATTTCATGTGTCTAAGTAATGGTATATTTTAATATACTACTGTCACTAAGTCTTATGAGCCCTACATTTTCCCCACTCCATGCTGGATAATCACAAGGTATCTAAATTATGTCATTTCTTAAAGCGCATCAGTGGTTGAAATGCACACTTGAAATGTGTTCATGGAGAAAGTAAAATCTCATCATAAGAACAGGAATCATCTCTATCTAAACTTTTTCAGAGAAAATGTGGCATCATCATGTTTTTCCTCCAGAAATAATTAAACTGCATAACAAGATGATCTAGTAGTAGAGACAAAGCTTTTAATTTTTAAACCAGAAGGAACGAACAGATTTGATTTCTTTCCTTAAATAGGCAACAGATTTGTTTTTAACTTAAGGTCTTTGAATCCAATTGCTTTAACGTTAGCAAATGAACTTTCTGAGAGGACACTAACTGTACCTGTTCTCCTTCAACCTCCTTCTGAAGTATGAGATAGTCCAGAGACAGAATAATGTATCCAGAGCTCTAAAACTAACAGTAAAACTGGGGTATAAAATGCTCGTGGTTGGACTTGATCCAGGTGCACCTGATGGGCTTTGTATAAATTAAACAAATACACTGTGAAATCGTACTTCTATTGGAATTCAGTTACTGAAGTGTCACATCTTCTGGCTAATAAAGAGGACAGACACTTATACAGAGATTCAAGAGCTGCTTATGTGATTGTCAATACAGGAGACAGAAGAATCAGTGGCTAATTTAATCAGAACAGCAGAGAAAGGAATTTTTGTGAAAAGTCCAAGCTAATAACTGCATTTCATTTTCTTTTACCCAGATGATGAAATTTGGTCCCCTGATTTTATCTGCATTATCTCTGCTGCTAAAGGCTTTTTTAAAAAAGATTTTATTTATTTATTTGAGACAGAAAGCTCAAGCAATTGTATGTGCAGGGTGGGGAGGCAGAGGGAGAGGGAGAAGAAGCAAACTCCCTGCTGAGCAGGGAGTCCAATGCAGGGCTTGATCCAGGACCCTGAGATCATGACTTGAGCCAAAGGCAGGCGCTCAACCAAGTGAACCACCCAGGCACCCAAGGCTTATTTCTGAGTGGGGTTTCAGACATCCTCACAGCACCCACTACTTTTGACAATGAATTAACCAGAAAAATTTCCCATCTGTTGCTGTTTTCCCTTTCAATCCAAATTCTATATTCAGATATTCAACACAAAACTACGGAAAGTCGCATCTAGCTTTGACTGACATAGGGAAAAATGTGAATAAGAGAACAGATATAAAAATAAATGTGAACATGAGGTTCTACTTTTTCTTTTACCCAAGAGAGTCTAAATGAGATTTATTTAAAGAAGGATCTAAAATTTTCAACTTAGTAGATGATACACAGAAACATTTCCTTCAAAACCCCATATACCTATTAACTTCTAAATATAAAGAATTCCAATATTTAGAAATTATATTTAGGTTTATAAAATATAAAGAAATCATTCTTGCCATTGGTGCTCTTATCAACTGTGATTATTAACGTGCCTGAAAAGATATTTAAGCACACACAATTTTCAACCATATACTCATCTTTATAAGCAAAAGAGAATCCCACTTATATTATGACATTTCTTACATATAACATTCTGTTATTTATACATAATGTAGTGACTGCCAACCCAATGTGCACACACATTTTTTTGGTTCAAGCATCTTGTAAAGCCACTAAGTTTTTTAATGTCGGCTGTAAAAAGACCATAGCTTCCCCAAATGGCATTCTCAAATCTTGGTTGTATAGCTTATTATGCACAGCATCTAAGTGATTGGAACATCATGAGCCTTCCATAGCCAAATGCTGAAAGAATGCACATTTAGTATCACTTGTAATGCTTTAGGATCTAAGTAGAATAGGTGGCTCACCTGGCTTGCTGCAGATGGACTTGCACAATTCTTTCGGTAACATGCCAACATATGGGCAGTCTGATTAACCAGGATTTCCCGGATGACCTTCAAGGGCTGGTGGAGAACTGCTTTAAATGCTAGTTGCACAAAACAATGAAAATGGCATCAAAGCCTTAGCTCAGAAATCAATCCCTTCAAATGATAATAGTAATAAACAACAAATTGCTATTATCTTCAGACCACCCAGCAAAGAGTAACAGTGTTAAAATGTTACAGTCATTTTTTAATGTTCTCCATTTTACTAAGTATGCCGACATACCCAATGGAAACAATGGCCTACCTCTAGCAAAAGGCAGGTAATTGGTCCAGATTTTTCCACAGAATATTATAAACAGACTCTACACACAGAGAAAGGAAAGACCAATTTGCCATCTTCTGGTGTTCTGAATTCCTATGGGCTGGATTACTCTTTCCTCTAAACCTCGGTAGAATCTCAAATGGGGGTTGTGGAGGGGAGAAGGAACCAAAGAAAATTCCAACTCTGGCCCCTCCAATTTCATAATTATCATGGTATGGATAGGCAAGTTCAGCCCAACATTAGGGAGAGTCCCTTTCCATTAACCCTAGGCGCTAGTGGGCATCCTCGCATACCATAATGACGGTCTAAGTATTACCTTCCTAAATTTCAACTCAGAGCCCACCCCCACCCCACGAAAGAAACTTTGAATAAAACTGCATAGAGTGGGCCTGAATTGAGTTATCTCATTCTTAATCTGGAATTACAGATGCTGACTATTGTCCCTGGCACTCTGCTTTTATAAATTCTGAATCTGCCCACCAAAAGGCTGTGCTACCACAGTAGTTGTCAGTTAGTAATTCAATTAACCAACAAGTCTTGACTGACTTACTAGGCAAGACACACAGCACTACAGGATTAGCAGAGTCTTACCTGACTTGGCGAAGAAGTTGATAAGAGCATCTGTCTCGCAGCTCTTATAGAGATCAGCCAACTGGGAGCTGCAGTTCAAGCTCAGATTGTGAATCCGAAGTCTTCTCTGACCTCCAATGGTCGTGTAAAGCACAGCACACTGCAGAGGCAATATCGAGGACACATGTTTTTCTGATCAACATGTCCACCTAAGCTAGACTGACCTTATTTATACTTAGAGAACAGTGTGTACAGCTCAGGGACCTCTAAATTCTTCCACAGATCTTTTTTTTATTATTGCTAATGGCTGAACAGTAACAGATAAGGGAGGTATAATGACAATTCATACTTTGGGTTTCTATGTAACTCTCCACTGGGTTTAATTTAAATTTTATCTGGGCTTTCACACATAAGTACCTGTTTGCATTTACTGCTACTCTACTTTCACATATCTCAGATTTCAGTACCAGGGATTCAGGTCCAGAAACAAGACTTTCATGTTGATGATTATAGCCCTATTCAAGCCTCACTTCCCTTAAAAACATGCAGCTAACTTTGATGATGTACTTAAGTCTCACACTGATGATAAACGCATTTCAAAAATGCAAACAAGTATACACTTCTTCAAATATCTGTGATCAAAAAATAAACATTAGTTAGAGTTCTTCCTCAACTTACTGCCAACCCCTCTCCACTCTTTAAGGGTGATGCTAGTATCTGAAAACTATGCCCATTAGATATAATTGTTCTTATTTTAATTCAAGACCTCCATGGTATCTATGTAAATTTATTTACTACAAAACCAAATTCTATTTATATTTGCATGTAACATAATAATGCGCTTAACATGGTATCTACCATATGGTAGAAATGCAACAAATGAATGAATGGGTGCTAAAGCCTAAAAGAATTGAATATGGCTCGCAGTCAGTTTGTTAATGCCTACCACACTGCTCACAGTTTTCTGGGCTCTCACGTCATGACATACGATTGTGACTTCATACAAATAGCATGTGTAAATGAGGGTGTAGAGAATACATAACTGAGTGCTGTAATCTAATGACTTTTGCCTTGGGAAAAACAGAGATGAATTTCTTTACAGAGAAATGACTCAGTTGATGGTATTTTAGTCTCCCCACTGACTGCTGTCAGTAACAAACTAAAACACCAAAAATGGGAATACGTTTTGAATCACCTGGATTAAGGCTCCACTGTCTTCAGCAAGTTTGTCATCATGCTTGAACTCCACAGTTACTGCCTTGTCACAATCAATGGCCGCCATTTCTACATCAGTGGTGTTGTTCATAAAAATTCCACCAAAGAAATCAGTAGCTCTGAAACCTAATGATGAGGGAAAAGGGAAATTTTGTTCCTGGTCCATTATTAATTTGAAGAGAAAACAATCACACAGCAGAGACCTGAAAAACAGTATAACTGAAAATTACCTGTGCTGGTACGAATCCTCATAATAGCATCGAATCCTATTTTCTTTTCAATATCATTTCTGAGATCATTCAAAAATTGTTGGCTATCCATGTGCATCTAAAAAATAAAGTAGGATCAGTGTCCACCAGATGGCAGTAAAATACTTAAAATAATAATTCTTATTTTTTAAAATCTTGATTAAAACCCATTTTATCCAGACATCTTAGAAAGGATTCTTTTTTTTTTTTTTTTTTTTTTTAGAAAGGATTCTTAAAGCTTTTTCAATTTTACTTCATTTGCTATCTTTGGTCTTACCAAATCCCTTAAATAGTTTACAATATAAATATGTAGCTAGGTGATTAAAAATAATTTTACTGATACTAAATAAAAATAGATGATTAACATTTGTCATTTATGTGGGGGAACACTCATTCGCACTCCATGTTTCCATGTATAGGTACGTAAGTCAGAGGCACTCCCCTAACGCCTCCTTCTCAGGTGAGAGCAGGTGACTTATCTGATTAGTAAGTCTGAGTAAAGGAATTGCGTAGGCCTAGCTTACTCTATTCTGGACCTTCTTTCTGGGGAGGCAGCCTGCCTGTAGGAGGCACACATTTCTTGCCCCTCAATATGTTAAGTTTTAAAGGTACAGTTGTCCACAAGAGAAGCTTGTAACTGTGCCTACCCTGGGCCTTGCTTTAATTTACTATCTCGTGACTCAGTCTCTTAATTGGGGCTTGGAAGAGAGGGGTATCATGAATTGACCGCCCAAATCCCAACAATTTAAAACAAATACATAGTCACTTTTAAAAACAGTATCTTAAATATATTTAAAATACTAGAATTTTATACAGAATATACTTTTCCCCATCAAGGAAGCTTACACTGAAATTCACCTCTGAGAATAAATGAGCTCAATCTGTTGTCAAACACTTAGGGAGTGGGAAAGCAATTGCTTAATCACATATACATCATCATCTCCATTGGTTCTGGCATTTACATTTGTCAGTTGCCCACAAGGGGGCATAGGTTTCTTAACCAATGATTGAAACGCCTAAAGTCGAATAGCAGTAGAAAACCTGAGGTGAACAAGTTGCTGGCTTTTACCTGGAAATTGTTGTATTTGTAAAGGGTTCCTCCGGTGAGCTGAGGCACGAGACCCAAAGAGGCCACATCCACATACTGGCTGGGAAAGAGGAAGAGGGTCACACAGCACCCGTGAGCCACACAGTCTTTGGCCAGAGAGTCGTAGACATTGGTTTGGGGCTGGAAAAGTATCTGAAGAAAAAGATGCACAAAGGGAAAAAGAAAACCACAAAATGCTTTTGGTTTCAATTTTTAATTTCTGTTGAATTCTTTTAAAATGAAAGAGAAACTGTTTCCAGTTAAGTGAACTGCCCTGAAGGAATGAATTATGGTCATCATTAGAGCAGCAGCCATTCACTGAGCACTCACAGTGTGCTGGGCTCCTGCTGTATGAAACATGTGTGTGCAGGCAATGTTATCTGATACTCCAACAATGCTAATGAGATGGCCACTCTTGTCTTACCTTTACAGACCTACATGGGGCAACTTGTCTGGTGTCATGTGGTTAGTATGCATACATCATGGTCTTAACCTTCCCACTGACCCAAACCCCCAGCAACGGCTATATTTCAGAGGATCTGAACAAAGCACACTTTGAGCACTGGGTACCTCTACTTCCTGTCTCAGCAATGTTGTTATATGGTGCAGTCTACATTTTCCCTCTACCTTTATCTTCTTCCTACATCTCCTCTCATTTCTCCCATTTCTATAATGGTCTTATCACCTAGTCTCTTACACAGATTACACATGAAAAAAAGTTTGAGGCCTTATTTTATTTTAGGAATATTTCAGAAATCAGCTTTTCTAAGAATATAAATTTTCTTAAATTATGTGCGATTCAAAATATTCCTATAATATACAATGTCCTGGATTTATGCATTACATTTAGCTACTTTCCCTTTCTTACACAAAGGACACCTTCACTCTTTCTTTACTCCTCTTTAAAAACTGACACAGAGACACTTCAAAGGGCCATTGTTTACAAATACCTTCTCTTTGTCTGTATTAATCAGCTTTTTGTCATCTCTGTTTTTGAGCTTCCCTGGTGCTTCTGCAGTTGGCAAGGAGGAATGGAAGATGAACAGCTTCCCGGGACAGTCTGCTGCCTGAAAGAAAAAAAAAAAAAGATAGAAAATATCTTGGGTGGGGAAGTTTTACTTTAAGGGAATCAGAAAATAAATCAAATTAATTTTATAATTTTATAAATATTAATATTTAATAAATTAAGATATAGGTATTTTCTATGAGCCAAGCAGTATAATTTAATCCTCTTAATAACTTTTGTGTCCTTGGGCAAGTACTATTCTCTCCATTTTATAGACTGGGAAACTGAGGATTAGATAAGATAGTGATTTGCCCAAAGTCACACAAGTTGTAAATTAAATAGTCAATATTTGAACGTAGGTCCCTATACCATGATGCTTTGAAAAACTAGTAAGAGGATGTATTACAGGGAAAATACTTTCTGGTTTAGCCTACAGAGCGCTCTTTCAGGACCAAGTGAATCCCATGATGCAGAAGTAAACAGAAGTCTGAGGATCGTGGTGCAAGAGAAGCTCCTCTTTGAAAACTTTAGTAAACATAGATTATACCAAACATGGTATTTCAAGGAAGAATGAACAAGAATGTAGCAGTGCTAGGGTGCCTGGGTGGCTCAGTGGGTTAAGCCTCTGCCTTCAGCTTGGGTCATGATCTCAGGGTCCTGGAATCAAGCCCCACTTTGGGCTCCCTGCTCAGAGGGGAGCCTGCTTCCCCCCTCTCTCTCTGCCGGTCTCTCTGCCTACTTGTGATCTCTGTCAAATAAATAAATAAAATCTTTAAAAAAAAAAAAAGAAAAGAATGATGTAGCAGTGTTGTGGAGACAATAGACACAAGACGCCAGCTATCAGGCAAGATGACAAAAGGAAAAATACATGATCGAGATTATATATCTGTAGTCCCCAGGAAGCAATAAAAAGATGACTTAGGCTCCACAAAAGTCTATTCAGCATTAAAAATATTTAAAATCATATTTAAGGACCTAAGAAGTAATCTACTGAGCAAAATTTACTGAAATTAAATGATTCAGTATATTGAGCCCTGCAATCCCGCCTTTCTCCATATGATCCCAGCATACTGCTGCCAGAGCACTCCCTTCACTAAAGGTAACTGCTTGGATCGTGCATGGGGCATTTCTCCTTAAGAATCCTGGAGACTTTCTACTACATGATAAAGTCCGTATTCCTTTACCTTGTGGGAGCAGGGAGGGTAACAATGAGATGAGTTGGTGCCAACAGTTGCTGTGTGCAACTCCATGCCAGGTCCTTCACACACATTACTTATTTAATACAACCTCATGGAGAAGATAATGTTATCTGCATTTTAAGGCTCAGAAAACTGAGGCTCATCCAGTTTGCCTCAAGTCACAGAGTCAGTGACCCTCTGGCCCTTCAAGGCCCTCTGGAGTTCGAAGACTATCTTTCCAGTCGAATCTCCATTTCCGAACCCCTGCCATCCTTTGCATTGGAAGTTTCCACCCTACAAGCTTTGCTTTCCTGGAATACACCACATATTTTACACACCTCCATATCTTTACACATTTTGTTCTTTTACCCTGGAATCCGTTTCTCCCTCTTCTTGGTCTGGAGCTGTTGTTCGCAAAGACTGGGTTAGTGGCACACTCTGGTGTGCCCGGGTCAGCTGTTAAGAGGCGTTTAAAGTTATCTGCTACGACTATTAAGGTACGTGGGTTTGTGAATAACATTAAAGAACAAATGGAGAGGCGCGCCTGGGTGGCTCAGTCCTTAAGCGCCTCCCTTTGGCTTAGGTCATGATCCCAGGGTCCTGGGATTAAGCCCTGTGTCAGGCTCCCTGCTCAGCGGGAACCCTGCTTCTACCTCTCCCACTCCCCCTGCTTGTGTTCCCTCTCTCATTATCTCTCTGTCAAATAAATAAATAAATAAAATCTTAAAAACAAAATAAAACAAACAAATGGAGAGAATTCCAGGTTAGCCTTGTCCTAATGTGTCTCCCTAAGTGACATTGGGGAGGGGCGCATAACCTGTGCCCTATCTCATCTTTGTTGTGGTCAGCAGTGAGCAGTGATCTTATTGCTGCACTAACCTTCTACCAAAAATTATTGATACAGCATAAGTAAGAAATAAGGCAAGGATGAGTGAAGAAGCACAGGTACACAAACACTGCACAGGAAAAAGACACTGTCAACACTTGGGCCAATTAAGACACATGAGTTTCTATGATTAAATCTGAGTAAAATTTATAGTAATACTGATAATGACATGTTAATAATTTTGAAATTCTATGACTGACTTTTTATTTCTATCACTTTCATCATTATAAAAGTACTTTCTATTTATTTTAATTTGAGTAGCAGAAAAGATATGAAACCTTTTTTAAAAGTCCATCTTCTCCCCAACTTTTCTTGCCTGGCCCACCCAGTTCCCCTAAATAATGCACTGTCAACCCATCTAGATATTCATTCACCTCCATCCACCTAGATATTCTCTGCTCATTCAAGTACTGTTACTGCATACCAGAGAATGTAAGAGCGTGGGTCCTAATTCCTATCCGCACGGATAAGAGTCCAAGCCATTTATTAGCTGAGTGATACTGGGTAAATTATTTAACTTCTCTAAGCCTTAGTTACCTAATACGTGACACAGGAAAAACAGCAGCTACATGAAAGTATTGTTGAGAGAATTCAATGAACCAGTATATGGTGTTAATCATAAACAAACATACATGATTTCCTTGTTACTATTACCCATGGAGCAAAACTCTAAAGGAAAAAATCAGGACCTATTGGAAAAATAAAGTTCACTATTGAGAAAAACAAAATAGTCATATTTCTTTCTAATTCATTAGCCAATTAAAATGGCACAATTTTAGATTTATAATTTCATTAGTCATATACTTATAAAACCTTTTGTAAGAAGCAATAAAAGAAAAAGCTCCTAGGGCATTCTATGCTTTAAATACTGATAAATCTGTGATGTTTTTACCAAAATCTGACTGTGTCCACATTAATGTACCATATAGAATTGATAAATGACAATGGCATATGTCATTTTTATTATGACGGAAAACAGGTTGAGAAAGGCTGGCCTAGAGAACCCATTATTCAAAATTTAATTCCAATGTCCATTCCTCTGAGATACATGTTAACATCACCCTTGACAGCGCTGGTTGACTCCAACTCCCTCTATCCCCACTCTACTTTGCAGATAAAATTTAATGACAACGAATCACAACTTTATGTATCCTACGGTCTTCTACAGGTCACAGGCTTATGAAGAAAGAAGGACCATGATTTCTCTACAGTGTGTTTCTCCAAGTCCTACTGGGTCTAGATAGTGCTTTCACTCTATAGGTGCTCCATAAATTTTAGAAGGAATGGAAGGAATGTTGTGATGTATCACACCTTGAAATCAAATGTAGAAATACATTAAGATAACTTAAAGATAAATTTCCCCAACTTGTGACATATTTGAAGCATAACCATTAAAGGCCACTTCTTTCTAATTTGTTGCCTAATTCTACTTATCTAGTTTTCTGGTGGAAGTTAATAGCTAACTCAGAAAACTATTGTTTGGCCAAGTTAAAAGATAACACCAGAAATTCACATGCAGTTGAGTTATGAGTGTCAGATTTTGAGAAGAGATGCAGATTTTGAAAGACTACATGGAAAAAAGGCACTAAGAGAACAAGAAAAGTGTACTGAAGCCTGCAGTTGAATAGTTCAGGGACTTTTGAGAAAATATGTATAAGAACTTTCCAGACCTTCCCTTCTTTATCTTTGTGACAAATTAGCATGTGTTAGTTTTTGTTGACTCTCTGTGCTTCAAGAGGTTTATTACAAATAATTATACACAGATTTTCCTTGGCGTCCAGCTGATAAAGCTATAATTCAAATGGAGGAGTCCAGTTTTCAAACGTCTTCACGTGGATACACAAAAAACACTGCATTTCAATGTTCTTTCAGTTTCTATGCCCTGTCCACAGAAGATGAGACTCTCATCTCTGGCCTCTTGTGCATAATTCCCTGAGCACACCAGCTGGCCAGCCACAGTCCTGGTCTTTCCAAAGTTACTCTTTGCTCTCCTCTCCTCCCCTTCTTTTGGGCAATACAAGCATTACAGAGTTACGTTTTTTCTACCACACTGTAAGCAACTTAGAACTAGAAACAGTAGTCTTCACATTGCCTAACAATATATTTAATAGATCTTTCTTGATTGAAAGAACAAGAGAATGAATGATGTGGTCTCAGTATTTAGATACTATCCTGCAAATTCTCAAAAATGTTAGCTCTTTGCCTAATAAGGACTTCAGGCAAGCATCGTAGGGCCCTTGTATGCAAGTTACCCACAAGTAAGCCTGACTGCTTTTTAGCCACAGGGGGCCTGAAGAGACGATGAGATCCTCTCACTGTGAGAGGCAGAGAACAACCACACACACACACACACACACACACACACATTTTTATCCTATTTGGAAAAATTGTTTTCTTCATCCAAACTTAATCAGGTTTCTCTAAGGCAGAAAGCATGAACTGCACACAAGTTCCAACCGTACTACAGTGGTCTCTGCTCTTATACAGTGAATTATAACCACCCAGAATCTTTCTAGCAGATGAAGGAGAAACTTCTCATTAAGTTGGTTTGTTTTTTTTTTTATCAACTACCTACTTATAAATAAGTTTGGAAGAAACTGACGGCTAAAGATATACATACAAAAGAATCACCAAGGTAAATGTAAAGAACTCAAAAACAGCAAGAAGGTCATGGAAAGGAAGTAATTAAATTGGAAAATCTACCCCAAGTATTATTGGTATCTTTCTTGGTAGTTAAGGCTAGAAGGAATATTAGGAGTTATAATGCTTGTAAAAACTGACTCTAGGAAACTAGCTAGTGAATCTTTCTACATGTAAGAAATTGATTAATATGCAATAATATCTTCATTTAGTGTTGCACACAAGAAAGAAACTTTCCTCATGGTGTTTTCTCTTAATCTAATCGCTAATGAAAAGCTTAGGGTGGGGCGCCTGGATGGCTCAGTGGGTTAAAGCCTCTGCCTTCGGTTCAGGTCATGATCCCAGGGTCCTGGGATCGAGCCCCGCATCGGCTCTCTGCTCAGCGGGGAGCCTGCTTCCCCCTCTCTCTCTCTGCCGGCCTCTCTGCCTACTTGTAATCTCTCTCTCTCTCTGTCAAATAAATAAATAAAATCTTTAAAAAAAAAAAAAAAAAGAAAAGCTTAGGGCAAGATGTTAAATCATGGTTAAGTGAAAGCATTCCTAGTGCAAAAGTAACATGCGAAGTCATACAGGTCAGGTACAGATTTCCTGGTGAGTTACCATAATGTAAGGCTGTTCTCAGGGATTGCACAACGAATAATAATTCCTTTTGCTGGTGGTTCCCAAATGTGGGTGATCAGTAGAACAAATTGGGGAGCTGATGAATCAGCATCTCTGGGAGAGGGGCCAGAAATCTACATTTTTAAAAAGTAGGCGCCCTTTCACACATGAGCCCATGACTCCTTAATCAAGGAGTGACTATCTTGCTTCTTCTTCCACAGTGTGGAACACCATTCCACCTCTGCACGAAGACAGGGGCCAGCAGGTACAGGACAGTAACTGCCACCAACTTATGTTTAGCAGTGTCACTTGATAAAAGGCAGTTCCCTATCTTTGTTAAAAGAAAGTTCTTCCCCTTCTATAAAGGTAGTTCTTTTATTTTAAAAAGATTTTATTTTTAAGGAATCTCCACACTCAACTTGGTGCTCAAACTCAAAATCCTGAGATCAAGGGTCACATGTTCCACCGACCAAGCCAGCCAGGCACCTCAATAGTTCTTATACTTTGTAAGAATTCCACTACTTATTAAATTTGATATTTGTGAAGTTATTCTGAGTTGTTACATTTAGATATTGGTTCTCATTTTTAAACTTCAGTGTAAAAGAGTACATTAATTACTCTAAAAATAAAATTGCAAATATAACAAAAAATAATATGCAAAAGATACAAAAATACACTGGATGAAATGAACTGGCCTCTGGTAAATGAGCACAGAGAATGTTGACTGCTCCAGCTATTAGTGCGTGAGTAACTATGACAGTTATTACCAAACACAGTGGTTTCCCAGTAATGTATCCTAGGTAACACCACATTTCAGACTCATGGAATGCATGTGGACAAATCTCATTTATCGATTTTGTCTTTCAAAGCTACTAAAAAGCCTCTAGGCCTCTCGTGGACTGGCAGTAGGAACCCATCATTGCTCCCTTTCAGAAATGAAATTAGGGTTGGGCTGGTAGAAACCATGCCCACACTCCTCTTTCCACTCTATTGTCTTAACTGATGATGTGCCGGCTTATGAATATCCACTCATCTTTCTTCTCAGGCAAGAGCACATGAATACAGTTCTATACCTAATACTAATTTCTTAGAGTAGAAAGACTCATAGGTTCATGTATTGATGATCATATATCAGGAAATTTACCCAGCATTTCTAGACACCTTACTGGAAGAGAGAACAATAATATAACTCTTCCAAATAGAAATGGAAAATATTTGTTTTCTGCAGTGTGGAATAGAATAGGAATTTCCATGTCTTTCTGTAGCCCAACCAATGATTAGTATTGGTTTCCACTAAATGGACCCTAACTTGTCCATATCACTTTATGATGTAAAATTTATTTTTTTTTTTTTTTTTTTTTTTTAATTTTTTTTATTTTAATAAACATATAATGTATTTTTATCCCCAGGGGTACAGGTCTGTGAATCGTCTGGTTTACACATTTCACAGCACTCATCATAGCACATACCCTCCCCAATGTCCATTTCCCCACCACCCTCTCCCATCCCCCTTCCCCCCCGCAACCCTCAGTCTGTTTCTTGAGATTGAGTCTTTTATGGTTTGTCTCCCTCCCAATCCCATCTTTTCATTTTTTCTTTTCCTACCTCCCCCCAAACCCCCCCACCTTGCATCTCCACTTCCTCATATCAAAGAGATCATATGATAGTTGTCTTTCTCCGATTGACTTATTTCGCTAAGCATGATACCCTCTAGTTCCATCCACGTCGTCGCAAATGGCAAGATTTCATGTCTTTTGATGGCTGCATAGTATTCCATTGTGTATATATACCACATCTTCTTTATCCATTCATCTGTTGATGGACATCTAGGCGCTTTCCACAGTTTGGCTATTGTGGACATTGCTGCTATAAACATTCGGGTGCACGTGCCCCTTCGGAGCACCACGTTTGTATCTTTAGGATATATACCCAGGAGTGCAATTGCTGGGTCGTAGGGTAGCTCTATTTTCAGTTTTTTGAGGAACCTCCACACTGTTTTCCAGAGTGGTTGCACCAGCTTGCATTCCCACCAACAGTGTAGGAGGGTTCCCCTCTCTCCGCATCCTCGCCAGCATCTGTCATTTCTTGACTTGTTAATTTTAGCCATTCTGACTGGTGTGAGGTGGTATCTCATTGTGGTTTTGATTTGTATTTCCCTGATGCCGAGTGATGTGGAGCATTTTTTCATGTGTCTGTTGGCCATCTGGATGTCTTCCTTGCAGAAATGTCTGTTCATGTCCTCTGCCCATTTCTTGACTGGATTATTTGTTCTTTGGGTATTGAGTTTGATAAGCTCTTTATAGATTTTGGATACGAGCCCTTTATCTGATATGTCGTTTGCAAATATCTTCTCCCATTCTGTCAGTTGTCTTTTGGTTTTGTTAACTGTTTCCTTTGCTGTGCAAAAGCTTTTGATCTTGATGAAATCCCAATAGTTCATTTTTGCCCTTGCTTCTGTTGCCTTTGGCGATGTTCCTAGGAAGAAGTTGCTGCGGTGGAGGTCAAAGAGGTTGCTGCCTGCATTGTCCTCAAGGATTTTGATAGATTCCTTTCGCACATTGAGGTCCTTCATCCACTTTGAGTCTATTTTCGTGTGTGGTGTAAGGAAATAGTCCAATTTCATTTTTCTGCATGTGGCTGTCCAATTTTCCCAGCACCATTTGTTGAAGAGGCTGTCTTTTTTCCATTGGATATTCTTTCCTGCTTTGTCGAAGATTAGTTGACCATAGAGTTGAGGGTCTATTTCTGGGCTCTCTATTCTGTTCCATTGGTCTATATGTCTGTTTTTGTGCCAGTACCATACTGTCTTGATGATGACAGCTTTGTAATAGAGCTTGAAGTCTGGAATTGTGATACCACCGACTTTGGCTTTCTTTTTCAATATTCCTTTGGCTATTCGAGGTCTTTTCTGGTTCCATATAAATTTTAGGATTATTTGTTCTATTTCTTTAAAAAAAATGGATGGGATTTTGATAGGGATTGCATTAAATGTGTAGATTGCTTTAGGTAAAATAGACATTTTCACAATATTTGTTCTTCCAATCCATGAGCATGGAATATTTTTCCATTTCTTTGTGTCTTCCTCAATTTCTTTCATGAGTACTTTATAGTTTTCTGAGTATAGATTCTTTGCCTCTTTGGTTAGATTTATTCCTAGGTATCTTATGGTTTTGGGTACGATTGTAAATGGGACTGACTCCTCAATTTCTCTTTCTTCTGTCTTGTTGTTAGTGTAAAGAAATGCGACTGATTTCTGTGCATTGACTTTATATCCTGACACTTTACTGAATTCCTGTATAAGTTCTAGCAGTTTTGGAGTGGAGCCTTTTGGGTTTTCCACATATAGTATCATATCATCTGCAAAGAGTGATAGTTTGACTTCTTCTTTGCCGATTTGGATGCCTTTAATTTCTTTTTGTTGTCTGATTGCTGAGGCTAGGACTTCTAGTACTATATTGAACAGCAGTGGTGATAACGGACATCCCTGCCGTGTTCCTGACCTTAGCGGAAAAGCTTTCAGTTTTTCTCCATTGAGAATGATATTTGCGGTGGGTTTTTCATAGATGGCTTTGATAATGTTGAGGTATGTGCCTTCTATCCCTACACTTTGAAGAGTTTTAATCAGGAAGGGATGCTGCACTTTGTCAAATGCTTTTTCAGCATCTATTGAGAGTATCATATGGTTCTTACTCTTTCTTTTATTAATGTATTGTATCACATTGATGGATTTGCGGATGTTGAACCAACCTTGCAGCCCTGGAATAAATCCCACTTGGTCGTGGTGAATAATCCTTTTAATGTACTGTTGGATCCTATTGGCCAGTATTTTGGTGAGAATTTTCGCATCTGTGTTCATCAAGGATATTGGTCTGTAATTCTCTTTTTTGGTGGGATCCTTGTCTGGTTTTGGGATCAAGGTGATGCTGGCCTCATAGAATGAGTTTGGAAGTTTTCCTTCCATTTCTATTTTTTGGAACAGTTTCAGGAGAATAGGAATTAATTCTTCTTTAAATGTTTGGTAGAATTCCCCTGGGAAGCCGTCTGGTCCTGGACTTTTGTTTGTTTGGAGATTTTTGATGACTGTTTCAATCTCCTTACTGGTTATGGGTCTGTTCAGGTTATCTATTTCTTCCTGGTTCAGTTGTGGTAGTTTATACATCTCTAGAAATGTATCCATTTCTTCCAGGTTGTCAAATTTGTTGCCATAGAGTTGCTCGTAGTATGTTCTTATAATTGTTTGTATTTCTTTGGTGTTGGTTGTGATCTCTCCTCTTTCATTCATGATTTTATTTATTTGCGTCCTTTCTCTTTTCTTTTTGATAAGTCTGGCCAGGGGCTTATCAATCTTATTAATTCTTTCAAAGAACCAGCTCCTAGTTTTGTTGATTTGTTCTATTGTTTTTTTAGTTTCTATTTCATTGATTTCTGCTCTGATCTTTATAATTTCTCTTCTCCTGCTGGGTTTAGGCTTTCTTTGTTGTTCTCTCTCCAGCTCCTTTAGGTGTAGGGTTAGGTTGTGTATTTGAGACCTTTCTTGTTTCTTGAGAAAGGCTTGCACTGCTATATATTTTCCTCTCAGGACTGCCTTTGTTGTGTCCCACAGATTTTGAACTGTTGTGTTTTCATTATCATTTGTTTCCATGAATTTTTTCAATTCTTCTTTAATTTCCTGGTTGACCCATTCATTCTTTAGAAGGATGCTGTTTAGTCTCCATGTATTTGCGTTCTTTCCAAATTTCCTCTTGTGATTGAGTTCGAGCTTCAGAGCATTGTGGTCTGAAAATATGCAGGGAATGATCTCGATCTTTTGGTACCGATTGAGACCTGATTTATGACCCAGGATGTGGTCTATTCTGGAGAATGTTCCATGTGCACTAGAGAAGAATGTATATTCTGTTGCTTTGGGATGGAATGTTCTGAATATATCTGTGATGTCCATCTGGTCCAGTGTGTCATTTAAGGCCTTTATTTCCTTGTTGATCTTTTGCTTAGATGATCTGTCCATTTCAGTGAGGGGAGTGTTAAAGTCCCCTGCTATTATTGTATTACTGTCGATGTATTTCTTTGATTTTGTTATTAATTGGTTTATATAGTTGGCTGCTCCCATGTTAGGGGCATAGATGTTTAAGATTGTTAGATCTTCTTGTTGGACAGACCCTTTGAGTATGATATAGTGTCCTTCCTCATCTCTTATTATAGTCTTTGGCTTAAAATCTAATTGATCTGATATAAGGATTGCCACCCCAGCTTTCTTCTGATGTCCATTAGCATGGTACATTGTTTTCCACCCCCTCACTTTAAATCTGGAGGTGTCTTCGGGTCTAAAATGAGTTTCTTGGAGGCAGCATATGGATGGGTTTTGTTTTTTTATCCATTCTGATACCCTGTGTCTTTTGATTGGGGCATTTAGCCCATTAACATTCAGGGTAACTATTGAGAGATATGAATTTAGTGCCATTGTATTGCCTGTAAGATGATTGTTACTGTATATTGTTTCTGTTTCTTTCTGATCTACTACTTTTAGGGTCTCTCTTTGCTTAGAGGACCCCTTTCAATATTTCCTGTAGAGCTGGTTTGGTGTTTGCAAATTCTTTCAGCTTTTGTTTGTCCTGGAAGCTCTTTATCTCTCCTTCTATTTTCAATGATAGCCTAGCCGGATATAGTATTCTTGGCTGCATGTTTTTCTCGTTTAGTGCTCTGAATATATCATGCCAGTTCTTTCTGGCCTGCCAGGTCTCTGTGGATAGGTCCGCTGCCAATCTAATGTTTTTACCCTTGTATGTTACAGACTTCTTTTCCCGGGCTGCTTTCAGGATTTTCTCTTTGTCGCTAAGACTTGTAAATTTTACTATCAGGTGACGAGGTGTGGACCTATTTTTATTGATTTTGAGGGGCGTTCTTAGCATCTCCTGGATTTTGATGTTTGTTCCCTTTGCCATATTAGGGAAATTCTCTCCAATAATTGTCTCCAATATACCTTCTGCTCCCCTCTCTCTTTCTTCTTCTTCTGGAATCCCAATTATTCTAATGTTGTGTCGTCTTATGGTGTCACTTATCTCTCGAATCCTCTCCTCGTGTTCCAGTAGTTGTTTGTCTCTCTTTTGCTCAGCTTCTTTATTCTCTGTCATTTGGTCTTCTATGTCACTAATTCTTTCTTCTGCCTCATTTATCCTGGCAGTGAGAGCTTCCATTTTTGATTGCACCTCATGAATAGCTTTTTTGATTTCAACTTGGTTAGATTTTAGTTCTTTTATTTCTCCAGAAAGGGCTTTTATCTCTCCGGAGAGGGTTTCTCTAATATCTTCTATGCCTTTTTCGAGCCCGGCTAGAACCTTGAGAATTGTCATTCTGAACTCTAGATCTGTCATGCTACCTATGTCTGTATTGATTAGGTCTCCAGCCTTCGGTACGGCCTCTTGTTCTTTTTTTTGAGGTGAGTTTTTCCGCCTTGTCATTTTGTCCAGGTAGGATTTGCTTTCTCCTGCTGTGGAATTCCGCTGTTCTTGGTGACTGAAGTTGGTTTTGGATGGTTTCTTGTTGATCTTCTGGGGGAGGGGCCTGTTGTAGTGATTCTCAAGTGTCTTTGCCGCAGGCGGAATTGCACCGCCCTTGCCAGGGGCCGGGCTAAGTAATCCGCTCGGGTTCGCTTTCGGGAGCTTTTGTTCCCTGAGCGCTTTCCGTAGAGTTCCGGAGGACGGGAATGAAGATGGCGGCCTCCCAATCTCTCGGCCCAGAGGAGCCGAGAGCTTGGGGTTCCGCTCCTCAGTGCGCTCTCAGAGCAAAGCGCCCAATAGCCCCGCCTCCCTGGCTTGCGGTCGCGCCTCGAGGAAAGCAGTCAATTGTTGGAGCTGGAGAAAAGCGCCGGGTCGCTTTTGTCTCCGTGGCCTCCGGCCGCGCTCCGAGCCCACCCAGCCTGCGACCGGCACAAGGTAACCCCGGGCTTAGAGCTCACTCCTCGGCTTTGTCGCTATAGCCGGCTTCCCCGCTCTAATACCTGGGAGCTCTGCGGCACTCAGACACCCCCAGTCCTTCTGTGACCCCGCGGGTCCTGGGGTTATGCTGACCCCGCCTGGGTTTCCCCCCAGTTTAGCCTCTGGAGCGATGTCTCCCAGTGGAGCCGACTTTTAAAAGTCCCGATTTTGTGCTCCGTCGCTCCGCCGCTTGCCGGGTGCCGGCCCCTCCCCCCGGGGTCTATCTTCCCGTCGCTTTGGATTCACTTCTCCGCAGGTCCTACCTTTCAGAAAGTGATCGATTTTCTGTTTCTGGGATTGTTGCTCTTCTTCTCTTCGATTTCCCGTTGGATTTATAGGTGTTCACAATGGTTAGATAAGCTATCTAGCTGATCTCCTGCTACCCGATGTCGTCTCAGCCTGCTACTTCTCCGCCATCTTGACTCCTCCCCCGATGTAAAATTTATTTTTAATTTTATGTTAAATTGACATGTATTCTGAAGACTTTTAAGGGACATCTGTAATTTTTTGTTCAATGAGTAAATACTCTGAAGATCAGAAAACCCAAGCAAGACTCATTGTACTAAAACCAAGCTACAGGGGCACCTGGGTGGCTCAGTCAGTTAAGCATCTGCCTTTGGCTTAGGTCATGATCCCAGGTACCTGGGATCAGGCCCAGCATTGGGCTCCCTCCTCAGCAGGGGAGTCTGATTCTCCCTCTGGCCCTCCCTCTGTCAAATAAATAAATGAAATCCTAAAACAAAACAAAACTACAATGTTTAGACACAAAATTTCTGTAGAATATTTCATAAATTCAGTTCTTTAGCAATATTCTTGCTGTTTGTTATTATCGCTACTGTTATTGTTATTATTACCAGTCATTTTATTTTAAAAGTTAATTTCAATTTAACTTTAATAATCAAACTTGAAAATCAATTTTTTAGGCACTAAGCTGTGCAGGTCAAAGTGGTTTGACTCTTGGTGCTAAGGTAACAATGATCAACAGTCGGAACTTTTCAATCATTTTGTCTTTTTCAGAGTTCTGTCTTTTTTACTATGAAAATGACCAGAGTCATTAGGGCTCAGCTTCCCAACTGAAGCCACGGCCAACCTTGCATCTGCTCTGGGCATTCAGCAAGGCCCTGTGTGGCATGCACATCTGTCACTGCCTGTCACAGGCCTTGCCCTTGCATGTTTGAAAACCCCAAGGAAGGAGAGGGTGATATGGGTATTCTTCCCTCCCTATCTGGTTTGGATATTGTTGAAGTAATTTTAAAATAGATCATATAAAGTTCATATAAAAGCCAAAGGGAGGGGTTAAACTGGAAACCCTGACAAAATCAGTTGCTCAGATGCTAATAGTTCTGGAATGTAAATGCTGGGAGCAATCCATGATTTAGGCCATTTCCTTCTAAGATTTGTAGGGAAGCCTGGAACAGCCTCTAGCAAACTACATGTTTTAAAAAAGGCTGTATTTTTTTTCATAGATGAAACTTCCTGTGTGTGCATATGCGTGTTTGTGTGTTTTAAAATTTATTTACTAGCAATTAAAGAAGACTTCTCACCTTTAGTGCTTCCATGCCAGCCTGGATGACAGGAGCAAAGACAGTCTCATTTTCATTAGAGTCTGCAAACATCTCTGGAATCTGGTCCAATAAACTATAAGAAATGAATGAGTAAAAGTTTTTAAATGTTTGGCATATTTGTAATAAACTTCAAGAAATAAATCACTAGCATTTCAAGCCTAAACACATCTGGTATTTATTTCACACTAAACACCGATGGGTGACTTTCATAGGTCATTCTATAGGGAATGATATCCTGGCATGTTTTGGAACCAAAGTTTATGATTTGTTTGGAACATTTACAAAAGCATACCCTTTGTAAATATTTTTTTTCACCATTTACATTTTTGATCTCTTAAACTATAAATTCTTGGAACAGTGGCTATATCTTCAGTTATTACCATCATCATTGAATACACTCATCTATATGCAGGAAATATCTCTCTCCAGCAAAAAGAAGGAACCACTATGGTTGAGCATGAATATTAAAAAAAATAATAATAAAAAAAAATCCTCCTTGGGGCACCTGGGGGTCTTAGTTGGTTAAGTATCTGACTCTTGATCTCAGCTCAAGTCATGATCTCAGGATCATGAGATTAAGCCCCACACTGGGCTCCATGCTGGGCATGGAGCCTGCTTAAGACTCTCTCTCTCCCCCTCTGTCCCCCCCACTGCTGTCTCTCTCTCTCTAAAAAACAGAACAAAACAGAACAAAACGCCTACTTTTAGATACTGGTATACATTTAAAATAGAACATAAACGATGGAGTTTTATAACCCATGTGTTAAAACCCCCTTGTCAATGACAAAACAATGTGTGATTGAGTCAAAACAATTAAAAACAGATACCTCATTCGTATCTAAATTGTAAAACACTTGATATTTACTTGTGAATCACAGATTGGGATTCTTGATAGTTGACAAGGAAACCATCCAATAGAGGAACAAAGACTTCTCCAACGTCGGTTACCACCATCATCTGAGGTTGGGCCAAGTTACTCTTTACATTAAAGAAATGCAGCACTTTGTTATATGTGATAAAACCAACTCGGATTGCAGAAGTTTCTTCTTGCTCTTCCCTATGAGGAAAACACCGTGTTTGAAGTTCTTTCACATATTTATGAGAGGTTTCTATCAGAAATTCAGTAAGTACACCTTCTATTAAATATATGAAAGACATGTTGGGGCGCCTGGGTGGCTCAGTGGTTTAAGCCGCTGCCTTCGGCTCAGGTCATGATCTCAGGGTCCTGGGATCGAGTTCCGCATCGGGCTCTCTGCTCGGCAGGGAGCCTGCTTCCCTCTCACTCTCTCTGCCTGCCTCTGCCTACTTGTGATCTCTCTCTCTGTCAAATAAATAAATAAAATCTTTAAAAATAAATAAATAAATAAATAAATAAATAAATACATGAAAGACATGTTAAAAGTTTTGTTCTTAATTATTGTTTACTGGTATAAAAAATACTGAGTCGCAGTAAGTGATAGGGGTATTACAAAAATAAGTAAGTTGATAAAAAAATTATCAAAATTCTAGGTAAAAAAAGTCAAACAGATATAAAAATATATTTCTTTAATATATGTATTCTCAGTCCACAGCAATTACAAGGTATGGTTTTTCTTTTCCCAAAAAAGGTAGGCATATTACATTCTTTATAAACAAAGCTCTCTCAGAAGTCACCAGAAGGTCAGAAGAACAAATGGAACATCTGAACCAAGACAAAGGCACACTCAGATTACAAACAGATGGCTATTTTTACCAAGAAAGGACTTGCTCCTTCTGTGTCATTCTTTTCTTACAGATTCTAGAGAATCTCAATAGAAATTGAGAGATTTTTGAAAGCCATATATAAAATATATATATATATATATAAAAGCCATATATAAAATAAATCATATATATGAATTGATGATGTAATTCTTATTAGATAGTCATTGGTGAGGTCACAGCAAGACAATAAAAGTAACAAAACCTCTAAAACCATAACAAAAAATAATTTTTTTTTGAGAAATCCAAGATAAGGCCTTAATCTTCCTGAAAGGAGTATAAGGCATAAATGTTCTTATTCAAGTCCATATGAAGTATACTCAGAGTTGAATGGTCTAAACCCCAGTTAATATTTACCCAAGTTTCTCTCTCTTGGTCTCCCTTTCCCTTCCCTCTCCCTCCTAAAATACTACTGAAGCTCTTACTAATTTTCATCAGTGGATATAACAGTGCTCAATGGTTACATGGCAGCCACAAAAGATTTTTGCCATTTTCTTTGATCCTTAGATAGCAGTAAAACTTATTTTGCTTAGGGACAACTTTTTAAAAAAGGAACCTAGTATGCTCAGTTTCTAAACTTTGCACATAGCATAACAAGTTACTTGAGTACAAAAGAAAGGAAAATAAAATACATAGATGAAAGTATCTTAAGTTCAAATTGTTGATCCCACTGCAGACTTCCCAATTTCTTTGATGTTTCAGCAGAGTACAGGCTGACAAACTACTGACTTTAAACTCTATTTCTTCTTTATTTCCTTTGCTAATTGAGGATATTTATTCTTCACTGTGGCCTTCACAAATGGGTCGGCAGTTTAAATAGGTCCTCACAATCCCTTCCAAAAGCACTTGGTAAATGTTTATATTCTGGACTCTTGCAAACATTTTTAGAAATGGTATCCTTATTCTTTTTAACTGCATATACACTGACTTAAACACCCCCATACCCCCCCCAATATCCTAAACTGTATGATTTCATGCAACTAACCATTATACTATACTGTACCCATGTTCTCCCTCCCCCCCACCCCCCCACCCCCACCATTTATTAGAATTTTACTCTTTAAGACCAAGCACAGATACTCTTCTTCTCTCAAAGCCCCTGGATGCTACCAACGAGACATCATTTCTTATAAATTCCTATAAATCATTCTCATTAGGCTCTTAGTATATAGTGCCTTATAGTTAACATATCATGAATCATTGACTATAAACCAATAAAGACCCAAAGTTTATGCCCTCTGCTCTTGACAGGGTCCAATCTAACATAGGGAGTTAGAGGTATGTTCAGGAGGATTATCATGATGGTGAAAGGCTGTACTTAGGATGGCAAGTTAGAGCCCAAATTGATAAACTGATTGTATGCATCTCTTCTGAACTCCTGTTTAGCGATGTCGCCTTCCTAGTTTAAAATCAGCCTGGCTGGAAGTATTTTACACCACAGGAATGAGCAAACACTACAATTAAGGTTTTATTTATTTGAGATGCAGTTTACCAGCACACCACTGGCTAAGCTCCCATTTCTGAGTAAACCTTTTATTACATAAGGTGATAAATGTCTGGCAAATCCTGAGGGCATTTATTCTCTTTTAAGAGTTAATTTAGAGTCAATTAAGGAAAAAGACACAAAAGAAAAATTGCAGAGAAGAATCTAGATTGCTATTCCCCATTGGATTTGGACACTTTCAAGTGATGGGAAAGGCATATCCTGGGATTCACAGGGTTCACTTAAAATCTAAATTAACATTTTAAAAAACATCTAATCAGAACATCTCACATTATTGCAAAATATTAGTGTGTGTTTTCATAGGAACATTTTTTTTTGAAAATTTGTTTGAGAAACAAAGAAGTATCTTAAAATTTTCTTGTTCAACAGTATAACTGCTTTGTTAAATCATAGCCAGAAGGAAATGCAATCTCAACCTTTCCTTCATATTAGTTCTATATAAATTTAATAAAGTTACATAAGGGATATCAAACAGAACAACATGTGTTTCTTCTTCTGCTTTTCAATTACCACTTCCCTCAACACATGTCCCTATTATTTTAATGGAATGAATCTGACAGAGCAAAACTGAAGGTATTTGTTACTGGTGAATCAGAGTATTCAAAAATCAAGCATTTTGAACATTTTAGCTATAGCAGCATTAAAAACAACCAGAAAAAACTCAACTGCTTGATCTGAACAACAGATGAAATACTTCAAATCTTTTCTTTCCTGTTCCAGAGAAACCAGACAGAAATGTCATCTAGCAAAATCAAAGATGTAAATTCAAAGTTAAATGGTAAAGAATGGGGCCTTTACTTTTCAAAAGATTAGCTAAGAGATGAACATACCTTAGACATTAATCAAGACGACATATTCTGTGCTTAAAAGGGGCTATTTGGCATATTACCTGGTTCAAAGAACTAAATCAGACTGTTGGCAATCTTAATAAAAATATAAAGTTATACACATACAGAGCCCAAAACAAACTTCAGGGAAGAAGAAAAAGAGCAACTGGATTTATTTTAAAAGATAAAAGAAGAAAAGGCATTTGGCTTCAATTAAAACTTTTGAGAGAGATACTTAAATAGTAGCAGGGAATAACTAGCAGTATCCTTTTTTTTTCTCCTATCTTTTGCTAAAGTCACAATCTGCTCCAATGGGATATAAAAGTCATGATGACATCTAAGGAAGGAGCATGGTTTCATGACATATCAACAGGCTATATACTTCGTATCACCACTGTGCTGGAAAGGAACAAGGGGTTGGTGAGGTAACTATGAGAAGAGGAGAGCCTAATCTAACCAGTTTGAGAGAAGGTAAAAGAGAGAGACATCACTTCCAGAAATTAGAGTAGTTTCCTTTCATATTATTCAAGCTCCAAGTTCAGATTTAGAATTAAAACAGCCCTGTGAGAGAAGTCTATAAGATATATGATATCCAGGGACACATGGGTGGCTCAGTCTGTTAAGGCCCTGCCTTCGGCCATGGTCCCAGGATGCTGGGATGGAGCCCCACATCAGGCTCTTTGCTCAGAGTGGAGCCTGCTTCTCCCTCTGCCCCATCCCCCACCCATGCTTACATCTCTGACAAATAAAGAAAATCTTAAAAAAAAAAAAAAAAAGAAGATGGCTCCTTTAAGAAAGAAAAAAAAGATACACGATATTCAGCAGAAAGTCCACACTTCTCAAGTATCACTAAGAATGAGGTAACAGAAACTATAGTCACAGTTAGCAGGCATCACACGCCTTTCTTATGCCCCATCTTCAAATTGCTCCCATTTCATTCTTCATTTTAGAATTCAGTTTGAAATCACCTCAATGTTTTTTAAACATCCCATGGCTTTTCCAAATCATCCTTGAGAATATTATGACTTGGGCTTCGTAGATACAAACAAAGCTACTCCTGGGAGGTCCAGAGTTCACTCTTTGAGGCTCACATGCACCAATGCAGCAGCCACATGCAGAACGAAT